>NC_138541.1:33124764-33724764 GCF_964234715.1 Podarcis melisellensis
TTTTGGTTCACTGGTTCTTCTTAAAATAGCCCCTTCAGTAAAACTACATTTTATTTTTATTATTATTATGAGTTATATTGGGAAGAGGGGGATAGAAGATAGAAATAGATAGATGATAGATAGATAGATAGATGATAGATAGATAGATAGATAGATAGATATAGATAGATAGATGATAGATAGATAGATAGATAGATGATAGATAGATGATAGATAGATGATAGATAGATAGATAGATAGATGATAGATAGATAGATAGATAGATAGATAGATAGATAGATAGATAGATAGATATAGATGATAGATAAATAGATAGATAGATGACAGATAGATAGATAGATAGATAGATAGATAGATAGATAGATAGACAGATAGACAGATATAAGATAGATGGATAGATGGATAGATGATAGATTAGATAGATAGATAGATGATAGATAGATAGATAGATAGATAGATAGATAGATAGATAGATAGATGATAGATAGATAGATAGATGATAGATAGATAGATAGATAGATAGATAGATAGATGATAGATGATAGATAGATATAGATGATAGATAGATAGATAGATAGATAGATAGATGATAGATAGATAGATAGATAGATGATAGATAGATAGATAGATGATAGATAGATAGATGATAGATAGATAGATGATAGATAGATAGATGATTGATAGATAGATAGATGATAGATAGATAGATGATAGATAGATAGATGATAGATAGATAGATGATAGATAGATGATTGATAGATAGATAGATGATAGATAGATAGATGGATGATAGATAGATAGATAGATGATAGATGATAGATAGATAGATAGATGATAGATATAGATAGATGATAGATAGATAGATGATAGATAGATAGATGATAGATATAGATAGATGATAGATAGATAGATGATAGATAGATAGATGATAGATGATAGATAGATGATAGATAGATGATAGATAGATAGATGATAGATAGATAGATGATAGATAGATAGATGATTGATAGATAGATAGATGATAGATAGATAGATAGATAGATGATAGATGATAGATAGATAGATGATAGATATAGATAGATGATAGATAGGATAGATGATAGATGATAGATGATAGATGATAGATAGATGATAGATAGATAGATGATAGATAGATGATAGATAGATAGATATATAGATAAATAGATAGATAGATAGATGATAGATAGATATAGATAGATATAGATAGATAGATAGATAGATAGATAGATGATAGATAGATAGATATAGATAGACAGATATAGATAAATAGATAGATAGACAGACAGACAGACAGACAGATATAGATAGATATCCAATCAGCCGTCTCCTTTGCCATCTTTCTTTCTTTCTTTCTTTCTTTCTTTCTTTCTTTCTTTCTTTCTTTCTTTCTTTCTTCCAGCCAAGTTGGGCAAGTACAGTACTCAGTCATCACATCTATCCAAAAATCACTCTTTCCTCTTAAAGAAATGTTTGTAGCTAATTGACTATACAATAGAGTAGTGGAGAAAGCCAGTGTTTGTGATATAAAGCAGTCGTCCAAGGCAGTCATTAGCAAAACAGAATTTCCTAGCTTTTATTATCCTGGCTGTGTGCTGAACTGTACTTTTATAGTTAAAGTATAAGTATCTTTAAATCTCTGGGATTTAAATCTATCCATCATTCCTCCCTTTCCAGACTAGAAATGTTAAAAAAAAATAATCTTCCATTTTTAGATTTTATAATAATTAGAGGGTGTTTTCAACTTAAGTGTGTATCAATTTTCAGCTGTCTGCTTGCTGAGTAATGCCCAAACAAGTTTTGATACCTTGCAACTACTTGGATTTGTGTGTGTTTGTGCGTGTTGCAAGATATCAAACAAGTGTGCCTGTGAGCCCTGGAGGATCCTAGGGATTGAACCAAGGAACTTTTGCATGAGCCCTTTATTTGCCTTTGAGCCCCATTTTTGTCAGTAAAATGTTAGATATTGAGGGAAATGACAGTGGTAACCATCAGATCTTCCAGAAAGTGTGGCAGGAAAATGTCCCTCAGGACTCCATTATACTAAGGGTATTTTTTTTCCCTAAAGACACAAAGAGCTATCAATAATTTGTCTGCATGTTCATAAAACTGGATTTTGCTGGTGAGAGGGAGAGGAAAGAACCTAATCACACTTTCAAAAACAATCAAACGATTATGTTAATATGGAAAGTCCATTGAAGTTTCACAATAACAATGTAGTAAAACATAGTAAAGATACTGTTATAAAGGGTACGTCCAGAAGAGCGGTTTATTATTTGCTTCTGCATTGACCAATGAGTTAATTATAATTGAGAATGATGTGTGTTACTTTTGTAACTATGTGACGGAACAATTCCGCTGGTATGGCTTCTAGAGATTGATCAGCATCCATCACATTATCACAGAGAGAACTTTCTCTTCCTCTACAAAACCTTGCAAACTGGCAGCTGCTGCTACTTCGAAACTCTCTCGCATTTCCATAATATCCTCTTTGAAAGATTAAGGGGGATGTTCTCTAGCAGACATATTGTCATTAAACATTTAGTAAGAAGATTCGTTTTAAAAACACCATTAGCTGGCCACCACCTCATTTAATTAAAATTGATTCTGAAAACACAATATAAATTTTAGTGCCCATTTTAATCACTTCTTCTTTTATATTCCATTTCTACCAAGTCTGACGCTTACATGATTATAATCACAGTGCTCAAAGTAAAAGGATTTCCCCTCCCTTCCTGTGCTTTCTCTTCCTTAAATTGTTTTTAGATTTCCCAAGAGGTGCATGATGTACAAGATTATGACGCTAAAAGTTTTTCCCCCATGTAATTATTTTTTTTGCGGGGTGTAGGGTGTGTTTTTTTAAGGAAAGCATAAAGGGATCCCTTTTGAAGGCTGCATTCTCAAACGCTCAGGGAAGAAATAGATTCTGAAACCTCTCTGTTTAAACATGAGGAGAAAGTGTCTGTCAAGCATAAGCCAGGAGACTAGCCTCTTGCTGTGAACCACAAGTCAATTTTTCACTTAATATACCTGCTTTTGGTTGACTAAAAGATGTCTATACCAGAAGCATTAACAAACACTGCAATTTGCAGAGGTCAGCCAGGTCTGTAGCTTTGTGAGTCTGAGCCCTCTTAAATTATGCTATCAGCTTTCAAAACCTTATTAGGCATAGGCCATTTAGGCGCCACTGGCTTCTCGGAATCACCAATACACCTCTAATCAGAAAACCGCAGAGCAGCCAATCTGCTGCTATCAGAAACCTCAGTACGATTTTGTGTATTAATATTTCAGAGAGCATGTGGGAACACATGCTCCCTGCTGAGCATTACAACCAGTCAAGCAACAGAAACAGCAGAAACCAATCACCAGTAAAGCCTGGCCATATATGCTTACTGCTGTCTCTTGTCTGGCTGAGGACTTGGTAACCAAAGAAGACAAAATGCAATGCCTTATCCTATTTGGTCCATGATTAATAAATTCCCATAAATGTCAAAGGAGATGACACTCAATGATTATAATTAAAGTTACAGGAAAAGAGAAACCCTAGATCTTCAGAAATGAGCCCCTTTCATCTTAATGTTGGCTAGCCTTGTTTATCTATTTAACATTATATGGAGCAATATTCTTTTCCTTTTTGTCTGTTTAGTGAGCTGCACATATTTGTGTTAAAATACTTAACGTTTTTTAAACAATGAAAACCACCAACATAGCATTTCTGAAAGGAGTGGACAGGTATTTTGGTAGTGTCTTTGATTGTCATTGTATATGCTATTAAAACTGGCTGATATTTATGGGAGGGAAGGAAGGAAGGAAGGAAGGAAGGAAGGAAGGAAGGAAGGAAGGAAGGAAGGAAGGAAGGAAGGATCAGGAGAACAAGAAAATATTATCAGTAACTTACTAATTTATGTGACTGTACAAGCAGCATTGAAGTTTTTACTCACTAAAGAAATAAATGTGAAGCTGCATATCTTTTCCAAATAGTACCAGTAAATATGGAGTCATTAAGTAGAAGTTTACCACAATAATAGTTTAACAATTAGATTTCGCCGTCAATGTTAAGAATGTAAGAATAGCCCTGCTTGATCAGGCCAGTGCCCCATCTAGTCCAGCATCCTGTTCCCATAGTGGGCAACCAGATGCTCCAATGGTAAACTCACAAGTACGACCTTAGTGCGACAGCACTCACCTCTACTGCAATTTCCAGCAATCGTCATTCAGAAGCATACTGCATCTGATTGTGGAGGTAGAACTCTTTTTTTTTTGCAGGCAATATGAGGCTATGTCTCAGAAGGTAAGATAGAGATTATTTCTGGATCTCCAGGGACCAACTGCACTTGGTGAAGAAAATGCTGTGCCCACATGTGCCTCTTGCCCCATGTCTTTTATTTCCTCCTATTCACCACAACCTGAGCCCAGATATGGTTGAAGGAAGTGCTTCTAGCTGTTCTGCACCCTACAGAGATTCATCTAGTGGTAACTCAAGGAAGGGCTTCCTCCACAGTAAAGCTCTTGCTGTGGTAGAACCTTCCCATGGAAACACATTGGGCACCTGCAGTAATGATGTGCCACCAGATGGCTAAGACATCAAGGGCATTCCCAATAAGTAACTTTTAATAAGCATTCTCTTGGGAATTTAGTATCTGTAGTGTGTGTGTGTGTGTGTGTGTGTGTGTGTGTGTGTGTGTACAAGCCAACTCCTAGGGGCTGAGGGGTCTTTGGTCCCCTCAATAAAATATTTGAAGGGACTGTCCCCCCAAAAAAATATTTTATTCAAGTTGGCACCCTTGGGGGTGTATTTTATTGTTTTATTGAATTGATTTTACCCTGTAAACTGCCATGCCATTTTATATGAAATGTGATTCATTTATTTTTAATCAATCAATCAATCAATCAATCAATTAGCATACACTTCTGACTCCCTTTTGTCTCCATTGTACTAGATGTCATAGACTGCATATTCGCTTCTACCCAAAATGGCCTCTACCCAATATTGTGATAACTCAGTTCCCCAACTATTTCCTCACTCGTTTCCTTACCTGAACATACTTCATGCCACAACATGAACCAGCCATGCCATTCCAAGGATGCCAATCAGGGCACCCACTCCAAAATCCCTACTTAGCCCCTTCAACTGATGACTGGCTATTGCCCATACTGTACATGGGGAGCGTGGGTGGTCACATATTCAAAATACTAAATATGACTGGTCTGAATATTAACCTTCTGCATGCAAAGTATACCGTGTCCCCAAGCCATGACTTTTCTTCCATTCTTTGACCACAGTCCTGAATTTAGCCCTGGTGGAGTCAATGGCAGTTTCAGCTGCTCTTGCATAATGCTCATTCCTCTTGCATAAAATGACCAAAAGAAATGATGGTTTGAAATCCAGGCAAGCTCTCTTCTATGTGACACCAGGGACTAGCAGCCTCTTCACGTTTTTCCACATGTTCCCAATAAACAGCTGTTATATGAGAGTCCTATTTCAAAATAGAGAATAGCAAAGCACTCATTGTATTCCAGGGAAAATGGCTTGACCAGGTGCCATCTGTGCTTTTCCAAAAATCTATTCCAGCATATGTAAAGGACATTCACCTGCTACACTCTTGCCACCTTCCAGCTGGCATAGATTGTCTTCCCTACAAAGCGAGTAGCAGGCACCAGTGTAAATGGTTTTCCCATGATGAACCAATTGGCAATGCGTCATTTGTTCCTGTGCTGAGAGCTTTTTAAAGCCTCTACCATACATGAGAGCTCTATTTCCTCACCCTTGCCCCAAATGCGAATGGGACAATATTTGAGATAAACTAGGGGACATAACTATTATTATTTGCAATGATCTAAACTCAACAGAGAGACCAATGTGGATTAACTACTTGCCTGCACACAAACACATATGAATACTGTAGGCACTAAGGGGAGCAGGTGGTACTGTGGTCTAAACCCCTGAGCCTCTTGGGTTTGCTGACTGGAAGGTCGGTGGTTCGAATCCACATGACAGGGTGAGCTCCCATTGCTCTGTCCCAGCTTCTGCCAACATAGCAGTTCGAAAGCATACCAGTGCAAGTAGATAAATAGGTACCACTGTGGCGGGAAGGTAAATGGTGTTTCCGTGCATCTTGGCACTAGTCATGTGTCCCATTGCACCAGAAGCGGTTTAGTCTTGCTGGCCACATGACCCGGAAAGCTGTCTGTGGACAAACACTGGCTCTCTTAGCCTGAAGCAAGAGAGCACTGTACCCCATAGTCAAATTTGACTGAATTCAACTGTCCAGGTGTCCTTTGCCTTTTACCTTACTGTAGGTACTGTTTTGTAAGATAATAGTTAGGATGGCTTCAGTGTGTATCATCATCACTGGCCAACTCCACCTTCCCTAGCTCTTGGCCTGTTATCAGCTACTGTCTGACCCATGCATCACATAACCAAACTTTCCAAAAGCTGAGGTAACTGCAAGCAACAGCACCATACTCTAGCCATCTAACTTTTGAGTTCAGTGAATCTACCAGTGCCAAAGGAAGGTCCCCATCCTAGTTCACTTGAAGTTGGTATGGGTATTCCTTTCTGCACCATAATTATGCCTCAGGGTGTTCTGCACTGGCACGACCATTCTCTCCATTGTTTACACAAAAGTCTCCCCTTTTGCTGGAGAGACCAAGGAAATACCTCTTTGATTGGAGTCTCATGTGCACATTTAGGAGTCCTATGTGTGCTCTGATTGGGCTTATCGGCTCTAGTCCAAAGGACTGTGTTGTGAACCGAGCACAAGAAGCAGAGCCTCTGAGCAACCATTTCAGGGAGCATTTGCACACCCAACATGAAGCTCAAGGAAATGCCAGCTAGACCTTTGGTCCTGTGCAAGGTGCTACTGCCAGAGAGAAACCTTGAAATAATCTGTAGATCCCCATATCCTTATGCATACCTAAAGGGGCTTATATCTGTAAGTCAAAGTAATAAGTGACATCTCACTTTTTTTAAAGAACCTGTGCCTTGTAAAGTGCTCTGAAAGCAAGGTTGTATTTGTGGCTGAGTGGTTTTTATTCATTATTCATGGTATTGATATATTGAGCACCTATTTTGGTAACGAGTAGGAGACGAAGTATTTAGGCGTTAATTTGCAATCTATAATTACATTTCAGCTACCCACAAGCACACTGCTTGCCGGGTGGGGTGTGGGGTGTGGAAATAGAAAAAGCCTGCTGCTGTCTGCAATGATGTTAGCAAACACAGTGTCATCTTGTTGGGTATTAAGCGGAAGCTGAAGCAAAATATCAAACAGAAGCTGAAGGTAAACCATGCAAATATATCTTCTGCCAGGAGAACAAGTTTTATGGCACCACATTTCTTCCTTTTCAAACGGATTCATTGACAAAAACTGTCAGGGAAGCATTTGTGGGAAGAAGGAGCAAAGGGGGATGAAGGTGTAGCGTTGTGATGAGAGAGATGTGCAGAAGGGACCCCCTTCAACATTTTAGCAGGTTGGAGCTGTCATGTTTTTATGTTAATGCCGCATTAGGAAAATAAGATGGAAGCCACTAGTGCCATCTTTCCAATGAGATGTCAACCTGAGGCTCTGACAAGATAAAGAGAAAGATAATCTTTAAATCCACAGTGATTCTGAGTGTTGCAAGGATTACTCATTCACATCAATTTGACAAAGGTAAAATATAAACCCATCTTATTGCATTGCAGTCTGCATCGCTGAAAAAATTAAAGCTGAGGAGTAGTCTATTGCATCTCGATTAAGAAATTTGATCTACCTTTTAATCTCTTCTACAAAGATTTGCATGATAAGATTACAGAAATCCAGGTGTGGATCATAGGAACATGAAACTGTAGCACACATTAACAAATATTACTAGATAATCTATGAATGCAAAGAGTATTATGAATCATAGCTATCTTCATTCAAGCCGTGCTCTGGGAAGCATGGTCTTCAGAGGCTTCACATGCTAATTTGGAAAGGTGTGTTCACACCCAATTCTTTGTTGGTACAAAACAAAGGAATGCACCACAAAAGCCCCCACAATTGTTCCAGGGACAGTCCTCAATTTACAGAAGCTGTCCCGGTTTCTAATTTGATCCTTTTTCCTTAACAAGTCCCTGTTTTCATTGGAGAAATGTTGGAGGGTATGGAGTTATGTGACTCCCAAGCCAATGACATAAGTAACTATGCAACCTTTAGAAGACATCTTAAGTCAGCCCTATATAGGGAAGTTTTTGATTTTTAAATTTTTATTATTTCTTTGTATGTTGGAAGCCACCCAGAGGGGCTGGGGAAACCCAGTCTGATGGGCAGGTATAAATGATAAAATTATCATTGTTATTATTATGGAATAGGACACCTCATTTTCATTGGAGAAATATTGGAGTGTATGGCACAACTTCACACAATGCATATTTAACATATGGATCTATTGGGGGGAAATCTATTGGACGCTATTGTAGTTCCTATTATGCATGCCTTTTAACTAGCAAGGTTTTCAATAGTTGGCATTCACAGAATTAAGAATAAGCTTATGTAATGAACCGACACATGACTTAAAGGGCCTGTAGAAACTTGTGGGTGAACTTTTCTACAATGCATCTGTTGATCAATCTCTGTGACAAGTAGCAACATACATAAACACCTCTAGCAGGCAGACTTTTGCATTATCAACACCATTGTAAGTATAAATGTCTCTGTGTTGGAATACATGACCATTTTTCTTTGACTAATTTACACAGTCCTTGTGCTGACTGGCCCAGAACCTTAACTTCATTACTTAAAGGACCAGTTTCATCTTGTCATCGATGATCCCTGCCCTCTCTCTATGATTACTCTAGTAGTCAAGGTAATTTGGAATCCAGATAGAAGACACCAGTCAGAAATACATGACACACTTTGCAACAAAAAAAACTTTGATTGCTGGAGCAAGACACTGGCTAACACTATAATGAAGTGATTTATTTCCTATGCATTTGTAAGCTGTATTGTGATACAGGCTTGTGAATATTTGTCTGAATTCCTGTAGTTATATGCTTTTGCCCAGGCAGGAGAATTATGTGGCCCATGAGAGCAGCAAAGTAACTAGACTGCACAATGGTGATGGGATAAAACCAGGCCAAATCTTTATAGCCATCAGCAGGCAGGCCAAGGGTTGGCATGGCATTGGGCCCAGGATCAGTTCATCATTCCACAAGCCTCATGTTGATGGAATGGATCCACTGGGTTTGGATTGCTCCAAACCTCTACCATGGGAGACAGCCATTGTTGAACCTTGCCATGGTGCAAGCCAAGCAAGCAAGGTCTCACTGGGGGACCAGGGGGTAGATTCCAACCAGGCAGATACCGAACCCACACTTGGGTTTGCCGTGGTCAATCCTCCCCTCAGACCCTTTATGGGGACTCCCTTATACTATGTTGATCCTGCCCAATGCCATTTCCATCCTCATAGAAACAATGTTCTTCTGCCTAACAAAGGAAAACCATAATTTCACTGAGGGAAAGGGGAGGAAAAACCACCAAGTGCCAATTCGGTTGAGAGGGGGGGAAATCCTTGATGGCTCTGTCAACAAGTGACCCAAAATTGCTCAGTGAAGGCTCAAACCTGATGGTGGACAGGTGGGAAGCTCTCAAAATAGCTCTGAACTCCAGGGCAAGCAGCCTTTTATGGGCTTTCCCCTCCCCTCTGCAACAAGGACTCATGGGATAGCTTTACTGCATGAGCTCATGGCACAGAGAGGATACTGGGCAAAACATTCCCCAGCATTTTTCAGCAATCTATTGGCCACAGTGCCTCCAGGCAAATGCGTCCTGTGCTTATTGGGCACAGAACGGGGCTTATACAACTGTTTTATTTGCTTTATGATGCCAATTATATTATTTATTGCTTTATGTTGTACACATTTGGATATTTTAAAAAAATATTAAACGGTTTATATACAAATGCTTATAATTAAATAAATAAGTAAAATTAAGTAAGTTTACCATATGTAAGCACTTTACATTCCATTCATTTCAGGAAGGATGAGGGAGTCAATGGGACGTCAAAGTTCAATTGTTGATTAACTCCATCAGTGTTTTCTCTGTCATCTACATAAAGGACAGAGATGCAAAGATTCATTTCCTTTTGCCAGTGACTGAACTGGGTTGGAGCTGAAAGGCAACTGATGATAGTTTCTTTTCCAAAGCACTGATATTCACCCTTCCTCTCTAGTCTAATGGGTCTTCATCCCCAGTCAGCATGAGGGTGTTTGTAAGCATATTTTTTTCCTGATATGTTTCCTTATTTATTACATGGTTTTTAACCACACACACACACACACACACATTGTTACATGCCACTTCTATCTCTGAGCAGTGTGAGATTCATGGGGTTCCTGACAATTACCCAGGATCTGTGTTTTCTTTTGGAAAGAGGCACAGTAGAGACTATGGTGTCTATGATATATGGTTTATTTATACATATATGCAACCTATGTGGTGGAGGGCTTCACAGCGTTGACACCCCAAGAGGGCCTTGCTTCTCCCCCATAGCTGTAGCCATGTACTCAAACATATATCAACCATGCCTCTGACCCACTCTTCAGCTTGCTGTGTTTTATCAACTTCTGCCTTTACCCGACTGTAACAATTCCCCCCTTGCTTGCATCAGACCAACACTGAAAACCCAATTCAAATACAGTGGTACCTCAGGTTACATACACGTCAGGTTACACACTCCGCTAACCCAGAAATAGTGCTTCAGGTAAAGAACTTTGCTTCAGGATGAGAACAGAAATCGTGCTCCGGCGGCGCAGCATTAGCTAAAGTGGTGCTTCAGGTTAAGAACAGTTTCAGGTTAAGAACGGACCTCCGGAACGAATTAAGTACTTAACCCTTAGCTCTTCTATTTCAACTCTGATCTTTGTTTTTCTAACTAACTCAGAGCTGGTGGGGAACGGCCTCCCAAAAGCATTCTGGCACAAGGCCTCCTCTACTTGGCTTTCTTAATGGTCCATACTTTCCTTTTGTTCTTGGTTAATGAGTTGTCTCCCAGGTGATTACCACATGAGGAAGCTACCCTCTCTTATATTTTAACATAAGCTGAATCCAGGGATTCACTGTCTGACACCCAGTTTAATACTCAAAGCATTGATTAAATTCTAAAATTTATTGGCCCAGGAATTAAGGGTGTCTGGTATCCCTGGTGTATGTCTTTGTGTGTGTGCACGCTTGCTGAAGCTTTAAGAGACACTTTGTAGCCGGAAGGAGTTGTTTCTGCTACATATGAAAAACTGATGTTTGCTTACATAGGCTAGAATAAAAGAGAGTGTAAACTTCTGCCAAGGGAAGCTGAAACGTGGTCAACAGAATACTGGACTAATCTCCTTGTTCCTCAAGGAACTTTGGTTTTGTTGGATATACACCCTTTACCAGTAAGCAAAGGCTGAAAATAAGATGCCTTCTGAATTGCTTCAAGAAAACGATTCCTGTTGTGTGTAGCTGGGACTGAGCACAGCTTAACTGGCTATCTGCCATTATCATCCAGTTGAGTTTACAATTAACACTGTGTCACCCTCTGCTTATGAAGCTATACTTGTCCTATCCAGGAAATATTATTACAATAGATCCCCTGGTGCATCTGCGTATGGCACACTGTGTAGCCTGGTGATAACTATATTGAATACCTCAAGCCGATCATGAAATGAAAATGAAGAAGGTGGCTAATTACTTAATTATCACTTGTTTTCATCTGTGGTTGGAGTTCGTACTGGTTCTCTGTATGGGAGGACTTTGAACACAACAGAGTGTGGGCACTAAGCTTTGCAGCAAAAGTTTAAGCACATTCACAACCTAAACTTGCTTGTTCTGCTATAAGGCTTTCTACAGATAAGGTTATTATCTACAAAAGTTGAGTGCATGAACTGGCAAAAATGGCTGCTGAAAAGTGGTAATAGTGAAAACTCAGTCTAGGCTCTTAATAGCAGCATCTGTGCCAGGCAGTCCAATCCTATGCTTGGCTTAAGCTGCTATGGAGCATGTAGTGACATATTCAAGTGCAATGCAGCTGAAGCATGATCTAAAGTCTGAGGAGCAGAGGGGGACAGTCTAGCACTGCCCTCCTTTGATTGCAGATGTGACAACTTACCTGAATCCACTTACTAAGATTCTCTTGATGGGAACAAGAAAAAGAAGAAGTTGCCATTCATTCCCACCCTCCACCCCCAGACATGACACCCATATTATGGAACAGCTCTGCATAGTATGGTTGCCTAAAAATAATAATAATCTGTTCTTCTATTTAATTTTAATTACTTTTATTGCCATGTTATTTTATCTTGGTTTCCTCTTAGTCACCTCGTGACTTCGGAGACAGGTAAGATACAAATGCAATTATAAAAGAAAGTAATTAAAACCCACAGCTCCTATTGTGCATGGACTCTGCACAAGAAGTCAGGAAGGAATTATGACCCCAATCACCAGCAGAGTGGAACAATGGGACTTATCCCACACTCAAGGCAACAGGGCTACAAATTTGTTAATTCCACAAGTGGTGGGATTGTCCCTTGGTGAAACATTTAGGTCATAAGCATTTGGCCCAGTATAGACGTAATCAAAGCAGCGCTTGTTTCTAAACTCATGCCACAGCCACTGTTATGGATCCTGAGGCTGGCTGCTTCTTCTGGCTGTCTTCCCCAGACCACTCCTTTTGGCACTTTCATGCTAATTGGTGGTGGTGGCAGCAGCAGATTCTAAGGCTTGTCACGGAGGAGGAAGATGGCCAGTAGTGATGCTAGCTGGCCTAATGATCTGGTTCCAGGAGGCAGCAACTCGAAGGCTGGCTGAAAGTTCTGGGGGGCTGCTGCAGCCTGCTCTGGCTCTCTCTCTCTCTCTCTCTCTCTCTCTCTCTCTCTCTCTCTCTCTCTCTCTCTCTCTCTCCCTCTCATTCTCCAGCTTGCCTTGGCTGCTCATCCACCACTTCTCACCCCCTGTAGTTTGCAGCGCCACCTATCTGTGGCCAAGCAAACTTGAGGGTGATGACACTCTTAAAAGTTTATACTATGTAAGATTGACAGAATACAGTTAAATAATTGATTAAGAAACATTGTTAACGGAACATGATTGGCAATGGGAATAAACATTCATTACAATGCAGCTGCTGCTTTTAAAAATAGCACTCCGGCTTCTTGCTGAGATCAGAAACTATGTGATCCTTGATCCTTATAGCCAACCCCTTCAAAGAGTTGAGGGAGCTACAAGCAGCACTAACACCAAGCTGTATTTCTGGTCTCTGACAACAACAAAGCTACTCTAGCAGTAGAGACCACAACTCTTTTTAATGGTCAGCAATATCACCTTGCAACCAGCCCATTACCGAACCTGCCGGTCATGATCAATTCAGGCCTTCTTAATATAGATCTCAGTCTCATTAGCCAAAGCCCATCAAGAGCAGGGATGAAGACAACAGTAACAACAAAAGGATGAGCACTAATTTAAACTGTTAATTCAAAAGCAGATTCTGCATCATTAAGGCTTAGGGAGGTAGGAGTAGTCATTTGACCCTAAAAGGTGGAGCAAAGCTCCATTCCATAATGACTAAATGTGAATGGCACACACCTTCTCCCATATATGGACACACCTTTTCCCATATATCATAGAGTGCTTTGCCTCAGAAGCAATGACAGCTGCTTCTCCCTTGACTCTATCCTTGAGATAACTCTGTGTATTCACCATTCCTTTTGCTAGAACTAGCCTGCTATGCCTGTAGAAGTGTCTTGCTGCTTCATAGGCTGTTGGGATATAATTTTATGTCCATCAGCTGCAAGGCACTTCTACTAAAATCAATAGTACGTGGATCTTGGTTTACAACCAAGGCATAGCAAAGTGTCTGTTGTTGTTGTTTAGTCGTTTATTCATGTCCGACTCTTCGTGACCCCATGGACCAGAGCACGCCAGGCACTCCTGTCTTCCACTGCCTCCCACAGCTTGGTCAAACTCATGTTCGTAGCTTCAAGAACACTGTCCAACCATCTCGTCCTCTGTTGTCCCCTTCTCCCCTTCTCCTTGTGCCCTCAATCTTTCCCAACATCAGGGTCTTTTCCAGGGAGTCTTCTCTTCTCATGAGGTGGCCAAAGTATTGGAGCCTCAGCTTCCCAATCTGTCCTTCCAGTGAGCACTCAGGGCTGATTTCCTTCAGAATGGATAGGTTTGATCTTCTTGCAGTCCATGGGACTCTCAAGAGTTTCCTCCAGCACCATAATTCAAAAGCATCAATTCTTCGTTGATCAGCTTTCTTTATGGTCCAGCTCTCACTTCCATGCATCACTACTGGGAAAACCATGGCTTTAACTATACGGACCTTTGTTGGCAAGGTGATGTCTCTGCTTTTTAAGATGCTGTCTAGGTTTGCCATCGCCTTTCTCCCAAGGAGCAAGCGTCTTTTAATTTCGTGACTGCTGTCACCATCTGCAGTGATCATGGAGCCCAAGAAAGTAAAATCTCTCACTGCCTGCATTTTTTCCCCCTTCTTTAATTTGCCAGGATTTCTTTCTTTAATTTGCCAGGAGGTGATGGGCCCAGTGGCCATGATCTTCGCTTTTTTTGATGTTGAGCTTCAGAGCATATTTTGTGCTCTCCTCTTTCACCCTCATTAAAGGGTTCTTTAATTCCTCCTCAAAGTGTCTAGCATTCTATAATGTTTTCTCTGTCTGTATTTATTTTCAGACAGAGAAAACATTATAGAATGCTAGACACTTTGAGGAGGAATTAAAGAACCTTTTAATGAGGGTGAAAGAGGAGAGCGCAAAATATGCTCTGAAGCTCAACATCAAAAAAAAAAAAAAAAGGTGAATGTGTGGGACTCTACCTATCCGACGTTGACCAAAGGGTAACGGCGGGGGTAGCCGAGTTTTTGGTAGCAGTCCTCCAAGGAGCAGGTTAACAAAGAAAACCATTGACTCTATATGTATATATATATATATGTATGTAGCCAACTGCTGCCCTTTTATATATATTTCAAGGCCTTTATATGTTATTTTCTCTTTTATGGTTTTATTCGCATAATGCCTAATAAAGGTTTGATAAGTAGTAGTATTTATTTTCTTTACTTCCATGTAAGTCAAATGCTGCCTCATCAGCCTTCTCTTCATTCTCTAGCTTGTTTCAGCATCACATAACTGCAGATCTAAATGCTGCCCACCATCACCCCTTATGCTTTTTTTCTGCCATAAATGACTGAGTATTTCTTTAATACATAGCATAATCCTGATGCTCAAGACCTAGCAGGTATAAATTGCTATTTGCAAAAATTGTAGACAGCTCAAATATGACAAGCAAAGCTAACCTCCTATTTTTGAGGAATAAATGAGCAATCTAATTAAATTAAATTCTCCAATATCTGTAGCATTTACAAGCACATAATCAGTGTAGCTGAGAAGCTGTATGTGCTATGTTGTTCACTTGGCTGGAGAAAGAAGCCAAGAGAGGGATTCTGGCTCTTCCCCAAAAGCAGCATCTGTCAATTGGTATTTTTACCTCCTTTTTAAGCCCTAAAAAGATCTATGTAAGGGGGCACGGAGCACATTTAGTGCCTTTGACTTCCTGTGGATTTACTGAAATAGTTTAACATGATATTCTGCTGGACAACGTCCATGTTCATTCATAAAACCCTTTACGTCATTGCCACAAATCAGAGCCAAAGCAACCTGGCTTGCACTTATAAACCTCTAGATGTGTATGTGTGTGTGTGTGCCCGTGTGTGTGCCCAGCTCAGTGTAATTGCAGATTATGGATTAACAGGCCGGAAGAGACTTATTCCCCAAACACTCTTACATGGTGCCCTTTGCATTATCTTTGGTATTTCAAACATTACTTCAAAAGCCTTCAAAACAGCATTACATCAAAGCCACACATTATCCAATCAATGACATGGCTTTGGAGATGATATTTGGGGGGAACAAGAGATCAGAAAATAACCAACAATGTTTTAGTTTGGAAAATGTCCAGTGATATATGTTCTATCTGAGATTCCTGTTAATTTATTTTATTCCTTCCTTCTTTGTCTGTCCACTCTGGAAGAGCTCATAGTAAGTGACAACTTGAGCTTAATTTTATTGCCTGTTCATTGATTGGGATTTACTCTGAATAATGTTTTATAGCAGGCAATAGTAATGATAATGTCAAAATGTACTTTGTCTAGAAAATGTACTTTAAAAAGCCCAGCATTTTGATAAAAAATGATACAAACTCTTGAAATATTGAAAGAAGCACACATTCTAATGTATAGCATTAAGATGATCCTTATCCCATGCACTAAAGGCTTCTTCAAACAAAAAGAGCTGACATAAGCAAATTCACATAATAGAAATTCTTTGATAAGCCTGAATCAGTTTTGCTATCTGTTCTTAAAGGGATGGATCAAATGGTTGATGAAATCAGTAAAATTTCTCATATAGGTTATTGGGCTTCATTATGTTATTATGTACTGTTAATACACCATTGATAGTCTGTATGATACAAATGACAGTGTATGTTTGTTTAATAACCAGATCATCACCCTCATGAAAGGATAATAAATACTGATAAAATTACAAAGGTTGGACTCTAAGCTAAAATAACGTATAATGCAATCTTATGCATCTTTACTCAGAATTAAGTCTCAGTATATTCAGTGGTCCTTACTGCTGGGTAAAAGGACATAGGATTGTTGTCTTAAGGATGTTTATAAAAGGAAAGATTACCATCCACTGCAGTGTGGTATATATTGGTATAAAAAATCATAGCAGGAATTTTTACTAATGTGTTTGACCCCACTTGATTTGAAATACTGAGGATTTTTGCTTGTACAAGTGTTTTGATCCTAGGTTAGTGGGCCTTTGCTCATGTTTATTTTCAGCGCTTTTGTGAGCATTAATTTATTTATTTATAGCAATATTGATATACCACCCTCTCATAAAGTATCAGGCACATCACAGCATTAGAAGATCTGAGGAATGGTCTTCATTCAGACACCCCTGCAACCTGGTAGGTGTGCATAGATTTGAAGACTTTTAGAATGCTTAAGTTTGCAATGGGCAGATTGAACTTGTATGTGACAGCTGAAACAAGGACTTCTGCTAACATTTATTATATGGATAGATAACTAGAGCAGGAATAAGGAACTTCTGTCCCTCTAGATTTTGATGGTCTTTAACTTACAGCAGACCTAGCCAGGATGGACACTAAGCAGGGATGATTTGGAAAAATTTGGAAAACCAGACATTCCTCATTCCTGAAGCAGTTGAAGGGTTGGATAGGAGAGAAGTTAGTCTAGTGCAAATATGAATTCCTTCATTTTAAAAGACATACCCCAAATCTATCCAAGAAGCAAAAATAAGGACCATAAAATTGGAATGCCTTCTAGGAAATAGGGATCATATACATCATTTTGTTTTGTTTTCTCTTCTGTGTGTATGCATAGTATATTGATTGGTCATGAAACATTATTTTTTATTTCTTTTGGAATACATTTATATGGAAGCAAGTTATTTCTATTGCCCTGCTTCTTTTCACATGAAAATATGTGTTGCATCATGTGTGTGTATACACACACACACACACACACACACACACACAGAGTGTGGATCTCCTCCTTAAAAGGAACTCAATGGCAGTGCTCAGAAGAAGAAATATTTCACTGATGACAAGGAGTTAGTTTGATGACAAGAAAGAGATGGCAAAGCAGTTCTGTGCTCTTTCCAATAAAATCCAGTTTGTGTGCTACAACTATCAAGGCTTTGTGAAAGAAGCCCTTTATTTTAGTACAGAGCAACTGCTAAAGCCAAGCTTTGCTGGACAGGTTTCTCTAAGTTAGCTGTGAAAAATGTATTGTATTCCAAAATATCTGACTCCTAGGTTGGAGGTCAAAAATAAATCACATGTCATTTAGAATATTGCCCCCCACCCTGTTGTTGGAGCACTAGATTTTTCATTCCTCTTATCACAGAGCTTGTTTTGGTCATGTTCATTTTCTGCTCTAAAAGCTTGAGCTATAACTAGCAGGGGTATATAAAGGTCTTAAAACTGGTCTTGGATATTTATCTGTGTTTTTAAGAATTCTAGTCTGTTTCTAAGCCACTCAGTGCTCTCTTGCACTGTAATTTGGGTTAGGAGCTGCTCTGTATAAAATGAATTTCTGTGCTCTCTACATTTATTAGGGAATCCAAAAATGGCTGTAAAGGAAGCCAAAACATAGAATCATAGAATCATAGAGTTGGAAGAGACCACAAGGGCCATCGAGTCCAACCCCCTGCCAAGCAGGAAACATCATCAGAGCACTCCTGACATATGGTTGTCAAGCCTCTGCTTAAAAAAAAATAATGTATTTATCTAAGAAAAATAATGAATTTATGCCTACTGCACTGTAACATGATTTAGGGATATTTGGTTTATCACTTCTTTTGATTATCGTTACTAGTTGTATTCAGAAGCTAGGCTTGGCCTTCCATTTTAGTTTTTTCTTCTTCTTGTGTAGTATCTACAGATTGGGATAATCTAAATTTAGTTCCACATTTAAAGGCGAACATACTTAATTTGTGCCTTACCAAAACAATATGCAAATGGAAAAAAACCAGCCATTCTTCAAATTTTGCACTTCTGTTTTGCAGTCCAGCTCTCCAGCTAAATACAAAATGTAAATATAGTGTAAAATGTGTATCATAATGCATATATTAGTGAGAATAACTTACACAGATGTGTTATATTAGAGGAAATTGCTTTGAAAAAAATGTGTATATTAGGGGAAATATACAAATGTTTATTAGTAAATATTCTCACTAAAATGCTGGTGATTTTTCATGAGGACTTAAAAAAAAACTGCTGTAGAAATGTGGGGAAGTGAATTTAATGTTGGAATAACCAGAATCTGAAACTGTCACATTCAGCCATCCCAAGTTGGGGCTCTTTTATAAATTAGCTAACACTGTTTCAGTTATTCTTGTAGCCTCTCCCAGAGAATTGAAGAAGCAATAGAAAGCCGATTACTGCTGCAGCTCATTGTAATAAGACACTTTTTCTTACACAGTCTCCTTAATGGACATGTGTACTGTAATGGGAATACATATAGTTACATAATGCATTCCTGCATTGTCACTTATGGTTTGTTGCTCCAGCTGTAGCTATAGATGTTCCAGCTGATCTGTGTGCATAAACTTGTTTATACCCCTAAGTTGTGCTTACATCTACTCCACACACTGAAAATATCAAGGCAATGGTGCCATGTGGACCAGATGATTTTTTTTTCTATGAAAGAAAGAAAGAAAGAAAGAAAGAAAGAAAGAGACAGACAGAAAGATGGTAGTGTATGCATTTTGAAACAAGCAGCCTAAATCATCTCTCTTCATCCCTGAACATTTTTCACATAAATGTCAAACAACAGAGGTGACAGAGTATAACTTTGCAACACCTGCACTAGATAGCCTTCAGGGCAAATGAACTCTTGTCCAACATCACCCTTGGAGACCTTTGTGTTTTTTTCTTTTTAAAAAAGATATGAAATCACAGCAGTGTTTTTGGCCTTGCTTGCCAGGATCCGCAGATGATTCAACAGAACATCATGCTTCATGTTAACAAAGGCTGATGGCAGATCAGAAATAATCAGCATGGAACGTTGACCTCTGTATTTTGCCAAGAGGAGATCATAGACCAATTAAACACAGGCGTCTCAGCACCATACTCAGGCTTCAAGCCAGATTGAAACAGGTCACAGAAGTCTGTGCCTCCAGATGGCACAACAGCTGTCTCACGAGCACTTCTCAATCACCTTTCTAAAAGGGAAAGGGAGGGTCAACACTGGTAAGATTGCTGGGGTTGAGTTGGTACCTTAAGAAGTGTGAGCCATTCAAGTGAACAGAACTAACATAATTCACCTTAGGGGTTTAGTTTATTTTGGAACACAGAAAGCTGCTTCATGCTGAATCAGACCCATCGGTTCATCTAGCTCTGTAAAATCTACACTGACTGATTGCCCTTCTCCAGGGCTTCAGACAGAATTCATTCCCTGGTCCATCTGGAGATGCAGGTATTGGTTCTGGGAATTTCTGCATGCTCTACTGCTGATTTAATGTCCTTCCTTAAGAACTACCAGGAAACACCAAAACAGTATTTCGTTCTCACACCCACCCACGCCCTTGGATTCAGCATTGTGTGAATGTGGCCCATTACCCTGCCAAGCTGATTTCATTGGGGAATGGATACCTGACCACTTCTGAAAGAAGTGTGACAAAGAAAAGTGTCAAATTCAAAAGGATGAATCAGAAGCATACTCCAGGTATCCTTCTGATTCTTCCTTTGCACCTGCGGCTTAATTCTTCAGATCCTTGAGCTGGATTCTGTTTCCCACTTCTGCTGCAAAATTTCAGAAGGAACCAGGCCAAATCATTCCAAAGTAACTTGTTTCAGTTCCAGATTCGGGCTGCACTTGAAGCAAATGCACACCCCTGTTTTTTAATCAGATGGACATAAAATGGCGAAACCAAATATGGAACATCCAGGATACATCATTAAGTAGCAAGAGGGGGGAAGAGAGAAATAAAAGGGGGAAACAGTATTCCAAATGTGCTACGGTTGTAAATACAAGTAAACTTTGTATCAGAATACATAGCGGCTCCTCCAATTTCTGCATGTTTGATTAAACTGTTCTGAAGCTTCCCCCTCTCCTAATTCTAAATCTTGTTGTCATGTTTTATTTCTTGGGAAACATTTCAGTACAAGATCTCAGTGGTATGTTTGGTTTGTATCAATGTTTACTATAACAACTACAACCCCATCATGATCTGGCCTTCTGTGCAATATTGCACTGTGACTGACTACATCATTTCTTCTCCTCCGTCACTATCACAGCTGTTGGTGGTTTAAAATGGGACACTTGTAAAATATATTGGGATATGGAGTAAATAAAATGGAAAACGCTTTCCTGTAAACAACTGATACTTACTTTTCCTCTTGTTATAAAGAAGCTATAGTCACGTTCATGCACATTTCATGAATATACTGTTCATTTTTTAAAAAAGTTTTTAGATCAAATCATCATGGAATTAATAGTAAGGAGAAATTATCAAGAAAAAAAATGAGTGAATGGCTGGCTCTCCTTTCTGAAATGGAGTGCGGGGGATGGGGAGTACAAAAGCACCCACTCAGAGTAAGTGGGATATTTATTTTAGAAATTGTTTCTGGTCTTTACCTTAAAACATAACAATTTAAAGAACTGCAGCTGCACCTCCCCCTTCTTTTTGGTTATCAATGGCATCTTTACAACAATAGTAGAATAGAAGTTCTTCACCCTTGCAATGCAGAAAGCTTTAACATGCTCTTATTCTTTAGCTTTCCCGTGGAGCTAATAGATTTCAGAAATGGGCATGAGATGACAGCTTTTGCACACACACATTTTCTGTTTTCAGCACTGCCTGTGTGTTGAAAAGAAAAGGCACGGTGGGACATTTTTTCCCCCTGTGATGATCTTTTGTTGCATCAATTGAGAAAGGAAGTAATCATTTGGGAACAGCAACTTTAAGCGTGTTCAAAAGACTTCCAGAAGAGAAGAAAGCCATGCATGACTACACAATACTATAAATGCTATGAAAGGTGGGTCACTCTCTTTCCAAGCTCTAAAACACTTTAGGCCAAACTGAGCTGTGGTGAAAGTCCACTGTGTCAGGCTAAAAGAGTTCAGTGCCATTTGAGATACAATTTATCAACAGAACCTTTTCAGAATAATGTAAGACAAAAGTTGTTTGCAACAGACTATTCCAAAGGAGTGATTTCAGTTCTCTAGCACTACAGAAATGCAATATACCCCCCAGAAAACTCCCACAGAAGCTATTTAACCAAAGACAGCTGCCTAGTGCCAATACATGTAACCACTACACCAGGATAAGATCACAAGAGGACTGAAGAAGGTTGTGATAGGGGTGGATAACATTATATGTAGGGTGGAATCTGACAGGGATTGCTCTTCTGAGGGAAGGGCCCTCCAAAACAGATTTGGGGCTGGGGCTGGGCCTGGGGCAGCAACAGCTTCTGGGGTATGTAGGTATCACCAAAAATTGTCCCCGTTTTATTGTATTTGTTGAAATATTTATACCACCTATTATGTGGGCATCTCAAGGAGGTTTAAAACAAATAATGCAATGCAATGTAAAAGCAAAACACAATTTTATACAATACAACACACAAAAGCTACAAAAGCAAAACACAATCCAATACAATAAATGAGAAGCAGTAAAAACCAAACAGAAAAAAACCTGGATGGATTATAGTTTTGCCATTTAGGATCTGGAGAAGTGAAAGTTGTGCTAGGTAAAAGCAGCTGTCCAGTTGGCGCGCGGCTCCCTTGCTATCTGCTCTGTTAGCTTAGTGTCAAGTTGGCTTTGGATCCTTGTGGCTGGAACAGAATGGGGAGAAGCTGAACTTTATTTTTTTCTTTCCCTCAGTAAAGGAGCCCCCACCAAGCCCCTGAAGGTCAGCAAAGTGAGGTGAGGTCTAGTTTGACTCGGAAGCACTTGCAGCAGCCAATGTGGTTGTCTACCAGATCAAATGGAATGTGTCTTTGGTGAAAAGAGGACACAGGACATATGTCACCATTCAGAGGGAAATGGGTAACTTGGATTGTGTGAAGTCAGTCAACAGAGCATGAGACTCTTAATCTCAGAGCCGTGGGTTCAAGCCCCACATTAAGTAAAAGATTCCCACACTGCAAGTGGTTGAACTAAATGATCTTTGGGGTACCTTCCAATTCTACAATTCTGATTCTATTATTCTAACTCCCATCAGCCAGAGCCACCATGACCAATGGCTAGGGATTATGTGGGTTCTAGTCCACCAACATATGGGGTGCCACAGTTTCTCCATGCCTGCTATAAATAAATGACCAAACACATAGTAATGTTTCAATCACACAAGGATTGCTGCTTGAGGAGAGATTTTTCATGCAGGCATCTTAATTAATATAATCTTTATAGACATGTCCTCCCTTCTGAGCTGACATCTTAGTACTTGAACATAGGAATATACTTGACAAAATATATTTATTTCATATTTTCCCATTCTAGTCATGTACCTAACACTGCCAGTCTGCACTAAATTTGATAAGACTGGCCAATGCAATACTAAAATATTCAGAAGTTCTTTTGATTCCATTGAATTTTCTCTCTACAACAAAAATGTTAACATATTCCCCAGGGTTTCTGTAAAATCATTAGTCCTTCATGCCTGTATGTGTATGTGTAGCAAAGGGTTCCAGCAGCATTTTTTGAGTTTTTGCAATTTTCAGCCCAGCTGATAGCAAAGGAGCTGTGGTGAACTGGAAAAACCTGACACTACAATTTATAGTGAACATATTTTGAACTCCTTGACGCATAAAACATACTATCCCTTAATCCATGCTTTGGCATTCTGAAGAATGCAATCTACAAATGCACCGAACATCTCCAAAAGGTCTCTACAAATAAACCTTTAAGAAATTAAAATCATAGGCAATGAAGGCAAATACTTTAATGGAATTAAATACTTTCAATAATTCACTATGCTTATCAGCTTTGTATATTTGCTTCTTCTTTTTATGGTACAAGAAGTGATACAGAATTTACAATAAACCAACAAAAAGTTCTGCTTCTCTTCCAACTTCTGTGATCCCAAGACACATTTCCTTGGCTGCGTAACAATGCCCTTTACAAAGCTAAATAATGTCCTGGGTTTGCAATCATTTTAAAACCCCTAATTATAAGAGCTTAATTTTCTCTCTTTTTAATCAAATAATTCACTTCTATTCTGTATACTCTCTGGTACAGGATATTAATGAATCTTTCTATTCCATTTATTTAAATATAAAATAATTTGGAATAAAATTTCATCTGAGTCTGTAGGCCAGTTATATGTATTAAGGAAGCATTCACTGTATTCTAAATTGCTCCTTGGGTGATCATTACCTGGTAGAGATGGCCGGTGCTTCTTGGTGGTGTTAAGGTTGTTTACAATGAGCAATCTGAAAGTGCTAATCCTCCCTCAGAGCTTTCCAGCTGCAGAAGCAGATGACTTCTTATTTCTGAAAAATTTCCCCATGTAGGGCAAAAGTGCACATCTGCTTAATCACCCAAATGTCCCATTTTCCTAACTATATGCTTTTGTTGGTCACCATGGCACAGAAATTCACAGGCGACACAGAAGCACAGCTGTAAACTCTGCTATAGTTTGGGTGGTTTGTTTCATTATTTTAATGGGGGATAATCCACATTAGGGAATAGCAGGGCTCTTTCAGGGAAAAGATTTCTCAAAATCATTTTATTAGAATTTACTACTTAAAGATGTCACGGAACCAATTGTAGGACAATTTGTCTGAATACCTGAACAAAGTGGTATTAACAAATGTAATTTGCCAAAAAACATTGAATGATATTACAAAATGTATGGTTTGCACGGCATCAAAAAAGGTGAATTTTCACTAGCTTAAGTGCTGAGAACAAAGTACTTCACTGATTACTTTTTGTTCTTAAGTTTATAGTTCTAGCCAAAGACCATGACAAACTTGAAGCAGTAGTACATCCATAATATAAGCCAACATTCATGGTGAAGAGAGAAAAGTTATGAGACATCAGCAAAGTAAATTCTAGCTTGATTTAAGATTAAACCTCTGAATCGCCACAGCAATTTACAGCAATTTTATCTAAATCTTTTTTCCCTTTTTTCTTTTAAATGCAAGGAGTACATAAAAGGCCATGCTGTGTGTTTCAAGGCTATTATTGTCACTCAAATGAAACCAAACCTGTTCTGCCAGGGTGTATCTCTTACTTGTGTAAACAAAGGTTTCAGAAAGTGATCTCTTGGGTCTGTATATAAGGAGAAGGCTAACACATAATTTTCATATCAGTGACCCTATGTCCTTTAATAGAACACAAACCAACAATGGAATCTGCAAGAATGTGTGGAGAAAAATAGGGCATAAAAAGACTTAAATGGTCTCATGGATTGAACAGTGATATTCAAGAGACACTATATAATAATCATCAGATGAGCTTGTGTCAACTTTTTATGAGCATATCTCCAACTCTTGTAGCTGTCTTCCAGCAAACTGTCACAGAACTCAGGCCCTAGTTGATAACTTCTATAATTACTACCTACACACAATCAACACACTTTGGCTGGTTTGATGGTAAATGCAAAGTGACTAAGAAAGTTCTGGCTATGGCACTTAGGGATTCATATAACAATCTATAAGAGGAATCCATGGAAAATTTGATCAAGTGTAGATTGGAACACAAGAGTCTGTTCAAAACAAAGAAAGCTGAATACACACACACACACACACCCAGTGGCAGGAATTGGGACCAGCAGTAATGGAATAGAGGGAAGATAAATTATGGGAACTGGTGACCTGAGGTTTAAATGAAGTGAGGTTTTTTTTTAATACTTTATATTTTTATATTGCCAGCATTGACTGCAGACTAAGCAACATAGAAATGAGGGGCAGAGTAGGTTTAAATGACTGATGACTGATGCTTTTAAAATATCACAAGGAGTGAAGCAAAGTTGATTTCTGGTTTGCACTCTTTTTTACTTCCTTTGGTGCCATATTTAGATAATGCAAACTCCCCCTCTCCAGTAATTAGGAACAGAAAGATGTCGATCATAACGTGTGCAGATGATTTAGTGCTCCACTCTCTTGTTGACTGGGGCTTATGGGCATTAGAGCCCAATTACATCTGGAGGACCACAACTTTCCATCACTGCAATACACTCAAAATCACTCCATGGAACTCAGTAGGGTTTATTCCGAGTAGACTCCTGCTATAGGGTTGTACTATAAATGAGTAGGCTTGTGCTGTAAGAATTATAAGTGAAAAAAATTTAAGAGGATATGTAAGGTGGAGGAAATGAATGAACATAAGACACCAGCCTATTCAAGGTAAAGTAGCAACATGCTGTAGGAAGCGTGAAACTTCATGATGAAGGACCTGAAAAGATTAATTAAACCTGTGAATGGGGCATATGCAAGATGTGAAGCATCAAGTTACAAGTGTTTAAGAACTACCTGCACATTATGTTAGGTATTTCCAAGAGAGATGGTTTATGCTGTCATATTTTTATGTTTATGAGTTAGTAATTACATA
Source organism: Podarcis melisellensis (assembly GCF_964234715.1). NCBI lineage: Eukaryota > Metazoa > Chordata > Lepidosauria > Squamata > Lacertidae > Podarcis > Podarcis melisellensis. The sequence goes on from NC_138541.1 coordinate 33,150,881, forward strand.
TTGTGAATTGCTGAAAGTGAATTAAAATGTGGTATTTAAGCTACCATGAATTTCTTTCTCATATGCCAGGTGTTTGGCATTTGGCAGTTGCTTGAGGACTCTATTGATATGGATTATATGGTGTGATACAGCTGTGGGTTTACATAGATCCATTTTAAAAATCCACATTGCAGTAGGTATTTATTTTCTGTTTCCCAAACACAACAATTATGTGAAAGGAACATACTGGAGAATTGTGGTTGCGACAACACTGTTTCGAACTGTGTAAAACGTTTTGCACAGAAAAAACTTTTGTATCAACATAATTCAGAATTTACACATTAAGTGCTGAATAAAAATATATATTGGTACATCCATGCTATTGTATTATGTCCTGTGCACATTTGGCTCTCTTTTTTAGATTGTGATGGAGCTTGATTGCTCCTCCAGACCTGTTTATTGAACATTCACCCTGATCTGCCTGCATTACGTGAAAGTCTTACAATCTCAGGCCTTTATTGTGCATTCCTTCTTATTTGCTTGCAGGAAAGTTATAAATCAATACTGCACCTGCTGCAGCTGCCACAGCAAGTGCAGCTACTCGAGCAACGGAGAGGCCTGAAAATTGTCTTCAACATGCAAAATCACATTGCACCAAGATTGGGGAGAATGCAGGGTTGATGCATGGGCCATTCAAGACCTCTCCTGGCCTCTTCGCTTATTGAGCTTCCCATCAGTCCACCCTACCGGTAGTGCAAGCAGTAGCTGGTTGCCCTTTCAGGTGGCAAAGTAGGATTTTTTTTGTTCAGCTGATTGGCTTTGCTGGCAGGTTTTCTCCTCCTACTCTATACTGATGTGATCTATTTACGTACAAGGGGATGGGTAGTCATTATATAGGTGGAATGGCCTCTGGCAGACAGGTGGTGGAAGCAGGTTTGTGGTAGTTAATGTTTGGTTAGTACCCTTAGGCATCTTTAAAGTGGAAGGGTATAGAAAAGAGACCTGCCATTAGGGCTGTGGGACCTTATGGCATGGTTAGGGTGCATCTTTGGGGCCAACCTGTAACATCTGCCTGGAGTTTTGGGGTTCCAGGAGTGGGTGAAGCAGCAAGGCCTCTTTACTTACTTGAAAATGCAAGGCTTAAGGGAAGGAGTATAGGCTTAAGTGGGGCAGAATCTAACCAGTGAGAGGGGGTTCAGAAGGTGAGCTACCCTTGGAATCTGTTGATCTCCTTCCGATTAAAGCCTTCTCAGTGCACCTTTAATGTGAAAAGAAAAGCACAAGCACAGATCACTCCGCAGATTGGTCTAAATGCCTGGAGCCAGAATGGAGTCATCTATGCAAGTCGTGGCACATACTCCCTTCTGTCAATGAATTCAGGGGAGCAGACTCAGAGGTTCTTAGCTCTTACATGTTATATTCATTGCAGACCATGTAAAAGGAATAAAGCTCTCGACACTTTATCCCATGCCAGAACTCTGTCATGTCTTCATTTTTGGTTGATTGGCGGGGGGCAGTTTATGGTGTTGTGAGAGAACAAGGATAATGAATGTGTAGCAGGAAACTTTTTCACAATGAGCTAACAAATGTCCTTAAAAGGGGTGTGTGCTTTTCAGCACTATTAAATACCGTAAATGTTTATGAAAAAGTCAGCTAATTCTATCTCAACTCTACCTCAACTTTTAATTTCTTGTGTTTAGGCACATTTTCATATTTCATATTTCATATTCAGTTGAAACAAAATTGATGTTTAAAAAGAACCAGGCAGTCCATAATAGCAACTTAATATTTATTTTTTAAAATACACACATTTGTCCTGTTCGTTTTGCAACAATTGTGAAACTATTTTTGAAAATAATATTGTTTACCTTTTCCGCCTCACTGGCTGCTGTTCTTTTCTGTGTATGAAGTGAAGGATAAAATTGTCTACTACAGTATATACAGGTTTTCAAGCAGCTTACTATTAGAACTAGAAATTCTCATAAATGCACAACTGAAAATAATAAAAATAAGTTGGAGACTTCTTAGGCTGAGTAATACATTGAGACTGTATGGAATAATCATTTTCAGTGCTGACACTGTATTTAAATAACACTTTGTATGTCTTGTGGACTTCCTAGGTAGTAAAAACAAAGCCAAACTACCTGGGGTAGAAAGCAATAATGTATCTGGAGTGCCCAAGTTTTTTATAAGTTGAATACTTCTCACTTTAAAAGATTTACGTGCCATGATTCTCCCACCTCCTGCAAGCACAGAGAAAACATAAATCAAGTTGTCATCCCTAAGAGCTATGAGAGTTAGTCAAAAAGATGCTTTAGTAGTTTCCAGTAGTTTATATAAGAAATGAAAATAGGTATTTATGTCAGGAAAAATGGCTTCTGTGGCTCACTCTTTACATTAAAATGCAATTCAAATAAATGATAGAATGTGGTTACAATTCCTAGTGTTTGAAGGAAGAAGGTAAATCATGGATAAAGCACCTAATCAAATGCTAGCTTTGTGGAAAACCTTAGAAGACAAAGCCCTGATGTATATGCATATGGGTTTTAAGCCTACTTGAGCACAGGAAGCCAGCTGGGATGCCAATTAGGGAAAGCAGGAGAGGAAGTTTAATGGCAGGCATTTAAATGGGGGATTTCTGCTGAACTCACCACCACCTCCCAGAACACCTTCAGACAGGAAGCCACCACTTTCCTTTACAAGCACCCTCTGCCACCACTAACCTTGAAAGATTACAACATAGGATGTGACAAGGTAGCATTTGTGTTGTTTTGAAAATTAAGAAAGGTACCTAGCTACCTTTTGCCCTGTATAAGTACTGCGGCTAACAATATTCTGGAAGAAGAAAAATACTGTTAAAGCTAGTTATGTTATATTGCTAATAATTACTTATTTACTTAAAAATGTAAAGGTAAAGGACCCTGACAGTTAAGTCCAGTCACAAATGACTCTGGGGTTGCAGTGCTCATCTCGCTTTACAGGCCGAGGGAGCCGGCGTTTGTCTGCAGACAGTTTTTCTGGGCCATGTGGCCAGCATGACTAAGCCGCTTCTGGTGAAACCAGAGCAGTGCACAGAAACGCCGTTTACCTTCCCACCGGAGTGGGAAGCTATTTATCTACTTGCACTTCGATGTGCTTTCGAACTGCTAGGTTGGCAGGAGCAGGGACCAAACAACAGGAGCTCACCCCGTCGCGGGAATTCAAACCACGCCCTTTTGACCGGCAAGCCCAAGGCTCAGTGGTTTACACCACAGCGGCACCCTCATCCCTACTTATTTACTTACTTGTATACATATTCATTTATTGTAATTATACTGCCTTTCTGCTAAGGCACCAGTGGTGGCTTACCAAGCAAAGACTCTCCTCCCTGCAAGAGAGGGGAGTGGTTGTGGCCGGGAGCCGAACTCTGCCTCAAGCAGGGGGCATTTGCCCCCTACCTCCCACTCACCTGGCTGGCGTCCACGCCCTCGGCCAGGCACCCAACCAGGTGCCTTCAAGGGGGCGTGTACAGCAGCCTAAATTGCTGCGGCGCCAGCCTCCAGACTTCACTTTTTGTCTTCCCGTCGCAAGTCAACAGGTCTAACCTCCTTGCTGTCTGCAGAAGCCAGGAAAGTATTTCGCAAGGCTTAGAGTGGGGGGGGGGTGTTTATTGCTATCGGAGCTAATTCCTTGTGATTGGAGTACTGGGAGAGTTTGGAGTGTTGCGGTGTCGAAGGGCTAGGTGTGGCCATCGCCTGCACCTTCAATTTTTGGGTATTCCGTTAAAGGAATCCGGCGGTCGTGTATTCTGTCCGATGCCTGCTTGGCGGGAGGCCATGGCACGACCCTCGGTGACAGCAGGGGAGAGCTTATAGTTGGATTAGCATCAACAGGCTCCGCCTACTGGTGAATAAACCCCCTTTTTGGGCTCACCCCTCTCCGAGTGGGTGGAGTCAGCTGACATAATCCAATGCCTAAGCCAATACCTTTTCACTTGCTGTAATCAATAAAGTTGTGGCCTTTTCTTGCCCATTAACCTTATATCACGTGTCCTTGTGTTTCATTCCACTGTGCGGGGTTCGGGTCCTCGAACCACAAATAAGTGATACTAAAGTGTAATGTTGGCCCAGGAGCAGGTTGGAGATCAAGAATGACAGCTGCACATTATAGGTGCTGCACATCAACACATAATTCAATGGAAGCTGCACAAAAGTTGTACTGAGCCAATATGCACATCAATAGGAAAGTTATTACACAGGCATGGAGCCACCACCGAGAATAGTGTTACTGAGGCCCCACCCTCCTTTGGTGTAATAACTGGATTAAGTATGTCATAAATTTGTGACTCAAATACAATCCTGCAAACAGATGCATAAGAAACACCTATATGAGGAGCACAAATATTGTGTGTTTGCTCAAATTTTTGTCATTGGATTGTTATACCTGTTCTGTAGTCAGGTCACTTAAACTTTTTGGGTACTTAAAACATTTTTATTTTTATTTTTATTTTATTTGCCAGCAGAGACAGTAGTGTCCCAGGTTACTCAGCACTTTGCCTTTTGAAGCTCAGAGTTATTCCTATTGGTATCTTGAGTCATGACTAATGTGAAAAGGTATTTGTTGAAGCAAATATTATTTTTATTTACATTACTGGAGGATGGTTGACTTTGAAAGATTATATTGGGTTTGTTTTAGTCAGCATGTAAAATGCTTATGGAGCTCTTCTGCACAAACTAAAAATACATGTTCTTTTTCTGAGATTTTTGAAGTAACAGAAGAATAAGATTGTTTTAAAATGTGTGACTTGAAAAAATGATAAATATGGAAGATCCTATATTTATTTCTACTGAATGGGATACATTAGCTAGTTGTACTTAATAGATAGGTTTGACTAAATTTATTGTACCTTTTACACATAGCTTTGGTTTGCTGTCTTTTTCTTTTGAAAGCACATGCATAAATATGACATATTGCTATAGTCATTGAGAGAGAGATGCAAGATGTAGAAAACCATTTTGAAACTGGTGGCATTTAATTTATTATTTTTATTTATCTTGCATATTAACTAGCATAAAGAAGGATGTGAGCTTTGAAGTTACAAGTGCATAATATTTTAGGGCTTACAGAAACACCTCAGAAACTACTTACCCTAGCAACACACATCCTTAAAAACCAGCCATAATTACACATAGTTATTAATATTTAAATTGCTACCATGTATAGTTTTGTGGCTATGGAGGAACAGATGGCATGAATGAAATATTCATTTTATGTACCCTCGCTATTGTAGTCACCTCAGAGAGAACCACTTTCTGCACTGTACTCTCTAAAGCAGCAATCCACAAATCTACTCCGCTGTGACATTGTCTCCTCATCCCATTCAATTGGAACTGGTGGACAAGCGTCAGCCATATATGCATGTATTCAACCACATTGCAGGATGGCAGGACAAGGGTGTTTGCCATGCCCTGGCATAAGTGGATGGTGGTCAATGCTAATTTTACCCAGAGTAGATCCATTGAAGCTTATTATAGAATTGTGGAGTTGGAAGGGACCCAAAGGGTAATCTAATCCAACCTCCTGCAACACATAGACATGATTCACTTAGGATCATTAATGCCAATAGGTTTTCTCTGAGAATAACTTAGCTGAATACTAAGTTCAATAATCCAAACAGAAATCAAAAGCTCCAAAACAATTGCAAGGAAAACAGTATAGGAGAGCTTGAAATTTTAACAGAGACCTCCAGAATTCTCTTCCCCATTTTCCATCAGAAAAATACATTTTTGCATGAATATTTTTCACCTATTTCTCTCTCCTGAGTTCTAAAATAAAAGCAAAGGATTTACAGGAAAGTCAAGAAAACTTATTCTCCTTCCTACCTCAGTGAAGCTGCCTGTACAAAAATCATTCTTCTCTCTCACAGACACACACATAATGGGGAGGCAATGAATGAAACTTTGCACCCTCGAAAGAGCAAACAGAGGTCCTGACCCTGGGGCATACTTGACCCCTTCCCTCAGGAGCTTGGAAACTTAGATTTCGGCCTCCAGTTCTGATTTCAGAAAGAGAGAAAGAGGGTGGGGAAATAATCTTGAAAACAGAGGAAAGATCTACTGCTGGTTATTTTTATGACTGGCTAAACAGAGAAGATGGACAAATGTATCTCAGTCACTAAAAATGTATCTCAGTCACTAGAAATGTGTTTATATTATTCAATGGTAGTGCATCCTATTTTGCCATCTGAGGTGAAACAGGAAAGTGCCACCTTGACCTACCATCCTCACTGAAGACTCCTTTACCTGGTTTGGGTGGCGATGCCCGCAAAGCAACAATGCTGAAGGTGTGTTCTGGCAAGATGTCACCAGAAGCCTATGGAACCACTTCTCTGCTACCACTGCCAAGGTGGGAAATGTTCCTCTTGGGCTTCTGCCACCCATGATGGCTGCTTCAGCCTTCCTCATGGGTGGCCTGGCCCTCATATTATTGTTGGCAACCGGGGGAAAACTGGGCCTTGCTTTGGGGGGAAAGGTTGGTTGGTTGGGTTTTCAGAATCTTGGCAGAGCTACACCTCACTTTGCTCATAAAGGCACCCCTCCTAGAGCTTTAACTGAATCTCAGAGCAATTCACAGATCATGTATCTCTAAAAGGTCACTGCAGCACTGCTTGAACGTTTCCTTTGCAGTGATGTTGTTCCACCTGTAGAGAAAGTTGCTTTAAAAAACAAACGTTACCTGTAAATGAGAGAATTCCAGTGGGGTTGCTCAAGGGCAGAGGTTTATTATATACTGTAGTCTCGGATAGGGTCTTTATTGTGATGTAAAGCATCTATTCCTTCCTTGGAGGAATTTGCCCTCTGGGCAGTTTGGGCACATAAGCGCTGCTTTGCCTCACGCTTGCAAAGGAGGAATGAAGCCATTGTGCTGCATTTCCGACTACGTTTAAGCAAAGGTTCGCAAAACGCTAGTGAAAAAGAAGTTTACATCAGAGCTTGTATGCGATAAGAGCACTGCCCAAGGGGTCCCTCTTGCCCTAGAAGCAGAACAACATCAGAGTTAAGAGTGTGCAGGCTTCCTATAATGAAAATCTCATGTTCTGCCATAAAGGCCGGTCAGCTTCAATATAATGCTGGGGATTTCTGCTCCAGGCGCAGTTCCATATAACTTTATGGGACACTGAGAGAGTTAAATCATTACAATGATGAAAGGAGCAATGTAGCTCCTGGCTTGAAGGCAGAGAAATGGCTCTTGGAAGTTGTATACTAGAAACAGAGCTGTAGCACTGCAGTACTGGGAATTTTGCCCCTGGAAGCACTTGTCCTTTGGATGCAGAGCTGTGCAAACTGTGACATAAGAAAGTCTGCCAGAAAAGTAGAGACCTGCCCGGGAGGCAGAATTGTCTGGTTGCAGGAATGAGAGATCTAAAGCCTTCCTTGCTCACAGAAAACAGCATTGTCAGGCAATTCTGCCTGGGGGCAGAATCAGGTGGCATAATTTCAAAGGGGACAATTACTCTTTGGAGGCAAATTTCTAGGGTTACCATGCCAGAGAATGTCCCAGAGTGTATATGCTTTTCCCATAAGAAACACCTACTCACCTAATACTCTCTTAAGTGCTCCCTAAATACAATTTTATTGTGCAGAAATCAAGGGAATGAAACCAGCACAGCCAGGATTTTTGTACTTACGACATAAAATTAAATTGTTGTGTTTAGTATCCAGGTTTAAAAATCTAATGTACTTGTAGAATATGTAATAAGTACATACCCTTTTCTTTTTAATGCATTAAGTGAAAAATGTAGTTTGCAATCCATGGATAATATTAATATTAGAGTTATTATATCTTTTATAACATGTCTTTTTTCCAGGGTCTACAAGAATCTTAATGATTAACTAGGCCTATTAACAAAGCAAAGTAGTCATAAAATGGAGTGAATTTATTGTACTATGTTGTAGTTAAGGCTGAACTGAACCACTGAGACAAACTGTATTTGCAGACCTTTTTATTAACAGAGAAAGTGGTTGGCCATAAATAAACAAATAAGCTTCCTATGTCCACTGAATGAAATCACCAAATGGCTATTAAGATGATTCACAACAGATTTAAACCAAAGTAACTGAACTTAAGCCTATGAAGTACCATTGAAGTTAACAGCATTACACTGACTTAAACTGAAGTACTTTTGCATAACTGGATTGTGGGTAAGGCAGAAAGTTTTTCAATATGCAATGAATTGATTTGAATTTGAAATCAGCTTTCAACAAAAAGAGAATCTGAATGAAGACAGAGTAAGTCAATTTATGAAAGCATTTAATCATACCAGGCAGATTTTTATTAGCTAACGGCTCTCTCTATACAAACACACAAGTACCTTGGGAATATGTATGGGTAGTTTTCATTCATACTTATTATTTGTGTGAACTGGTGTTTTACATGGCACAACATGGTAATATAAAAGGTCACTGTAATTTACACGGTAGATAGTTCTCAAGTACATGCAATGTTTGTCATAAATCAGTGGCGGGAACCTGTGGTCTTTCAGATGTTGTTGAACTCCAGCTCCTATCAGCATAAGCCAGCATGGCTAACAGTCAGGAAAAATGGGAGCCTCATGGTCCAAAACATCTGAAAGGCCACAGGTTACCCACAGCTATCAAATACCTGCCTACATGTGAATGTTGCCAAGTTGTGCAACACAACATATCTACTTTAACTGCACCACAAGTTTTCATGATTGAAACTTTCATTTGTTTTATCTATCATCATGACATTTGCTTCATCACATAGTTTTGCCTGCTTTTGTAAATCCAGATTGTTTTCTTTCCCACTGATTTAAGTGGGAAACCCAACTCCTAGTCTGCTACATGTTGCAAAGGCAGGTAATTAGATATACTGATATTATATCCTGCCATAATAATATTGTCTATACATGATATGTTTGGTCTCATTTGATCTTGGTCCATACATTTTGCAGGTTGGGAATTCTTCTCAAATGATGAAGTGAGTAGAAAACACATGTGATAAAGGAAATCCATGTGGATGTCATCATGTAGGTAGGTACAATTTTGAAATCTTTGTCTCCTTTATAACAAGAAGAATTGCACAACTCAAGCTTCCACATAAATACTCATCTTACATATTATAATGTAGGGAGGTTATGTCAGCATGTAAATATATTATGGTGTTGCACTGCATAAGCATCCCCCCACTTGCTGGAATCTATATCAAAACATATATATTTGACATTCACAAAATGTAGCTACCAGTGAAATGTGACAGCTGGTAAAGTGTATGGCCTGTAATATAAATAAGGTTTGCTTGTTTATTAGATTTCTTACCTGCCCTTCACTGTAAGGTCTCAGTGAAGGATAAAACAATAAAATATACAATTATAAAACACCTAAAATGATTACAACCATAAAACAAGAAAAGTGTAAGCACAGTTAAAAACAGTTCCATTTATAAAACAACCCACAATAATTCCCTATATAAAAATAACAGAAACATTAATAATTCTATATACAAAAACATTACAGATGCAGAATAGTTTTAATTCTCACTTTATTAATAAACTCATTACCTGCTCTTAGTAATGACCATCCCCTTCATGGATCACTGCCTTGCCGTGGCGAAGGGGCTTGAAGAACTCAGAGAAGCTATGAACTATGCCGAGCAGGGCACCCAAGATGAGAGTTTTGACCAAACGTGATCCACCTGGAGGAGGAACCGGCAAGCCACTCCAGTATCCCTGCCAAGAAAACTCCATAGACAAAGACAACAGGCATATAAAAGTTATGACGCTGGAAGATGAGCCCCTCAGGTCGGAAGGCATCCAACATGCTACTGGGGAAGAGCGGAGGGCAAGTACAAGTAGATCCAGAGCTGATGAAGTGGCTGGGCCAAAGCCGAAAGGATGCTCAGTTGCGTATATGCCTGGAAGCAAAAGGAAAGTCCAATGTTGTAAAGAAAAATATTGCATAGGAACCTAGAATGTAAGAACCATGAACCTGGGTAAGTTGGAGGTGGTCAAAAATGAGATGGAAAGAATAAATATTGACATCCTGGGCATCAGTGAACTAAAATGGATGGGAATGGGTGAATTCAGTTTGGATGACCATCATATCTACTACTGTGGGCAAGAAACCCGTAAAAGAAATGGAGTGGCCCTCATAGTCAACAAAAGAGTGGCGAAAGCTGTACTGGGATGCAATCTCAAAAATGATAGAATGATCTTGATACGAATCCAAGGCAGACCTTTTAACATCACAGTAATCCAAGTTTATGCACCAACAACTGGTGCTGAAGAAACTGAAATTGACCAATTCTATGAAGACTTACAACACCTTATAGAAGTGACACCAAAGAAGGATGTTCTTCTCATTATAGGGGATTGGAATGCTAAAGTAGGGAGTCAAGAGATAAAAGGAACAACTGGCAAGTTTGGCCTTGGAGATCAAAACGAAGCAGGGCAAAGGCTAATAGAGTTCTGTCAAGAGAACAAGCTGGTCATCACAAACACGCTTTTCCAACAACACAAGAGACGACTCTACACATGGACATCACCAGATGAGCAGCATCGAAATCAGATTGATTATATTCTCTGCAGCCAAAGATGGAGAAGCTCTATACAGTCAGCAAAAACAAGACCTGGAGCTGACTGTGGCTCAGATCATCAGCTTCTTATAGCAAAATTCAAGCTTAAACTGAAGAAGCTTAAACACTGGGCCGGTAAGATACAATCTAAGTCAAATCCCTTATGAATACACAGTGGAAGTGAGGAACAGGTTTAAGGATTTAGATTTGGTGGACAGAGTGCCTGAAGAACTATGGATGGAGGCTCGTAACATTATACAGGAGGCAGCAACGAAAACCATCCCAATGAAAAGGAAATGCAAGAAAGCAAAGTGGCTGTTCAATGAGGCCTTACAAATAGCGGGGGAGAGAAGGCAAGCAAAATGCGAGGGAGATAGTGAAAGATACAGGAAATTGAATGCAGACTTCCAAAGAATAGCAAGGAGAGACAAGAAGACCTTCCTAAATGAGCAATGCAAAGAAATAGAGGAAAGCAATAGAATGGGAAGAACCAGAGATCTGTTCAAAAAATTGGAGATATGAAAGGAACATTTCGTACAATGATTTCCATAATAAAGGACAAAAGTGGAAAGGACCTAACAGAAGCAGAAGACATCAAGAAGAGGTGGCAAGAATACACAGAGGAATTATACCAGAAAGAAATGGATGTCTCGTATACCCCAGGTAGTGTGGTTGCTGACCTTGAGCCAGACATCCTGGAGAGTGAAGTCAAATGGGCCTTAGAAAGCACTGCAAATAAAAAGGCCAGTGGAAGTGATGGTATTCCAGCTGAACTATTTAAAATTTTAAAAGATGATGCTGTTAAGGTGCTACACTCAATATGCCAGCAAGTTTGGAAAACTCAGCAGTGGCCAGAAGATTGGAGAAGATCAGTCTACATCCCAATCCCAAAGAAGGGCAGTGCCAAAGAATGCTCCAACTACCGCACAATTGCACTCATTTCACACGCTAGCAAGGTTATGCTTAAAATTCTACAAGGAAGCCTCAAGCAGTATGTGGACCGAGAACTCCCAGAAGTGCAAGCTGGATTTAGAAGAGGCAGAGGAACCAGAGACCAAATTGCAAACATGCGCTGGATTATGGAGAAAGCTAGAGAGTTCCAGAAAGACATCTACTTCTGCTTCATTGACTATGCAAAAGCCTTTGACTGTGTCGACCATGGCAAACTATGGCAAGTTCTTAAAGAAATGGGAGTGCCTGATCACCTCATCTGTCTCCTGAGAAATCTCTATGTGGGACAAGAAGCTACAGTTAGAACTGGATATGGAACAACTGATAGGTTCAAAATTGGGAAAGGAGTACGACAAGGCTGTATTTTGTCTCCCTGCTTATTTAACTTATATGCAGAATTCATCATGCGAAAGGCTGGGCTGGATGAATCCCTAGCCGGAATTAAGATTGCCGGAAGAAATATCAACAACCTCAGATATGCAGATGACACAACCTTGATGGCAGAAAGTGAGGAGGAATTAAAAAACCTTTTAATGAGTGTGAAAGAGGAGAGCGCAAAATATGGTCTGAATTTCAACATCAAAAAAACGAAGATCATGGCCACTGGTCCCATCACCTCCTGGCAAATAGAAGGGGAAGAAATGGAAGCATTGAGAGATTTTACTTTCTTGGGCTCCATGATCACTGCAGATGGTGACAGCAGCCACGAAATTAAAAGACGCCTGCTTCTTGGGAGAAGGGCTAGACAGCATCTTGAGAAGTAGAGACATCACCTTGCCAACAAAGGTTCGTATAGTTAAAACTATGGTTTTCCCAGTAGTGATGTATGGAAGTGAGAGCTGGACCATAAAGAAGGCTGATCGCCGAAGAATTGATGCTTTTGAATTATGGTGCTGGAGGAGACTCTTGAGAGTTCCATGGACTGCAAGAAGATCAAACCTCTCCATTCTGAAGGAAATCAGCCCTGAGTGCTCACTGGAAGGACAGATTGTGAAGCTGAGGCTCCAGTACTTTTGGCACCTCATGAGAAGAGAAGACTCCCTGGAGAAGACCCTGATGTTGGGAAAGATGGAGGGCACAAGGAGAAGGGGAGAAGGGGACAAAATGGTTGGATACTGTTTTCGAGGTTACCAGCATGAGTTTGACCAAACTGCGGGAGGCTGTGGAGTACAGAGGTGCCTGGCGTTCTCTGGTCCATGGGGTCACGAAGAGTCGGACACAACTAAACGACTAAACAACAACAAAGTAATGACCATGTTGTAAGTCTCAGTTTCAAACACGTACAGTATATGCAATATTGGTATTCAAACCTTGATCTAACCTGCAGCCTCATTTAAGCATAAGTATCCCCTGTGAAGGGAAAAAGTAAGTAAACAATCAGTAAAAGGTTTTTTTTAGGCCATAAAACCACTGTAACTTATCAATATGATGTAACTGAGCAATACAATTCTGTTATATGGAAAGTAGACAGGAGTGACAAATAATGAGGAGAAGGGTATGGCTCATTATTTGTAGACCTTATTCTTGAGTGGATGAGTTTCTGTCGTCTTTCATAACAGTGCCCTTTGTTCTTTGGACCATTTCCCACATGAATTTGTATCAAGGAGACTCACTCTGTGTACCTGACACAGTGTACAATAAATATAATGAATGGTTTTTAAAAGTAAATTGGCCTGACATGCTGATCCATCGAGTTATTGTGACTACAGATATCCATATACATCACACCACAGAGGAAATACAATGTGTAATTCTCAAAACAAATGTCTTCTGCATTGCTGTGCTAAAAGGCAGAGTGAGCAAGAGTAGAGTTTGTGAGTTCTTTAACCTTTGTTACACCACTTCAGGCAGTAGAAAGAAAAGAGATAAAATGGATGAATCAAATTTATTGCTAAAGCAATAATTATATAGCCTTGTAAATCCGCTCATTCATTGCTTGTTTTACAAAACATTAAAATGTCCATAAATAGTAGTAATATATTTACTAGGCTAAATTGTAAACTTCCTGAACCCATGAGCAGTAAAACGTAGTCTAGTAGCAGGAAAGTGGCTTCACAGAGGAGACAAAGGAATTTGATGGAAATGTTGACTCTAAGTACCATATAAACAGCTTGCTATTCTTTTTCTATATACAGTGGTACCTCAGGTTAAGAACTTAATTCATTCTGGAGGTCTGTTCTTAACCTGAAACTGTTCTTAACCCGAGGTACCACTTTAGCTAATTGGGACTCCCACTGCCGCAGCGCCACTGCTGCATGATTTTTGTTCTCATCCTGAAGCAAAGTTCTTAACCCAAGGTACTATTTCTGGGTTAGCAGAGTCTGTAACCTGAAGCGCCTGTAACCCGAGGTACCACTGTATGTTAGAAAATATGTCATTCCCCCTAAATATGTCATTGTGGTTTGAGGACCTGATCCCAGCTTAGTGGAATGAAGACACACGGACACGTAATATAAGGTTAATGGGCAAGAAAAGGCCACAACTTTATTGATTACAGGAAGTGCAAAGGTATTGGCTTAGGCATTGGATCACATCAGTTGACTCCACCCACTCGGAGAAGGGTGAGTCTTAAAGGGGTTTTATTCACCAGTAGGTGGAGCCTGTTGATGCTAATCCAACTATAAGCTCTCCCCTGATGTCACCGAAGGTCGTGCCATGGCCCCCCACCACACAGGCTTCGGACAAGATCCATGACCGCCAGATTCCTTTAACGGAATACCCAAAAATTGAAGGCGTAGGCGATGGCCACACCTAGCCCTTCCACACACCACAAACACATTATTCCAATGCCTACCCTACCCACCAATACCGCAAAAGTTGTGACGGTTGCTATGAGGTAGGCAAAAAAACCACAAAGCCTAATGCCAAATGGAAAAATTCCTACCAGGCCCCCTGGACAACCAGGGCGACCAACCTAAGGTCCATAGCAAGGCCAAGAGAAAAACTGAAACCCTGAGCTCTAAGGGAGTGGAGGGTGGGTGACTCACGACGGAATGGCGAAAAGTGAGGCCGCGTGGTTGGCTGCTAGAGGCGGAGATCGTCTCCCGCCCACAACCCCTCCCCGCTTTGCAGGAGGAGAGTCTTTTTCTAACAATGAATGAGGTACAGTTCTTTGCATACTGATCTGCATACTTGGGGCCGGATGCTCAGGTGGGTCTGGCATCCGAGATGGAGGGGCCGTTGAGCTGGGCATCCCTAACCTTGCTCCTAGGTGTTACACACTTGATAGGGAGAACCTTCCTGCCAGTGGACAAGGCCCTTTTCTTAGTCTTATTAGCTGTTTTTACACCTCTGCTAGGAGTGCCACTCACTGCGCCCTTATGCGTGTGAGGGGGGGAGACAACCCCATGCTCAGAAGCCATTGCAGGTGATATGATGACACACTGAAAGACACTGAGTACTGTCTAACCCGCTGAAGGCTGAATAAAGTAGGCAGGGTGTTTTTTTAAATAACAACTATTAGTATTAGAATATTAGAATAAGAACTGAGACAGAACCAACCAACCTAAATGCACACACACTGCAATAAAAATGCAAAAGGAAATAATATGTTAGTTCACATCCAGACGCTCCTGACCAGGCCCCATCCTGAGGAGGGGTGATTACTGCGAATGAGACCCTCAAGGAATTTCCCTTGCAAAACAGTCGATGAATGAATAAGTGCAGGCAGCACAAAACCTGAAAAGGCGAGCATGCTCCACCTGCTCAGGCTCAGCACGGGTGCCAAGGATAAGGTGGGGGGAAGGGTATGGGGGGGAGGTGAAAGGAAATGGTATGGTGGTATGTATGGGCTAAATAGCACCCAAGGGAGGAAGGCTGGCATGTGTCTCCTCCCCAGCGCCACAGCCGATGAAAACAAAAGGGTGCCATGCAGCCTACAGCTGGCATGCAAGCCGCCCTCTCGGGCCTAGCGCAGCGCCCCACAGCGAACGGCGGCAGTGGATGGGGCTTGCGCTCCCTCCCCAGTGCTGCTTCTGCTGAAAACAACAAAAAGGCTGGCAAGCAGCCTGTAGCCAGGTTGCACGCCGCCCTCTCAGGCCTGGCGAAGCGCCCAGCAAACAAAAGAAACCAAAATTGTTTGCCTCAACCTGGCTGCACACTGGAACATGTCCTGAACCTGGAAGAGGAGGAAACAAAGTGAGGTTTGGCCAAAGGGGTCAGCCTCTTTTCCTTGGCCCTCGCCCCATCCCCAGCCAGCTGTCCATTGTCCTCCCAGGCTGGGGGTGTGACAATAGCCACCCTAACGCAGGTGGGAGGCACCAGTCCAGGTAAACCCATGACATCCCATGAGTGAACGCTAAAGGAAAAAAGTGACGCCCAATTGGGAGGTATTGATGACATCCCAGTAGCCATAGAAACAAGAAATAAAGATCTCTAAATAATAGAGGCCTTTTTTTCAAAGAAATTTTACATTCTAAGGAAATAGGTTTTTGGTTGCTGTGTAAATAGCTATCTCTCAATCATGACCAGTGACACTGCTGTGTCAATACATAGCTGTATCAATAGTTATGATTGACATATCTCTGTTTAGGGCACATGGGCCATATGAGGTAGTGGTCAGTGTTCCCCACAGGTGGTCCTCAATGTCATATCTGACAGCTCTAATGATGTGTTTCAAATAGGAATAAGAGGATTTTTCTCTCCTCCTTTCCTTTTTCTCGCTTTCACTCTTACAGCATATTACTTTATATTGTAATGCTGTCAAAGACCTGGTTCCAGATTTTTCCTTATATACCGTATTTACTTGAGTCTAATGCACCATCAAATCTAATGCACACCCAATTTTTTTGCAGCATAGTTTGGCAAAAAAAGGGTGTGCATTAGACTCGAGTAAGGCTCCCAATTCCCTTACTCTGCTTGCAGAATCAATTGTCACATATTTGAAGTTCTCAGCTAAATAATCCATGAGCAGAATTTCAAGCAAACCATGATATATTTTAATTAAAAATGATAAACTACAGATCTGCATTCCTATCTGCTACATTACCCTGTAAATGAAGGGCTTTGTCAAAGCATCCACTGAGACTGAACAGATTGATACTAAATAAAAGGATGCATATATTTATGACTTAAAAATGAGAAAGGGAAAAGGGAATATAGAGCTGTTATTCCATGTCCTATACATTCTTCCTAGCTTATTCATTCACATTCAAAAGGAAAAGACCTTCTATCACCTGATGATCACCATGTGTAGCTTTTACACAAATTATCCTTCTGTTGTTTATGAGAAATTTAGCACTTTGTAGTATATTGCTAATAAGAGAATGACAGCAATGACCCTAGCTGACAAATGAACCAGGCAGGGCACAAAGTGACAATCCTATGAAATGTACTTATATCATCATATTTTATAGATGCACTGCTAATGCATGCAACTTTGTAATAACTTATGACCCAAACCTCTAAGCTCCTGAGCTGTGTTGACAATTCCTAGCATCAGACTATTAGAGGCAAAACAGATTTTCACCTACATTGTGGTTAGCAATCACATGCATGTTCCACTTGGAGCCATCTAATGTGGTTGTGTAGATTTAGATACGTTCACTACCTACTTTTGCAGCGGATTTCATTATTCTGCTCCATAGTCTTATCTTGTCTATTATCATTGAGAAGAAAACACATGTTAGAATTCCTGCTCCATGGTCGCAATCATGGGATTTTTGTCTATCACATGACAATGTGTGTTTTGACTCCACAGAGTGGAAAGTGATGGAGACAGGATGTTTGTGTTACTGTGTTCTGTGAAGTGGGACTATTGTCCTTTGTTTTTTCTCTTTTCTGTCTGATGCTAAAGAGAGAGGGAGCCATGTTGCAGTGCTCTGTGTGTGTTTATATGTAAATAAAGTAGATTAGCCAAAATGCTGAGTTGTTGCGGTCTGTTACACAACTGCGAAGACTCTGCAGATCCCTAATTGTGTCAATGTCTGTTGACATCAGTCGCTGTGATGTTCGGGCAAAAGAAAGCTTTTGAAGCTCCTGAACGATCGACCAGGAGGGAGGGAACATGCCAGTCGGGCATGGGTCTCTACCAGGGTCCTACTCGAGTGTAGGCTGAGCTCCTGACAGAGAGGGCTCACAAATGGGTCAATAAGTCTGTGAATAGCTACAAGTTGTGATGATTATATGTTACTTCCAAGATCAGAACGCCCCTATACACCAGCAGGAGAGGACTGTTGTGCTCATGTGCTTCAAGGTTGTTAAACATAGCCTACATGGTGTTGAACTGTTAAAAATGACGATGACCCATAGGTTGTGGAAGGAGAAAAAGTGTGGGACTATTTTTGCAATCAATTATCCTCCAATAACAATTCTTGTCCTCACTGCATTTGTTAATACAAGGGAAGCTGAATGACTGGCTAAAGTGAGCTGAAAGACAGTCAACAAGAACTCATCCAAGATACATCATAACCCTGAAATAAATCATGAGAGTTGTTGTGTCTGATGAGTGACATTTACAGCCCATAAAGAAACACAGTGACCTGTCAATGATTGGCATGTTCATAACTTGCTGGAGCAGTTCCATTTTGCGGTTCAATTTCTAGACTTCGGCAGTACATTCCTGGGGAAAGTCCAGCTGCCAATTTCAATTTGGAAGAGCTCTGGTTGTTCATTCATTCAATACAGCTAATTCCTTACTTTAGGTAAAAGAACAGTGCTTTTATACATCCTTTATTTTTATCTTGCAGTCATGTTGTACCATGTGTTATGTAGTTTTAAGTCTAACAGAAATGGTTTTCAGCATGCATGTGTGTTCCCTTCAAGTGGAACACCCTGTGGAACGCCCTCCCACCAGATGTCAAAGAGAAAAACAACTACCAGACTTTTAGATATCTGAAGGCAGCCCTGTTTGGGGAAGCTTTTAATGTTTAATAGACTATTGTATTTTAATATTCTGTTGGAAGCCGCCCAGAGTGGCTGGGGAAACCCAGCTAGATGGGCAGGGTATAAAAATATATTATTTATTATTATTATTATTATTTGAATGAAGAAGATTTGAGTCTAAAGACCTAAAATACCATGAGCTGGAGGGGGATGAAAATGAAATGAAAACTATTATTATAATCATAAACATGCATATTATTTGTTCCTGTAATAATGGTTTCTAAGAAGATTTGTTAAAAGCATGGTCACTGGAATTCATAGCACAGAAAATTTAATTGGTTATCCCACTAGGTCACCATTTTGGGATGTTCTGTGGCCCATCAGCCTCCCATCTGGGGTGTTAGGACAGAACCCAGTCCCTGGACACCTTTACTGGTGTACCTCAAATTTGACCCTGGATCCAGAGGTGGGACACCCCCGCCCCTAGATTTTCACTAAAGATCCAACCCAATACCTTTTTCAACCTACAATTGTGACAATTTCAATGAGGAAGACAAAACACCCCAGACAGGCCCAAGTCATCTGCAGACAAATTACTTTCTGGCCCCGAATACAGCAACAGAATAGTTCCATACACTTTTACTGCCATACACATGTACTGCCCACTTACCTCCAGGCAGAGCCATGACATGTAGGGTTTATGTTCTGCTGGTGGAACCCACAGAAAACTGCCCCGTCAGGTCTGCCACTGAGGCAGCACCCACCCACCAGGACCTTGATCGGCCCATTTAAATCTACCATCTATCTATCATCTATCATCTATCATCTATCTATCTATCATCTATCATCTATCATCTATCATCTATCATCTATCATCTATCTATCTATCATCTATCTATCTATCTATCTATCTATCATCTATCTATCTATCATCTATCTATCTATCTCTATCTATCTATCTATCTATCTATCTATCTATCATCTATCTATCATCTATCTATCTATCTATCTATCATCTATCTATATCTATCTATCTATCATCTATCTATCTATCATCTATCTATCTATCTATCAATCATCTATCTATCTATCATCTATCTATCTATCTATCTATCTATCTATCTATCTATCTATCATCATCTATCATCTATCTATCTATCTATCTATCTATCTATCTATCTATCTATCTATCTATCATCTATCTATCTATCTATCTGTCAGGGAACTGCCATCGGAGCCAAGGGTGGCGCTGAGGCTCCCAAATGATGATGCTGGAGAGGGAACCAGCAGAGGGAGAGAGGACGCTTCCGCTGGGGAAGGAGATAGAGGTGACACCAGGGAGAAAGGGGAGTCCAAGGGAGCTGCGGAGAGAAGGCTCCAGGACTCTGCCAGTGAAACCAGCGGGGAGAGCACAGGACCTCCTCTGGGGACGCCCACTCTGCGCAGACAGCTTTCGCGCAGAGAAGGGAGACGATGATTGGGTGTGAAAGAACTCTTATGTTGGAAGAAATTCAGGAAACGCCCACTGACGGATTCTTCCAGTGATTGAGACAGTCACGGTGTACTGACTGTCCAGCCTGGGGGGAAAGTTTTGTCCAAACTACACAGCTCGGAGCAGTTTGCGCTTTATGCACAAGCAACCCTATACCCCCTTATACTATCTATCTATCTATCTATCTATCTATCTATCTGGCAGGTAACCCCCAGAAAAGACTGGGGTGGGGAAACTATCACTCCCCAAGAATAGGCCCTGTATCCCTGTATCACTGGTAGGAGATGGAAATCCATTAAATTTACTTCTGAGGAGGCAAGTATAGGCTTGCACTCTAAGTCAGAATGTTTAGAGGACTTCCTCCCAGATAAGTGTGGATAGCATTTCAACCTATACACATCTACTCAGAAGTAAATCTCATTGAGTTCAGTGAAGCTGACTCCCAGTGTGTATAGAATTGCAGCCTTAATAAGGTTAAGGCTGCTATGAATGATAATAACAAAGCAGTTGCATTTTTAAAACCTGCAATGTTAAGTCACTTAAAGGTGATTTTTTTTGTGTGCACAGGAGATACATGATTTTATTTCATTTACTTTGCAGTTTAGCAGCTGTTTGAAATTGTCATCTGCAGCAAGATGTTCTACATATTTCTGTCTAAGGCTCACATTGTACAATGGGAGTTGCATGTCCTCGTTGCAAAATTGTATAATTTAAACTAAAATGAAATAATATAGGAAACAGATTAGAGTAATTTGAATGTATTTGAAGCACTCTGAATGTTTGAGCAATGGTTTTAAATTCAAAAGTTCCTTGACTGCTTTTCCATAATAGTCAAATCCACGAAAATAATACAACAAAATTACAGCTATCGCTACAATTTTATAACAAAGAAAAGTAAACTAGTTTATAGTTCTCTCCTTTCCGAAGTGTTAATGCTGTGCTTTGTCTAGAGTTTTACTATTTAGACCAATTTGGTATAATCTCAATTTTTTTTACAGCTTCCTTCTGGGATTTTTGGCATACAATTCACATTGACTAGAGAGATTTGTACTCTCAGCTCTCATAGGTGCTTTTGAAAACAACCCCAAGAGGTTTTTCTGTAAGAGTGCTTAGTGCCAGCAAAGCTCCCATAATTTCCAAAGAACATGGCTCCAATTTAGTCACCAGAATTAAGTGGGCAGGTTTTCAGAGAGCCAAGCATTTTGTTCATGGCGGCTGCAGGGTCCTTAGTGCCTGGGGAGTTTGACACATCATTGCAGTGCTTAATAGAGGCTGTGATCTTTTAAAGACCAGGTCTTCTACTTTAGACTTTTGCTTATAAGTAAATATTTTTCATTTCAGTAATATGTACTGCACAGCAAAGGTGCTTAGGACTGCAGTCATTGCTGTTTATTACATTATTTTGAATCCTTTAATAATAAAAGTTCACTATAGTTTTAAAGTTCTGGCATTCCCCTTTCCATGGCTTATTTTCCTCTCCATAGCTCTCCAAGAGGCCACTATCTGTCATTCAGAAGGGAAAAAATTAATCAAGGCAGGGCTTCAGGCACTATCAGCACAATCCTCTAAATATTCAGAAGTAAGCCCCAACAAATTCAAGGGGACAGATCTATCAGGTTCGGTTCTCCCAGTTTCTTTCTTTTCCAGTTTTTTCATTGCTGGACCAAACATCCTTGGAAAAATTCACCAGAATTTTAGTGTAAATTTCTGGTATTGAGCATATTTTTGTATGCAGCTTTGATAGATGTACATATTTTCACAAGGTATTTTCCCTTATAATGCATTTTGTATGGAATTTTCACAAATATTAAATCTACTTCTCCCTCAGTGTTTGCATTTTTATAAGCATTGGTTGGAGAGCTGCATCGCAAAATTCTGAAAAGTGCTAATTTCAAAGGATGGCTGTGATTTTGTCCTTATATTATGGGGATAGGAATGTGAATGGAGTGGATTTGCCTTTAAATGCAAATTGAATTGAATAAATCCTTCCTGCTTCACATAAATTCTTCAACTTCGCTTGTGGAAGGTGACCTGGTAGCATGCTCACTGTCACTGCCCCCTTATGTGATCACATGTATGATAACACTTGGAAATATAGGGTTGCTATACATCTGGAATTTCCTGGCTGAAAATCGGCTAATGTCCAGGAAAATCCAGCTGTATGGCAGCTGATGTTCTTTGTGATTTTGCAAAAACAAGTCAACAACTTTGGGCAAAACTAAATATGGCAACCCTATATGAAACCCTTAAACACGTATTAATAGAAATAACACCATAACTTTCTACCTCGGTCCTTTAACAAATTTTATTTTATGAGCTGCCAGTGTTCAGCCTAGCAAGCTTGGATTGTTTCTGCTCTTATTCCTGAAATGAAATCAATATGACAACTAAGTGTTAGGAGAACATTACAATATGTGACCAAAACGGTAGCCTTTATAATTTCTGTGATATTTAGCTAATGGACTAGAACTTTTATAACCAATCATTATTTGGCTGCAGCAGTGGACACAAAATCCTTACTTTAACAATCTCTTTTTTGTCTTAAAATTATTATCATTGTAGAATGTTGGGGCAGAAAGGTGATTTTATACAGCTTTTATGAAAATCGTTTTTATAATATAGAGCTATGCCAAAGCCACCTTTTGCTCTTCATCACAGAAAACCCGAATATAGTTCTCATAATAAAGAAAAACCAGTGTAGTGCAAACTAATCTTTCTAATAGAATAATATCCTTCCTTAACATACAGTGGTGACAAATTTTAATAGTCTGTAAGAAGTTTGCATGACCTCCTGTCTCTGTTTGTGTGTGTGTATGAAATATTGTACACCTGCTGTTCACAAGTGACTTTATATTATGAATCTGTTTTGTTCTGTTTGGTAGCCAATATGAATGAATCAGTTTCTAAATGACAGATAACCCTGAATATCTGCTAAGATGGGATGAGAAGTGTCATACTTGACATGCTATGGAATATTAACACCATTGTTTTGCATAGACTTGGTTATGATCTCTATATACTGATTAGTAAAGGTAAAGGGACCCCTGACCATTAGGTCCAGTCGTGGCCGACTCTGGGGTTGCGGTGCTCATCTCGCTTTATTGGCCAAGGGAGCCGGCATTTGTCCGCAGACAACTTCCAGGTCACATGGCCAGCATGACTAAGCTGCTTCTGGTGAACCAGAGCAGCACACAGAAATGCTGTTTACCTTCCTGCTGGAGTGGTACCTATTTACAGTATCTACTTGCACTTTGTGCTTTTGAACTGGTAGGTTGGCAGGAGCAGGGACCGAGCAATGGGAGCTCACCCCGTGGCGGGGATTCGAACCGCCGACCTTCCGATCGGCAAGTCCTAGGCTCTGTGGTTTAACCCACAGTGCCACCCACATCCTTATCTAATGAGATATTTATTGCATTGAATGTCCCTGAATGACAGCTGCTTTTCTCTGTGATGTTAATAGCAATATCTACAAAATACTAAAATTATGGTACAAAATACTTAGCATTGAATTAAAATGTATATCACTTGTACATTGCCAATATTTTTTCATCATACTGGAGTCTTTATTTAAAGGGCTTCATTTACACTAAAAGGTAAATGCCTTAAATACTTTTGCAGAGTTATCTCAAGATCATTAAAGCTATTAACAAGCCTGGATGCCCTTCTTAGAACTAAGATATGCTGAGCAAAGTACAGTTTGAGAATGTCATTTCAGTTAATAGCATGGCTCAATCAAGGTGAATTATGCCATTTGCAATATATATTTTAATTGTTCATTGTATTTTATCTTTTTTTAAAAAATAAAAATGGATGGATCGTTTCCTAAAATACACAATGATGTCAATGGCAAAAATGTATTTAAAAGATGATTGGGTTTTCACCATTTTAGTGCAATTGCATGTTAGCATTTCCATATATCAAAATAGTGTTTTTTTAATCATTGTCCAAATAACAAATGATTGCTGAGCTGTTTAAAAGTTGGGGTTTTGTTTGTTTGTTTGTTTCACATTTCCATACCACAAAGCGTGTTCTCCTTCATGGAGAGCACGTGTTGCGGTGGGGTCTGCTGAGCCACCCCTCTGTTACCAGGCAGGGTTTCTAAAGATGGCCTGGGGCAGTGATTGGTTCACTGGGTTGCTGGGGTAAAAGTTATGTTGCAATTTTGGTGGGAGGGGTAAAATGTTTAAATACTCTGCATGCAGCCTGGAGCTTTCCCTTTGCTGTGTGCAACGGATCACCCGCCCTAAAGTAAGGGGTTGTTGCTTTGACCTTGCTATGCCTGTCATGGGGTCGTCTGCTTTGGAGCGGGGGCCTGGTAGGAATTTTGTCCATCTGGCTGATTGGCTGGGCCATTTGGTTTTTGCCTACTGCGTAGCAAATTGTCACAACTTGTAAGGTTGCGGTTAGGCATTGGTTATAAATTGGTGGAGGAGGGGTTAGGATAGGCTGGGCCTGCCCCTCCATGGAGGGGTTAGGATAGGCTGGGCCTGCCCCTCCATGGTTGCTGCGGAAAGGGAATTCCGTTAAAGGAATCCTGGGGCTTGCCATCTTTTCATCCAATCCCTGGAATGGGACTAGGGCCGGCAAGCCTTCGGGGAGCAGGCGGGTGAGAGTTGAGGGTCTGTGTCTCAGCTCCAATTCTTCCCCGACTTGCTTTCCCCCAGACTGTCTTTTGGTGGTGCCCGGAAGTCAGTTCTGTCCCCAGGCGGGGGGACAGATAGTCTTAACCAATGCCTAAACAACCACTCACGGTTTTGTATTTAAATAAAGTTGTGGCCAAAATTATGCCAAAAACCTTAAACAAAAATTAAGTGTGCGTTGTGGGTTATTTGGGGGGTGGCTTGGGGACCTCGACACGCAAAATATATAGGAGTAAAACAGTTCAGTCTAATATTACATTGACTTGAGGTTCATGCTGTTGGGTACCTAGATATGATTATAAGGATCTATTTGTCAATAAAGGCTGTGTGTGTGTGTGTATTTAATAATAATTCCCAATGCTGTACTGCAAACAACTTCTGAAAACAAAGGAGCATCTCAAAAGCAGCCTTTGATGTGAATTAGTAGAACAGTACAAAAAAGAGAAAGGCTTAAGTAGTGAAAAGGGCTTGTGGGGTTATACAATAGTTTTCTAAATAATGTAGACTATGGAACCAAATGTACTTAAGCTGTCCTGGTAGTGGTTCATCGACTCAACTCTGTTCTATGAAAAGTACAAGACAAAATGTGTACCTTATAGTGCAAGTCAGTGCAAAGAAAGAAATATTATGGGGTCAAGCATCCAGGTTTCCCACTGGCTCTCTAGTGAGCAGGTGAGAAAATGCAAACTGAATTGAGTTGGGGTGGTATTGCCCAACAAGCAGCCAGAGAGAGGCTCTCCCAACTGAGTCCTGCACTATTTCCTGACTGTGGATTTTGGAATTTTTTTTTCTTTGTGTGGACAACAGCTGAATCTGTGGGCTGGGATTGAGAAGCATTGTTATATATTGGTTCCATCCCTACCTGCGTGGTCAGTTCCAGAACATAGCATTGCTGAAGCCTGTCTAGTGTGTTAAGGTGTCTGCATCTTATCCCTGACTGGGAGAGACATTCCAGAGATTTGGAGACAGTTACCATCAGCATGCTCATGACACTCAGCTCCATTTCCTCTTGTCATTTGAGTCAGCTGTGACTGTGAAAGTGATGAACCAGTGTCTGGATGAAGCTGTGGATTGGATGAAGCTAGTAAACAAACTCCAGATCTAAAATTGAAAGAAAAATCTAGTTTAAGATTACAGCAGATTCCTTCAGCAATTTCTGTGAATATTCAGTTTCAGTTGACTTCCCTTGTATTACCTCTACTACTTAAAGAGTTGTGCTATATTTTTGTGACTAATACAAAATATTTTTTTTTGTAAATAAAGAGACTGTAGAACTGAACTGTGGAATTATGTGAGACGTCCCTAGTAGCTGAAGCTATAGCTCGTACCTCATTAATACTTCAGTTGGTACGCCTTCACTTCCCTCAGCTAGTCTTTGGGCCAAATCTGACAATACTTGACCCTGATCTGGTTCATATGCATAGTTGGAGAGAAGCCAGGGCTTCTATCAGCACATTTGCCCAACATACTGTTTGTCAACCTGGACATGACACATCCACTTGCTCTGTGCCTAGAAAGCACAGATCCAAAAAGTTGTACGCTTGATCTGTGGTTCCCAGGCACAGGTCCAAGCAGTTTTCCTCTTGCCCTGTTCTTTTCCCAAGGAAATTCTGCTATTTAGCTGTAAATTGGAGCAAACATCAATCTGGAGAAAACCCGGATTGCTGTTTGCTCTGAATTAGCACTAAAGAGCAGTTTTCCCCAGGGGAAAGCAACAGGCCAAGAAGAAGTGTGAATAAACTCCCTCTTAGGTCCATTAATTAATTAACCAGTCTTTTTTGAAAGGAACTTCATTGGAGATAACCTCTGATGTCTGCAAAAGTGGATGAGTTGAGGTGATTCTCCTGCATAACTATGTAGCTAAGGTGAAGGAGATTCCCCCCCCCCTCTGTATTAGATTGTGGTGATGTTGCTTTGAATGCATATGTCTGTGTTTTATTATGCCATGAAAATGCCTCTATTTTTACCACAGAAGATCTAGTGAAACTAGATCAAATCTCTCCTGCTAAGTAAATTCTAAGAGCCATCCGGCATGTCCCTCCAAACATAAAACATTTCATGTCATGAATAAGGGCATCTAGAATTCTGCCATAATTTTGAGTTGTACCGGGAGATGCTGCCATTTAACAACAACCATTTCAACAGCTTGAGCTCAGAACTAAGACTCTGAGTAGTTGGCTGACTACCAAGCAGTCTGCCAGTGCTCCCGTTTCACATTGCATGGGGTATATGTTGAACATCCTTCAATATCCTGCCCAGTCATGTGGCAAATCATTTCAATTACACAGCAAAAATCTTTGGGCCAGCTCTTCAGGTGATGAATTCAACATTGCTTGCTTTACACCAGCTGAGTGATTCATCTTTGCAAATACGTATTCAAGCTGACAAGTTAGGGTTTCTCACACTTGGAAGCCTAGCGTGGCTGCTGATTATGTACATTGGTGATGATGTTTTCATTTGCTAAATTAAAATAAATGTGAAGATCTAACAAATGCTGGTTGCACTTCTAAACACACATACAAACAGTAGTTTCCATTAACTTCTTTTAGATTTATATGTTCTGGGACTTCTACTGACTATAGGACGGAGGCATAAACCTGTTATTTTGTACCAGAATTGTAAATTGCTCTGAAACCATGGAGTTTTAGGTATGAGCTCTAGATGATTATTTATTGATGTTTTGTGCTGTTTTCATTTCCTTTGCTAAAAATGTGCTTTTGTAAGAAGTTGAACAGCTGAGCCTCTTGGCAATGCCCTAAATAATATAAACACCAACAGTGTTACAACCTATTTACAATTTCTCAAACAATCGCCAAGTAACACACTCATTTCTCATATTTCATTAAAGAAGACATAAACAGATGGGAGCGGGGAGGTAATATTTGCTTACATTAGTGGAGCAGGCTACCTTAGAAGGTGGTGGACTATCCTTCATTAGAGACTGTTAAGCAGATAGGTGGTCATTGATCAGGGATTCTGTAGCAATGGATATCCTGCCTTGGCAGGAGGGTGGACTACATGACTTTTGGTGCCCCTTATAATGCTACAATTTGCTTTTAATCAGCTGATTTTGAAGAATTTTACAAACTCTGCATTCCTATTTACAATGAGAAAAATGCATTACAATTTTGCAGATGGGGAATTGAGGCTACTAATGTCACATATCCAAGAAGGGTTCATATTCACATTTATCTGGACAACAGCCCACCCTGCCTGCCACATGACTTATCTTTATGGAAATGGAGGGAAGTGATGAGTAGCTGTTCAAAGGGGTTAAAAACTTTAAAATAATCCCACTGAGAATACCCAAGCCGTGGTGCATCTCAGCCTGATAAGAATGTACCAGATACAAAACTGGCTTCAAAATCACTGAAGTATTAATAGCTTGGGCTGTTGAATGTTCCCAAAATTTGTTCAGATCATAATGTAAAGGTCAAAGAAAGAATCCTTGGCCCTTATACAAATTGCCTTCTGAACTCAGTCTTGTAGTTTTCTTTTCTTACCAACAGGTGGCAAAAAATTATTTTGCTTCTTCAGCCTATAATTAAAATATTATTGGTTTGTAAAACACAGAATCCAGTATAAAAGCAGAATAGAAGAAATAATACTATCCAGTAATATTGGTGGAAGGAAGGAAAATGGGAATTATGGGTTGGATCCATACCAAGTCATATTGAGAGTAGCCACCCCCCAATTCCTGACTTAAGTCCCACAGATTTCATATGACATTCCTGCTCTGTACAGTGGTACATCTGGTTGCGAACGGGATCTGTTCCGGAGCCCAGTTTGCAACATGAGCAGAATGCAACATGTGCCTGTCCATCTGTGCGTGTGGGGGTCACAATTTGCCACTTCTGTGCATGCGTGAGTTGCAAAACCTGGAAGTAACCCGTTCCATTACTTCTGGATCACTGTGGGACGTATCCTGAAAGAACGTAACCTGAACCGAACGTAACAAGACGTATGACTATATTTATAAACATAATATGATGCATATCTAAATTGCTATTTATTACACAATAACAATTATGTTAGACATTTTGTTACATCGATGATAATATGAAATGTTATTGGCTGATAGTGTTGACTACTATCAGAGAGTGGACAGATCCTCTAAACATTAATATTTATGGCTGACATCTAAAGAATACTCTTTAGTATGTGCTGTGACTTTTTCTCCTTTGAATAGCAGATTTCATACACCTGAATACCATAGCACAAATACAACTCTTTAGTCCTAGAGACGTTTGTCACATGACATTTAAGGGGGGAGATTGTAATGGAAAGGACTGCTTATTGTCATCCTGGCAACAAGTGGAGCTTGCAACCTGGCATGGCTGCTGCTGAGACAGGGGTGGTCTTCTGCCCCCCCATCACTTCCTCCTCCACTGGCCACATGGGTTGCTGGGGCTCACCCATGGCTGGGCCAATCACAGGTGAGCTGGGGAACATGATTTGTGGGGCAGATCAGAGTGAAGACTTCAGGTGCTAGGTTTCATTCTGGTCCTGGCTCAGCAGCTCAGTCAAAGCTGGTTTCCTTACTCGGCTCTGCCCAATGCTTAAGACCTTGCTATGGAAATATTCTGTTGCTGCATTTTGGGCCAGGGACGAATTTGCCTGCAGACAAATTGGGCTCGCCTGTAGGTTGTGCCTATCTTATAGTAATTGTCACAACTTTTTGGCTGCTAAGGATTTGGATTGGAACCATAGCCTATGTTGGTGGAGAGAGACTCCATCCACCCTGCTCCAAGGAATCAGGGTATCCCAATGCCCAGAATGGGGCTGGCCCATAGCACCCAAAAAATGATTTTGGAGGGATTTGACATACATCACAAGGCAATTCTTAACCTAAGATTGACCCTGCCATATAATCAACCAGCAACTGGGTTGGCTGATTCAAGATACATGCCCAATGATTATGCCAAAGCCTACTTACACCTGTAACCAATAAAATTGTGGCCTGTTTGATTCTAAAATGCTTGCCATGTGGGTGCTTATTGCAGCTTCCTATGGTTTGCCTCTAGACCTATGTATATTACATTAAAGTTATGATCCTCCTGCATGTACATATCTTAAGACAATTTTTTTAAAAAAAAATCTTAATAGTATCAGTGTCTACTACTAAGGCATTTGTGTGTGTGTGTATGTATTCACATCAACACGAGAAAGGAAAGACTACACAATTAGGAAAAGAATGAGCTCTTGCTTACAAGAGCCATTGAACTTTATTATGAAGCATTGCCCTCATTTTGCTCTTCATTCAGATTCAGTTTCATGAATAAAAACACCCATTCATATATACCTTATAAAAATAAGAGTGCTCGAAGCTCATTAGGTCAGAATGTAAATTATGAAGAAGCCACTCTGAGTCCAGTAATAATGAGCAGAAGAAGTATTGTGGTAACATAGGTGTTAAGTTAGATAGCAAAAATGAAAAAGTACCTAATCACAAATTTAAATGAACAAGCACAATAGAAGATAATCCCCACTATCTGAGGATTATCCACGCTGGACTTCCTGTATCTTTTTTAATTTTCTTTTTGCTGATTTAGGCCCTCTATCTCAGCACACAGAAATGTCTCTCTAGTCAGTACTGAATGAACCTCTTACATATTTCTAAAACTATATAATTGAGGGATAAAAAAAGGAGATGGCTCTCTATTTCACCAGTGAGCAACCTATTATATACCTCCATCTACTGGTTAGTGGGATATCCTGAGTGACCGTGGTCAGCTGCAAATTTACTGAATGACCTACCATTACATGGAAAGTATTTTTCAGTATTTTAAAAGAACATGAAAAATGCAATAAGAGGATTGCATGTAACTGTATTTTTTTTGGCTTGAAAAAGGTACTGTGCATGTGTTGGAAAGCTGCAGCTGAATGCATTCCCCACCCCGCCAGCATTCTCATGTGATGAAAATGACATGTGTAGCAGTTCCTTCATTTTCACAGTAGATGCAATATTGCTTTACAGTAAACAAACTAACCAAACTTTATCCAATAACTTTGCATGTAAAACCATTTCTAAGCATCCCACACCTGGGGAGAATAGATAAAATACATTGCTCATTGTTTCATCAAGACTACGATTCTAAGCACTTAATAAGTAAAGTAAATTATATTAAACCGCTGGGATTTGCTTCCAGATAAATGAATTTAAGCTATGCGTGTTATCCATATTTTCTTTTTGTGAGATTAATACTCAATAACATCCAGGTGAAATATATTTGAGGTCATCAGAAAGCATAGAACTTTTGTTTATAGCATGACAGTAGTCAGCCATATGATTATTGGAATAGAAACTGTTTTGTAAAAAGGTGAAGAGTTTATCAAAAAAGGATAGTGGATCTGAAGGGAGTTCCAGCTGTGAATCTCTGGAGTTCTTTTAGCTACATTGTACTCTGGATAGCCTGTTTGTTGCATCCACTGGAGACAGTGCGCCGACACCCTAGATGTGTACAAACAGCTCCCTGGTGATTTCCATGCCAAAAAGCATCCCACATCAGTATAACAGGCAATGCAGCAGGGTACATGGGAGGCCAAACATCAGGGGAGTGAGGTACAATTAGCTGCTCTACTTTAGGGATTCGAAATGACAAAATGCTGTTAGACTGTAGAGACTAACGAGTTTATTGCAGTGCTTTCTCTGACAAGAGGCAACGCTATCAAAAAGAATGAGAAGGGTTCAGAATATATAGGGCAAAAAAGAAGAATGGCAGATGAAACTGATGGAGCATGCAGAGATGGAAAAACCGACGAGGAAGATCCAAAACCAGGATTGGAGTAAATTCGTAATTTATTTAAAAGACCACTGTAAACAGTTAAAATCTCTCGCAGGGATGTAATGTAGAATTATTTATGATAATAATGGTTATTTAACAGATGGATAAGGGTAAAAGATGCAGCAAAGTTAATCTTAAATATGGAACCCATGGAGAGAGGGAAGGAGGTCTGAAGATTCAAAAGAACCTTGTACTTTAATGTTTGAAATGCTTATGTTAAATTTTATAAAACTATGAAAAAACCAATATTTATTTTTTAAACCCAGAATATATAGGGCACCATCCAGTACAAAGTATTTCCTACCTCTCTTTAATGAACACTGGTGCTCATGAGCAGTAGCCCTGCCAAAACACCTACCTGATGTACCAGGACCATGCTGTAGGATTGCATCTGTAATGTGAAGGGGTGACAAGGCAGAAGGGAGGCTGCATGTCAATATCAACTAGCCTGTATTTTCAAGAGGGCAGGGTGGAAGTTCGTTCTATAGGACACACTTTTCCCCCTCCAAAAATTAAGTGGAAATGTGTGTGCGTCCTATGAAGCGAATGCAGGCTCCTTGGCTTCAGCGATAGCAACGCGAAGCCTCCGAAGCACAGAGGGAGCGCTCCCTCTCTCGCTGCACTCCTAAGGCTTCAGGGATAGCCGCCTAAAGCCTTTGGAGCTCAACACAAGTTCCTGCTGCACTCTGCAGGCTTCGGGTTCCTTTTGCTGAAGCTGGGAGAGCAAGATTCTCCTGGCTTCAGCAGAGAGGGAGAGCTGCGCAGCGCCCCTTCGGCCAAGCGGGAGAAGAAATGGAAGGGGCTCCATTTCTCCTGCCACTTCGCTGAACGGGTGCTGAACAGAGAGGGGGAGATTTTTTTTTTCTTGTTCTCCCCCTCTAAAACAAGGTGCGTCCTATGGTCCGGTGCGTCCTATAGAATGAAAAATACGGTAGGTGGAAGCCTCCTGAGTGAGAGGTGGGAAGATAAGGGGAATGTCAGGGGTGAAAGTTCTGGTGACAGGAGCCAGCTATTATGGGAGGAACTGTAAGCCTGGATGAGAGACAGTTTGGGGGACAGCATTGTAACATAATTGCCCCATGCATATTCCACTTTTGTGCTTTGTGGCATTGGGAGGTGGCAGATTTAGTATGAGAGTGGGGCAAAGTTTTGCCTTCCCTTTTGCTGGGTTATTTTAGCTGCCTGGATGCATGCATCTTATTAGATTGGTTTTATGTAACTGTCTATGCTGTTTTAAGGATGGAATTTTATTATTATTATTTAGTTTTATTATGTTACGTATTTTACTTTTTGACTTGTGAACCACACTGATTTTTTTCAAATAAAGAGTGGTATATAAAGGAACCTAATAATAAATGGTTAAATGTAGAGCTAAACCATCCGTGTTGCACCATACATGCATAGAGTATGCACCAAGAGGGCCTCAAATGTCACTTGCAATCAGAGAACTTCTTACAATCCACTCATAATCTTAGTTCTTCAGACCCTGACAAATGCAGTGATCAACATCCATTTGTGGATTTCACAGCCTGTAACTCCAACTGCCTTTTGGGCTTGCCACTTTTTTGAAGCATAGCAAAAGTGGAATATTTCCCTATGGGTTTCTGTGTCTCTCTGTATGTGTTCCCATTTACAATGACCTTCTGTAAACAAGGATATGCATGATGTCAGGTTCAAATACAATCTCCGGGACAGAACCACCTGTGGAATAGAATGTGAAGCTAAAAACAAAAGTAACCAGGCAGTTCCTCTCAAAAACCTGTTCTCAGCTATCCTCTCCTCAATTGTTTGTTAGAACCATTGTACTGTATGCTATTCAGAATCCACTATAATAAAGGTTTGCCTCATGTGAGCCAATTTCTCCTTTACTTTTCTCACAAGACCAGGTGACAGAAATACCTTCTCCTTCTCTTGCCATTTTAGGAATGGCATGTCCTGTTTCACCACCTGAGGCAAAATAGGAAAGTGCACCCCCATACCATCATGGCTGCCCTCCTTCTAAGCCTTGCTTACTGGGGCCATGCAGCTGTAGTGGCAATAGGTGGGTCACCTACAGGAGTGCCACCTCCCAAAATGGCTGCTTCAGTCTGCCTCATAGGCAGGCAAGCCCTGCTCCATGTGCCAAAGCCTGATTTGGGCATTTAAAGTTTCCGTGAGTTAATCCCTTCAATCACACACTGAAGTCTTATATGGGACATTGATAACCCCCATGTTCAACTACACAGGAGCATGGAGCAGGCCCGCGCTCAATAGCTCTTCCCTCACCATTGTGGACTCCTTCTCTGAAGCAGAGGTTTCAGATTCTGAGGAGCCTTTGTTGTCCCATTAAACTTTAATTAGTTTAATGTAAATGCCCAGTGCACTTCCTTCTTTAAAAGTCTCACCACGGCAGAGGATTTCGCGCAGCAGCTAAGAAGGGCAGGAGAGGCAGCATCTTCCCAAAAAGGAGTCCTGGAGCATGCGGTTTGTAAATCAAAAAAAAGGTTTATTTACAAAACACCAAAAAACAATCCTGGTGACGAACCACACATCTCAGCAAAACACACACCCAAAGGGAGAAGGGGGAGAACAAACAAACAGGGGGACTATTTATACAGACTCATGTTCCTGGAAGCCTAATGACCTCCAGCTGCTCAGTGATTAGAGCGTTTCTGCTACTCTTTTAACCCTTTGATAGCAACACCCCCTCTCGCTCGTAACACTGAGCTGTACCAACCTTAATACAAATTTAAACCTGAACAGAAACATTTATGAGATTGCGGACTCAAAGCTTTTGTAAAACCGTCTGCGAGATTTTCTTGGCTTGGACAATACTTTAGTTCAATTAAACCTTGTTTTACACTTTGGCATACATTTTGATAACGGATATCCAAGTGTTTTGTGTGCGCCTTGAATTGACCTGATTTAGCTAGTTTAATACAAGGTTGATTGTCTTCCCACACTCTGATAGGTAGGGAACATTCTCCAAACAATTCTTGTACCAGTTGCTTATAAAATTCCAGTTCTCTACATATATCTGATAACGCATTGAACTCAGATTCAGTTGAACTTAAAGCTATAAGTGATTGTTTTCTTGATCTCCAACCAATTAGTGCATTTCCAAATTTTATCGCCATTCCTGACACTGATTTTCTATCTGGTCCAGCATCTGCCCAACTGCTGTCGGCCCAACATTCAAGTTGTGTGCTGCCCTCTGCTGATAGTTTTAAGCGAAAGCTTTTGGTAGTTTGGAGATACCTTAAAACTCTTTTTACTCCTTGCCAAGCATGCATTGATGGTTTTTCAGCTTGTCTACACAGCATGTTGACAGCATATGTTATATCGGGCCGAGTCCACTGTGCAATGTGGAGTAGACTGCCTATCGCTGACTGGTAAACCCCGGGATTACAGAACTCTGCCTTTTGCTCAGTTTGAGCATCCTTTGTGTAACTTAACTCCATTGGGGTTTTAACACCAGCACAGTTGTTCATTTTAAACCTTTCCAGCAACTGCTGGATTTTAGCTTCTTGGCTAAGCCAATAGTTACCATTTTCATCTTGCTGAATTTTAACTCCTAGATAAACAGATACATTGCCTAGTGATTTTAACTGAAACCTTTCTCCAAGCTTTGTGGCAAATTGTTGTGCAAGTTTATCATCCTTTCCACTGTATAATAAATCGTCAACAAATATCAAAACTGCTTCTTGTTCACATCCCGAGCCTTTTAGATAAAGACACGCATCTGCTGCGCTCTTTCTGAACCCCATGCTCTCTAGAGCATCGTTTAAGCAGGAATTCCAATTACGGGCGGACTGTTTCAACCCATAAATGGATTTGTGTAGGCGCCAGACCTGGTTTGGCTTGTCTCCTTCAAATCCTGGTGGTGGTGTCATATAGACTTCCTCCTGTAAGTCTGCATTTAAATAAGCCACATTGACATCAAAATGAAACAGCTTATTTCCCTTCTTAGCTGAAGAGGCTAGAAGCATTCTTAATGACTCCGATCTTGAAGTAGGGGCATAGATTTGAGAATAGTGAACACCTTTGCGCTGCGAAAACCCTTTTGCAACTAGTCGGGCTTTATATTGCAACTCTTCAGTAGTTGTGGGCTTTAAACGATATACCCATCGACAACCTACAGCTTGTTGCCCTTTCGGAAGCTCTGTACTTGTAAACACACCGAGAGACTTCATTGAAGCCATCTCTTTTTCCATTGCTTCCTGCCACTTTACGGCTTCTGAGCTTGGAAGCTGTTGTACTTCCATATAGCTTTCTGGCTCACACTGTGCCATATTTACGTATACACTTGTCACCTTAAACCGCTCTGGCGGCTTGCCCTTCGTGGCGCGTTTTGACCTGCGCAATTGCTCCTCTTGTGCCCCCTCTGACCGTTGGCTGTCAGAATCTGTCTCAGACTTTATGTCTGGACGTGCCTCTAGGGATAAAGACCTCCGTTTAGATACCTTCCTTGGGCTTGGTGTTGCAGGTGACCTGCTTTGCTTTTGCTGTCTGCTAGGCCTACTGACTGGCGAAGTTGGAGCACTCCTAGATTCTGGCTTTTCTACCTTAGGAGAAGAACCTCGTGCCTGATCAGAATCTGCATCTGAACCATGTGCACCATCCCCTTCTGGCTCATCACTCTCTGGACTTTCTTTCTCAGCATGAATGCCTAAATCATCTCTCAAAATGTCAGGGTTAGCGTGTAAGTGAGTCCATCCGGACTGCTCACAAAAATCAGCGCTCCTACTGAGGACCACTCTTGTAGTATCCCCACCTGGGTCCACAAACCTCCAAGATTTGGCATGTGGTTCGTACCCGCAAAAGATGAGTTTCCTAGCCCTTGGACTTCCCTTTTTTCTTAACGCTTTTGGGATAAGTACATAGGCTTGAGATCCAAACACCCGAAAGTAATTAACTTTGGGCTTCTTCCCATATAAAGCAAAATAAGGCGTAGTATCAATTACCGAATTATATACTCGGTTCAGAATATGAGTAGCCGCCTGCCAGGCTTCCGCCCAGTAACTCTGAGGAAGTTTAGCATCAAACAACATAGAGTTTGCCAACTCTTGCAGAACCCTATTTTTACGTTCGGCCACGCCTCCTTCTTGGGGGGAATAAGGTGTAGACAGACGATGCTTAATTCCCTTTTTCTTAAAGAAATTCTGCAACACAGACCCGGTAAATTCTGACCCTCTGTCTGTCTGAAAAGCAAGTACTCTAGTACCGAATTCAAGTTCTACCGCATGAACCCAATTTTTAACTGTTTCTGCAGTATCTGCTTTTGTTTTGAGAGGAAAAAACCATGTAACCTTTGTTTTGTCATCCGAGAGACACAGTGCATACTTTGAACCTCCCATGCTAGCAACAGGCATTGGGCCACATAGGTCCATATGCACAAGTTGGAATACTTTGTCAGATTTCCTATCTGAACTGGGATAGCTGCATCTATGAACCTTCGCACTTTTGCATGCAGTACAATCCAAATACTTAGTACATTTGTTCAATTTGCACCCTTCTGATAATTCAGGTTGCCTTTTAACATACTGAAAATTAATATGCCCTAAACGGCGGTGCCATAAATGAACACAAGAATTATGGGTAGGCGTGTTCACACAACCAGCATGAACCTGTTCAACTTCATCTGGACTTGTCTCAAAATAATATAACCCATTTCTGCTTTCCACCTGCAAAAGAGATACGTTATTCTTTGAAATAGTGCAAACCCCATTTTCAAACACAGTTTTAAACCCATTTCTATCAAGTTCTGACACAGACAAAATACACCCCTTCAGTCCCTTTAGCACGTAGGCATCAATTTCTGTTTGCAAACAATTTAAGAACACTGTGCCTACAGTCTCTAAGGAACGTTTAGTTGAATCTGCCATTGTCACAACTTTAGGGGTTTGCAAATGTCTGCAATTCTGCAAACGTACACTAGATGGCGCCACCAGGTGGTGAGATGCACCACTGTCGATCAACCAGCGTAGATTGCTGCCTTGGCCACGCCCTTGCATCAACGCCATTGCTGAAGCCATGTGCTGTGTGCTGTGGGAGTAGCCACGACCTCCTCCTCTTCTTCGACGTCCCCTGGAACTCCTTGTCTGGTAACTAGGGGTAACGGCCTTGTTGCTGTCTTGACCAGGTTCACGTGTGCAATTCCTGATTAGGTGGGAAGGGGAACCACAGCGAAAACAGTGTCTAGCTGCAAAAGCATTTACTGTGTGCTCAAACTCAGCATCAACACTCTTAGGCACAGCATAACTCCCCTTTAAAGACAAACCTCTTTCTCTTTGCCTTTTATCCTGTTCATCCGCAAGCCGAGAAGAAATGTATTCAAGGGTTAATTCAGTTGAAGGCATAGCTTCCAAAGTTAGAGCTAGAGTCTCATAGCTTTTATCAAGAGAAGACAACAATATGTATGACTGCTGCTCCATAGAGAAAGGAATGCCCAGCTGTCTTAGTTGATTAAAGGCAGACACCATTTTGGCAATATGTTCTTTCACACACGCTCCCGGTTGGAGACGTAAATCAAACAAACATCTTGTAGCATGGATCTTGGCCCCCGCAGTGTTTCTGGAATTTAACCGCTGCAGAACCGTCCAGACCTCATGCGTGTTCTTTAACTCAGAAACATAAGGCATTTGCTCTGGTCCCACTGCCAAAACTAGTAGACCTTGGGCTTTCCTGTCGCGTTTCTGTGAAGCTGCTGCTGCTGCTTTGGCTTCTGCAGACGCGTCTGCAGCTGCCTGTAAAGGCGGTGCTTCAGTACAGCTCCACAACTCTTTTGCTTGCAACCAAACCCTTACTCTAGCCTTCCAATCTTGCCAATTTTTCCCATTGAGTCGCGTAAACGGGACAGTAAAACTTTCCTGGGACTCTGCCATCCTCCCTGGGGCTTAGGAACGATACTCACACACCTGTAGACCGTCTCCCAGCTGCTGAGGTGGCTCCTTGAGGAATCAGACGTCTTCCAGCGAGTACAAACTGCGCAGTGCCTCTTTAAAACTTTTCTAGGCACGTTGCAGGACTCAAGCTGCTTTGGAGGCTTTCGTTGTCGGCAACCGCTTCTGTCTTCACTCCAGTCCTTGAATAAATCACTCTGAACTGCTCTCCTTATCTCCTTCTTGACGTACAAACAGCCATAACCTGTCCCATTAAACTTTAATTAGTTTAATGTAAATGCCCAGTGCACTTCCTTCTTTAAAAGTCTCACCACGGCAGAGGATTTCGCGCAGCAGCTAAGAAGGGCAGGAGAGGCAGCATCTTCCCAAAAAGGAGTCCTGGAGCATGCGGTTTGTAAATCAAAAAAAAGGTTTATTTACAAAACACCAAAAAACAATCCTGGCGACGAACCACACATCTCAGCAAAACACACACCCAAAGGGAGAAGGGGGAGAACAAACAAACAGGGGGACTATTTATACAGACTCATGTTCCTGGAAGCCTAATGACCTCCAGCTGCTCAGTGATTAGAGCGTTTCTGCTACTCTTTTAACCCTTTGATAGCAACATTTGTGCATACAACTATATGCAAAAGCTGGCTCTCCACCAACATTTGCACTCTCAGTGTGGACATCAGGGAAGGTTAATGTCAGAGGTGGGGTTGCTTGGTGCAAACCTGCTCCTGTTATGTGCATGAGACCAGAAGAGAAGCCCTGCAAGATCATGTAAAAGGCCCATGTAGCCTAACATTTTTGATAGCAGCTAACCAAATGCGACAGAGAACGAGATAGTTGGATAGTGTTCGCGAAGCTACCAGCATGAGTTTAACCAAAGTGCAGGAGGCAGGGGAAGGCAGGAGTGCCTGGTGTGCTCTGGTCCATGGGGTCACGAAGAGTCGGTCACAACTAAACGACTAAACAACAACAACCAAATGCCCATGAGAAGTCCCTGGGCATAAGTGCAATAGCCCTCTTTCCCGCTGTGATTTCCAGCAACTGCCTCTGACAATGAACATAGCCATCATGGCTCATAGTCCTAGAAAGCCTTATCCTTCATTGAGTTTGTCTAATACAGTCATGTTGCTGGCCATCACTACAGCTGTCTCCTGGGCTGGATCTAGACATGTCAGAGAAGCGATTCAGTTAAATGCATTTTAAACTCATACAGGGAAATCCGGTAGGGAAAGACAGAACTCCACAGCACCATCTGCGGTTACAGTGTTATAGCGCATATACAACACATATAAACTAAATAAAAGAAAAACAAAAATGATAGTCAAGAATATGTACACGGATGAAGTAGAGGAGTTGCAAAGAGAAACGGAAATAGAGGTGACCAGGAAGGTAAAATATCTAGGAATCTGGGTAACGCCAAAAAATATAGACCTATTTAAAAACAACTACGAAACAGTATGGAAGGGAGTCAAGAAAGATATTGAAACATGGGGCAGGCTTAAACTGTCATTTTGGGGCAGAATAGCCACAATTAAGATGTCCGTGCTCCCAAAAGTACTGTTTCTATTCCAGAATATCCCCGTGATTAAAGGCATGAAGGTATTCAAGGACTGGCAGAGGGTGATTTCAAAATTTGTCTGGCAGGGCAAAAAACCGAGAATAAAATACAAATTGTTAACAGATGCGAAGGAAAGGGGCGGCTTTGCCCTGCCAGACCTGAAATTATACTACGAGGCGTCATGCCTATGCTGGGTGAAAACATGGATAAAACTGGAAGATAGGGAAGTGCTAGATCTAGAGGGACATGACAACCGGTCCGGGTGGCATGCCTATTTATGGCACGGCCGCAGGAAAACACATAAAGAATTCGGAAATCATATTTTTAAGGGCCCATTGATTGAGGTATGGGAGAGGTATAAAGACATGCTAGAGCCCAAAACACCGCATTGGCTGTCGCCACTAGAAGTTATGAGTGTTAAAAAAACAAATATGAGGGCTAACTGGGCTACTTATGAACAACTATTAATGAAAGAGGAAGGAAAGTGGAAAATGAAGCCGTATGACCAGGTTAAAGAACAAGTTTACGATTGGTTGCACTACCTGCAGATAAATAACATGTTTAAGAAAGATAACAAAGAAAAAGGATATATCGATAAACCCTCTAGATTCCAGATTGAGATACTCAATAATAATTACAAAACCCTATCTAAAACATATAGCCTGTTACTAGACTGGAACTTAATAGACGAAGAAGTCAAGCCGGCAATGGTACACTGGGCTAGAGACCTTGGCCACAAGATTTATTTTGAAGAATGGGAAAAACTTTGGAAACAACATATTAAGTTTACGGCTTGCGTGACACTGAAGGAGAACCTAATGAAAATGTTTTACCGCTGGTACCTGACCCCTGCAAAATTAGCTAAAATGTATGGTTCCTGCAATAAGTGTTGGAAGTGTAAGATATGGGAGGGGTCTTTCTACCACATGTGGTGGGATTGCCAAAAGGTTAAAGAGTTCTGGGAGAGTGTGTATAACGAACTGAAAAAAATTTTAAGATACACCTTTGTTAAAAAACCCGAGGCCTTCTTGCTGGGCCTACTAGGGAAGGAGATAAAAAAGAAAGACCACAAGCTGTTCCAGTATGCAACAACGGCGGCAAGAGTCCTATTGGCTCAAAGTTGGAAATCAGAAGGTCTGCCGACGATTGAGGAATGGAGAGCAAAATTGCTAGAATATGTGGAGATGGACAAAATGACAGGGAAAATCAGATACTTAAAAGATCAGAGGTTTATCAAAGACTGGGAAAGTTTTACGAACTATCTGGAAAATTTAAGTGAGGGCCAAATAACATTGGTGGGTTTTAAGGGAGTTCTGTAAAGAGTAAAGGGTATTGTCGAAAGAGAAATGGTAGAATCAAAATGTTTAATGACATTACAAACTAACAAATGCGAAATTTTATAAAGAGGTCAGTACGGATGATTTGAGGAAAGGTTGAAGGAAGTCATATTTAAAATCTGTGAAAATGAGAATTTAATTTTGTGTATTATGTTTCTGTATCTTTTATTTTGAAAATCAATAAAAAGCATGTGGGGAAAAAAAAACCACATATAAACACTTTTTTAAAAAAAACCAATCTAGCTGAGTCCCTGCTGAATACACCAGCTATTTGGACCCTTACAGGGCTTCAGTATATTGTGCAGAATGACACAGGGGTGGTTGCAGTCATTTCCAAGCAAACCTCAAATGGTCTTGAGCCCCTAGCTTACTTTAGGTAAAATCTACATGAGAAGTCTATAAAGAAACCTGTGGTATTATGTGATGGGACGATGAGCTGCTTGTGCGTAAAATGCAAGTCCCTCAGAGTTTGATCAGGTTTTCAAACCTCTGCCTGTGACGGAGCCCCTCCAGCATGGCTGCGTCAATCACTAGTAGAATCCGAAAGTGGCTGCTTTCGGAATCGTTTCCAACATAAAAGCTCTTTAACGGAAACACGTCGTCTGGCCTCTCGGCGTGACAGTTTCCGGCGAGGTGTGGGTGTCCCTATAGGAGGTCCTGAGACCTCCCCACTGTTTTCGCTGGAAGCGTCTCTGAGCCATCCCTCCGACTCACTTTCCCTTGGAGTTCTTGCTCGCCCTCTACTGGTTCCCTCTTCCGCTGCTACTCCTCTCTCAACCTCAGTGAGCCTTTGCGCCCCCGGCGCTTTAGATGGCAGTTCCCTGACATATTATTATGGAATATTACAGATTATGGCTGATGAGCTCTGTTACATTTAGTGTGGCAGCAGTAATACTTTGGAACTCGCTGCCTATTGATATCAGGCAGGTCTCTTCACTTTATTTTTTTGGCACTTGCTGAAGCCATTCTTATTTAGACAAACCACCCTAGATATTTAGAAAGTTTGTATGAGTTTTAATTGGTTTTAGTTTAGTCTATTGTAGCTTTAACA
Organism: Podarcis melisellensis; assembly: GCF_964234715.1. Lineage (NCBI taxonomy): Eukaryota > Metazoa > Chordata > Lepidosauria > Squamata > Lacertidae > Podarcis > Podarcis melisellensis. Next base: position 33,192,943 of record NC_138541.1, read on the forward strand.
TTTTGTACAGTTTAATTTTTTATTATTTTTGTGATAATTTTTTTTAATCTCTATTCTAAGCCATTTTGAGGTTTTTTCGTCAGCACAGGAACTGGAACTATCACACTCCCTTCCAATTTGGCCTTTGGTGAAACCTGGTTGCAGAAATGTGAGTTTTTCCTGCCTGAGAATTTTGCCAGTTTTTGTCAACCCTCACAGATGGTTTTGTTTTTATTTCCCTTAGAATTTCTTACATTTCATACAAGCAATCTCCAATTTCCAATCTCACTTAAGTTTTAAGTGAATTTCCAATCTCACTTAAGTTTTGACTAGTTACAACTCTTACTTTCCTACTTTATCTTGGGTTAGGAGGTCCACATCACTGCTGTGGCACCTCTCACTATTGCTGCTCTGCTGAGCTTACATATTAGATAAGCTCAGCCTCATTGGCACATGTTCTAATCCATGTATTCAGAGCAGATGCTATTTCATAATGTTAATATGCTGTGGGACATGGGAGGGGGGAGTCACCTAGTGGGCACTGAAATCACTAAACAGCAAGGTTAGGTCTATAGTTCCTATGCAAAAAGGTGTCTTTTTTTGCCAGTGAATCCATTAAATAAGCTATTGTATAGTTTCACAACACATATTTTATTATTCAATTACTTGCGTGTGAATGCATATCAAGAATGTGAATGGACTGATAGATTTCAATTTAAATAGTTCAAACAGGATTAAAAACACTCAGAAGAGGGAAGCTTAATCCTAGAGAATTTTCTTTAGCATGTAATACAAACAGCTTTCTCAGAGCAAATCTAACTTCAGACAGGTTGTTGTTGTTGTTTTATAGTAAAGATAGTTTAGGTTTGTTTGTTTGTTGTTGTTGTTGTTTTAAAAAATCACCTTTAGAGGATAGAAAGGGATTTTGTCAAGAGTTGCAACAGTTAATCTAGGTGGAAGAAGCTGAGGCTGAGGAATATTATGTGATAACTTACTGCTTTGTACCCTTAATAAAGCATGAACAGCAGAATATTATTTATATATACAACGATGCTGTGTCCTTGGATCAAAATGGAACATATATATCATAGCAGTGTGTGTGCGTGCGCACGCGCACCTGTGTGTGTGCATATACCTGAGGTGTTCCTCTCTGCTAGAGTTCTCACAGGAACTCAAGTTTGACATCTTGTCTGAACTGACTGAAATAAATTGCTCTGTATGTCCCAGTGGTTATTTTGTGATCCAGTCTTTCCATTTCTCCTGAAACCTCCACTCAGGAATGGAAGCATGTATTCTCATCCTGGGTGGATTTTACCTACCTCTAACAGTCACAAGAGGGACATCTGTCTCATTTTCTTTTTAAAAACTTTGTCAGCACTAACATGAGTGGCAGGTCTTGCTAATGAATTTTTGCTGGCTTTTTTTTTTTTTAAGGCACCACTGCAATGTCTTCAGTGGTATTCAGACCATTGTATTGCAGGTACTTCTGTTTGGATGAAACAACTGCAGGACACATTTGTCTCCAAAATTAAGTGGCTTGAACCTAGGAAACCTACAAGTTTGGTTATCTGGAAGAGGCACTATTTTGGAAACGCTCCTTGCATTTCAGACCCATGTGTGGTAATTTTTCAGAAACACGTATATTCTAGTCATTTTGCTGTTTCTATACATCAAGTGACTGTTGTCATAAAAAATTAAATGGGCCTATTTCAGTATGAAAGGAATTTATCTCTTTACTAAATGAAATTGAAAGGAGGGGTATTTCCGACTGTTATCTCTGTGTTGCTAACGTTATTATGATGTATAAAGTGTAATGCTCTTAAATCCCCAGTTTTATCTTCAATGCATTCAAGAATGGAGCTGGTTAAGGATATTCCACTTTTTTTCCTAAAAGCCCCCACACCCAATTCCTGGTTCTGAAATCTCACTGTTCTTACCAAGAATAGCATACCTGACTACTGGAATACAACGTGTCTTTCAAAAAGAAGCCTTACTCTCTCTTATACTTCTCCTCATCCATGCCTCAGCTTGCACCCATGAATTTACAGGCACCATTAAGTTCTGTGGATTCCAAAACATGAGTGGTTATTTGAGGTCTTCTCTTCTGTTTTCTGCTTCCAAGAGGTCATCTTTTCCAAGCCCCACTCCCCCAGATAATAAGCATCATTTTTGCTTTTATGAAAAAATATACAGCTGTGGACATGAGGACCAAGATTAGCTGCACTCCGTGTATGAATCTCCTAGAGGCACAATGCCCCTAAAAGCACAAAGGTTACAACACCTTTCCATGGTAAAGGCACATCCATTGTCAACATTGACTAACAGCGGATCCAGTGGATTCAGGCAGGGATCTGGAGCCACCTGGAGATGTTGGGGATTGAATCCGAGACCTTTTGCATGCAACACGTCTTCTTCAGCACTGAGCTACATCCCCTCCCCTAGATCATCCCATTTCATCCCAGTACCCTAAACTGGCCCTTCTTTCATTAAGACCTCCTGTTTATGGCCAACAATTGCAATGCTTAGTAGAGCTGCATATACAGAGGGTCTCTTATCCAGTACAGGAATCACTGTGGCTCTTAACACCTGTGAACTAGTCACTATGCAATGAAAAATTAAATGACTCAATAGTACAGGTTTCTCAAGCTCCAAAGACCAATTATGGATGGTAAAAGTAAAGTTCTGAATAATACATGGTCTTTAGTAAAAATCACAGTGACAGACATTCAACCTTAGGGATTAGTTTACATTTGCTTAGGTTTTCAAGTCTGTCAGTACAAGGATGAGAGCTGGCTTAAACTGGACTGTGAAATTAACCTTCATTTTTCTGCAGTTTGTGGGAGAGGGGAGTGATGGAAGAAAAAATCTGGCAGTTGTAAAGATTTATTCAGATAATCAGGGTGGAGGAATTTTATGCTACAGCAGTACACAAAAATGCACCTTTCTACTCACATAGCTGATGAAGGGATGTCAAATAAAATCTGGGAGTAATTTCTTCATTTTGATTTTGGCTCTGGTAATTAATCCCAATTTAATTTACAGCGACTGCTGCTATGTTGCTTTTTATCATTTTGATACTTGCTGCTTGCATGTCAAGTATTTTTTTTCTAATATCCTCCGTTTCTTTGATTTTGGGCTTTTTAGCCATTTTATTGTTTTATAGGCACCCCCACCAAGTAGTTAATAAAGCGATAAATTCATCTTTCTCCTGCACCAGTGAAGAATGTTGTTTTATCCCACAAGGTCAGTGTTCCCACATGTAGACTATTCTCTGAATTATGCCTAGCCTGGCTGACTGCAACTGTACAACAATTAGAGGACAACGTCATCTGTTAGTCTAATTCAGTGTTTCCCAAACGTTTTTGGGCAACGGCACACCTGTTTACTGAAAAAAAATCTCGCGGCACACCACCATTAAAGCCCCGCCCCGTGACGTCAGCGCGCAGCGTCACGCCGGGAGGGACGCACAAAAGTGAAAGTTTTTTCCCTCCCCCTTGCTGGGGAACCTCCAAGCTTTGGGGGTGGGAGGAGGCAGCAGAGCGAGGGACTGAGGGACGGCGGCAACTGAGGCGGCGGCGGCTGAGGCAGAGCTGGGAAGGGGGTTTCCAGGGGACACGGCAGCTCCTCGAAAGGCTTCTCTCAGCTGCGCTCAATCCGCCTCGGAGAGGATTTCCCCTCCGGTCCCATGCGTTCGTTTGGGGCATCGCTCCGGCTGCTCCCTCTCCCGCCGCGCAGGAGCGATGCCTCTCTCTGGCTCTCCCTCCGCGCAGGCTGAGGGAGGGAGGGAGGGGCGCGTGTGACCCGTCTCTGCTGGGAGACCAAACCCAGCGAGGCAGAGTCACGCGGAGGCGCCCAGGCAGCGCTGCCGGCTGCGAGGAGGAGCGCCAGGCAGCAGCAGGAGGCGCGGCCTCTCCTCGCCGCCGCCGCCCCGCCTCTCGCCGCCCGACTCGCCCGCCTCCCTCCAGGCATCTCGCGGCACACGAGGCAACGTCTCACGGCACACTCGTGTGCCGCGGAACACCGGTTGGGAAACACTGGTCTAATTGTACAGTTCCCATCACATCACATTTACAGGAACTTTGCCTCAGATTACCATCATAGAATAGACTTGTGGGGGAAGGGGAGAATGAAAAACATTAAAAATACTTAATGATGTCTGAAGAAACAAGTTCTCATTTACCAACTGTCAGAGCCCACTCCCAAAAGCCAGCCGGGGTCTTCAGAAAAGAAAGTGGCAATTCCGCTTAGTGTTTTAAAAATCTGGAAGCAGTTACAATTTAGTCCCTCTTTAGCAAAAACAAAATAAAATATATCAGCTGGCTATGCTGGATGGGACAAAGGGAAAATGGAATGCAACAACCTCCAGAGACCACCATTTTTGCTACCCCTGGCCAACTGAATTCAAATGGGACTTGCTTCTCAGGAGACATGCATAGGATTGTACTGTTAGAGTCAGAGATGCTGCTGCATTAATGCCACATGAAAAAAAGCTCAAAGTAATAGCATTCTAAAATAAACAGTAGCTTTAAAGGGAAATGGGATACATGAATAATGCAAAACATTCTCTCTCTTTTTTTTAAAAAAAGTAATCTCTCCCTCCACAATAACTATGTGGGGGATGTTACTCATTAATATATAGATTCTTAGCAAACATCGCTGAAAATGAGCATCCAGCAACAAATTATATTACAATAGGGGTATTTGCACATGAAACCAATGTTTGAAAATACAAATCAAAGTTAAAGGCTATAATGAGTTACTTCTTCTATCCATCACATTAAAGTTTATATTGCGGCATCTGCAATTCTGTTAAGAAGTAAGTGATCCATTAATATTTTATAGTGGTATTCAGGTAAATATTTTCCACTTGCGGCATTTCACAGATCATGTAAACTGTCAAAATTATTTTGTTTCCTTTTCTATAAGCTTGCTTATATTGTGTGTGTGTGTGTGTGTGTGTGTGTGTATTGTATATACAGTACACACACACACACACACACAGAGAGAGAGAGAGAGAGGCGTAACCTAAGCTGTAGGAAAATGCTATGGTGGAATTTTTGTGGTCCTAACCCAAATGTCTATAAAAAGTCAGAACATCTATTACTATGCAATTTGCAGTTTACTATTTCCCTGTTAAAACATTTCATTGATGTCTATTCACAAGGCCAAATGAAGCTATTTGACGAAGGGAAAGGCTGTACTAAACCATGGTATATAAAACTTTATTCTTCAAAGATTCAGGTAAGCATATGGTACAGAATGACCAGAGTGCACCTTTTCCATCTGACTGTATCTTCTTTAAATGCACATGAGATAGTTTGTTTTGAACTGTTCTCAGCATCTCTTTGTACAACATCCCTCTTAGTTATCTCCTGATCTACATAATTACACAGTCCACATCACCCCCAAAATACAAAAGTTGATTAAATAACACTTTTTAGCATAACCAGATTTCCTCAATGGAATCTATGACAATGAAAATTTCTGTTCATTTTGAAGAGTCTGGTTAGCATATATTTACACTTTGCAGAGTGCTTTATTTATTTTCAGTAGACATACTGTGGTTATTTTGTGCAGAAATCTGAACCCCTGAAAATGGAGCTGGGAGATTAGAGCTGGAATGCTTCCCTGTGCAATATCTGAATTTCATCCAGTGATTCTAATCAGAGACAGATTCTCCAGTAATTCATATTGGTTCAGTGCCAGTAGGCTTGTGATAGAATAATCTGCCTGAATGTATGCATAGAAATAAAAATGGAAAAAATGAATATAATGCCACTGGCTTACCTAACTCCTGGAATATCTACCATATCATTACCTTAAAAATGTTTCTCACATTATCTTTATAGTCAGTTGGGCATAAGGTTATCCCTCATAACACCAGAATTGACCATGATGTTTCAGAAAACAAACATATTTTGCTGAATTCTTGCATCTCCCTATTTCCAATAATTTGCCACCTATGAAATGATTTTAAAAGAGTGTTGTGAAGCTACTTGAAGTGAACATGTATCTCGTCCCATTTCCTTTTATTTTAGCTGAGGTTATCAATGTTTAGTTTGGTAGCCTGTAGGCAGCATCCAGCCTGTGAGACTGTTTTGTCCAGGTCCCACGACACTATTTTAAGTTTTGGGTGTTGTCTTGTTCCAGCTTCAAGCAGGCTTCTGGCAGGATGACATCAACTGTGGGCAAAGGGGCACAAAATACTTCTGAGTAATTAAACTGTCTGGCACCAGCAATGGTTCCTGACTCATTAGACACTGGAGCTAGCCAAGGAGCCTCCAAGGAAACGGATAAATTTGAAAAATGAGGATACCTGCTGGCATCATGACCATTGCTCTAAAGTTAAAAGGGTAAAGGTTAAAGGTCTCCTAGAAAGTTAAGTCCAGACAAAGGCAACTATGGGGTTGCGGCGCTCATCTTGCTTCAGGCCAAGGGAGCTGGCATTTCTCCACAAACAGCTTTCTGGGTCACGTGGCCAGCATGACTAAACCACTACTGGTACATGGAGGACTTTGACGAGTGCCAGAGCACACAGACATGCTATTGACCTTCCCGCTGCAGCGCTCTAGCTTTTTATCTACTTTCACTGGTATGCTTTTGAACTGCTAGATTGGCAGAAGCTGGGACAGAACAACAGGAGCTCACCCCATCACGCGGATTCGAACCGCCGACCTTCCAATTGTCAGGCCCAAGAGGCTCAGTGGTTTAGACCACAACATCTTCCGCAGCCGTACTACATACTCTGCTACAGCATGGTCTGTACCGAAGTAGCTGGGTGCTTACCCCTTAGTACTAAAGGCTTATGAAGTTGGCTGTGCCTATCAATAGTGATTGGGACCAAGTGGGGGAAAGCACTATATGTCAGGGTGCTGTCAGTGGCTTCAGGCTGCTTGCCCAGGAAAGTATAAAGACAAGGAAAAGTTTCTTACAGTCCTTTTTTATTTCAAACTTTACAGAGAGAGGCTATAGAACCCAGCCTCTTAGATAATAGTGTTATCCTGAGTGAATCTCCACCCCCTTTCTCTCCCCCTTTCTCATTCATCATCATCATCATCATCATCATCATCATCATCATCTCTTCTTAGTGGGTGATGCTAAGTGCCCTCTGTCTTCAGGCTCTTTGCTCTCCTACTTTTAAGGCGCGCCAGGTTCTGGGAGATGGTGGGATGCTTTCTAGTGACAATGTGTCAGCGAGCTGCTGCTCCGCCTCTGCCTGCTCCTCCTCTCCCATTATTTCCCAACTTTTCCCCTCATCTACCTCTGAGCTGTGACTTCCCGCAAACCACTGTTTTAAATCTATATTGTCTTCCTCCTCCCTGGAAAGGTCAGGATGGGGAGGCGGTTCCACCACTCTTCCTCCTCTGCCCAGCACCTGACATTTACAATGTGATTCTCTTTTAAAGAATAGAAAGTAAAGGAAAATAAGTGCTTTTAAATTTGGCCATGATATTGATAGTATATCTATTGGCTTTGAGCCAGCAGTATTGCCCTTCGAGTCCAAATACACAGCAACACCAAAGGAATCCTCAGTAGATCAGATCCATTAATTTATAGTCATAATTTTATTGCCTATAGTGTATGGGTTTCTGTGCATCTTGGCACTAGTCATGTGTCCCATTCCACCAGAAGCGGTTTAGTCATGCTGGCCACATGACCCAGAAAGCTGTCTGTGGACAAACATCAGCTCCCTTGGCCTGAAAGCAAGATGATTGCTGCAATAGTTGCCTTTGACTGGATTTAACCATCCATGGGTCCTTTAACTTTACCTTTACAGTCTAAAAGAATTTTAATGAAAATACATAAATAAGCAGAGTTGATCCAGCATGGAGCCAGCATGGTGTAGTAGTTAAGAACTGTCGACTCGTAATCTGGTGAACCGGGTTCGCGTCTCTGCTCCTCCACATGCTGCTGCTGGGTGACCTTCAGCTAGTCACACTTCTTTGAAGTCTCTCAGCCTCACTCACCTCACAGAGTGTTTGTTGTGGGGGAGTAAGGGAAAGGAGATTGTGATCTGCTTTGAGACTCCTTAGGGTAGTGATAAAGCAGGATATCAAATCCAAACTCTTCTTCTCTTCCTTGTGTTTTTCTAAACGTCAGCCCAGCAACAAAAATTTTGGGGGCACAGTATTGACAATAGCACCTCAATCATAGATCAGTATTATAGTGAACAATGTTCAAAGGATTTGTTCAAGTACAAGCCCTCTGGATGTACTTGCAGTTATAAAACTGAGAGACAATATGTACCCATATTATTAGGCAGTCATGCGTTAACTGTGAAGGTTAATTATGACTGGTAAAGTTCGTCCAGATCCTTTAATAGAAAATCAAAGGACTATTGAGTAATATTTTTAGCATCACCTTTTTATTCTACAGTCTTAAACATTGCTCACTAACCTGAACTCAGTGCTGTTTAATAGTCAACGTAGGATGTATCCTATGGGATCTCCATGACAAAGAAATGTTATATGGTACAACTCTATCTCAACGATGAGAGGTTATAAATAAATAAGAGCCATCATACACAACCCCAGAGTTTTCTTCAAGGTTGCTAAATATGCTGCTGATGCAGAACTCTAAGGAATTTGCTCTAGGATATTCAAAAAGCAGGTAACCCATGAATGTCTATATTCAGCATCACTGACTGAATAAAATTACTATTCATAATGCAAATGGTGTGCTTCTAGTCTTATTTCTTTCTTTCTTTTTTAAAGGAAAAACATAAAATGTGGAGAAAACCAATATGCTGGAAAAACAATATCAGAGGTAAAGAGAGGTGTTGAGGTGTTGTTAAATAGTAACAGTAATAAAATTTTGCTTCACTCATAGTGTAAATGTCAAAACTTTAGTACAATGCAATGCTTATATGGAAAGGGGGGGTGAATCTTTCCCACAGCTCATTTTCAGTTACATGTTTATGATGCCATTAGTGTTGGAATCCTCATCTGGGCTCCTTTTTGAAAGTAAATAAATCAATAAAAGTTGTGAACATCAGCATGTTTATGTTCATGACCAGCATTGCCCATAGACATGGGAACAGGATATCACAATACTATTGGCACAGGTTGTGGCTCATGGGAGTATCATGCTAAGGCTAGAAGTATTTGCACCCGGAGTGTATATCCTGCAGTCCTCCAGAAATTGCTAGACTATAATTCCCACCATCCCTGATTATTGGCCAGACTTGTTTGGCTAATGGGAGATGGAGTTCAACAACATCTGAAGGTTGTGCTCTGAAATGGAGAAGGCTTTTTAGTTTATATTTTCCCCTCCCCAGCCCCATGCTTGGTAGGTGTTTTTTTCACTCATTTTTTCACTCATTTTCTGCCCTTCCCCCTGTCTCCCTTTCTCCTTAATTTGTAATCCTGAGTAGCTAACATGGTATCCCACAGTTGCTGAACTACAACTTTCATTGTCTCTGCTGACACCTGGATTTGTACAATATTTGGGGGTTTCCCACCCCTGACTTAAAGTTGTAGGTTCAACAAATTTTGCTTAAAATGTATAATAACTTACAAGCCAAGATCTGTACTTGGCTTGATGAAAACTGGATTCACTGTGCCAAATGAAATCACTGTGGCAAAGAATTTTGCAAATCACAAAGGGAAAAAAATATTCTCACACACACACACACACACACACACACAATCAACAAAACATGAAGTTTCTTGAGGGCTACCTTAGCCCATATACTGTAGCTTGTTCACTGAGACCTACTGAAGGAATGTTAACTATGTCCTGTGTGAATGACACCCATTTGGTATCTATGATAAAGCGAACATTTTGTGGCGGCCGGTCCAGCAATGTGGAATGCCCTTTGAATGGAAATCTGCCAAGCATCCTTGCTTCTTCTTTTTAATGTCTATATTGTGCTGACAGGTTTTATTCAGTTGGATGAATTTTATGTTATTTGGCAGTTCCTTGTGGCATCTTTTGCTTTTATATTATGTTCATTATGATTGTATATCTACTGGACACTGTTTAGATGCTTTCTATACCAGTTGGTAACATGTAAATATGTTTATAATAATTAAAATAAAATAGCCGAAGTTAATAATTGCCAGCTAATTATGTCAACCACTGCCTCCTACAGCAGTCATTTTGGTGCTGACTCTACTCTTCCACCACCATTTTGTGAACTGTAGGCCACGGTAATCTTCAACTGTCTCAAATAATCCCTGGGGATAGAACATGTCAGAACATCTAATATATAGGATAGGCCTAGATGTCTTAAATGAGACCAAAGACCCTCTATCTCTTTTGAGGCTCTTTGTGTCTTTTCCACTAACTTCTGTCGTATTTCTTTCTTAGTTCCCCGCTTGACTTCCAAATTTACATCTGCAGCCTCTGACTTTTGCTTTCTATCCCATCTCTTACCAATGCCTCTTTGATATATTTCCCTTTGAATTGGCAATGCCCCTAACTCAATATGGCAAAGTCAGACGTTCCCATATTTCTGCACAAATCCTTCTCTTTTTCCTCGTGGTTAGATACAATATTATCTCCCACATGTGGAAAGCGAGAAAGTTGGCAATCAATTCCCACTAAGGTCAGTCAGCTGTGAAGTGGGGTGAAGACCTCAGTTTTGCGGAAAGAACCATTTAAGACATGGCAAGATTTTGAAGGCTATATTTCAGCTGTATTTCCTGCAACTTAATCACAGGCCCCTTATTTCAGCTTTTGGGAATGTGTGTTTATTTCCACTTTGTCCCTTACTTCTATCCTTTTTATCCATGGTGTAGCTTTCTACTTGTGGGAATGACTACACCTAATTATCAGTCAAGCCATTTCCCTACTTTACCCTCAATTCTTCCTCAAAACCTGCTTCTCCCACCATTTAATCAGCCCTCTCCTTCATTTTCATGGCAAATGTTGTTGGCTCAAATACACTTATTTATTAGTCATTGGCACCCGTTCAAGCCCTTGGATGCTTTCCTGGTAATCAGATGGTTGAGCTAAAATTTGCTGATAAGGTTCCAGCTTTTAAAAACTGCATTCATAAAGCAGCATCTTCAAAGATGCTTACAGACACATCCCTAGGCATTTAAACTATTATTTAAACATATCAGGGTTTACATAGTTTAGAATGTGTAGGGTGGGTTTGACACTTAAAATAAGTTTAGAAATATTCCAGTTTTGGGTCATACAAATAGCTTAATTAAGTAGTCAGACATCTATTTTATCCCAAATATTATTTTTATATATTCTCTTGAACATCTCTTGAACATCTGAATAATAATAAGAAAGGTGTTGTTGGGGAAGAGAGTGGTTCTGTATGTATGCTGAGGTGTGGGGATAACATTTTTCTCCCCCACATTTAAGATTAGGTCACAGGACTTGCAGAGCACATGGTATGGTTTAAGTTGGAAGGCATGTGACTCCATTATTCCATTTTAAGATACCAACAACTGGATACAATACTGCATTATGTTATTATAAAGGAATGTATAAATTTTTACTTACAGTGAAAATTTTTATTTTTATTTTAGACAAAAACATTTATTTTTTGCTGTTGTTTTTAGTGGTGAAAAGTGACATGGGAGAGCTTTGCTTCAGTTTCCATTTAAGGCTGAACCGATCAGATCTGGTCTTTATGAAACAATATGAGAACCCGAACACAGGCATGCATCAAAATTTTCACTTATCTGAATTTTGCAGTGGTGTTCTCCAACCAATCATTGTTTACAAAAATGCATACATTAGTGGAAAACATGTATTAAAATGATTATATCAATGAAAATAGCATATAAAATGCATTATATTAGGATAAAATGCTTGCAAAAATATGCACATTAGTCAGAATTGCATTGAAAAAAATGTTTTTATTAGAAGAAATTTGCTCTAAAATTCTGACAAATTTTCCCGAGGATTTTTTTAAAGGCAAATTTCTACAAAAATGTGGATGTCTGGATTTAATATTGGAAAAAGAGAACCCGAGAGAACTGAAATTGACATCCCTAGCACAGTCACAGAACAGAGTTGGAATAGACCTTGTAGACTATCTAGTCTACTCCGTGTACACCATTCAGAGCCAGAGCATAAAAAATGAACTGTCCAACACCTTCATGAAGACCTTCAGCGACGGAGATTGCCCCCCCATGGAATTGGTTCTGTTGTTGAACTGTTCTCACAAAATACTACATGTCTCTCACATGGCTGATCTAGCCTATCTCCAAGTATTGTTTCACATGGCTAGTATAATGTGTAAAACAGGCAATCACAATCTAATTGGTAAATATATATCCTGTGATATGAGCAGACTTTTTAGCCACTGTCATTGCAAGAACAACTACTAGATGCATTAATAGTTGCATCATTCACATGTTAGTCCTCCTACCTGAACACATGCTTAAGAATAATCAGGATTTTTCATGCATGGTAATATTTCTGTTTGTGGTTGTCCTTTATGTTTTGACCTATTGCTGTGCCAAAATACTAAAAGATTTTTAATTAATTGTTTGTTTATGCTATTTTTAGCTTAACTAAAGACCCTTTGAATCCGCACAAGCACCAGCTATTGCAATTTTGTTTGCAGCACTGGGATGGGGAAAACACTCCCCCTTCCACTAATTTGAAACATCTGAACTAAAGATAAGGAAGGGAACTAAAGCTAGAGAGGCACCTGGAAGACCAGAGGCCAGAATCAACTTTCTGCAGAGGCAATTTATAACTGTGGTGAACCTCCAGCTGCATACATAAGAGCTGATCCAGCTATTGACCCATTCCAGGTACACCTATCTGTGAAAATGTACGAATCAGCAAATTGTGCTTCCTCATATTAAACTTTTGCCTCTTCAGATCGATAATGGTAGCATTACAGTATCAGCCTTATCACAGCTACAGAGGATTTTATCAGTGAACTCCATTATTGGCAAAAATGTCCTTCTGTAAAGCCTCACTAATTTGAATTCAATAGGCTATTATGGTGGGGCCTTGAATGAACAAGTCCTTTGTGTATGCCATGATTATACCTTAAAAGGGCATCTTGTAGGTATTCACTGAACTACTTTGTTTTGTTGTATGAACATGGCAAATCCATATATATATATATATATATATATATATATATATGAGAGAGGAAATGCTTTAATTCACTAACAGTGAGTCGCCAGATCTAGCAGTGCCCCACACTGTAGAATGCATAAAACCTAGGATTTTAGTTAGAGTGAAATCAAGAGGGCCTAAAGTAGGCTCAAGAGACACTTTCAGAGAGCCAAGAAGCACTTAGATGGGTGATGGGGAAACCACTTGCAGCCTTGGGGGCAGATTCAAACTTTGTAGGGCCTGCAATTTGATGGTGGGTAAGACTAAAGCACAAAAGTGGGCAGGGTCCATTTTTTAAACATGTATATTACATCCCTTTGTGTGTGCTACATATTGTTATGGTATCTTATATACATTTTAGTGGGAAAAGGTAAAGGTAAAGGGACCCCTGTCCATTAGGTCCAGTCGCGGATGACTCTGGCGTTGCGGAGCTCATCTCGCTTTACTGGCCGAGGGAGCCGGCATACAGCTTCCAGGTCATGTGGCCAGCATGACTAAGCCACTTCTGGTGAACCAGAGCAGCACACAGAAATGACATTTACCTTCCCGCCGGAGCGGTACCTATTTACAGTATCGACTTGCACTTTGTGGTTTGAACTGCTAGGTTGGCAGGAGCAGGGACTGAGCAACGGGAGCTCAGCCTGTCATGGGGATTTGAACCGCCGACCTTCTGATCAGCAAGCTCTAGACTCTGCGGTTTAACCCACAGCGCCACCCGCACCCCTATTTTAGTGGGAACTGTATGTTAAATGGGTAAAATACACATTTTTTTAAAGTCTAACCACAGGAAGCGCACATAAAGTGGTTGGGTACATTAATATGATTGACAGCTGATGCCAAGCGATGCCAAGTGATCTGCAGGGGGCGGAGTTTGCCAGAAATTATTATTGTTATTATTTATTGGATTTATATACTGCCCTATACCCGGAGGTCTCAGGGCGGTTCACAGAACAATGCTCTTTGAGAGGCCCCAGCAGACCAAATTAGGCCCGCAGGCCAGAAGCTCCACAGTGCTGGCACAGTATGTGGGACAGAGGAAGAAATGGCTCAAAAGACCATGACAAGTCACTTTGCTATCATTTTTTAGAAGGCGTGGTTTATATGCCAAATCAAGATGCAATCTGACCAAACAACCAAAAGTGCAAGGGCTTTCTGAGTGCTGAATATACTAGACTGGGATTTTAGCCAAGCAAGATTGTTCTTTGTAAGAATCTACTGGCAAAGAGTGGAAGAAGTAGGATGCATGGCTAAGGAAGCAATGCTGTACACACTTACCTGGGAGTAGACCCTATTAAAATCACTTAGAATCACCTAGAATTGTAGAGTTGAAAGGGATCCTGAGGCTCATCTAGTCCAACCCCATTCAATGCAGGAATCCTGCCCACAACTGAGCCTAGGTAGGCTTGAACCACCAAGTATCTGGTTAACAGCCAGATGCACTGACCCAATGTGCCAAGGGAGAGCTTAATCTATTATTATTATTATTATTATTATTATTATTATTATTATTATTAGCCCTTCATCCAAAGATCACAGGGTGGTTTACAACATAAAAATACAAAATGAGAACACAAAAGACATAATAAAAAAAAAACCCACAAGATTTTAAAAATCCATAAACTCAGCTCCCACAAACACATTTAAAATAGAACCAAGGCCTGGTTAAAGAGAAACATTTTTGCCTGGCACCTAAATATATATAATGAAGGCATCAGGTGAGCCTCCCTGAGGAGAGCATTCTGTAAATGGCGAGCCACTACAGAAAAGGCCCGTTATCATATTGCCTCCCTCCAGACCTCTCATGAAGGGGGCACATGAAGAAAGGCCTTAGGTGATTATCTCAGGGTCTGGGTTGGTTCATATGGGGAGAGGCAGTCCTTGAGGTACTGTGGTCCTGAACCATTTAAGGCTTTATAGGTCAAAACCAGCACTTTGAATTGGCCCCAGAAACTAATTGGTAGCCAGTACAGTCAGGCTATGACTGATATTATGTTCAGAACAACTTGTCCTGATGAGCCACTGAATCTAGCCACTGAATTTTGCACCAGCTGAAGTTTCTGAACCATCTTCAGAGGCAGCCCTGTTTATAACATGTAATGGGAATTGGGGTTGCTTGTGCGTAAGCCACAAACTGCTCCAAGCTGGTTGTATGGCTAAACCTTTCCCTGGCTTGAGAGCCCTTACACTCGGCTGTCTCAGTCACTGGCAGAATCCGTCAGTGGGCGTTTCCTGAACTTCTTCCAACATAAAAATTCCTTGACTCCAAGTCTCCTCCTAGCTTCTCTGAGCGGAAGCTTTCTGCGCAGCATAGGCGTGCCAAGCGGAGGTCCTGTGCTCTCCCCGCTGATCTCACTGGAAGAGTCTCGGAGCCTTCCCTCCAAAGTACTCTCAGCCTCCCCTTTCTTCCTGGTGTCACCTTGATTTCCTTCGCCAGCGGAAGCTCTCCCTCTCTCCTTGCTAGTTCCCTCTCCGGCATCATTGGGGAGCCTTACCTCTCCTCTTGGCTCCGACGGCAGTTCCCTGACATCCACCTCCCCCCCAGGGCCCTCCTCCCCCCCCCATCCGTTCCTTGGACGGTGACGCGGGGAATCCCTGGAAGGAGCTATCCCCTTCCTCAGATGATTCAAACACCGCTCTCCACCTGCTGCTGTCTCTTTCCGCTGCCCAATCTCCCCAGTCGGATTCCTCTCCCTCGGATACCTCCCCTTCCTCCTCTTCGGAGGCTGGAAATCCCATAAACTCTTCTTCATGTTCTTGTCAATAAACTTCCGCAACTCCTGCATCTCCCTGTCCGACATGGCGTACAGCTTACCCACTGGCAGCTGGGCCCCTGGGAGTAGGTTGATCTGACAGTCAAAGGGCCTATGAGGGGGTAGTCTATCCGCCTCCTTCTCACTGAAGACTTCTTCCATGTCCGCGTACTGAGGTGGTACTCTCCCCTTTTCTCCTACCGCCATCCCTGCCACCCTGGCTACTGCCATCCTCGGGGTTTCCCCTCTGTGGCAGTGCTCTAAGCAGTGAGCTGACCCAAAGGTGACTGTCCGCTGGTGCCATGCCACTACTGGATCGTGCAGTGCCAGCCAGCTCATTCCCAGTGTGATTGGCGGCCCAGCTAGTGTGGCAACGTGAAAGGCAATTGTCTCAGTGTGTCTGGAGATCCTCATTTTCATGGGAGGGGTCTGGTGGGTCACTCCCCCACCCCAGGAGTTCTCGCCCATCAATGGTCGTTACTTGCAAGGGGTGTTCTAGAGGCACCACGTGGAGCTGGTGTTCTAGTGCAAAATCCCTGCTAAAGAAGTTGCAAGAGCTGCCTGAATCCAGCAATGCCTTCACCTTAATTGGGTGTCCGTTAGGGAGTTCTAGCACCACCTCTATGGCTATGGCTGCCCGGGGGGGGGGGGGTCTGGCTTGGGCACTTTTACTGGTTCCTCGCCTGGCTGCTGTGCCCGCTCTACTGCAGCCAAGCATTGGCGTTTCCCTGCTCCTTATTTAACACATTGCAGTAATCTTACCTAGAGGTCACCAGAGCATAGAAAACAGAAGTTAGGGTATCCCTATCCCTATACCTTTCCAGATAGCTGGGCCACCGGCTAAAGCTGATGGAAGGCAGTCCATGCCACTGAGGTCACCTGTGCCTCAGATGACGCCAAAGGACCCAGAAGTAACCCCAAGCTATATACCTTCTCCTTCAGAAGAAATGTAAGCCCATCTAGGGCAGGTGGCCTCTTATTCATCAGGTTTAGGGAATCATCCATGAACAATGCTTCAGTCTTATCTGGACTGAGCTTCAGTTTATTGGTTCTCTTCCAGTGCTTTAATGGGGCAAGACACTGGTCCAGCACTCCAACTCCCCATCTGCAGAAGTAGAGTTGTGTGTCATCAAACATCTTGCTGGCAACACATTCAAAAACTCCAAGTAACCCCACTTAGCACTTTCATGTAGCATAGGGGATGAAATTGAACCCTGAGAAACCCCATATTGAAGGCTCCACAGAACTGAAGAGCCATCTCCAAGCATCACCCTCTGGAAACAGCTGTCCAAGTAGGACCAGAATTAGCACAAAAGAGTGCCACCCAACCCTAACTCGGACAGCTGCTTCAGAAGGATACTGTGGTCAATGGTATCAAAAGCTTCTAACAGGTAGGGCAATTAAGAAGAAGAAGAAGAGAAGAAGAGTTTGGATTTGACTTCCCGCCTTTCACTCCCCTTCAGGAGTCTCAAAGCAGCTAACATTCTCCTTTCCCTTCCTCCCCCACAACAAACACTCTGTGAGGTGAGTGGGGCTGAGAGACTTCAAAGAAGTGTGACTAGCCCAAGGTCACCCAGCAGCTGCATGTGGAGGAGCGGAGACTCAAACCCGGTTCCCCAGATTACAAGACTACCGCTCTTAACCACTACACCACACATGGATACATTTCCCCTCTCTCTTCTCTGATGACAGGAGTTGTAATTTCAGAACATCTGGGGAATCAAGGATGGAAATGCTGCTCCAAAGCATAATTAAAGGATCAGAAATGAGCCACAGGCTTAAGCTTTTTATCTTCTGATAAAATCAGATGTCCAAATGAACGAACTGTAAGGTTTGTGCTAACTCCCAAGCACTGCTTAGAAACCAAACTATTGTTTGTTGGTTCACATCTAATAAACAACAATGCTTTGATCAAAAGAGGAATTAACTGACTAAGTTGCAGGTATGAGGAGAAGATGGAAGCTTCTGTGAGTGATGGATGAGTGCCAAAGCTGTTGCTCATTCCCAGTCTCAGAACCATTGCTGGGAAGATCATCTGAATTCAGCCACTTTCTTTCCACACCACTTTATCCACCATCCAAAGATGGATCTGCAACACTGTGCTCCTAGTTTTCAGTAACCTCTGTGGATTCTGTAGTAGACAGAGACTGGAACCTTTGCACAATAAATATTACCAGACACTTAGGGCTCATCCACACTGTCCCACTATTTCTCCTGTTTGTCCTATGATTTCAAGATATAGGCCTGAGAGGTTTTTCTTTTGTCCTGCTACTTTTCCTAGGAAAGCCCACTGAACAAATGCTAATCCACAGAAACCTGACTGATATTTGATACGATTCAGCAGTAAACTGCAGGTTTTCCTGGGGAAAGCAGCAGGAGAAATGGAAGTATAGATGAGCCTTTATTGTCTATAACATGCTCTATTTTCTAACTGAAAACTGAGGAAATTATTTTATGTATTAAGCACAAGTTATTGAACAATGGGAGACTTTGTGAGGATGGCTCAAACAGAGCATCCTCCTGTATATCACAGGCATGAGTTGCATTTTAGGCATGCCTTTGAGCTGAAGATTTGAATTATGAGAATGCAGCCTCACCTATTAAAAATGGATGAAAAGAAACCTGCAAAATTCATTTCAAATACCAAAATAAAGGAATGTAAAAATAGTTCCCATTAGCCTTCCTATGAAATATTGATCACTGTAAGTGACAGAGAAGTCAAGAGACGTGCAATTTTATAAAGTTTCCACATCTGCAGGCAGTGGTTCATTTCACGATCAAGGGAATTTTACTTGGTGTTTTTTTTTTTAAAAAAAAAAGCCTGCAGTTTCCTATGAAGACTATGGAAAGGATAGATATAAGAATTATGAGGTTTAAACACTGAATTAGGATTAGAATTTTAAACCATAGTAGCCAATGTCAATAATAATAAAAAATAATTAGCTGAATATGTAAAATATATAATTTTCAGCGGATGCATTCTTCCATTGTATCCTGAGACAGATGGATGCCAACCAGCCATATTAAAACATTAATCAAATTGATAATATTATTGTTGTTTGTAAAGGCATATTGACTGGTAAAATATTGATTCCACTAAATTCAGATATCTGTATAACAGAGTCCAGAATCTTCTGAATAGATATATATATTTACATACTTCCAAAGTAATATGGTTAAGTTTTTTACTCCTTAAGTTCACTTTCTGTAGAAGACTAGACATTCTGTCTCCTGTATGATATTATTCAAGTAATTCTTAGTCTTTGTTTTACATTAAGCTTACTAATAAAAGACAGGACTGTAAATGTATACGCAGAAATGTTACATGACTTTTCTGTGTGATCTTGTTATTTGAGAAAATACCAGGCAATTTAAAATTCTCACAAACATCAGTTGTGTGCAAATTGCTAGCTATTCACACAGTATGTCAATATGATCAGGAGGCAAGGAATGAGAAATAAGTGTTATATGGTAACAGACAAGAGAAATGCTGGAGAGCTATTGCTAGTTAGTGAGAAGAGTACCAAACTAAACAGACCAATGGGCTGACTCAGAATGAGGCAGCTCCCTATGTGCTTTGGACAAGAGCATATGCTACATTTGCAATTGGGGTGGTGACATAATCTCCAAGATTATGGAATGAGTGGTCTCTATCCTGGCCTTAAGGTATACAGCTACTTAAACCAGAGATTGAAAAACCTGTTGCCCCTCAGATGCTGCAGGTGTCACTGGATTCCAAACCCTAGATAGTATGGCCAATGGACATGTATATTGGGAGCTGTAGTCTAGCAACATCCAGAGAACCACAAGTTCCCCAGCTACCAGAGGTGTCCCACTCCTGATTTATTGTCCTGGACTCCAACTCTCAACACCCTAAGTCCTTATAGTCTAAGGTCAGGGATGTTGAGAATTATAGTTCAACGACATCTGGACTGTGTTTTGGGCTAACAGCTCCCAACATCCCTGACCACCTGGTGCTAATGGGAGTCCAAAACATCGGGAAGTTATCATATTGGCTACTCCTACTATAAAGCAATAGCAATCATCCTATTTACAAGTACTGGGAGCTATTACAATAATATACTCTCTCTCTCTATGCGTATGTGTGTGTGTATACACACACACACACACACACACACACACACACACACACATACAGTGGTACCTCGGGTTACAGATGCTTCAGGTTACAGATGCTTCAGGTTACAGACTCCACCAACAGAAATAGTACCTCAGGTTAAGAATTTTGCTAAAGTGGTACCTCAGGTTATGTACAGTTTCAGGTTAAGAATGGACCTCCAGAACAAATTAAGTTCTTAACCCAAGGTACCACTGTATATTGATTTGAATACTTGATTTTGATACTTGTTGTCACATACCTTTGTTATTCTGATTCAGAGTTGAGGTAGCATGGGTAGAGCTCCACTGTCAATAATTGTTCAGTGTTTGGCTTTGATAAGGACTGAACTAAAATAATAATGATGGTGAGTAAAGAGCTTCCTGGTAAAACCAGGCTTCAATTAAACCCCGAGTAGAAGCAATGACAGATATAGTTTAAAACAATCCACATGGCTCCTGCATCAGAATACTAACCTGGAACAGCTAAAGCACAACATATTGCTTTATGTAAACATTAGAACTATTAAATTCTCACAATACACCAACTATTTTAGGAAAACTGACTATTTCAATATGTTCTCAGAATATGTTCCAGCTTCAAAGAATGTGCTTTGGCATCAAAACAAAAATACATTTTAATTGACGTGAGGCGTCAGTGACTTTGTTTTCACATAATTCTTTTATAGAAACATTTCAGAAATTTGGACTCTCAAGAAAAAAATGAATAGGCAACAGCAGTGGAATGCAGGCAACATGATACAAGGCAAGGGAAGCCAACATGGTGGTTCTCCATTGATGTTGGACTACAATTCCCATAACCACCGGCCATTGGTCATGCTGACATTAGAAGAGGCACTTGAATAAGGAAGATGGAGTCCAGAGAGAAAATCCTGATAAAGGTTTATTGAACCATCTAAACCAAACATCATACAACTTGAGCAGAAAGAAACACCTATTTTCTAAGCTCACTGCCCATTGGTATTAGACATACATCTTTGCTGTACTGTTTTCAGCAACACTGTCTCACACACACAATTAGGCAAGCCTACCCAGATATATAAAGTTGACACATAAAATCACTTTTTTTAGGAGCCATAGGTGAGTGCTGAGTGCAGGGTGGAGGCCAAAAGTGGACAAACTACTCCAGAAGGAGCACAAAATGTCCTGCACCAGTTGAACTACTCCCCTAACACCCCATACATCATAGAAACAGCTTTGACTGGCTGGAGGTGAGGGTGATGGTAGTCGGTGGGTCTCAATCCCTTGGTGACTTAGGGACTTCCACTGCATGCAAAGACAGGCACTGGCGGATTGAGTAGAGTATAGTGGGTCTAATGGCCAAGAATATGGTTTCTGTACTTGCTGTAGTGTGCATATGGGGCTTATCAACCTGAGAAGGTAGCCCATATAGGCTAAGGAAAACTCTGGTTCTAAGCCTCTGCTGTGTTGCAAGATATATTCAGAAAAGACAAAGCTAAGTACACAAATCTGGAGACGAGTCCCTAAGATGTTTGGGTGGCACCTTGTACACAACAACTCCTGCAGCCAAGCATATTGCTCTGCTTTTCTTTGGACCATATCAGTGAGGCCGAGAGGCAGGTCTTGTCATCTGGGCAGCCCAGGATCTCCATGCACACTGCCCAGGCTTGTGCCACAGGGAGGTCACTTCAGTGTTGCTAACACAGCAGTTTGACTTCACCCCAGAGACACTCTCCATCTCTCCATTGACTTATTGATAAGTTTAATGTATGATGTAGATTTTCCTGTAGACCTCTTAGAGATTTTTTTATTTTTTTACAATTTAGAGGTTCCCAACTCTGTTAAAGAAATAAAAGAAAAAAGAAACTTGGAGTCCTACAATATCTAGAGATGTTCAATAACATCTGGAGGGAACCAGAGTAAACTATGGAATTTTCCCCTATAAGAGGCAATGATGGCTACCAATTTGGATGGCTTTGAAAGAGGATTAGACAAAAAAAAAATATGGAAGACGAGACATCACTGACTGGTTATGTTATACTATACTTCTTCAGTCAGTAGCAGTATGTGTCTGAATTCCACTTGCTGGAAACTGCAGGAAGGGAAAATGCTGTTACATTCAAGTCCTGTTTGGGTTTCCCAATGGCCCCTGTGAGAAAAAGGATGCTGGACTAGATGTGCCGCTGGTCTGATCCAACAATCTCTTTTAATATTTTTTGTGTCTTCCTTAAATAAGAGGCCACTTTCAAAAGAAAGCCAGTAGTATTCCTTTATGTTACACGACCCATGAAGGATTATTGCTGCTGGTAAAATACCATTGCAATTCCTACGTCGTTTGTGTCTAGCTTTATACAGTGCCTTGTGCTTTGATTTGGAAGCATTTAGTACACCCTCATCTGTTTGTCAGTGAATTTACTTTCCTAGTGTGTGAATAATTCTCGAAGTGATTAATCATATTCAGTCCCATTTCTGATTATTGTATTTTTAAATAATTACTATTTTCAAGTTCATTGGCAGTATCAAGAGCATACATCTAATGGAATGGATTGAATGCTAGAAAGCTGAAGTATAGTGCATGCTTCTGAAACTTCATTGCCTTTCTCCTAAATAGTTTTCTTTCAATCTCTTTTAAGTATTTAAATGGGTTCTTTAGAACTTATTTTATTGCCACATTGTGCTAGAAATGAACCAATTTATGCAAATGAACATTCTGCAGACGGGAGATAAAAAAAATTTAAGTTTTAACAATTTCAGACATCTGTGACAGAATTTCTAAATGAAAAGACGGGATTAGTTAAACTGACAAATGTGAGGGAAGTAACACTTGGTCACCTTCTAATCCTTAAGTTTAAATGTAAACTACTACTTCAAAGGGCAATGGTAATTTCACACCTTTGAAGTTTTAAATCACTATTCTGCTTTCAAACAAAATAGTCTAGGTTTTGGAGTTTATCAGTTTGATTTGGTATTTTGTGTGCTGAAGGTACCTAATTTAATAACAGCAATTACATATAACTGTACTTTCTCACATAAAAATTGTCAAATTATCATTTATAAATGCCTTAACATGGTATTGTGGTAAATTTCAAAGCATGAGGGCAAGACTTGTTACAAAATTGTAAACATTTGCTTCTCTTCAGATGTTAGTCTCCAGACTGATGAGACCTCAGCATTTTACCTCAGGGTTATGGTCAAAGGTACCAATTAAAATCTGTGTAGCAGGCAGAAGATGTAACACTATACCAGCAAAACAACTTTCAGAAAGATAAGGGTACAGTTTGTGCTAGCAACTGGTAACTCTGCTTTCTCTAGAACTCAAATATTTTCAGTGTATTTGTGTTAACTGTCGTAGCTCTATGTGACTAAACTTCAAAGCTATGCCTTCATTCTTTTTTCAGTGTATCAATCAATGTGTTCATTAATCAAAGTTTGATGTCAAATGCAATGTCTTGGGATCAATATAACCCGCAATATGTCATGATGTGATCTATGTTCACGTCCACCCTGAAAGCTCCAGTTTGTTCTTTTAAGATAGTGGAAGGGACAGGGCAAAGAATGCTTCTTTCTATAGGGAAATCATTTGAGGATAAATAGGGCTAAGAAATAGGAACTAAATGAGTAATTTATGAAAGTGGAATCTCTCTCTCGCGCCCCCAACAGAAGTCAGTCTGGAATTGTTAGTCAGCTGCAATCCCACCAGGAATTGTTTCTATTCAAAACAGAAGTAGTGAGTGCAAAATTTGGCTGCTATAGCTTTCTTCACCATACTCTGGTATTCTAAGTGCTGCTGTTTCTGTGTTTGTGCACGTGGGGGTGGAAAGATAAGGGGACAGATTTTTTTTTCTTTGCACAGAAAATCATTCCATGAGAGGACAACAACAGCAGTAAATCAGATTTACAGGATAGTGACTATCTTTGCAGCTATCTAGATAATTTACCCATTAATGACTTTTTATGAGACTAGATGGCTACTGTGCTGCCCAAGTAAGTAGAATTCTTCTGGTACGAAGAGCCTTAGATCCGTGGCCGAGTATTTGCCTTACATGCAGAAAGTGACAAGTTCAATCCCCAACATCTAAAATTAGGGCTGTCTGAAAACTTGGAGAGCCACAGCCAGTCAGTGTAGCCAGTCTTGAGCTAGATGAACCAATGGTCAGCCTTGGTATAAAACAACTTCCTGTATTTATGTAAAAGAGTGCTTTATACTCATATCAAAGTCCTTTATTTTCATTCGGCTATACCTGGTAATTCTATTAGATGAACTGCTGGGGAATTCCGCTAAGTGACACAAGTTCCAGGTTATGCACCAGGGTTCCTTTCTGAATCCTGAGAGCCCTTGGCAAATTGTCATCTGTTGGTGTGCCCATTCTCACTTTAGTCCCCTTCCCTTCCAAGCCACAAGCTTATCTGGAAGCAGCAGAGTGCAGCTGAGAAACCACCATTGCAGATTTCCAAGAATGACACAGCACAATGTTACATGGAACCCAGTTGGAGGCCACTAGTTTGATTTGCTATGATGTGCCAGAGGGCTACGTCAGGAGATGTAGGGCCTTGTGAGAAATTAAAAACTGCTTCCTGGGGACCATATACTGGGGCATTTCTTTCTGCTTGGTGCTTTTTTATGACAGATATCTTACATTGTGGCATAATAGGTTACCAATATTTTCTAAATGATACTCATTTATATACTCATATTAAGTTTCATTTACACAAAGTGTACACCTTCATGGATCACTGCCTTGTCGTGGCGAAGGGGCTTGAATAACTCAGAGAAGCTATGAGCTATGCCATGCAGGGCCACCCATGATGGACAGGTCATAGCTGAGAGTTTATACTAAATGTGACCCACCTGGAGAAGGAACTGGCAAACCACTCTGTATTTTGCCAGGAAAACTACATGGACATAAAAAGGGAGAAGCTTTGAGAAGTGAGAGTTTCTAAGGTATGCTCTGGTTCATTGGGTCATGGAGAGTAGAACATGACTAAGACAACCAAACAACAACAACAACACAAAGTGTGAGCTACTAATCTGTGCATTCACCTTTTCTCCAAGGGATTTAGGTTGGCATCCATGATCTACCAGTTGCTCTCTTAGCAGTGCTTGCGTGCACACACACAAACACAGCAAAGCAGAATTTTGAACCCAGGTCTCCCATGTTTTACTCCAAGCACATCAGATGCTGATTCACAAATGTGATGGGATTCCAAGAATGCAGCAGACAAACCCGCATATAAAAATTAAGTGTAAACTTGTGTGAATGATTCTTTGTTCACTGAAGTTAATAGCTTTGTAAAGAATATGAGTACAATATTTTCAAAACTATAAGTATTTTTTAATTTCCAAGGAAGGTCCTAAAGTACTTAAGGAGGACATTGTTCTGAACCTCCAAATAGTCTATACAACCAGAATTATTTTTTCATTTGGAAGGATTTTGTGTTTCATCCTATTATCTAAAGCTATTAAATCATAGATTACACTTCTCCATAGAGTTCACTAGGTTTTTCATTTTATCAAGAAAAATAATAATAATAATAATCTAGCTCTGTTGATGTAATCATAAGGGCCTTCAACATGATGAGATTATGCAAACAATACAATTCGGTTCTTTTGTGTGGAGGAGTCATCTCCTGTTGATTCATTCTTATTATTACAGAAAAACTGTCTTTCTGGCATCCTACAGAGTAATGAAACAAAATTTCATTTAAATAAACGAATTCTGAAGCAGAAAACACCACCACTCATTATTTTTTTCCACTGCACATGTTTAAAAGTATATTTGGAAATGGCCAAGTGCACCTGTCCTGGGACGCAGGTGGCGCTGTGGGTTAAAGCCTCAGCGCCTAGGACTTGCCGATCGAAAGGTCGGCGGTTCGAATCCCTGCGGCGGGGTGCGCTCCCGCTGCTCGGTCCCAGCGCCTGCCAACCTAGCAGTTCGAAAGCACCTCTGGGTGCAAGTAGATAAATAGGGACCGCTACCAGCGGGAAGGTAAACGGCGTTTCCGTGTGCGGCTCTGGCTCGCCAGAGCAGCAATGTCACGCTGGCCACGTGACCCGGAAGTGTCTCCGGACAGCGCTGGCCCCTGGCCTCTTAAGTGAGATGGGCGCACAACCCCAGAGTCTGTCAAGACTGGCCCGTACGGGCAGGGGTACCTTTACCTTTACCTTTTTAAGTGCACCTGTCAACCAACACATGTGTGTCTGTTAAGATTACTATCTAGTACTTTGGATCTATACAGCTTCACACTTTGGTAAACACCATGAATCTGACAAACTTAACCTGAGTTTAGAAAATCTAAAAACATTTTTCAAACATGGCAGATGAAGAGCTAAAAAGAACTCCACTCTCAATCTTCTAGCCTTGTGCTCATAGGTGTTAAGTTGTTGTTTTTTTGTGAGGCCTTGAATTTATCAGCTTCAATCACACCAAATTTATCATAATTAATATATGATCATGAATCTACTTCTCTGTACACTGTAGGACTGGGGAATGCTGTTGTGCTACCACCTCATCTTCTATGACATGCTCTGGCAATATCCAAACTCCCTTTTACCACCTTTCCACTCTTGACAAGATGTACAGCTCTGAGCTGGGTTTTTGATGAGTGTTTCAACAATCCCCCATTATTCTAGCTAATGTCACTGATAATATTTATCTAAATACTCCTGCTTCTTGATGTAGCCACGTATGAGATATTAGATATGGGGTATAATGCAAATAATTTATTCAATATAAATAATAAGCAATGGTTGCATGATTACTTGAAGTGTACAAGCATATAGTATCAATATTTCTTTGTCTTATTTGTTACTTTATTTCATGTATAACAATGAATATTATATTACCGATCTTACCTATTACAGTGGTACCTTGGGTGTTGAACAGCTTAGTTCACAAACAACTTGTAACCTGAATGCTGCAAAACCTGAAGTAGGTGTTCTGGTTTTCAAACTCTTTTTTGGAAGCTGAACATATGGGGAAGGATGAAATTGTCATTTTGGGGAAGGATTTCTGCTATTAAAATGAATGTGCTACCAAAGATATTATTTTTGTTTCAGTCAATTCCAACAATCTTTAAAGAGTTGCAAAAAGCAAAAAGCAATTTCAAGATATTTCTGGCAGGGGAAGAAGCCGAGAATTCAATATAAGTTGTTAACAGATGTTAAAGAAAGAGGAGGCTTCGCCCTGCTAGATTTGAAATGGTATTATGAAGCATCTTGCCTCTGTTGGTTAAAGGAATGGCTGTTATTAGAAAATACAGATTTTTTTAGATCTGGAAGGTCACACCACTATATGCATACAAATAGAAGAACTTCATGGGTACCTTGCATAGTTGTTGGGCCACTGTGTGCAAGAGAACAGATTGTTTTAACTACACATGATGAGATTTAGTTACAGACTGGGAGAAATGAGGTAGCCAATGTGGCTCCTTCCAGATATTTTTGGATTATTCCTTACTTTTGGCCATTCTTCTTGGTGTAGATGGAAGTTTTAGTCCAGCAACACCTCACAGATGCCAGCAGTGCAGCTTGGGTTACATCCATTTATTTTTATTGGTTGTATCCACTGAAATCACCCCATTCACACAAGGACTTCTACTTTAGTGATGGGTCTTCATTTCCCCCCCATGTCCCCTAGATCTTTCATTGGGGTTCCTGCAATCCTCAAGAACAGATCTGTGAGTGTGTGTGTGTGTGTGTGTGCCAAAGGTGGAACACAGGGAGAGGGAAGTGATTGTGAAAGTGGAAGTTCTTACATCCTACTTCATTTGGTGCAACCTGGAAATGTATATCTGAAGAAGTGTGCATGCACACGAAAGCTCATACCAAGAACTAACTTAGTTGGTCTTTAAGGTGCTACTGGAAGGAATTTTTTTTGTTCTGGAAATGTATAGGTGGACATAGAGGGAAATCAATTAAATAGAATATATTTTATTTTAAAAATATTATTAGGGAAACTGTTCACCTGAAATTGAAAACATAAAAGGACAGAAGGCAGTTTTAAATCTGGTAAAAGGCAAACAGTCTTGTGGTATATGACAAGCACATATTTTAGGCTGC
Source organism: Podarcis melisellensis (assembly GCF_964234715.1). NCBI lineage: Eukaryota > Metazoa > Chordata > Lepidosauria > Squamata > Lacertidae > Podarcis > Podarcis melisellensis. Next base: position 33,220,873 of record NC_138541.1, read on the forward strand.
AGTTCTTTGCTCATTTGAATTCAATGAGACCTACCTAGACAGGTATACAATTGCACAGTTACAGGACTATCAAGAGTCCTTGTTCAATATCCTTCAAGGTGCCTTTAGACAAGTGGTTGCCAGACTATCCCTAGCTTAGATCAGACATCAGGAGATCTGTCTTGATGTGGGTGTGTGACAGAGACAGACAGACTGAATACTCACTTGAAAGATTAATTTTAGTTACTTGGATTTTATTTAATTGCTTCTGGTGGGTCACAAAACAAATAAATCTATAACGTAAAGTACAAGAAATAAATAGTGTTATCCATCGAAAAGGTTTAAAACCTTTAGCTAGTGAAAAATTTCAGAGTGTTGTTTATCTCTAGCCATGCTAGTCTCTTGCAGGAAAAACAACAAAAAGTCTTGCAAAAAATATGCTTTTCTAGTGAGTGAATCAAGTTTTTGTCATTATTAAATAAAAAATATGTAATCAAGCAGGATTTAAAGGATGGTACCATTTATTCCTTTCTGTCTTCTAGCTCTCCAACCAAACTCAACAATATATACAGAATTTGATGAATGCCAAGCATTCCCACTGTAAGTCCTTGCTATGCCAGTTATTGATTCAAACAGCATGTGCTTGCTGACCAGAGCAAGGTCATCTATAATTGCCTCTTTCCATTCTTACCCTCTTCCCAAGGGATAATTCAAGGAAGATCTTCTTTACCTTGCTTGTCCTTCTAAAGAAGCTTAACTAGTACTGAATAGCCTTGATTGAAACTTGAATGTTGGATTCTCCCTTCTAAAATCATATTCATATGCCAAGTGGTAATTCTTGAATATATTAATCTAATGCTTGCTGGTTTCAATGAAAGATGAATAAATTAATAGTACTTCTAAGTGTGCATATGTACCAGCATTAAAATAATGTGTTCAGAAAGTACGCTCTTTGTGTGTATATATTGTATGTGTTCATGTGTTCCTATATGCCAAATAATTACATATGTATATTTGTATTGACACCTGACCATGAGGTCAAGTGAAGTGTACTATATATTCGCAGTTATTTTATCTGTTTGGCTTTCAGAACTACATCTTTAAAAGCACTTATGTTCCTTTACTTTCTATTCTTTAAAAGAGAATCACATAGTACATGTCATAGTAAATGTCAGGGGCTGGCCAGAGGAGGAGGAGGAATGGTAGAGACTGCCTCTCCATCCTGACCTTTCCAGGGAGGAGGAAGAGGAAGACAGTATAGATGCAGTACAAATGCAGATGAGGGGGAAAGTCGGGAAATAATGGGAGAGGAGGAGCAGGCAGAGCCAGAGCAGCAGCTGGCTGACACGTTGTCACTAGAAAGCATCCCACCATCTCCCAGAACCTGACGTGCCTTACAAGTAGGAGAGCAAAGAGCCTGAAGACAGAGGGCACTTAGTGGCACCCATAGAGGAGATGGTGATGATGATGAATGAGGAAGTGGGAGAGAAAGGAAGTGGAGATTCACTTGGGACAATGCCATTATCCAAAAGGCTGGGTTCTATAGCCTCTCTCTGTAAAGTTTGAAATAAAAAAGGACTGTAAGAAAGTTTTCCTTGTCTTTATACTTTCCTTGGCAACCAGCCAGAAGCTGCTGGCAGCACCCTGACAGTTACTTATACGGCTTGGGGCTTGTGTGTGTGTGTGTGTGTGAAGATGATGGACAGGATCTGTAACATGGAACGGGGACTTTAATGTGTTTGTTTCATTAAGCAGTATATGGAGTTACATGAGGGAGGGAACCAGATGTATACCGCTGGTGAGACAGTAGCATATGGAGTTTCCACCACAGATGCCAAATCACTTGCTAGCCCTGATTTAATGGCACTTTATAGAAATGACCACTAAAGATCAGGAAAGGAAATTTAGCAACTGTAAGAAAATATGACAGAACAGAGTAAAACACAGCTTATTAAACAGAATGTCCACAATCCAACACTGTTAGGCAGGCTTAAAATGAAATGAAATCAATGGCCTTCTGTGCCTGTAACTTGGTTTGTGGCCTTTAAACAAACAAAAGCAAAGCTTTCTTGTTGTTGCAACCTAATAATGTGGAGAGGATACTTGCATGCCCTCTGGACCCCTGCACTTCCTAGTTGGGGGTGGGGTGGGGGTCCAGAGTCTTGTGAACATCTTAATGGTGCAATGGGTGGGTGCTCACTGCCCTTAAAGAGGTGACAATGTATCCACTCTTTAAAAAAGCCACTCTTGGACCCCATAGTGTGTAATAACTAGTGGGCAGTCACCTATTTTGGGAAATGTGGAGAGTGTTGTGGTGCAGAAAGTTTTAAGGTTCCTGGATGATTCAGATTATCTGGATTCACTTTAATCTGGGTTCAGGCCTGGCTGAGCTCAGAGAGTAGAATTCAGGGACTGCTCTTCAGCCCCTTGGCACTTGTGCTATGGAGTTCCCTAGGTGTCAGGGACTGGACTGAAGAGGAGAAGGAATGGTGGAGGTCTTCCCCCACTTTCTCTTGTAACTTCCAGAGACAAGGCAGGCAGTCTCAAATTACAGCAGGGCTTTAAGGAAGGTAACAGCTCAGACACAGGAGAAGAGCAGAGTTATGCAGTATTAGGAGAAGGAGGAGGGGAGGCAGAGCAGCTAGCTGACACATCACTGGACAGCATAACCGACCCTCCTTCTCCCAAAACTCAGCATTCATTAAGGGTGCAAGAACAAAGGGCACAGAGACAGTTGTCCCCAGAAGGATGCCGTAGAAACAGGTGTTGTAGCTAGAAGGGAAGGGAGAGGAGCTCAGTGGGACAACGCCATCATTGAGGAATGACTGTATTCTTTGTCTTTCACTGGGATGTCTGAATAAATCATAAGTAAGAACTTTCTTGTTTCCTGCCTGCTTCTTGGTGCCATCAGGGAAGGGAGAGAATTCCTGAAGCCTGCCACTAAGGCACTATGCTGTCCCGAATGCAGTTGAACATCTATATGTAGTTATTGGGATTGATTAGGGATTTTGAAACATTGTGTCATGAGTACACGGATGATACACAGCTCTATTTATAGCATCTGAACTGGAAGTGGCTGCACAAACCTTGGTTCAGTGCCTTAAAGCAGTGGCAACTTCTCTGTTGCATTGTGAATCTTTGCACCTGGAAAACACACCTCCTTGAACATCTTGTTTTCCCCACCACAGTTATGCTAGGGACTTGGGAAGAGTTACTTATTTGATTGATAATCATGAGATAAGCATGAGTTCTAAATATAAAATGTGTGTGAGAGAAATTGTGTGGATTTTAAACTGCCTGCTCTATTGGAAACAATGGATATAGTTACTGAATTTTGAGGAGAGGGATAGTGGTGTGAAAAATGTAAGGTAATGGTCACTAACAGCATAGGAAGCATCATCACTGTTTAGTTCGCATTACCTGCTGCATTAGATGACTGAAGTGTGCGCCCACGCCTGCATTTTCCCCCCAATGGGCCACGCTGGAACTGGAAACTTAACTCAAAATTTCTGCATGAATTGCCATGCTCAGTCAATTGTGCACAGACAGACAAATCTCCAGACTGGAATCCAGGCCAGACTTCAGGGAGCCCATACCAATTCTTTTCTGTGTGAAGAAGAATATCTTTTAATAGGATTTGCTGCATGGTTGAGAAAATATAGTAGCGTCCTATTTTAGCTTAGCCACTTTGATCCATTCTCACATTTGGCTGAAAATCAATAGGCATGCTGAGTCAATCAGGTGTAGAAGAGAGGTTGTTACTAATCTGAAATCACACTCCCCTTCTGCATTCCATTTTGTTTAGTGAATTGAAGCAGCCAGGTAGGTTCTGCAATCTTTTGAGGGAAATTTCAATTGACTAGGAGAACAAATGCAATATATTTCATGACTTCTTATTTCTACTTGGTTAGTTATGAATACACGTGCCAGTAATCTGTTTCCTCTGTTTCACACCCACATGGAAAGTGACCCAATTGAAGTATTTTATGTTTTGGTGGAGGGGGTTGAGGGGAAAGTGGGTGTTATGAAGTTGACTATAATCATGTCTAATGAATGGTATAGTTCAGATATTAGGTTAGTGGGCAGAGAATTTGTTAATTATTTATACCACACAGTTTGTGTGCAATAAATGTGCACCTCAATAACCCTCTCAAAAATGAGAGGGGATGTAAGCCATCGCTGTTCCTATTTTGGAAACCAAGAGAGAGAAATGGAGTTAGTCCAAGTCTATATGCATTTCAAAATATTTTTTTGGTCTTTTTGGTGTACACAATCACAATATTTTTCTTATGAGTTGGCAGTTTATAAATAAAATATTTTATAAATAAAATCTTAGAAAGAAAGAAAGAAAGAAAGAAAGAAAGAAAGAAAGAAAGAAAGAAAGAATAGGAAGTCAGTCTAAAAGGAACTTGGCTACAGTTACTTTATTATTAGAAGAAATACATTGAAAAGTTAAGCTCAGAGGGCCAAGTCTCAAGCCATTTTGTTTCCTAGGAGGGTCTTAAAACAACAACGGGGTGAATTCCTGTTGCTTTGTCCTAGCTTCTGCCAACCTAGCAGTTCAAAAGCACACTGGTGCAAGTAGATAACTGGTGCAGTAGGAACCACTGCAGCGGGAAGGTAAACGGTGTTTCCATGCACTCTGGCTTCTGTCACAGTGTTCTGTTGCACCAGAAGCAGTTTAGTCATGCTGGCCACATGACCTGGAAAGCTGTCTGTGGACAAACGCCGGCTCCATCAGCCTAAAAGCAAGATAAGTGCTGCAACCCCATTGTCGCCTTTGACTGGCTTCACCATCCAGTGGTCCTTTACCTTTACCTTTACCTTACCTCTAAGATATGGTTACCAGATCTTTTTCCATTGAATCTGGGGATACCTTTTTTTTTTTAAGTTGAGTAGCAACAGGGAGTCAGTAGTGGGGATGTTGAGGCAAAAGACCCTGGGCCCAAGCACACATGCAAAGCCCTTCTTTCGCACCCAGTGAAACATAAATGTGCAGAGTTTTTCAAAAACTGGGCAATGGCGCGTCGCTCACCCATGGCTCCCAAGCCTTCCCCGATCTCCTTCCTCCTTCTCCCTTTGTTTTGACAGATCTGCTTGGGAGCCATGGGCGGGTGGCCATTGCCCTGGAGTGGCACAAGGTATGCGGTTTCTCTGCCAGGCAAGGTGCAAAGCCCTTCTTTTGCACCCTGTGAGACATAAGTGCACAGAGTTTTTAAAAAACAGGGCAACGGCCGCCCACTCATGACTTCCAAGCCTCCCCCAATCAGTCAAAACAAAGGGGGAAGGGGCAGGAGATCTGTACCGTCAGACATCCCCAGTTCCCCTTTGGCAGTGGTGGCAGCAGCGGCAGTCAGCAGCCCACAGCCAGCCTGGTAGCGCAGTTGGCTCTGGCTGGCAAGCAGCTCCTGAGGCCAGCCAGAGCGAACTGTGCTACCAGGCTGCCTCTGGGCTGCTGAGGCTGCCGCTGTCACGTTTCCAGGGGACAGATTTGCAAATCGGGGATGTCTGGTAACCCTACTCCAAGAGAATGAGGGAGGCATTTGTGGTGACTTCCGGCACCTCTTTTTCTAGAAAAATAGCACTGCATGTGACCATTTCCTTTCATAAAAAGAGGTCAGCAAAATTTAAGTAAAGCAGAGGAGAAATAAATAGCCCCCTCCCCTCAAGGCAAAATGATTATAGGAAGAGCCCTTTGCAACAAAAAGCAGCAAAATGAGAAGAGTTTCTGGAATAACAATGTTCAGATTGACGCCACTCTGTTCTAACAGCCAGTGGCCAGAGTTTCTCAGACACACATTTTCAATCACACAATCCACAGAGGAGAGAGGAAAATCCTTTTACTTCTACTCTGAATTCATTGAAGTGTAATCACAGACTAATTCATTCACAATCTCAATCTATGCTTTGCGGGGTATAAAAAGATCCTCTGAGGAATATCACTTTTGTGCTTTTTTGCTTTGTAGAAGAATGGCTCAGGATTTTTAAAAAGCTGAGGTTAGAAAAAAAAAGCCTTTGAGTGAAAAACAACAACAGATGTCTGGTACCTTATTGTCATTCATTCTAAATCTCTTCTTGATGTAATTTAACAGACATAACAAAAGCAGAATACATAAATAGAGAGTGAAAAATATCATCTGACAGCACATAAATGTACATATAGCAGCTGAAAGTAACGTCAGGGCTTCTGCCAGATGAATGAAACTTTGACATCAATAGAAAAGAAAGTAGCCTGCATGTTTTTGTACATACTCTCAAACATATGATCAGAAAAGACAGTCCCATATTTAGCTTGCAAGGCACTACACATGCATGACAATGAAGTAATAATGAAATTGTAGCATTTTTGAGGTGGTTCATTGAATTGCACTAATTGCAGGTAGGAGAAAAATATTTTTGAAGGCTCCTCTCTGTGGAAAAAAATAATTCACATATAGAAAGATAGCCCAACAGGAATAGATTAGGTTAGGAATTTTATACCTGATACCTAAAAACAAAACAAAACAAAACACAGAAAGAAACTTGCAGGTCTAGCACCTTACAATTAACCAGATTCTAAGAATAGAGATGCCTTTATAGCTCCTCTTGATGACCAGCTGTGACAGGGCCATACATACCAAAAAGGCCCTGCCTTAGGAACTCATCTATTTAGCAGCAGCAAGTGTTCTAACTTGAGCAGACTCATACAGGAACAGGCAGATTTCTGTCAATTCATTTGGTGGTATGCACTGAATAGGCCAATTCAGGAGGGTGGTGGGGTGGGAGAGATATAGTGGCTTGGACTGTTGGATATCTTACCTAACAATAGGAAATGCAACATTTCTCATAATAAATGATGCTGGTTGGCTCAGCGATAGTGTCAATGTGTGTGTGTGTCAGCAGAGGAGGTGCAGAACAGATTAGGGTTGGAACCTTCTGATTGGCCTTTGGGTTCTATTGACCCTGCTGGCTCAGGGTGGGGTAAGGGCAAGGCTGGCTGTACCCAATTTCCCTTCTGCTTTGTTCCTTGAAGGCCTCAGACGCACATTTTCTTCCTGTCTCCCCCTGCATTCAGGCCCTTTGTTGTGCTATGGTTCTGTCTGCTTGTCCTTCTGCCATGTCAGCCTTAAATAGGATGACTCAGATTGTGCATCTGCTGTGCTTGGTAAAAGAAAAGTCTCATGGGACATGGGCTGCTGCTTCCTTCTTTGGTACAGACTGTTTCAGCTGAGGTTGCCCTGGCAACCCAGAGGACATCCCCCACATCTTGTTCCTTTGAGATGCTTGGCTGTGTCTGGCAGGTTTGATAGTCAACGTAAAGTGAGGTACATCATTGCCTCACCCACATTTGCAGAAAGATGGAAAGAAGAATTATGAATCACCGGCTCGCTAGACCAGAATTACTAAGGATGAGACCACAGCACCTCAGAGTGCTGCTTTAACTTGCATATGCAGCTAGACGGCTCACACAACAGTGCTGAGCACAAGGATACAACTTTGCTGGAGGGCTTACAATAGGTGGTTAGTAAATGCATAGTGTACAGGATGCAAACCACTCTCTCAGCAAAAAAGAACAGCCATATTGAATAGCCCTTGAGATCAAGCTAGATAGTAACAGTTTAGCCATTAACCTCCTTAGGGGTTAAGAGAAATTTGTTCCAGCAGTGATGCTGAATTTCAAGATCAGATAATTAGATGCTCAAAGACCCTTTTAGATTCAAGTGAGGTACAGAACCTTTAAGCCATTAATACCCTTTAATGAGGCTCCAAGCCCAGAGGATGTGAAATTGGGTGGTGGTTCACAACTATATGGACATAGCTTTTAAACTAGGCCCCTGTGTTGGGGATGACTGGCATCAAATTATTGTCAAAATGAACACCTAGCATTTGAAAGCAATAGACCCTTCTCAAGTGATAACTATGCAACTGGTCTGAAATGCTCATGGAAAAGAATAGTAACTTCTGAAATTCAATGGAAAAAAAGACTACTTTCTGTCCTGCCAAGGGAGCATCTCTCTCACCTCCATTGCCACCTTATGACTTTATAAAGGTTCAAGGTACTCTTTTTGCAAACAGACCTCTATTCAATACCTTCAACTCTCCTCACATACTGTGCTTTTCTGTGTATACCTAGGAACGTAAAATATGAATGTGAGGGCCAGCTACTTGAAAATGTAGGTACCCTTTTAAGAGAGCCAGTATCAACTGAATTTCTACTCAGTGGTAACCCTATGTTTGTTGCTGCATAATGATTGAAACTCTTTAGTTTGGGAATATTTTATATTTGCAATGTGTTTTAACTAAGAATCTGATGTCAGAACATGTCAGCTTCAAGGAAGTGGAGAATATTTTGATACATTCATAAATTCATTGTTAATGTATACAACTATTTTTTTTCCAGAGAGAGAGAGAGAGAAAGCAACATAAGGAAAATTGCATAGTGAAAGAAGACAGAATATTATCATAAATTCATTTGGAAAAAAAATTGTCTGAGATTACACTGTTTTATGTAGCTAACATAAATAGCAGCTTATTTTTGGAGGTGAGTGTTATGAGAATGTTTCTTGCATTGCCATTGTTCATTCAGTTATATTACTAATGTATTATTTTCGAAGTTTTTTAATATATATATATGTACAAACCAGAAATATGTCTACTGCATGACTTTGCGTGAAATGACTTTCATGACAGTAAAGATAAAAGATGAAAATCCTTATCCATATATGTCAGAGGTGCAACTGTCATTGATCTGATGTTCCATATCATTAAATTTCCTTGTGTCCTGGAAGAAGAAGAAAACCTCAAAGCTCTTTTGCAACCTCTGTAACAGAACCAGTGAAATAGTTTTTATGATTAGTATACCTGCACTGAAATTGTGCTCATTCTGGTGAATTTTCAAACTCTTGATAACAGACAGGAGCAAAGCTTTGTCTGATTTTGTGCTATTGTTATAAGGTAGCATTGTTCTTCCATGGTGCTGAACTTCTTATTTTTACAAGAGAAAATCACCTTCATTTCCAATGTATACAAACATCTGAACATAAATATTTTCTTTAATTTTTCAGCTCAGAAGGAACACATTGAAAGACCCGCGTTCCCCCCTGCTGATGATATTGAAATAAAACTAAAAAAAATACGAGCATTACTGCCTATAAAGCTTTGGAAATATTTCTGAACTCAGCAGGCAAAATTACAGAAGCCCAGTGATTGATTCTGTTGTAAAGAGACTACTCTGGTAGCTGAAGTGCTCCACTTCAGAGCAAAGTTGCCCCAATTAGTGGCTGCTCATGTTCAGAAACCCACAATGGATTCTGGTGTTCATGGAAGGAGAAAGAAGAGATAGTTCAGAGATTATGAACAAGGACAGCCAAGCCAGTACAGGAGGGATGGGTCTTCCAGATGTTGTTGGATTTCAACTCCTACCAGTCCTAACCAGCACAGCCAATGGTCAGGGATGATGGGGGTTATAGTCCGACAACATTGATAGAGACATTTTGTCCTATAATGATAAGGTCAAAAGAGTTGGCTTCTTGTTTTACATGTGCTATATGTGGAAAGTATAGCTAAGAATGCATGTGTACTGTGACCATTTTGAATCTGGATTTACCTCCACAGTCTCGAGAAAACCCCTTAATCCCAATTTTATTTTATTCTTTGATAGATTTACAAAAAGGAAAACACATACGAATAAATCATTTTAGAAAGGGGCAAGATTAGACACGGATGCACAAAGCATTTTTTCTCTCCCAAAAAGTCAAGACTCCTTGTGTTCCACTCTACACTTCCTATCTTTCTGCCAAGGGCAGCCCTCTGCCTGTCCCTCAGCTGGCACATCATGCAGGACTGGGCTTTGCTGGAAGCAGACTCTCCTCTTCCTCATCCACTATCTAGAAGCTGCTACAAACTGCCCAAGGCTAGCAGCAGCAACCATGGAGAGGCAACAGAATGCTCCCTCACAATCGCCTCATTGCTGTCGCCCAGGACAATTACTGGCTCATCCTCCTCTCTGAGCTTGGCAGCGACAGCACTGGAGGGGGAGAAGGGACATTCTAGAATCAAATCAGCTGCCAGGATGGCTTTTGAAATTCCAGGGTATTTGGGATCCTGGGTATGGCTTAATGGTCCTCGAAATGAAGCCAATACCAATAAAAGTGCATTGAATTTTAATGTTTAAAACTATCAAAAATATTACTGCAGTGTGGTCTTTTTTCATTCTGTTCTCACCACTTATAATCCTATATAAGCTTTGGTGTTTTGTACAATGACAAATTACTGATAATTTCTACCAGCTTGACAGCTCCTAGTTTAACAAAACTTACAACTTTCTGAGTTTTCTCTCGTTAGAACAGAATGTGCTTGGAAAGTGGTTTAGAGTTTAGAAGCAAATCTTCAAAGCAAGGCCCACGCTGCAGTCTGCAAAATCAGTTTTAAAATGCAGCACCTGAATTTGAGGGACTGAGTTGCAAAATCATCAGACTTCAAAGGACTGGAAAGGTCATGGTAAGGAGAAAGGACTCACTCATCAATAAGGAATAGCAATGTGGCAAGGGAAGGGATGATGATGTTTGCATTAAATATATACCACTTTTTTAATCTCTAAAGGATAGAAAATGAAATTGGAACCAAGAAAACAAATAGTATTCCACCTACATAATAGGTGTTGGTATCCATCTTGGGAGCAATGGAGGGGTGTCACTTTGGGGGTGAAGTCAAACTGAAACAGGCAAGACCACTTTAATTGAAATCTTTGCTCACAGGAAACATAACTAGTCTCTGAGATGGAGCTGCAGCCCTGTTGAAGGTTCAGTGTGGGTTTGCTCATTTCTGAAGCAACCAATATTTGAGAACCTGGTGCAATGTTCCATTCAGAGTTTCTTATGGTGGTGTCAAGGGCGCTGCCTTAATTCCTTTCAGTTTTTATCCTTGTAACTTGACCTCTTGGGTTGACGTATGTTAGAATTTGCAAAATTCCTTAAGCAACCATAACTTATGAAGGCTCAAATCCATCTCTGTGAAGAAGGGCAGTACATAATTGTCACTGAATACTTAAAGAGAAGTTTAAATATATCATGGGGTGCTATGATGAATCTTCTGCTGGTTCACTGTGTAGTAATACATCTTTGTCAAAGTAAATATTTCAAGTTCAACAGAAGAAAGTGAAATATAAACAAGGCCATCAGCACATGCTGAATCTTATTTGTGAAAGTCTTCCAGGTCCTCACCACAGCTAGTTGGATGAATAAGGAAGCAAATGTTTTGTTGAAGGACTCTCTTTTCATAATTATGCATTGATTTTCAAAAATGAGTAAGAATGTTTTTGTAGGCATTGTGCAGCTTTACAACATGCTAGAATGCTGTAGTATGCAGCAGCAGAAAGCCCCCCTTTTTGGAAAACAACAACAGCACAAATTCAAAAACCTGGGTAGACAATGACATTCTTTTAGCAACAGCAGAGACACTTCAGAGCACTGAACTGTTCATGAAGAAATCTGTTCCAGGTGGCAATCTCTGACACCATTTCATAGAACTATAAGTCCTTTTTAGAAGTTACACTCACAACACATGATTGGGGTTGAGTTTGAGTTTCCCCATCCCATCCCATTCCCCACATTGAGTTTCCCCATCCCTAAACATTAGGAAGAACTTCCTGACAGTAAGAGCTGTTCGATAGTGGAATTTGCTGCCAAGGAGTGTGGTGGAGTCTCCTTCTTTGGAGGTCTTTAGCAGAGGCTTGACAACCATATGTCAGGAGTGCTCTGATGGTGTTTCCTGCTTGGCAGGGGGTTGGACTCGATGGCCCTTGTGGTCTCTTCCAACTCTATGATTCTATGATTCTATTCTATGATTCTATGATGTCAGAATGTACCAACTTGTCCTGCCCATGGCGTCAACCTGTACTGTGTGAATACCTTCAGCAAGGAAGCCTTTGTGAACACAGTTGTATGCACAATACTTTGTCCCTGCAGTTGCTCATAATTCATGTGAGATGTGTTGGGTGGCTAGTCAGTACCTGGAACACTGGGGTGAGGCTCCTCCTGCTTTTGACTTGGTCTTAGCTATCAGTGTAACACCTGAGTAGAGATATTGAATCATAGCATTATCAGAGCTGGAAGGAACATTGGAGAAATCTTGGTGATATTTAGGAACTGGATTTTAGCTGAAAATCCCTGAATTGCTCAAAAAGTAAAATGTTGATCCTTTTTTTTTACTAATTCCAACATCTGACAAGTTTAATACATGTCAACCATCTGTGTAATAAATAGCAATTACTAAACAAACCACACAGCACTTTCTTATTTTGTTTTTTTTAATAAGGTGTGCATGCAGGCAGCCAGAATTAGACATCACCTTGGTGACAAAAGTCCGTATTGTTAAAGCTATGGTTTTCCCAGTTGTGATGTATGGAAGTGAGAGCTGGACCACAAAGAAGGCAGATTGCCAAAGAATTGATGCTTTTGAATTATCCAAGCACATTCTTAAGGAAATCAGCCCTGAGTGCTCACTGGAAGGACAGATCCTGAAGCTGAGGCTCCAATACTTTGGCCACATCATGAGAAGAGAAGACTCCCTGGAAAAGACCCTGATGCTGGGAAAGATTGAGGGCACAAGGAGAAGGGGACAACAGAGGACAAGATGGTTGAACAGTGTTCTCAAAGCTACCAGCATGAGTTTGACCAAACTGCGGGAGACAGTGGAAGACAGGAGTGTCTGGCGTGCTCTGGTCCATGGGGTCACGAAGAGTTGGACACGACTAAATGACTAAACCACAATTAATATATCTCCCTGTGTACATTAATATCGTGTGTAGAGCTGAGCAAATATGACAATTTTGGTTCCTCTCCATTTCTTATTTTCCCAAATTTCTATATTCCATGAAAATGTTTTAGCATTTCAGTGTGAATCCCTCCTAATATACACATTTTACATTTTTCCAATATAAACATTTTTGCAAAGCAGTTTTCCCCAATGCTATGTATTTTAATGTTATTTTCACACAGAGACACATGTTTGTGCATAGGTTACCTGAGCATATACATTTTTGTACACATTAACTGAATGGAGAACTGCAGTGCAAAATTCAGAAATGTGTGAATTTTGAAGGATGGTTATGTTTCAGTTTGCATATTACGCTGAAAAGTGAAAATTAGGTAGATTTGCATTTAGGTGAAAACTGTATAGAATTTCATCCCCCACGTACAAATGATTATGTAGTTTGAACCCAAGTTATGCCAGACAGAGACTTTGTCTTACAAAAAAGTTAAACACATGTGGAAATGTGACAGGCAAGCTGAAATAAGCCTCTGTGTGGTTTTCTACATGGTTGGATGACAGTAATTGATGTTCTGTCATAGCTGTCAGCTGTCTCCCAGGATAAGCATATGGGAAATGACTGAGCAACTAGCAAGGTGATATTGCATTGTCAGCACTTGGGTGTGTCTTTCCTCAGTGCTTGGGATTCGCTATGAAACCTCACGACAGAATTAAAAATGGCTCACGGGTCGATTCCTCTCCTGATTAATGATGCTAATTGAAGTTAAAGTATGCACACATATCAAGGGGAGAACACAACCTCCTCTGTTTGTCTTCTCAACAATGCAGATGACACATGCTGTGCAAAGATAAGTTAACCTTAGTGCAGGTACATTAGAATAACTGTGAAGTATGATTCATAGAAACTGTCAGCGAATTTAGTTGGTGAATGACTGGAACATGTGAAGATACCACTTATTTTCATATTTAACTGAATCACCTCCCTACCCCACCCTGCCATCTAACTACTTCTGGCTCTAAGGTCATTTTGCTTGCTTGAGCAAAGGGTCACAGTGGCAACACTGGGTTTTCTAGCCTTGCCTAGTTGCTTTCTGGCTCCTGTTACTGCTCTCAGAGAGGATGAGCAATGGTATATGAGAATTACTTTTCTTTTAAAAACAGTTCAGCACAGTAGTATGCTGTCAAATGTTAAGAAATATTGAATATAATAGTTCTCTCTCTCTCTCTCTCTCTCTCTCTCTCTCTCTCTCTCTCTCTCTCACACACACACACACACACACACACACACCCTAGCCTTTCTCTAGCTTGGGTTATGAACAGCCGCAACAGTTCAAGATGCTCACCTTGGTGTTTAAAGTTCTAAAAGACTGTACTCATGTATGTGCAAGTCAGGCTGTTACCATTTGCAGGAGGGGAATCATCTTTCAGTGTCATCACTCTTGTAGGTACATGGGGTGATGGCCCACGAGAAAGCTTCCATAGTGGTCCCCAAATGATGGAATTCCCTACCTATAGGTTGCCATTGAAAGGCCAGTTATTATTGCTAGTGTCCCCTAATATACCATCTCACTCATTGATATGTATACATACATGTATACATGAAGTTGTTTTATTATACTGCATTATATATTTTAGATGTAACCCATTCTGAAGGGCCACAATAACAACAAATATTAACAACAAACAAACAATACATAATTAAAACCACTGAATCAAATGAAATAAATAAACAGCAAATATCAGCAAAGTGAGGTCAGCTGTCCCAGCTGTCCCAGCATTAATACACTGTGGGCTAAAACTGGAGTTCCAATGAGTTAAAGCCAGATCACATGCTCCTCCTGGAATAAGGGGGTGGGGGGTCATCATGTATTCCTATCCTCTTCATCTTGCAGCCCCTGTGCCTCCTGAAAAGTTGTTGGACAGTAACAATGTCGGAGATTGGAAAGGGGTGAAACTGGCTCCTTCCCCTTTCTCCAGTGGGAGTCTCCACTGAATCTTCTAAGTATGGAAGAAACCTTTACATTCACAGAAAGGTGAGGCTGGATCCATTGCCAGGATAGGACTTAATGGGTCTAATGTGTGACTAACAGGGATGGATTCCATGTTGCTCTTTGATGAACTCTGTATCTGTGGGCCCTTCCAGAAAATTCTGGTTCTGATTAAGGAACATAGAGCAATAGGTAATATAAGCATAGTGGTTAAAAGAGTCCCCCCCCCCATAGACCTATGCCAGCAGTTTTGCACTCTTCAAAATGTATTATTGAAAATAGGCAGTTGAGTGCCTGTTATTTTCTTAAAAATATATATCCATATCCATATGTCAGACAGAGAATACATGCAACCAAAGCTAAAATAATGATGCCTTCAAGTGGCAGCTGCTGTTCTTATTACACAAGCTTTTTTCCTAATTTGGATAATTCAGAATAGAATATTGGTTAAGGTTTCAGTATTTTGCCATTTCTATAAATGAAAAGAATTGCATTCAGGAAAATCTCTGAATACATGAGGAACAGAAGAGAAGCAACAGAATTGGAGAAGCTAATGAAAAATCATGGACATGGATTAGCAATGATTGATCAACTGCTTGTCAAATGTGATGCAGAGGCTGAACAAGTCAAATATGTGGTAAAATGGGCTGAAGACACAAGAGTGAATATGCTAATGGAGGTTAGGGGAAAATTGTGGAAGAAAGTACACACATTTCCCTTGAATACAGCAAAAGGGAAAATTGTTGCAAGCTAGTGAGTAGGTGAGGAGTGGGAAACCTTGGGCTTGTGGGCACACCAGGGAGTCCAATATACCAGTCCATCATTAATTTTGCACCCAGAGAACAACATTACTTCTGGCACAACTATGCTTGCATTGGTGGGAAGAGTCCCAAAATATCCTGACAAGACTAGTGACTCAGCTATACTGCTGCAAATAAAACATTTTAAGTGTGTTGCAAAGTGCAATATAGAAATGTGACACTAGATGGTGATTGAGAGCTATGGCAAATTCAATATATTTTTTTAATTTTTTTAATAAAAAAAACAGAACATTTTCCTAGGTTTTTTTTTATGTGTGTGTGAATTTCACCTGGGAAAGAGCCCAGTCTGAAACCCTGGAGAGTCACTGCCAGTCAGCATACAGCAGCCTTCTAAGCCTTCAGTTCTCTGGTGTTTTTGGACTATCATCATCCCTGCACATTAGGCCAGTGACAAAGGACTGGGGTTCTACCCCCAGCAGTATCTGGGGCCCAAGGCTGGGCAAGGGTAGCATAGATAACACTTAGCTAGATAGATTAATAGTCTAAGGCCTTGTCTGCACTTCTGCTTGTTCTGTGCCTAGAATGAATGAGGCTGAATGGTTTTGTATTTGCCCTTCTGCTTTCCCACGGAAAACCCAATTGCAGTTTTCTCAAATTCAGTGCTAAACAGTGGGTTTTCCTGGGAGAAAGCAGTGGGCCAAACAGAAGTGTGGACCAGCCCTAACTCAATATAAAGCAGCTCCATCAAAAAATGTTGCTACATGGAGTAGTGGGACGGCTCTTTGTAACACTAACTATTAATTGTGTGGGTTGGAAACAAGATTCACATGTGTCTCCCCAAAGCAAACATGTTTTATCTATGAACATTTCTTTCAACATTTTCTTTACACACTTCAGAATACATACAGTATTCAAGGGAGCTATGTAGTGTCAGCTCCACATATATAGGAGATCATTCATCTCATCTTTCAAGTATTTATTCTGAAAAACAAAACAAAAACAGATTGACTCTGCTAATTTGCTGAACTTTTAATTCCTTTATTATGATGCTGACATCTCACATTCAAAGTTTCATCCATAATGATTTACTGCTGTTGTAGCAATGATTTTTGCCTTTTGAGAGCAAATATCTCAGTGAAGAGTCAGATTCAGAAGTCAATGAAGAATGCTCTCTGGAGGCAAGCTATAATCATGAAAATATTATAGTGACAAGCAAGATTTAATAAAAGCTCCAACATGTCCCTCCAATAAACTAGCAAGTGAATGATCTGTACCTAACGCAAATGACAAGGACAGCTCAGATCACGACTTTATATGTAATGGCACTTGCACAGTAATTGTGAATATAGAGTAAGTATTGTGGATTTATTAAAAATAAATACGTTTTCCCTTTATGAATGTTTCACTGTCTATAATATCTGTGTCTGTGTTCCACTGTCTATAATTCTCTGGTTTTCCCTTGCTTCCCTTTGTTTTTTTCTGCACTTAATGCTGTTGTTGCAGAACTTCGTATCCAATGGACCATTTCCAGCCAAATCTCTCTCACCCTTCCTCCTACCCCATGGATGGAGAGTTTGCGGTCCTCCATGTTGGCTAGGGCTGATGGGAGTTGTAGATCCAACAACACTTGAGAGGGCACAGGTTCGCCATCTATGTCCTATTCAGTTCTCCTGTCCCAACCCTTTGTTAAGTTGAACTATTAGGGTTATACAAAAAGCTTCTGAGGTGATAAAGCAGAGCATATTTGTGACTGACAGTCACAAATCTATCACAAAGGCAATCCCTGCCGAAAGCAGCTTTGGTCTATGCTTGTTATTTTGTCCTCTAAGGACTCCATAACCAACTGGCTGTTGGGTGCTTGGGAAGTGCTATGCAAGGGACTTGGGTAGGTGGGTGGGGCAATCAGTTTGTTAGTCATTGTATTTCACAATGTCACATGATTGGCTGGTGGGTTGTCCATGGGGATGGGGACAGTAACAATCTGGCCTGCTGGTTCAACACTAGGTTCCACGCTCCTGCTCTACAGCAATGGTCTATAGCTATTGGCTGGGAGTTTTATGAAGAATTCACTAAAGTCAGAGATAAGGATAAGGAGGAAATCCTGCCATCCTGAGTCAAGTACTTTGAAAGGGGAAAATACTTGCCTCTGGAGACATGTGCTGTATGTATTTATGCATTCATGCATAGGGAATGTTCGTTTATTTGGTGAATGCAATGGGATGTTGGAACGCACATCATTTTGCAGAAATGTTAAGTTCAGTGATGTAGAAGTACCTGTGGGGGTTATGGTGTCTGTGTATGTTTCCAAAAATCAAGTATAATGAGCCATTGTCCAGATTGTGAGGCATTGGAAAATGTGTTCCGTCTGTTTTTATTCCCGAGGCTTAGTTTCAAATCCCATCTTGATCAAAATGACAGGATGTGATTTTAGCTGGATTGCTGCTTCACAGGTAAAACCTATAATGGGTCCAGGTGGATTACCATAACTCCACATACAGAGAAGTTTTCAGCATGGAGACAATCACAACTATCACTAATTCAAAGGTGTCCACTCTTCAGGAGGTATTATAAATGACAGGTTTATGCAGCACACTGGAACAGCTGACCTTTGAATCCAATTACCATTGCATTCTGTTTTGAGAAACCTGGAAATGTTTACCAGTGTGGGTTTTTTATGGGGATGGCTAGCTTTTTAAGAATCAAACCCTGCTCAAGGTATTTGATAGTATCCTGTGAAAAGACAAAATCAATAATATTATTATTTATATAGCACCATCTGTGTGCACACTGTTTAAAACACAAACACACCCACGCTGGATATGAGAGATTCCTACTCCAATAAGCTTACAATAGACACAAAGAAATGGAGGACATTTCCCCCCTCTTACTTCAGTTCACATAGAGTGATCCTCATAGTGGTTTAACTATCAATCCATCTTCCCAGGCAACTCTGGGAACTGTAGAGCTTTGAGAGCAGCAGGGCTCTCCTAATAACTATCAGCACTCTTAACAAGTGTAAGAGTGCTTTAAATGTTACAATAGGGGGTGTGCCCAATAGGTAAATTTTGAAGAAGGACTTAAAGGAAATGAGGGGAAGACGTTTAGAGAAGCTGCTCCAGCTATAAGGGGCAGCAAGGGGAAATGTGTGGAGTTGCTTCAGAAAGCAGGGGATGTTTGGTGGCTGAGGGTGGGAGAGCTGGACAATCAAAGGTTATGAGATGGAATGTCTCCAAAACTAGTACAGAGGGATATGGTGAGGCAAGGCCATGGAGGGTTTTAATGGTTTGGACAAAGACCTGGGAAGGGATTGATAGCAAGAGAGAGAAAGACAAGACAGATGAATTATTTTGGCAGCTGGATGGATATGATTGGACGAAGGTGAGACAAAAGAAAAGAACAGGGATAAGAAGAGCGCAGTACAAGAAGAGATGTGTTCATGACATAAACACAAGTTTTCATTGAGAAGACAGAAAAGAAGGACTATATTTATGAAATACTGTAAAAGAATTTGCAACATGACTTGGTAACTTCTTATGTAGTGAAAATAATTAAACAAGATGTCTGTCATCCTAGGGTTTGACAGTGGCTCAGAATTTATTGCCATTTTGAATGAAATAAGCTTATTTTCAAGAAAGAAATAGTATAACTCGGGGTGTGTGTGTGAAGAAATAGCTGCTACAGTCCTTATAAAAACATTGGCTTATGTTGCAATTGAACAATTATTCAATATGATACTTGGTATTGGCTGGAAGGATAGGAGTGGCATATAAATGTTGTTTTGGCATATTTTATAAATGTGAATATTGTATTTATTTCAGGACTGATTTTTGCATTCTTTGTTTGAAGCTGAATAAGTTTATCACATTGATTTCATGGGGTGAATAGTCTATTTAAATATGTCCTCAGGTGCTGAGAGATAATATTCAAATAAATTAAAGTGTGACTGAAAACTTGGGATTGACCTGACTTTGAAATGTACACACAGAGAGATAATAGGCAGACAGGCAGACACTAGCTGTGAGTGAGATGGACAGAGGTATTGAAATCATATCAGGCTGAATCTCATCAGACTGGTCCATTTCAGTGTAATATTCTGTGGGCTCCTATACTTGCACGTGTGAAAAGAACCTTCCTGTATGCAGGGAGTCTTAAAACATTTGTAATAAAACAGGCAAGTAGTATAGCTTCATGTGTGTCTAAATGCTTCAAGAAGCACGTGGATTTTCTGAATTCTATACAACTATTCAGCAATAATATAATGCAGCCTCAGAGGAAACAGAATAGAGAAACAATGGTGTAGCAAACTTTTGTCCTTCCTCCCCTCACCCCCTCTCTTTTTATTTCAGTTGCAAACTGGATCAGTATAATAGTTTTTGAAAAATGTAAATCAAATAATCAATGCAATACCTGGAGCCAATAACAATAAATTGGGAGGTCATAGATGCACAAGTTACCTCTATCTCTGGCACATTTGTATGGGTGCCATTGTTAGTAACCCATTCATTTATGTAAGAAGAAGAAAACTCTCATCTGCTAGCTGTAAGTCTGTTCAAGAGAAATTCCAAAGTCACACTGTATAATAAGTTTTAATTTTGTGCCTCAGGTGTGGCTTTCCCTCCTCCTTAGATTATTTTCCATTCATTTAAAAGCATCAGAAATAGGTTTCCACAGCTGGTAAAGACAGGATTGCATTGTCATAAAGCACTGAGAAAAATTTGTCTTGGAGATAAAACAGATGGGGTTTGTTTTCATGCTATGGTAATCACTAATAGTTTTCCGTAAGGTCACAGTGGGGGAACTAATGGTACAACTCACAATCCCAGGATTTTTGTTTACCATGAACTGGACATCTACTTTAAAGCATGCTGGGTGTGAGGATGAAGAGACATTTCTCAGCTATCAAATTTGGATTGGATTTCCGCTCCTTGCTCTCTTGATTTTGTTTTAGAAATTTCACAACTCCCTTTCTCCCAATCTCTTCAGCAAAAACTGACAGCAGAGGACTCTTGTCTTGCTCTTAATAGGCTCTCACCAAGAACTCTAAACTTGTCAGCCATAATACAGAGGGAAATGACTTTGAGCTGGGACAGCCGTTGTGGGAAACCTCCAGTCCACAGACTGTAGTCCCAATAGGCTTCCTCATTTGGGCCCATGAGGCTGTTTTGGGATGGCTACACCTATCATTTGCTTACTTCCTATCAGACGCAGGAGAAGTAAAGTCACTACTGCAAAGAAACATTCAATTCAGCATCCTTCAAATGCACTCCCCATTATTACTTTGAACTCACTGATTGCATTCATTTTAAAATAAAGAAAGCCCAACTCTCACTGCTCTTCTTGTGATGTTTTTCTGTATTCACGTCCTTATTTTTTCTTATTTTTTTTATTGTCTTGCTTCCAAAGGGAATAATTGGCAGTACTGTGATCTATTGATCACACTTATACACTCTTCCTCTGAGGAACTCAAGGCCATTTACATTTGGTTCTCATCCAAGCAGCCTTCAGGGCCAAACATGTTCAGCTTTAAGAGCAAAGATGCAGGGCCAGCCCACTTATGAGGTAAGCTCAGGTGGAGCCTGCAAGATCCACAGGAGCAGCAGATTTCTCCAGGGAATTCATTGGCCAACTCTGCTGTATGCTTCTTGGAGGCCTGATCTGCCACATTCCTTAGCAGTGGCCCCAATGCAGCTTTTACAGTGTGTTCTTAGCAAATAGGAAGTGCTGCCGGTCCATCCACCCTGAGGTAGGAAATGGCAGGGGCTTCTCTCTGGTGCCATCCGTGCTCGTTACTTGCATTCAACCATTGGATGTTTGATTTGATTCATTGCCCTTATTCCCGATGTAGATCTTCATTTTGTGGTTTGTCTCAGGTGCCAAAATATCTTGGGCCAGCCTTGAAAAGAGGCATACAGAATGTTTAGTTTACTGGAGAACAGGGGCGGAGGAAGGGGTGGGTTGTGGGTACAGGCCACCCTGGGTGTCACCACTGAGGGGGGTGACAAAATGCCGGGCGGCACTGTGGGTCCCGCAGTGTGCCTGAGCCATGCGTCTCTCCTGGGAGAGATGCAGTGGCTTGGGTGCATGCAGACTCTGTGCTGCCCAAATGGTCCCCCGGTTGCTCCCCCCCAGATGTAGGGCGGCTGAGTGGGAGGAGGCAGGCAGACTCTGGAGGTCCCGCAGTGCGCCCCACCCCTTTGGGCAGCTTGCCCACCCCTGGGTATGTTGCCCCAGGCACCTGAGCAGCTTCCTCCACTGCTGCTGGAGAATGCATTGAAAAATACATAATTGTCATAAGATGTAAGAAGACAGTAGGATGAAATGCAATGCAACTTTCCAGTTATGACAAAGCAGTAAATGTTCTAGGTATCTTAAATGTATGTATCCTTTTATTCCTATAACTTATCAGAACAGCGACAACCCCGGACCTAATCTTAAGCAGTGCCCAAGACCCAGTGCAAGGTGTATGTGTTGTTTAAGGTTAATGAATTGTTTGCATGTGCCTAAACAGGGGAAGATGTAGAGCAGGTCCAAATCCCTGAAATAACTTTCTTGGGAAGGGAGTTTGAGAAAATAAGGAAATAGTTGTGACAACAGATGAATCAATAGTTTATTGGAAAACTAAAGATGAACAAATTGCCATGTCTAGATGGCATTCAACCAAGAGTTATTCAAAAACAAACATGTGGAATTCCTGATGTTTTAACAGAAATATGCAACTTGACCCTGACAACAGCCTCCATAATTGAGGATTGGAAAGCAGTCAATGTAACATCAAATTTTAAAAAGTGATTAGGGGGTATCCTGGAAAATACAGGTCACTGAGTTTAAAAAAGAAGACCAAAAGCATCACCAATGATAGAATTACAAAGCATAGAGAAGACTGAATCTTGATGCAACAATAAGTCCTAGTTTTGTTTTACTAACCTTTAGCAGTTCTTTCATAGGGTCAACAAGCATATAGGTAGAGTTGATCCAGTTGACATTGTTTACACTGACTTTCAAAAAGCCTTCAACAAAGTTCCTCACCAGACTCCTGAGCAAGCTTAGCAATCATAGGATAAGAATTTGCCAGTATGTGACTGAATCCCGCAAGAAAATATCAATAGACTTGATATGCCCTTGGTTACTGTAAATAAATAAATGGCAATCCATGATATTCTCTTGAGCATGGAGAGTTTTAATGTGTCTGGGTACCTTTAAAAAAAGAGAGAGACTGCCAGCTTATTAAACATTTTTAAAGGATCTCTTTTATGCCCTGTTATTTTGTAGTAGCAATTATTTTATCGAAAATGTTGTATGCTTTTCTACTAATTTCAATTCACTCCTTTTAATTAAGACCCCCCCAAAGAGGTCTAATGAAATCTGAGGCTAAGTCCTGTACAATGTACCTCAAAATGCAATTTGATTTATAGAAGGAATTATTAAGACAGTTAGTTATAATGAAAAGAAAAGTATGTTGCATTGACAACAGAGCATACAGTTTCTGCAACAGGGGGAAGGGAAATTCTACATGAGCGGGCAACAGAGCCAGCTAAGCACTTTAACAAATTTAAAATAACTTCATATATATTAATATAGACATTAATTTGTCCCATGCACACCCTTCAAGGGGGGAGAGCAACCTTTATTTTCCATAATTGCTTGTAAATACAATGCTTAGCTGAACGTCCTTAGTTAGGGAAATTGTTAATTGTTGGGTGGTGTTTCTTTAAAGGGAGTTAATGACTGATCTATCCAGAGGTTTCATAATCACACGTTGGGAGAGTGTGATAGCATTTCATGTCCTGCTTGGAGGTTTCCATAGTCGCTTGGTTGGCCACTGTGAAAAATGTTGTACTAGATGAGTTTTTGGCCTGCTCATGCAGGGCTTTTCTTATGTTATATTATGAGTTCAAGGCATTAGAGCCTGGAGAAGCTGAAGGGCAGATGTGAAAAAGCAATAGTGGTGGTGAGGCCAAGTGAGGCAGAAAGAAGGTGGTGAGCTGGAGGCACTTTACAATCAGAGGTGGAATAGCAGATCCACTGCCTTGTAGGTATGCATACTGTTCATAATCACTTCTGTTTTATCTGCATATTTCTGGAACTTTTGAATTGGTGACTTAGGATGGGGACTGACCAGATTTGTGATAACAAACTGAAGCTTAATTCAGGTAAGGGGAAAATGCCCTTGGCTAATAAGAAGGCTGATCCAGGAATAGAAATACTTTCTGGTTTGGGTTGCACTTCCCTTGAAGAATCAGACATGCAGTGTGAGTATGCTCCTGGCTGTGTCCCAAATGGCCAGTTAGCATCTGTATCTAGAAGTGCTTTTGCACAACCTAGGCTAGTGCAGCAAGTGTGCCTATTCCTGGCAGAGTAGAACTGGACATTGTTGTGTGTGTGATTCGTTAGATTATTGTGTCTGCAACAGCATTTGCTTTGAGGACCATGTAACATTGTTGCTGCACTGGTTTCTGATATGTCTCAATGTGAAGTTGGAAGTGCTGGTGATTAACTTTAAGACCTAAACAACTTGGGCTCAGGTTGTCTGAAGGACCATTTCATCCCATACAAACCTAGTCACGGAAGGGACAATCCTTTTGTGCATCCTGCTATCATCTGACCTTGCTATGCAGGGGCACGGCAGGAATTTTCCCCACTTGGCTGATTGGCTGTTGCCATTTGGGTTTTGCCTGCCATGTAGCAATTTGTCACAACTTGTAAGGTTGAGGATAGGCACTGGTTCAGGTGATAGGCATGGGAGAGCGGTCTCGCCATCCCTATGTGAAGGGTATTCTCTTAAAGGAATCCAGGGACTCAACTGGTTTGGTCAACCTCCGAGAGGGGGTTGTGCCCGTGCCTGAGTCCAGGGGAGCATCTGGGGGGGGTGAACATAGTCTGTTCCCGGCTTTTTGCCTACCTCGGGTGTTCATCCTTGCTGACCTGTTCTGGTGCCCTGGGTCAGCGTTGCCTTCAAGGGTGCAGGGAGCTAGGCGGACCAGAGCCTATGCAACCGCTCACTTGTCTGTAATCAATAAAGTTGTGGCCTAAATTCTGCCAAAAACAAAAACTAAAATTTGAGTCAAATGTGTGTTTATTTAGGGGGGAGGTCTCTGGCTCTGAACACGCAAATCTACAGATAAAATGCTCTTCTAAAACCAAAGAATTTTATTTTTACCTTCTGAAAATGTCAGGTAATGCTATAAAAAATTAGCTTCCCTTCAAAACACTTATCCTACTAAGCATACAACATTACCTTCTAATCATAAAACAACATTAGAAACTAATAACATCAGTCAATAAGGAATTTAAACGAGAGGTTTCATCAAGTCTTGCTTTGCTTTGTTCTTGAACATCAGCCACCAACTTGCTTCTTGGTCTCCGATGTAGTCCTCACATTTCTTGTATGTATATACCTGCCTACTGCATTTCTGACTTCTTTCACATCACTCTCTATATATTAGTGGTCATCCCACCAAAGGAAACCCAAGCCTGTGTAGTGCTTCTCCTGCAACTTCTGACTGTTTGGGAATGTGCAACAATATATATTTGTGAAGAAACATCTTCACTACTGAACTTGAATTAGGGATGGGTCAATCTGTCAATTTCAGTTCCTCACAGTTTCGTGTTTTTCCAATCTCATTCTCCATATAAGTTTCTGGGCTACCTGCAGCCTTGTTTCCTAGCACCCAGGGAAGAGGAGAGGAGTGAAGTGGGCCTTCACACTTTGTATACTAGTCAGAGAAATGTATGACTGTATCCTTTACCATTGCTAAGGGATGTATGAATCTCTGCTTTTTGAATAGATTTTATTCCTGCCCAATCAAAACCACCACATTGGTCCAATTTGTTGCTTAGCCAAAATTGCACTAAATAGACTTCCACTGCCAGAAAACCCTGAAGAATCCTGCTTACAGCCTGACACCAGGAGTTGGACCAGTGACACACAAAACATCCAGCCACTGAGGATTGGTGTTTCCATGATAATGATTTCTTCTTCTTTTGCAAATTTTACAGTACTTCCAAATATGCAAATTATTATCTCTGAGCTTGTTGTCCTATTCATTGTGCGCCTCAGCACTAGAAATATTGCCAATACCTAAAGATATTCTTATTATATATCAAAGCAGAACAATTTATTTCCCTGCTCTAGGAGGCTTTTTTTTGGCATTTAAAAAATATTTTTACTGGCCACGCTAACCTCTGCCAAGTGGTGCATGAGAGTCCAGGAGTCTTGGCACTTGACCAGGGTTTGTGTTGCTTTGGAATTAGGCATGGCGGAGAAAGTACTGTCATTAAGAAACATGGTTTATTTACAGTTATTTACACCTGAGTTTTGATGGAGTGCAGAAACCCAAGAGTGTGTCTTGTTGCTTCTTCCACAGCTTCAGCAAGCTTGGGTCCCAAGAAGAAGCCAGCCACGTTCTCCGGTCTCTGAGTACAGCCACTTCCAGCTGGCCCTGCGTGACCCCTTTCTTCTTCTCCTTCCTAAAAAAGGTATGCTGTGTGCAAATGTTCCCTGCACGGCCAGATTTATGAGGCCCTAAGCTACTGATCGCCAAATAATTGATGCTTTTGAATTATGGTGCTGGAGGAGACTCTTGAGAGTCCCATGGACTGCAAGAAGATCAAATGTATCCATTCTGAAGGAAATCAGCCCTGAGTGCTCACTGGAAGGACAGATCCTGAAGCTGAGGCTCCAATACTTTGGCTACCTCATGAGAAGAGAAGATTCCCTGCAGAAGACCCGGATGTTGGGAAAGATGGAGGGCACAAGGAGAAGGGGACGACAGAGGACAAGATGGTTGGACAGTGTTCTCGAAGCTACAAACATGAGTCTGACCAAACTGCGGGAGGCAGTGGAAGACAGGAATGCCTGGCGTGCTCAGGTCCATGGGGTCACGAAGAGTCGGACACGACTAAACAACAAAGCTACTGAAGGTAATGGGGCCCTTTATAGGTCCAGCTGTCCTTCGTCAACAACAAATTGTCACTGGTTTTTTTGTGTTGAATATATGCTATATGGTAATTTATAGACCTAATTACATCATGGGAGCCTACACAACACAAAACACTGTTGCTGTATGTAGGTGTTATTTTATTTGTTTTTTATCTTATATTTTGGAAATGTACTTCCAGTTCCCCCCCCTTTAAATTTCTTGGGGGCCCCAAAGAGAGTGGGGCCCTAAGCTATAGCTTGATTAACTTATACAGAAATCCGGCACTGGTTCCCTGCACTCTTCCCGGGACTGGAAAGGGGTTAGTTTCAACTCTGGCTTGCTAGTAAAACTGAACTACTGTGTCGTGAAATAATGCATGTCTATAAAGTGTGCCACCAACATGAAAAGTTTGGAAAGTTCTGCCTCCAACCCTTGCAACCTCTCCCTCCAAACTCTTCTATTGTCTTTTGCTAACTAACACACAGCCAAGGGAGGCACTCCCCTTCTTGTCTTACATGGAATGTCCCATCTTTTGTCAGAGTAACGACTCTGCCATCACTCGTCTTTGTTCCTTGAAGGCACCTCTGTTGGCTGATCTCCTGAACAAGAGGAGAGGCTTAGTCTATATTTTTACACTGTGCCTGGCATCATCCCTTAATACTCCAAATATTAGCTAAATCCTACCATTTACTAAAATAAGAATTTTGGGGTTCTGCCCCCTCATATTCATAACAATATTGTATTTCTGTGCTCACTTATTCTGCATGCAACCTAGCCAGTAGGCAGGAAACGGGGAACTGGGCAGGGCAGGAGACAAGGCACCTTGACCTGATGGATAAATAAAAAACAAAACAAGGTCATTTTCCTCCCCTCCCCCAAGAGCAGAGGCTTCACTTGCCAAGAGGAAATATATGGGAAGTTGGTTTTGATTTATCAGGCCCTGAAAACAATTGTTGGCACCTCTACTCAGTTTAGGATGTCAGCCTTTCACCCCCTACTTTTGTTGCCATCATGCTACCCACTGGGAAAATAAAAAAGGAAAAATAAGAGCTGCTGTGCTGGTGGGGGCAGGGGGAGGAGAAGAGGTGAAATGGGATAGAGAAGAAAGGAGCATGAGGGCAAGGTCCCTGTGAGTTTGCGTGTATGAATGGGTTGGAGGGAGACAGCAAAGGAAGGCTTTCATTTTTCAGCACCATACTTTCCACCAACCTGTGTTTCTGCATAGAAGTGTGTGTGCATGTGAGTAAGAGGGAAAAGGCTCCCTTGGCCACTCCTGTCCCCTTCACTATCCATCCATCCCTCTGTGTGCGTGCACGCTTTCAGAGAGCCGAGAGGCAGCTGAACCTGGGGTGCAAATAAGTGAGTGGGTGAGATAGAAACACAATCAGCTACCCATCCTTCCTCCTGATTTCACAGTGCTCATTTCCTACACACAGGTCATAGTCAGCAGTTGGTCTCTCAAGGTCTTTTCTTTTTTTAAAAAAAAGAAGATGCTAGGGACTTCAGCTGTGATGCTATGGTTGGGGGAACCCCTGGTGGAGTGAGGACCTTTATCCACCTAGCACAAGAGGCACCACTGTGTCCTAAATGCAAGCCCTTGGGCTCCTCCAGGCAACATGCTTATGTCGGAAATCTTTAGCCTTGTCAGAGGAATTTGCCACTCTCCAGGCACCCGGCTTGATTTCCTTGTTGACCTCCCTGTCTGTGACTCCCAGCAGGATACAGGTGAGGTCTCTATCGGCGATCCTCCTCAACGTGAGAAGAACACACCACTCTTCCCTCCTCCCTGCCTTCCCCAGGGAGGGGAAAGAGACAGACAGAAATGTATTTACATGCCTTTATTTCTGTCTTTGCAGCAGTACAGAGAAACACGTCTGCACTCTCCAAACACCAACAGCAGAGAGAGAGACTCCACCCCTGTACTTCCAGTACAGGTCAGATGACACTCTGAGCTAACATCCGGTGCTCAGTACAGTGAATAGACTGTCCCTTTGTTCCCACGGTACAGTCCCAAACATCAACATCCTGTTTGGCTTTCCAGCCAGCTGCAGCTCGCTGCTGCATTGCTCCTTTTTCGTAACAGCTTATTGAGCATTCATCCGTGTTTGCTTGCACAAAGTGTATGCAGGGTAAGACTGTATCTTTTATTCAGTAGTGCTTACACATCTTCCCATTAATTAATCATTCGTTCATTCCACACTTTTCAGTGTATTTCCCCAATACTTTCCTAACTGCAAACAGTCATTTTTTAAAAAAGTGAATTTGTTATACTTGGGTGACAGCACTTTAATCCTCTTTAATTGTGCCAGCCTTAAATCCATCTGACAAAATACTGACATCTGGGGGGCAACTTTATATCTATTATTCACTGAGTTGCTTTAAAAGAAAAAAATATATTTAGTTTTGCTCCATAGAATGTAGATATTGTACTGGCACTGCCAACCAACCCACCACTGACCTGTAACACCACCTTGTTCTGATACAAAATCCCGAATATAATAAAATTACATCAGATAAACATTTGTGCCTTTTACCTTTTTAATCATCTGCATAAATATGCATTCAATGTGTTCATTGGTATCTGGTACTTAGTTAAAAATTACTGTATGCTAGAATACTGAGCAGTAAGAAATGTAAAGATGTATAACCCTTGCGGAACTATGGAAATATTAATTTCCTGTGAAATGAATATTCCAGATGTTTGGAGAAACCAGAGTGCAGCATGAAAGAATTAAATTCAGTAATGAGGCATCAGTCAGCTTAGACGAGTTATGAGAGGTCTAAATGTCAGTCTCATCTATTTCTTAGCTTTTTCACAGATTAAATTCCTTCTCCCATGGGCTTGAGAAGGCTGGGGCTATGCAGTCAAATCCTGCAAAATTCTTCTAGAACTCGGAGATCAGGAAGCACCAGAGGATTTGTGTGCTATCAGTTTATCTTGATTAAAACAATAACAACAAAGATTTGTATAAGAAGAATGATTGGTCGGTGTAATAGATTGCCTCATAATCACTGGTTAGTCAAAGACACAAGAATATAATCTGCATTTTCACTTGTATTACAGACAAAACACAACACAAACATTCATCAAAGTAATTTGGTAAATCTGTGGTGGGACAAAATGCATAAATCATTGCCTGCCATTCTGTATTTGCAAAATACCTGCAAGATGCTATCAAAGACAATGTTTGTTTGTCGTGCATATGCTATGAAGCATTAATATTTCATCTGATCTTCTTTATGGGCAAAATTACAAATAATTGTGTTGTATTTACAGAGCAAACTATCTCAAATTTGAAGACAGGAAGAACATTATTGGCATTAAATAGTGTCCTGAATTATACACATTTCTCTCATATATATACATACATACAAACACACACACACACACAGAGAGAGAGGCACCCCCTCAAACATTCTTTAGTTTTCCTTCTCAAGTATAACATTCCACAGTGTAATTGCAAAGGAAATTAAAACTCTTTTCACAGGTTTAATAATAGATGAGATGGAGGCTTTGAAATAATTGTTTTTATTGAGCTTTGTCATCTTTCAGCACAGCAGGCAAGCTGCGGCTCACAACTTACACCTCTGTCAGCTCCAAGATGGATTAGAGAAAAACGGCCCAGGGTTCCATTTGGAACCCATCAGGAAGCAAACAGGTGCCAAAAAAACAAAACAAAACCCAATCCACCACCCACACGTAAACTTCTCATATTTTGGTTTCTCATTTGGAGAGCTTCATGTCGAGTCTTACTGGATTGCCTGACAGGGCACGCTGCTGTGGCACACTTCGCATGCCAAGCTTTGAACTCGCCTCCCTCTCTAATCCTGTATCACCATGTGGCAGCTATTGCCTGTTTTCATGCCTGTGGATCTGTGTTTTCTTTTCCAATGCAAAGGAAACCAGCTGAAAGTGCCATACAAAGCCCCAGAAGAATGTGGCATTAAATAGGCTGAAATTAGATATGCTGTCCCGCTTCACAAATCAAACGATTGACATAGTTTCTTTGCATGAGACCTAAAAAGTTAAAATTGCACACTGAGAGATTTTAGGCAAAAAGAAGAAGTAGCTGCCTAATTTGATTAACCCCTTAAATCATATTTTGCAGCATGAGGAAAATACTTTATGGTTGTGCTACTATTAATCTCTGAACAGAATGGCTTTAGGTAAATAAGCCTGTGTGTATTTGCATAGGTGAGGAATGGAGATGAATATTTTTTCAAAGGCCAGCTTTAGCTAAATATAATGCAAGTCTACCCCATCCATGTCTATCATATTTAACCACAAAACTCACAATCAATGGGGCAATTATATGAATGTTCACTGGGCTCCCTTGGAAGGGCAGGATGTAAATTTAACAATAAAGTAACAAATAAAATAAAATAAAAATAGTCCTATTGCATTCAATGGAGTAATTCCGTGCTATGGAGTGGCATCAGCCACAGCCATTATGCTCAGGGATGGTGGCAACTAGAATCCAACAACATCTGGAGGATCACAGGTTCGCCCACCACTGCTGTCAAAATGTATTTAGGAACTCAACCTAAATTTTATTTAACCAGTGCATTTCATTGGAATAAATGAAGCTTTACTTCTACTTTACATCTGTTGTACCACTGAGCTAAGTTTGGCCCTTTTGCAAACCTATTGTGTCTGACATATTGTATCTAAAAAATAAATAAACTCCTCAGCTCCTAAGTAATCCAAATAGAGTGTTGCTGCCCCTTTCTTCTTCTGACTTAATGTGCTGACAGAAATCAACACCTCTGCCTATATGACGAACTGAACGTTGCCTCACCTTTCACTTCCTCCAAATATATGCCTCCATTTTTTGTCGCACTGTTTGAAAATGTATAATGAACACATGGAGGAAGTCTAGGACCACACACCCTGTCCCCACTGCCAACGTTTAGAGTATTTTTGCAATAAAACAATGAACACATCCTACAAACTTCCTCTCTGTGTAGGCTCAGTGATCACAGGTCCCAGTTGGACACATAGATGTTGGAAGCCATGAGAGCAGACACAATTTTGTTGCTCTTTTCCCATATATAGTTTTGCATGCTTTCTAGCAATATGAAAAAGAGCTTCATAAATAAAAGAGAGTGGTTGTTGAAACCTGGCAGTAGCTGCCTCACCATTTGACCAAGGAGATGACCAGCTCTCCGTTGTAAGTCTCTAAGGGCCATTATGTAGCGAATGTTTGAAACAGCCTGAGAGTCATTTCGAATCTGGGGGCCACATGTGTGTGTGGATTTATTTCTTTAAGTATGGAAGTTCAATTGGAATTCCTTTTTAGAGGACATCTAATGAAACTCGTTTTGCTCTGAAGTCACATTAAATTTGGAATAAAAGAGAAGGAATCAAAACTCTGAGCCAGTTCTGCTATGTTTATTTTAATACCAAAAGGCCTAATAGATTTGAACTTTATATTTTTGTTCCCCCCCCCCCCCTGAGGTCTTTCTACGTGAGCTGCTAAATTCTTGAGGAAAGACTTCCTCAAGTAAATAAATAATTAATGCAACTGGCGATTTCTTCCCGGCTGCCTCATGTGCAATTCCAGTAAAGTGATGATTTACAATTCTTGGAGTCTGTGAGTATTTGTGCAGAGTCCTTAGGGGTTGTGCGACTGAGACTCTACAGACTGTAAACAATTTATAAAGCTGTTGGCGAGTCGTATTTATGGAGATCTAGAGCCCTGTAAAACAGGTGGCTTTCTACATACAAATAGATTTAGAAAGGAACCAGCTTTTCTGCAGGTTGTCTGTGTGTATGTTTGTGTCCGGTTTTTACACAAGCTGTTTTGTGGTTGAGTATTCTTGATTCCACAGTTGTCTGCAAATGGTAAAGAGAATCTTATGTGGCCCAAATCTAAGTTTTTGGGGGAGACAAAATCCAGATACAAAACTGCTTCATCCCTTGGATGATGGTAAGGAAAGTCCTAGACGTAGCTTTAGATTATTATTTTTCAAGGATAATTTCATGAAACAAGACAAGCAAAACAGCTTTTAAAGGCAGGATAACTGTGGGCATGCAGGAAATGGAGTCCCAGTAAGCAGATACATATAGGATAGCTTTATATGCACTAGCAATGGGAAAATTACTTTTGATTCCCAAGGGTAGTGGTTGTTGTTCTAATCCAAACCATCTTAGGAGCTTTATAACTTTAAGTTCTGACAATTTTGCATTTCTGAGAATCTGTGGGCAGTGGCGGAGCTTCATGCTCTGACACCGGGGGGCGGAGCAGGCAGGGGCATGGCATGGCATGTGTCCTTGGGGCGTGGCATGCCACCTGTAGGGGCGTGGTGCACATCCTGGGAGTGTGGCATGCCGCCCGTAGGGGCGTGGTGCCCAGCGGGGTAGAGTGGCAGCCGCGATGGCAACCCACCAGGATTGCGCTACCGGCGGCGGTATGCTCCCCCCCCCACTTATGCAGCTTGCCAGACAGAATAATACCCCGTCACCTCTGCCTGCCACTGTTTTGGGTCTCGTTGCCCCCCCCAATTAATGGGGGGGGGCTCATTAGATTACCTTCTCTACGATGTGTGAGAGTTATATTAAAGCAATCCAAGTTGGTGTTTGTTACTGCTACCAGTGAAGAGGCATGCATCTAATTTGCATGTGTTCTTTGTTCTAGAAACAATTAATATAATTTCTGTTGGAATGCAACCCTTCTCAGGTGACATGTGTTGCTGCTCAGACTATTTTCCAGGGTCTAACTCTTAATAGACATCTGCTAGGCCCTGGTCTCCCTTTCTGTGGTTTCTTATATTTAAATCAGACGGTCCTTCAGTTAGAGTACTCCTTCAAACAGAGGCTTGTCCTCTTCAAAGTAGGACACATGGCCGCCTGAGCTAGGCATCACAACAGCCAAAAAAAGAAATGTTTGACATTTGTCCCAACAGCAAATCCTGTCTGCAGGTGGGGATGTGTTTTGCTCATTTGCATTTAAAGAGTCGCTGCTGCTTTCTGCTTCGAATGGTGTGAAGCACTGGTTTTGAAACATTTCCCATGAAACCTGTTGGATGGTGAATTAACAACAACAGCAAAACAACCACAACAGCAGCAGGATATGTGTACATCTGATCACAAGCCAGGCTCCAGTCTTCCAACAGTCTTCTTTATGGCTTAGAGTTGCCAAGTTAAGTCAGAGCCAATACCAACCAATCAGCGATATCAGTGAGGCTGCTCCTTCACGGTATTTTCCAGTAGCTGAGCAGATAAACAAGAGACAATATTTGTATAAATACAGAAGATTGGAAGCTCACAGAAGGAATCTCTGGATATCCAGTGAATGCAGATTTGTTTATAGGACATATGTTTATAATCTATAGCTGCATCCACATAATAAATTGCATTTGTGAAAGTATGCATTATTGAAAACTGAGGTTCTCTGGTTTAGTATTAAGCAATATAATTCTTCACTCCCCTTCTTAGTCTCTTAAGATGCATTCATCACATTGTAGAAGGAAAATCAAACTTGCTTTGTGTCAGAATGCTGTTCGAAATTGATATTGAATTTATGTGAAAACACAATATAGAATTGTTGCCTATCCATTAAACCAATGTTGCTCAATAGACACTTCTATTGGTTCACTCTTCCATTAGAGATGAATCACATTTCGTTTCGTTTAGTTTTGCAGTGGCCAAGGGTGTGTGTTTTCCTTTAACAATCAACTTCACTGCACTGAAAGCAATCTGAAGAAAGTCAGGAACCAGGAAGAGGTGTCATATTGAAAGTGTTTAATTGTTACCTCAAAAAAAACAACAACAAAACATTCTGAAGCTTCCAGGTGAGGTATTGAGAATGCTTGATACAATGATATGTATAATTACATTTAAGATCAAAGACACATGTTCAGTGGACACGGGTGGTTCTGTGGGTTAAACCACAGAGCCTAGGGCTTGCTGATCAGAAGGTCGGCGATTCGAATCCCCACGACAGGGTGAACTCCCGTTGCTCGGTCCCAGCTCCAGTTCAAAAGCATGCAGTGCAAGTAGATAAATAGGTACCGCTCCGGCGGGAAGGTAAACGGCATTTCCATGCGCTGCTCTGGTTTGCCAGAAGCAGCTTAGTCATGCTGGCCACATGACCCGGAAGCTGTACGCCAGCTCCCTTGGCCAGTAAAATGAGATGAGCGCTGCAACCCCAGAGCCATCTGCAACTGGACCTAATGGTCAGGGGTCCCTTTACCTTTGCATTTACACATGTTCAGTGCATCCTTGCCTTTAAGATGCACGTGTGTGTGTGTGTGTTTAAATGCAAATAGCAATTTCTGAGGAGGGTATCTGATTATCAGAACATCAATATGTGAGGCATAGTAGTTTATTCCTTTTCTATTCTTTTATAATCAAGACCATTAAAAAAAAATCCTTCAAAGCTGCTGTTTGCAGGAGTAGAAAAGTTCTGATTTGGTGCAGCTCTGGAGGAGTTAAATTTTATAAGGGACAAAGGGTTAAACTCCTACTCATTGCCTGCTTTATAACAGCAATTTTTAAGTTTTATCAGGAAAAAAAATGTTCATAAAGGAAAATGGTTTGCTAAATATACTTTCCAAAGAGGCTCATTTCTTTAGACATGGCTGTTAGAAAACCTACCATTAATTTTTAAATAATAATAATGTCTTTTTATTCTGGTGCTGTTTTTTTAGTAAAATGCTACTGACCCCATCATGCATCCTTTAACAGTGAATTTTCTATGGAAGAGCATGCCGTTAAAAAAGCAGGGATTTTTGTTTAGCACACTACATCTGCTGCAATCTTTGCAGCACAGATGAATGTGATTTGTAGCACTGTGTCTCATCCTTTGGGGAATAGTATCTGAATTGTCCTGGTTATCTTGTAATCTTAAACATAAACCAAGTAATAGATGAGAAATCACACATAAAATTGGTGTGTCACATTAGTTAAGCTCCAAAGGACTCTCCATATCTCTGGACAGAAAGATTTGGGGTTTGATAATATATGACTGTGTTTTTGTGTTTTGCTACAGCATTTCACATTGTATGAATTTTGAACATCCAGGTGCTCTTAACTATAACAGCAGAAAGAAAAGGAAAGGTGCGCGGGGGGGGGGGGTTAAGTGTAGCTGTTTTGGTTTCTGCTTCTCAAAACTGGACATGTCTTCAGTTAATTTACTTTAATGGAGGCAATCAGGATTTAAGTCTGCCACAATAAATGCAACCTGTATATACATATTGCATGAAACAGTGTTTTAAAAGATGGATGGGGAGGGGGACAAACATACCAATTTGGCGACTGAACATAGATACTTTGGGCCAAACTAGTGGTGATATTTTTCTTTGTATCTAACATTCCCCTTTTTCAACATGCAAATGCAGGAATAGGACCGATAATTAATTGGAGCCTGCCTCTGAATATGCTTTTACATTCGGAAGAAATTGCCCATTGGTGCCAGTAATGGATTCTCCCCTCCAGCTTTTTTTCCAGGGGGAACTCAACAGTACGCAGCACCGGCACCTTTTTGATTTGTTTTGTTAAAAAGTGTGACACTTAGTGTTAACAACTTCATGGTGAGTAAAGCACCTATTTTTCTAGAAAATAAGGACTGCACACCCCACAAAAACCCAAATTCCAGGTTCAAAATAGAGGTTTCCCCTAGAACAGCAGCATGAAGAAAAGGCTCAAATTCCTATTCATGCTTCCTCTGACCCTTCCACCAGGTGATGCATTTTGCATTAAACTAAACTAAGCCCCAGGCATCGGATGCAAAGGATCAATCTGAAATTCACAGCACTAAGAAGATTTTCCCATCTTGGCGATAAAGTCAAGAAAGGCAGCCACATAGACAAAACCCATATAAAAAAAATATAGTTCTGTATCCCACAAGGATATCTAGTATGGAAATCTAGTTTTGCACACTGAGGGGGTCAGACTTTTCAGGAGTAGGGTGTTGATTCATGGTTTGTAGCTCTGACAGAACACTCTGCTGGGAATGTCACCTATGGCGCACAGGGATCTTGGCTAATGAAAAATGTCAGCCCACATAGAAAATAATTTGTAGACCATGAGCCAGAGTGTCATGTGAATCTGTGGCACATTATATGATGATTTGTTGTTGTTGTGAGGAAATTGGAATTAGAATTCTGGAGCATGGCTACTGTGTTTAACAAGAGTTGAGGTTTTGTCAAGATTAGTCAGAGGCATGTCTACAAATTGAACTAATGTATAAGACATGTGATATTGTCACATACTGTTATCGTATACAGATAGTAGAGGGTTTTTTAAAAAAAGAATGTGACTACTAGATTTTCACGATAATATAGCTGTTTGCCTAGAAGTGTTAGAAATGTCTCTGGATTTCTTAAAAGTGATTAATTGCTTATTTATGTATTTATTACAAATATTTACAATCAGCCCTTCACCTGAAAATCGTCCCAAAACTTAAATATATTAACCTTGAACTAAAACTTCACTACAGAGCAAAAATCCAGCTTTGAATTTTGGCTTTCTCTCCACTTTCACACATCTTAATTCTGTGGTTTTTCTTCAGAAGCTCAATGGGGAGGAAGTATGCTTAGGTGGCAGCCTCAGTAATACTAAATTGTCACTCAGTGACTCACCTCAGCATAGTTACTATACATTATAAAAAAAACTGTAAACAAGGAAGTGTCTCATATGCAAAAGTAACTCAACTATCTTTGATGCATTATTTATATGGGCTAATCTTTCTAAATCAAAATACTGAAGCAGTTAATAAGGACACCCTTGAATATAGATCAGCAGGTATCTTTGTTTTACCTTCCTCAGCTTGAGACACTTATGAACAGAGAGACTGCTGATAGGACAAAATCTTAAGTGTTTAGTCTTTAGGATACATGAATTGCTTACAGCCACATATTTTTTTTAATTATGCCAAGGGTTGCATAGAGAGATCTAGAGACCTGATTTACATAGAAATGAGCAGCCACCATTAATCTAGCAATTTAAAACACGTGAAGTTAAAAAAACCCAAACTATTATTTTATATTACAAAATTAGTTGTTATGAAATAAGTTACCTTGGACACATATTTTTAAAGTTAGCACAGTGACTTATTCAGGCCTGTTAATTCCTGAGCTGTCAAAAGACACATCTAGGAACATTTTGGGGCAACCAAGCCAAGACTCTTCTCCTCACCCCAACACCTTTAACATATTTTAGTGTTATTAATATCTTAAAGGTGATGTGGACTATTATTTTAGTCTTCTATAACAACAACAGCAGCAGCAGCAACAACAACAACTTCCCTAAACAGGGCTTTGTCAGTGTTGGAACATTTTTATTTTTATTTTTTACCCCTAGGTGTTGTAAGAGAACTTTTTTATGTATTCATATTTCTTGTGCTGAACTTATTTTATAAGACATTTTATTGTATTAACTGCCTTTTGTGGAACATTATTTGGAGTACTAGATTGATAGATGACTAATAACGTGTAAATAATAAATAAGCAGTGAGGGGCAAAGTGCAAGTCTTGAACCATAGTGCTGGTTCTCTTGAATTCTTTTGTATTTTGTCTATCACTATGCTTCCACAATCATACAAAAGCTCAATTTTGATCTACTTATTCCTATAGTGGTTTCTGCAGCCTTGAAGTTGTTCTAGATTCTGTACATCCAGACTCTACCTTTGCTATCTGCTACTCTGCCTCCACTTTCCCGCAACATGTTGCCCTGTACTGACAGAAGGTCCAAATGCTGACCTTCCATTATTTCCCCCTCAGAGGTAATGAATATTTGCATTGCTTGTAGAACGCACTTTTTAATCTATTATATCTTGTGGTTACAAGAATTCCCCCTCCCAAATGGTTGCTGTTTTGAAACTAGGACCAAGTCTATTGAAACTGGTTCATTTGGGTGCAGATATAACATACTCAGTTGAAAAAGAAGCCATTAACGATAAATCTTTGTTACAAATAAAAATGTCACCACCACTGAATATTTAGAAGAAGAGCTGTGGAAGCTTAACAATCATCTAGTCATGATTAATATATTATCACTTTTTATTATGTGGTAAAAACATGGGATTATATTTGAAGCCATATTACTGTTATGAGCAATAAAAATGAATAGACTCTAAATCATCCACTTGCTACAATGTATTCTCTGCTCCAGTAAATAAATTATTTAAACAGGCTTGTGAAGATGGTGGGAATACCTGAGAGGAGAGAGGACTGTTCCGTTAGTTTGGGCTATATTTAATTTATATTCATAAATGCATGCATGGTCCATTCCTAAAGGTGCCAAATTTCTTTCCACAGTGTTTCAAAACAATTTGAAGCAGTGGCATGTGGTCAGTGGACTAGGGGGTCTAGGCTAGTCCCCTAAATGTTCCTGGTAAATTAGAGTATTAATGTATTAAAAGCCTGGCACCTCCTTCCCAAAGCCCAGAAGCATCTGCCTGGTTTAGGGACGGAGACAGGAAGCTCTGACGGGGTCCAAGAGTCCTTTTGCCACCTAGAGGTTCCCAGTTTCTTCCTGCAGTGTTTCAAAACCATTGGGAGACCTGTACTTCCAAAGCCATGTTTTTGCACATGGCTCAGTTTTATCTGCAATATAGCTTTCTTCTGTTCTTACATAGTTTGTAGGAAATTTTATTGAATGTGATCATTTGCATTTCTATTCAGGGAGGAATATGCACACTGCTGAATATCCCCCCCCCCACTATATTAAGCAGTATATTCTAAGTACATGATAAAGAAACAGCTAGCAATGTACAAATCTGACAATTTTAGTTTTTCATCTTCTCAACCTTAAGTTCTGTTCTCCATATTTACATACCAGTGCACACCTTTCAAGAAAAAGTCCTCATGAAAATTCATCAGGAAATTCATCCCCCCCCCCGTGCTTTTTTTCTTTAAAAAAACGTTTATGGGTACTCTCATTTTCCTACTCATATTGAAATACTGTCCCTCAATGAGGCCAGAAACTTAGATTCACAAAATGTTTAGGGGTGTGCATATCCTTGCATCGCCCCAGAAACACACACACACACACACACTATCATCTATCTATCTATCCATCATATTTCAAGGATGAAGAATGACATTGAACAATTCAGAGAAGTGCAAATTCCATATGTTGGTTGTGTTTGGGTTTGTACACTTTTTGGAAAGTGTGAATTAGGTAGATCTGCCTCTAAACGTAAACTGAACTGAATTTCTTCTTCACATCTACAATCTGCACAACCTGTTTAGCACAGCTGTGGTCTCAAGATGTGAGTAGATGAGTAGGTGCACACGCACACGCGCGCACACACACGCATACACACACACACACACACACAGAATCAAAATCTCTGGACATTGTAGTTTCTTGAATTGCCAACAAAGCCTTCCATATCTACAGCACAATTCAGTATCCTGTTCTTTAATGAGGAAGAAGTTTGTGTTGCACAACATGTATGTTGATCAATCAACTATAAATCGATGTATGCTTGCTATTTTGGCTCTCACTAGTCCTTTCCTTCATTAAAAGTTCAAACCAATAACGATTTGTCCATCTTTCATGCCCTGTGCAGCCCCCCTACTGCTTCCCTGCATTTCCAAGTGACTGCATGGACTGGTGGTAACTCACATGGTTCCGCCAGCTTCCATCAATCATAACATCTCTATGCTGTACATACAAATAGATAATCATATCTCACACTCAGCAAATGATCTTTTAATTGCTGTGCTGCTTTCATTGTGGTATGTTTAATCTCTTTTCATGAAGAGCGGTAGGCCAGAGAATAGGGAGATAGGAGGGAGCAATCATATCTGAAAACAATATGGCACTAGATGAAAATCTCTTTTTTTAAAAAATGAGACATTCTGAAAGAATGAAATAAATGACTTTATAGCTGCCTTCAGGAAAAACTGGAACACTGCTACTGAAAAAAAAAATTAATATGAAATATATTAACATTTTAGGCTTTGCTATAAAATTCTACCCAAAGTCATATAGGCTCCATATATCTTCAGCCATGATAACTAAAATATGACATTTTCTTTGGGTAACTTTTAGTATCTAACTGAACAAATATTTCATGTAACTGAGGTAGAGAAATGCACCACAAAAGGATTTAATGTGCAAAACTTCTATGCAAATGCATTTTCTTAAGTTGAAAGAAGTCTACTCCTTTTCACATTAAGTACTTAAAAGAGAGGGTTTTTCTTTTTCTTTCATTCTTCTAAAGTACCTCAGAAGTGTGCATTGTTTAAGCTATTTTTTCTTAGGATATAATTTTATACCTTTTGAAACCACATAAGGGTTTTGATTGGTACCCTTACATTTAACAGCATTTGAAGGTACAACAACATCATTACCTTGAATTAAAGTACATGGACATCGGTCTACCAAGAACAGCTTGGCATTGTCCAAGGGGCCTACGGGGCAGCATTATGGTTGTTGTTGTTTATGTAAACATAATAAGGCTACAGTCCTACTTTCAGCATGGAAATAAGTGGAGTTGGATTCCATCAATATTGGAAAAATCAGAGTTACCCCACCCTGGTTGCAAAGGTTGATGCTAGTGCAAGTTCTTGAAGCATCTGCTATATCTTCTACACCAATCTCCTCCCCTTATCAGTTCTAGTTCCTATGCTAGAGCCATGGCCAAGCAATGTTGCCTCAAGAAAATGCTGTAGTTCTTCACAGAAGCACACACAAATACAAAAGATGGCCCAAATCGGTGCCACGAAAACGGCTGTGCCCAAATGTCAATATCTGTTGATATTAACCTTCAACAGCTGGGCTCATGTCAAATTGATCGGAGCCAACCCCAGCGTTTATTACTACTTACATTGCAAGGACACAGAATGAGGTGACACAGTAATGAGTAGATACAAATGAGTTTTGTAACTTCTGTAGCACTACCAGACTTGAGAGAGGCAATAAGAAAAAAGCTATTATCTGCTTTTTGTAGCTGTTTTAATACGTTCCATTTGATTTAATGCAGCTGTTGGGGAAAATGGCAAAAGAAAATAGGTCACTGTGTATTTCCCCCCACTCCTTTGATAAATGAAATGATATTTACCTGGCTGTGCCACAAGAATGATATTTACTTTTGCTGATGAAGGAAAAGTAGAGATTTTTCCTGCTCTTAGCCACATTACAGTGTTCCACGAACATTTATATATTGGGGACAGTTTCACTATTATGGTAATTGTAAAAATGTTTGCAAATGCTCTTGGAAATATGTTTTCTAATAAGTAGTTTGGCACATTATGGGAAAAATATATATACTTTACAGTGATCTAGTCAGTACATAGATTAATATGTGGGTTTTTTATGCCCAACATTTTCTTTTTTTAGATATTGTGTGTGAGATATGTTTTAAATTAATGCACACTTTCATCAGCAAATTAGTAGTTATGGAGGGTTATTCATAAATTGTCAGTCACAAATCACCATGCTGACATGTGTCTATGCATGCAACATGTCTAAGATGTGATCCTGTTTGATAACTGGGGTATGTGCATATGTATATGTGGAAGTGAACACACTTGATCTAATCATGTTATGCTCCTGGCTAGTTGCCCAGTAAAGCATAAAGACAAGGAAAAGTTTCTTACCGTTCTTTTTTATTTCAAACTTTACAGAGTGAGGCTATAAAACCCAGGATCTTGGATAATAGCGTTGTCCTGGGTGGATCTCCACCCCTGTCTCTCCCACTTCCTCATGCATTGTCATCATCCCATCCTCTGTGGCTGCTGCTAAGTGCCCTCTGTCTCCAGACTCTTTGCTCTCCTACTTTTAAGGCCAGCTGAGTTCTGGGAGATAGTGGGTCTGGAATGCTTTCTAATGACAACATGTCAGCCAGCTGCTCTGGCTCTCCCATGATTTCTCAACTTTCCCCCTCATCTGCCTCTGCACTGTGACCTCCCTCAAACCCCTGTTGTAAATCTATACTGTCTTCCTCTTTCTTCCTCTTTCCTGGAAGGGCCAGGATGGAGAGGCAGTCTTCACCACTCCTCCTCTTCTGCCCAGTCCCTGACAACCAGATCCAGGTTCTATTGGAGAAGACAGATTCTCTAAATCCATTTCAGTTGAGATTGAGGTCTGGTTTTGGTGTGGAAACTGCCCTGATTGTCCTATACAATGCCATGTGTTGGGAGAGAGATTGAGGATTGTGATCCTGTTGATCCTCCTTGAACTGCCAGTTGATGTCAATTCCATTGACTATGCTGTGGTGGTTCCACTCCTCTTTGGATTACCAGCTCCAGAAGGTAGTTCTTGTGGAACACTGAGTGGTTTTATGCAGAGTTTTGAAGCACACTGTCATAAGTATGCTCGTGGCACACAACTCTATTTCTCCTTTTCATCTTCTGCAGCTGAAGCAGCTGAAGTGCTGAAACAGTGCTTGGAAGTAATAGTCAACTGGATGAGGGTAAATAAACTGAATCCAGGCCAGATTGAGATAAGGTTAGTGGGTGATTCTTTTGTCCAACTATATGCTGTGCAACCTGCTCTAGATGCATTGGTCACACTCTCTCTGCAACCTCCTGCTCATTCTGGGACCTCAGAAGACTCCAGGAAGAGGGAGGGAAGAAGATTGAGCAGCTACTCCAAATCTGTCAACCTAGAGTTGAATCTCTAGTTTACATTCCCACATTGCAGGTACTTGGACTAGATTACCCATGGGGTCCCTTCTAACTCTACAATGGTGTGATTCTATTATTCATTTGGTGCCAAGAACACAGTTCATGAGCATCGACTTGCATTCTGATGGGAAGTGGAAATTTGGTGGCTATGACAGCTGAGCAGCACTAAACCCCAGTTGAGGGATAACAGGTGCAGGGAGAGAAAGAAAGAAGAAAAAGTCAAAGAACTCACGAGTGTTCATAATGCTGTGCAACACCACCTACATGTCTAGCCAGGATGGGGTGGGGAAAACCATTGCTCTCCACCACACTGATTCTGCTTGCACGCCAAAGGAGAAGGTGTGAAAGAAAAGCCAGGGTGGTCCAAGCTTGTTGCACATTTGTTTTGGCTTTCCTCCCTTCCTGCTTGGCTCATCAAAATGGGCACATGATGTTGTGGTTTTGGGGGATCAATGGATCTGATTCCAAAGACCCCTGAAGCTGACCCTGCTTGCTGACCCCTCAGATTTGCCACCTTGGGCATTAACTCTTTGTTTTTGGAGACACCTAAACCACTAGCAGTGTCCTGGCCATAGAACATTTAACATGTTTACAGGTATCAAATCTAAGTCAATAGCAATTCACTGGTTTCCAGGTGAAGCACAAGGTGTTGGGTTCCCCACCACCTACCTGTTTCTTTACATCCCTTACCTTTCCCCACTCAAAGATATTGATCTGATCCATCTTTCTTTTTCTTTTTCTTTTTCTTTTTCTTTTTCTTTTTCTTTTTCTCTTTCTTTCTTTCTTTCACCTTCTATGTGCAAACTGAAAGCAATAAAGAAAAGGGAAAGACGAAGGAGAATGGAGAAGTGAAAGGAAAGGAAAGGAAAGGAAGAGAAGGGAAGGGAAGAGAAAAGAAGAGAAGAGAAGGAAAACAGATTCCAAAACAAAGAAAATGCAGGGAGCTGCAATTGTAGCAACAATGAATAGGTTTCATGAATTGAATGTGTCAAAGTATAATCCTGCATTCCGGCAAATAAAGGGAGAAAATGAGCTTTTAAAAAGAAGCATTATGTTAATGGACACCTAATAAAAATGGCAAAATTAAATAATACTAGTGAAGGCACCCAGCCCTTGACAAATGTGTAACATGCAGTAATAATGAGAGACTTCTTAATAGAAAAGTGATGATTTTTCAGGGTTCCAATTACACCTAAAAATGACACGCTTTTAGATCATTATTTTTCCTCCTTCAATCTCTGGGCATTAGACTGCTCATTTACT
This sequence comes from Podarcis melisellensis, assembly GCF_964234715.1. Classification (NCBI taxonomy): domain Eukaryota; kingdom Metazoa; phylum Chordata; class Lepidosauria; order Squamata; family Lacertidae; genus Podarcis; species Podarcis melisellensis. The sequence continues at coordinate 33,265,117 of NC_138541.1, forward strand.
TACAATACTTAGCATATTAATCATCGCTCTCAGCCATTATTCCTTCATCATACTATGGATTTCCCTCCTCTCTAATGTCTTACACACTTAACTCTTCACTTTTTTATTTTTAAAAAGCTTTTCAACCACTTCCAAGATGTAGGCGGTTGTAAACTCAATTTGAAGGTGGTTTATCTTTTGATTAAATATAATTTCACACACTACATACATTTGTCAGGATGCAAGGACTGCGCCCTAAACTTGAAACAATTTTACAAAAATAAAAAAATGCAGTCAGCTTATTCCAGGAAGGGAAATTCATATGCAGAAGCAGGCTTCTGTTGGGTTTGGAAAACTGTTTACAGAAATTGTGGATTGTGCCTGAACTGAGAACTGCTCTGTAGTAGTAGTCACACTCCTCACTTATCCTCATGTTCTTTCAGCCAATAAATGATGGAGTTAGAAACGTATGCCTGGGGATAGTGCTTTCAAAAACTTTCCTTTTTGGTGCAGGGGGTACTTAATGACTACTCTTCTGGAATTCCAATCTCTTGTGGTAGTATAGCAAATTAGAAAAGGAATTATGCATGAACTATGAGGAACCTAGTTATTGTGATGAAGTTTTGACTGCATCTAATGATTGCAGTCATGGACAGAATGCTGACTCAGTACCATAATCTCTACCTGTTATATCTCTTCTTTGAACTTGCTAATGGACAGCTCGTATCAGTCAGAGGAAAGTAGCATGAAACAAATGTCTCCCAAACCGCACCCATCAAACCCTACACATTCCACACAGAAACTCTGCTTCTGAACTTTCTGCTGGCTAACGGTAGTGCAAGAACTGATGGCAGCACCTTTCCAGCTGAATGGAAATGCTCAAACCTTTGTCATGGTGAAACCACCCTGAACCATGGTGCTTCCTTCCATTAATGGCAGCTGGGACAGCTTCTGTCTATCACTGATGGCTATGATCCAGCTCAGTTCCTGTTCTCATTCAGTTGCCCACTTTTCCAAACTTAAATTAAGGTGTGTGTTTTTTTTTTACATTTTGCAGCAATCCATGATTTTTTTTAAAAAAAGTTATCAGCATTTTCTTCTGTTAAACCCATTTTATATGCATTCTTGTTTTTACAAATTTACAAATTTTTGCAAGCAGGTTCCCCTAATAAAATGTTTTTGTAAGTCCCTACCACCACTAATATTTTCATTTCTAGGACCACTTTCTCTTAAAATACAGTGGTACCTTGGGTTAAGAACTTAATTCATTCTGGAGGTCTGTTCTTAGCCTGAAACTGTTCTTAACCTGGGGTACCACTTTAGCTAATGGGGCCTCCCACTGCCGCTGCACCACCGCCGCACGATTTCTGTTCTCATCCTGAAGCAAAGTTCTTAACCTGAGGTACTATTTCTGGGTTAGCGGAGTCTGTAACCTGAAGTGTCTGTAACCTGAAGTGTCTGTAACCCAAGGTACCACTGTATGCATTTTTGTAATCATTGTTTGGCTAACCACACCACAAAATTCAGTGAAGTACAAATTTTTAAGGAAACTGTGCACATTTGATAGATTTGGCTTTAAATACATATTGAATCACCCCCCCATCCCTACCTTAGAGTTACCACCACTGAGATTTACTTTTGAGTAAACTTGTAAACAGCCTTCATGTAGAAAAGGAAATTGTTCTGCATTCCTAAAGGAGTTATCTGGTCTGGGGCCAAAATGCATGTTGAAACACACATTACATATTCCTCTCAGAAACCCAGACCTGGAGAGACCTGCTTTTATGATAGCTAAAGGATGAAATTAGTCAAAGGATTTAAAATATTTCCATTAAATATTTAAAGACAAAGAGCATACACAGCTTCTGACAAATTAATATATTGCCCGCCTTATTTTCAACCTTAGTTCTACTACTGAAAGCATTAGAGAATATCTGCAGATTCATAGGCCTCGATGTCTAATTAGCCTAGTTCAATTAAAATATAAATCTCTGTGGAATAATAGATTATCAGATTATGTTTTCAATATTGACTATCAAACATACTTGCAGAAGGAGTTTTCCCTAAGCAACTCATTTTATTCTTGTTAGCCTATGCCTTTAGGGTTTCAGGACTGATAATGATCTGTGCTGATGAACCTTTGTAATGAAAGAAAACTGGAGGTTATAAGTATCTCATTAAACAAGAGATGCATCTCAGATGGATTTGGGAGCCTTGTTCATATTAGTAGTGGCACAGAGAGACTGCCTCTGCTGATATTCAAGACTTAACTAGACTTAATGGGGGCAGGGACACAGAGAATGCAGCCACTGCTTCAAAAACAGCTACCTGGTTCTTCCTCATCCTCTATACATCCTGTAGCAACCAAACAGGTCCTAACATACCAGGCCCTATACAGGTCATAATCAGGTTACTTGAGCAGCTGCCTTATCCCTTATATTCCCAGTAGGTCATTTCATGATGCAGGAGAGCTTATTCAAGTCTCAAAAAGATCAGAAGCTGCACAGTCACTTCAAACAGGGCTTTCAGTGTGGCTGTTCCTATTCTGTAGCAACTGTTTGGAGATATGAGGCTATCTACACTTTTCCTGAAACACCTGGAGACATTTTTGTTTGTTTGTTTCAACAAAAAGTGTTTCTTCTCCTTCAGGAAGGGCAATATAAAAGGGTCCGAAATAAAATGAATGAATGCTAAGTCAGATGTAGCTATATCTAGCAATGGTTTTAAAATAGTTGGAGGCTGCATCAGTTTTGGGAAGCACATAAAACATTGCAGTTCGATAGCAACAAATGTGAAGTTCACCTTAGCACAGGAATCTGGTTTCCACACATGTCATGGCAGAGGCATTATCAGATTGAAGGATATGTTCCAGCTATGCAAATACACTTCAGGAGGATGCAAAGCAAGGTTGGTAGAAATGTGGCCTGAGGAGGGTGGGGTATGGTGTGTTGAGAGTTCTGATGGCCACATATAGAGCCTTGGAAGACCCCATTTGGCCCCCATGGAGAAGGTTCCTCACCACTGTGATAGAATTCTGTGCTTTGTTTAAACAATGTTTTATGTAAATAAAACTATATGACAGAGGTATTGTATCCCTGGGGCTTTCCAGATTGCTGGAATACAATTCCTATCCACTCTAGCCTGCATAGACAGTGGTGAGGAATGATAGGACTTGCAGTCCAGTAATATCTTGAGGGCCACAGATTTCACATCACTGCTCTACAGGTTTAGTGCATAACAGAAATGGAAAGCATTCAAGGGAGAAAAAGACATTATAATAGGAAAATATGCCTACAGATGTAATAATAATAATAATAATAATAATAATAATAATAATAATAATATGAGGGGAGTAATACAATGCATACTCAAGTTGATGAGAAACATACTGCACAAATGTAAGCATGTTTGGTTAAAAGTACATCACACAGTTTGAATGCACTTATCCCAAAGTGAGCTTAAGTGGGTTGCTGTCCAAGGCTGCCATCCTGTACAAAGATATCGAGTTTCCATTTATTCCTCTGAGACTCTCTTGACTAAGCATGTCTAAGGTAGCAGTTAGTCTTGAAATCACCAACCAGTTAGTGTGTCAAGGCACTGCACACCTTTACACAGAAACACACACACACACACACACACACACACACACACATAAGGGGACAATGATATTTAAACACTAGCATTTAATGCATTGTACCATTAAACTGACAATTACAAAACCTCTGCTTTTAAGAGAAAAAGTGACTGAAAGAAACAAGAAACTTTAAAAAAGAACTTTAATTACTTATTCAGAATATTTCTCTTGAGTGAAGGGCTAATAATTAATTGAACGGAGAAAAGACTGTCACAAATTAATTCATCACTTTGACAAATAGGAAAAATTATAGTTACTTTCTTTGTGTTAATGTGCATTTATTACTTTCCTTAAAAGCTATTATGAGTGGAACCCAAAGGTGCTGAAACTACTTCAAGGTGTTATAATTGTATTTTCAAAAACATGCAGTAATGGAAGGATTTGATTTAAAAAGTATAAAACATATTAGCAGCACGAATATACATGAGGATATATCTCCTGATCTAATGGGAGCCTTGTAACCACAGAAGCCGGCTGTGCCAGATAGGAAATATTTCTTTATTTTTTAAAAGAGTTTTAAATAGCTTTTCAAACTTAAGCTTCACAAGCAGTTTACAGTTTATCACATTGACTAAATTACACTTTTAGAACCCAATAAAACCATATATAATATCAATTTAAACACCCAAAATGTTGCAAAAATTAGTGCTAGACAAACATGATACCCAACATAACAGAGTCTGTCTAAAACCAGAGTGGCCCAACAGTTAACTATTAAAAGACACAATAAGCAGATGGGGTCTTTAAAGCTGATTTGAAAATACTTGTGGAAGGAAGCCCCTCTATTCAGTGGAAGGAGATCTCTATTCCACACTCTGTTCTCTACACACAGTTCTGCTGCAGTTCATTTTCCACCCAAAACTGTACTGTCCACTGTGGCAATATTATGTAACTTACATAATTCACATAATTAACTATGTAAATGATTTTGTCATTACCATTCATTTCAGTACAAACAAAACAGAGGGGAAGGTAATCAATTACCTATGGATAGTAGAACGAAAGCCACACCAACAGGGAATACTGATAATATTTGCTGAACTGATTTCCATTTTGGATGTGTGACATCCATCAGTGATTATGTGTCCTGTCTCCATTTTTATCAGAATTTTCTGACATTCATATGGCCTTCATATGGATTCTCATAGATGTGGGGCCACTGCTGAAAAGCCTTTGTTTTGCTTGATCATAAAGTATTCAATCATAGATGCAGACCCTCCAAGTGTCCCTATTTTCCAGGGGTGTCCCTAATTTAGAGAAGGAGGAGGTCCCTATTTTCATTGGACAAATGTTGGACGGTATGGAGTTATCCAACCCCATACCGTCCAACATTGAAGGCAATTCTGCATAGGGAAGTTTAATTTTTTATTATGTTTTTATGTATGTTGGAAGCTGCCCGGAGTGGCTGGGGCAACCCAGTAAGATGTGTGGGGTATAAATAGTAAAACTATTATTATGGAGTGGGACTTCCCTATTTTCATTGGAGAAATGTTGGAGGGTATGTTGATGGTGAGCATCTGAGCATTGCCTCTGAGGATGATCTTAAAGTGTGGGCAGGTTGGTATGGGTGGACATGATCCTTCAGTTAACCATGTCCCAAATTGTTAAGGTTTTGGAAGATTACTACAAACATTTTGAATTGGCCCATAGACATAATGGGAACTGGTACAACTAGAATAATACAGGTGTACTGAATGCCTTCTGTCCATCCCCAACAAGTGTCTGGGCACCCGTATTTTGTAGCAGTTGCATTTTCAGAAACAGGGGCAAGAAGGCACTGAGCCTCTGAATCCCGCAACTGATCCCCTAGCTGAGACTTCTGAGATGTTCATATAATCTTATCAAGGCCCTCCCACCACCCAATAGAAGACAGATGAAGGAAGGGCTTGGGTTATGGTCCCCTCATCCATCTTCACAGGTGATAAGTGCTCTTGTTCTTGCTCTTGCTGACATATATGCACAAACTGCAGTACAGCGGCAGTTCAGCCTTTCATGTATTTATGGATTGGCTCTGTTGTACATTTGTCATAGCAGTGGTACAGAACAGGGAAATGCATGGTTCTCAGCTTACCGCATAACCACTTTGCAGAGTTCATGGCATCGGAGAAGCCTGTCTGTGAATGTTCATAAGCTTCATGGTTGAAGAATCTCTCCGTGTTTGTCAGTCACAAACCAGCATCTGGGGAAGGCACATGCAACTGACTGGTTTAGTCAGATACTACACCTAACCACTGCTTCTTGGCAGACACACCTAACCCTTTGTTTTGCAAGAAACACACAGAAGGAAAGGAAGAGCATTCTAATTTAAGATTTTAAAAGCTTAAAAATAAAAACTGCTATTGAAATCCTTAATCAAATGGAATATGGCATTTTCTCAGCAAAGCAATACAATTAAAGAAAATTAAATAATAAAGAGCTATTAAACTCCTTGGTAGAATAAAACAGTTCTGATGCTCTTGATGCTACCTTGAAATTGAATACAGTGGTACCTCGTTTTAAGAACAGCCCTGTTTACGAACTATTTGGTTTAAGAACTCCACAAAACTGGAAGTAGTGTCCCGGTTTGCAAACTTTACCTCGGTCTAAGAACGGAATCCGAATGGTGGAAGGGCACCGGCAGTGGGAGGCCTCATTAGGGAAAGCATGGTTTAGGTTTAAGAACGGACTTCTGGAATGGATTAGGTTCATAAACCAAGGTATTACTGTATAGTATTTGTGGTGGGATCTTTATATCTGTGAAGCCTTCTAACTCCAGACTGACAGGCATGCCTGCCAAGAGTCGCTGAATGCCATAATTCCTTGGTACAGAATACAAACCTCAGTGATTCTCAATGCTTCAAACTCAGTTATTTACCGATACCTATGTTATTCTGGAGAATAACTCTGTTCTTCCCTCTTTGCCATCCACAAACCTACTTGACTTCTAGCCTCCAGTCTCCTTCCTTTTACTCAGAGGTCTCCAACCCTCGCTCTCATTGATGCCGTTATGTCAGTAATGCTGGGTAATATAGCTTGGGTGATGGGGAAAGGATTAGATTCTATTGCATCTACAATTAGGAACATGACAGGGCATAGAAGCCAACTCATAGGGACTGAGGTCCCTTCAAACCCCATAAAATATTTGAGGGGCTGATACCCATCAAAGTTGATGTGTATTGTCATTCAAATGGTTTGTGGGCATATGTCTTGTGATTGTTTATACTGAGTGGGGCTTATTGAAGCTGGCACCTCTGTGACAGGGGCTGCTTTAACCTGCATCAGTTCATAAGATGTTGAACTATTTCTCAGTTTGAAATCTGGATGGAAGACATTCGAGGGCAAATGGGGGAGAAATTTGGTTCATTTCACATTTCAGTGCAAACTTACCTAATTTGCAATTTCTGAAACTATGCCTCATCTCTCCTTACCTTTCTCCATGGCTGGCAGCAGTGCTCCAAGAGCATAGGAAGTGGGGGTTTTGTTACTACAAACACACACACCCTGACTTCCACATGGATTTCTTTGGTCTGTTGTTTATTGCTATACCTTATCCACAACATGTATCTTTTCCATTGGAAATGGCTTGCCCTGTTTGGGCTGCAAAAGCACAGGGTCATTTATACTAAGAAATTATAAAGTTAACGAGTCCAAACGCTGAAGACTGTAGGCGGTCATTCCCCACCACCACCACCAAAAAAAAAAAGACCTAACAAAAAGTCTAAAACAAGTTTGGTTATCCTTCTCTCTTTTTGATGCTGGTTTATAGGTACTTAACTTTGCTGGATTTTGTTCATTGATTTCATCTTTACTGTAAGTACTCTCCGAAAGCCATCATGCAACTCTTCTAGTGCATGCCTCACTACACTCACAGACTCTACAGATGAACGGTTTTGGTGTAAGAGATTTCATATTTCAGTATTTTGGCTTCTCTGATGAATAGATAGTTCCTCTTTCGAGCTGTAATGTTTTAGGCGCAACACAGGCCCACATCATACTTGAAGCTGTCCCCTGCAATCATTTGCAGTAATATTCAGAGCTATAATCAGACAACCTAAAAATAAACATCAGTGTTCAGGAGACTGATTTTCATTGGGATTATATTGCTCTTTGAGAAGACATTTAACCTTTCCTTCCCCGACAAGATCTCCCATGCTTGTGTGTGTGTTATTGGGAACTGTTAAAACACCTCTTTCACCCCGTGGTCCCAATGAATATTAGCCCCATAACATTTGTTGTTAGCAATGAAAAAAATGAAAGTTACTCATGCTTTGGCACATCTCTCTCCATTTCAGGAATGATTTGAGGTGCTACATGGCTGCTGCCGTGGCCACAGGAGGGGCCAATCCTCCCCAGGAACTCTGGAAAGAAAGATAATGTGGTATGTGTAAGAGGAGTACAGGGTTTGGCAGTACATCTCTGCTCTCCCTCATGGGATGACCATTGTGTGACTAAACAGAATGGCTGAACAGTGGTTCTGCATTTATGTAAAACTCCTTCTTTTGCTAGTGGTCAGCACCTTTGCAGTAGAAAACATGTTTTGCATGCAGAAGGTCAGTCCTTTGGGTCACACAGGAGAACTGCTTCCAGTCAGAGAAGACAGTAGCGGCCTATGTAGGCAAATAGCCAAAGCTAGACCTGAGTGTATGGGCTTATTACTAAGGCAGCCAGCAAAAGCTGCATTTTTTAGTCCTGCAGGGATACTTACAAAAAGATCTTTTTTATTCTGTTTAAGCAGCTGCAAAGGCTCAGCTGAGTGCAGGCCAGGTAATGTAATCCATTTCCCTAGTGGATTTGTTCCCCCATCCACCCCTCTGCATTTCACTTTTTAATTCCAAACAAGGAAATAGGCACATTATCAAAATGAAAACCTCCAGTACTATCTATCTGAAAGACTGATGTTATTACAGTAAAAATGGAATGTGACATCTGTGGGGGCACTTTAAATAATGCTGAATTAAGAAATACAAATGTTATACATGTGTGTACATGTACAGTGCAATGCTGTTTTTATTTATTTATTCCTGTCTGACCAGGCCTTACCCTTATTATATTAATGGCACATTCTTAGAGCATGCCTAGAACCAGCCTGAATTTGCCTTTTGACTGCATTCCTAATTAACTGGGAGTAAAACCTACCAAATGCAATGGGACGTAACACTGAACAGATATGTATAGAATTGTTGGTGTGGCAATGTGATCTTCCTTTTATATATACATATAAGTAGGACTTGATATTTTTTTCTAAACAAACAAAGCTGAATTGCTTATTTTTATTCTCTTCTATCAACACAATTATTAAAACTTGGTTTTACCTCAGAATAATATTGCCTTCCCAGATGCTATTTGAATATGAAATATTTTAACAACCGATAGATGTAGATAGATAGATAGATAGATAGATAGATAGATGATAGATAGATAGATAGATGATAAATAGATAGATGATAGATAATTTATACAGTGGCACCTCGGGTTAATAACAATTCATTCTGGAGGTCCATTCTTAACCTGAAACTGTTCTTAACCTGAGGTACCACTTTACCTAATGGGGCCTCCCACTGCTGCCACGCCACCGCCGCACGATTTCTGTTCTCATCCTGAAGCAAAGTTCTTAACCTGAGGTACTATTTCTGGGTTAGCGGAGCCTGTAACCTGAAGGGTCTGTAACCTGAAGGGTCAGTAACCCGAGATACCACTGTATCCTGCCCTTCTGCCCAAAGGGACCAGGGCAGCAGACAAGAAGTGACAAAACAATAAAAACTTCTTAGAACGGTTCCAATACAAATGCAAACTAGAAAAATCTGTCTTTAAAGGCTTATTTAAAGCATATTTTGAAGATATGATTTGTATTTGCAGTAGATGAAGTTCTGGGACTGACTAAAGGCGGGCATTAGATTGGAAGGCATGCTTTTTAATCTATAGAGGTCAGTTATAGACAAAGCTGACCAACCTAGGGCTTTTCTACATTTACCATTTATAGTGTTATAGTTGCTGGGGGGGTCAGTTTTTTTGGCATGCTGCCACACAATGTCATCATTATTCAGCGAATGAACAGTATACTGGAAAGACCCCACTTTTTATATGACAAATTTTGTGAAATTTCTGGAATGGATCCTCAATATTTTCATTTGTGTGGCATGTTTACAAGCACTTGCCCTGTTCTTCATGTGAGACATTGGTGGTTCACAGTTGTGGTTTGGGAAACAATCCTTTCATTTGACTTTCCTCTGACTGGTATGAGCTCAATAAGGCAGATAGAAGTGATGATACTGAGTCAAAGTACTGCTACCTGAAATTGTTAAGAAAACCAAGGAAAGAAAATGTATTTTATGTTTTAATTTGTTTCCTTAAAAATCTCAAAAAGTCAAGCTGCCAAGATGGCTTCTACAGCTTCTCACCAGAAGAAGAATTCAGAAATGGGATAACAGGAAGGATTCTCTGACTAATTTCCAAGAATGGGTTCCCTGCCTCATGAGTAAATTTCACTGATGAGGATAAATTTCAGAGTGAAACTGAATACTTAATATTTATCAGCACTATTTCATTGTTGCTGAAACATGACTAAGTGCAATAACATAAGGATAATGGTTTTATTTTTCAAGCCTAAATCTTTATAGCAAAATATGCATCTCAATTTAATCTTACACTTATAATACAGTCAGTGAACATCTAACACTTGTCAAGATTCAGCATCAGTAGCTTTACTTTGTTCAGAGAGGAAAAGAAAACCCCAATGTCCTAAACCAAAGCATTGAGGAAAATCAGTTCCTAGATTAAAAACAGAAAATCCGATAAAATGATTTAAAACCTGGGTGGGGATTAACCCATTTTGATAAGCAAACTAGTTTTGAAAATGAATCTTTCTGAAAATACTTTTCAGATGAATTATATTCCTCTCCCAAATATCTGCTATGATATTTAAATGATGCACATTCTTGAGCATTCTTGGAGCCACATGCTGTTTGTCTTTTGCTGATGTGAACTTTGTTGAGAAACTATTATTTCAAATAATATTCTACTTGGGTGTCCAATGAAGTATAAGATAGGCCCAATTTCATATTTTATCAAGTAAGGATTTCCAATAAGCTGGGAGCAATAACCCCAATCCAACACAAGGGAGAGCAGTTAATATTAATACTCTAATCCATCTAAGGAGATATTCAAATGTGAACAAACAGGTGTCATTTGCTGTATTTGGAACTATTTAGAGTTGCCATACATCTAGAATTTCCAGTTCATAGTGGAAATTGCTGAAACGTCCAGGAAAATTCAGACGTATGATGACCCATGTTGGCAGTGCTGTTGGCTCAAAAATTCCAATTATTTTTGAGATTTTGCGAAAAAAGCAAACAGCTTTTCTGTCCACATTTTCACTTCTTGAAATATGATAACCCTAAAGTATGTGTGTAATTCAGGTAGCTATTTGCATGTAGATATGAGTACAGTGGAACCTTGGTTCTCAAATGGCTTTGTTGACGAACAAATCAGCTTCTGAATGCCAAAAATTCTGGTTTTCAAATGATTTTTAGAAGCTGAACGTCCAACACAGCTTCCGCTCCTGCAGCCAATCAGAAGTCGCACCTTAGTTTTCGAACGTTTCAGGAGTCGAATGGACTTTCAGAATGGATTAAGTTCAAGAACCAAGTTACCACTGTGTGCACATCTACCTGGAACACCTTCTGTATATCCTGTATTTTTTTGAGTGTTTCCTGATATTTCCTGATGTTAATTGTAATGAGTAAGGAGCCTGGTTTAGTCAGGAAAAGGAAATCATGCACACTGTAGAATTTGATGATTCACTGGGTTATCTAAACATTTTCAAGGACTGAGAAGTGGTGTTTCTTGTTGCCGCAGTGTTAGGCAGCTTCCAGCAGCTGGAGTTTCCATTTCCCTTCCACAGTAATTGGACTGGAATAGCATGGCTATTCATGCAACATAGTATTTCAGGCAGCCCCCATATAGTTCCCATAAGCCCCACAAAGCATAGCCATTGTCATATGGACAGAGTTGAAATGCACAAGGTTGGTGAGGAAGACAGATGTAAGGTGTCTGATAATTGGCAGTATTTCATCATATTAGATTAAATATATTAGAAACAAAAAGCATTGTAATTATTCCACAGGAGACTTAACAATGTTTCATTGTTTAAAAAGCAACTGACATCAGCTTTCTTATCTTTGTTATAAAGCTGTATATCTCTCACTTAGTGCAAATATAAATAGCAGATAATCTAGAGCTCTTAAGGACCAAAAGGAAATGTAATCAATCATGAGCTATCATTATTGCTCCTATAAAAGTTATTTGATGAAGTTTATGGGTTTTACTCCATAACTTGACACTTTATAGGGCTCATCCTACCAGTCTTACTTTCAGGCATATGAAAGGTTAATAAGCTATAAAATATACTCCCATTACTGTAAAAATAATGTAGGTATTCACCATGCTTTATGTTTCAGTAGAAAACCAGGCATCTTGTTACATATTTTCTCCAAACCACGACTGTTTACAGCCAGTGCGCAAGATATCCAAGGAAACTCTTACAATCAATAGAATGCCTACTGCTGCATTAAATTGTCCACACTTTGGAGTAACATTTTAAACATGTATTTATGTTATAATAAAGTGAATTGGATCCTAAACCTTTCATAGTGAGAGTGTATTTTATTTTTTTCCCCTTACAAGGACAGTATATAGTCTCTATATAACTGACTGAAATGTTCCTATGTTGTACATTTTAGTTCAAACTCCTGGAAAGTTCTAGGTGAATTAAAAAGTTAGATATTTTTCAGTTTGACTTTAGCAAATTACAATAGGATCAGAACAATGTTATAGTTTTTGTGTGTAGTAGCAAGAACTATTGACCAGAATTAACTCTACAACAATCAAAATCTTGTTCATCTCTTATAAAAACATGTAGTATGGATTTTTGAATACGTGGCACTTTTTTTGCTAGACCAGGAGTGGAGAAAGTATGGACTACCAGATGTTGACAGAATGCAGCTTCCATCATCCTGGCCACTGGTCATTGGCCAGGGCTGTGCTTAGACCTAGTAAGCGAATGCAAATACATCTTGTTTTTTATGACCTGAAGCCAGAAACATAACATTACAGAATCTCCCATCCTTAGCTACAATATGTCATTGACAATGATACTGTGTAGTCTTTACCCGCATAGATAAGAAATGTGGGGGTGGGAGCATTAAAATTCTCTGACTTTTGCATTGCTATACTGTAGCATACTTTAAAAGAATCACATCAATTGCTCTGCTCGATTTTGGCTGTGGCCAACATTGGTATGTGGCCCACAGAAGGTTGCCCTTTAGGAAGTATGGCCCTCAGGAAGAAAAATCTTCCCCACCTCTGGAGCAGACAGTCATAGACCTCTGTAGCCTTTAGCATACTGAATTTTGCTTCACACTGCTTGCTCTTCCATGAATTCAGAATGCCTCAATTAAATATAATCTTTCTTTTCTTCCAAGTAACCAGTCCCATTATTTATATCTCTGGCTTCTTTCCAATTTCCATATCAACTTCAAGGTCCTAACTTCTTTGTTTCATCCACTCTGCCAGCCTCTTTCACACATCCTCCTTTCCCTCAAGTTGTTTTTCTTAATCTTTCAGCCCTAACATTTATTTTACTCGTGGAGATGCCATTGTGCTGTTTATCCTTAAATGTAAGCATTATACCTGCAGTCTGCAAGAATAGTACACAAAATATGCTTGTCATGTTAGATAACATTCTGGTGCTTTTGTGAATATCTTTTCTCATGAAAATCAAAAAGTCATGGAAGTTCTTTAACTACATTCCTGAAAAGAATTCAGGAGTTGGAATCTCTCTCTCTCTTTCTCTCTCTCTCTTTCTCTCTCTCTCTTTCTCTCACACACACATACAAAAACACACACAGTGAGAGAGAGAGAGAGTATTGTATATAATATTACTATATCTTACAGGGATACACTTCTATTTTATTTAAACTCTGAATTTCAACATGCTTTTCTCCTGATCCTTTCTTCAGCTAAGGCACGTGAGACTTGTAAATAAAAGGATTGAAGGCTGTCAGTTAGAAATGTCATGTCAGGCTGTCAATGGTTCATGAATAATTGACACAGAGATTACCTAGGGAAAGCTGCAATTAGCACTGCTCATTAACATATGAACTAAGTCTGGTTTGTTTTGTTGTGTGTAAGAATTTTACTTAACTCTTTGATCTGTGGAAACAAACAAAACCTTTCTGCAGCATTTATAATCATCCAAAAGGCTCTTCAGTTCAGCCATGTATCTGGAATATTTATTCTTCTGAAATGCATTGCATTTCCCCACATTTTTATTTACCACAGAGGTTCTTTTGTGTGGTGTGATGTAGTGTGCAGAGAAGTTTTATTTCAATACCTTTTCCATGTGTATTTCTTGCTCATGTATTGTTGAATTTAATTCACCAGATGAGTAATTTCTTAGGATTTAGAGGACAAATCAGACTGAAAGGGAACAAACTATTAAACTTAAATCCTCCTTTGTTAAACAGCTTTTGCAACAGAGCTTACCTCAATATATATGTAAGCCCTTCTCTCAGTGACATTTAACCCAGAACAGACATTACAAAAGCTATTTCCTGATAACCCACAGGAGGGAGATAATTCAGACCTTATTTGTACCAACCAGATTTTTAAACAGTCATTTCTAAAAAAGAACTGGACAAGTATTCTTCTGGCACCATAGTCATACTGTTCCATTCAAAGAGCAAGCACCTGCCCATGAGAAGTTATAAAAACATAATGGTTGGGGCTTTCATCACAAAACAATGTCACAGATAGAAACTCTATGTGAGCTACAAAAAAAGGAAGAGAAAACAGCAGTGCTTTCTTCTTGCAGACCTATAAGTTCAGTGTGAAAAGAACCTGTGTAGTGTAGACTAAATCTCAAATATACATCAGGGTTGCAGTGGTGGCTTGTGAAGGCAAGCCAGAGACAATGTCATTCTCCTGGCAGCAGTGCTGCAATCATGATGGAACAGGGCAAAGTGATGAGACTGTGGGAGCTCTGGGGAGACGACAATATCAACTGCCAACCTAGAACACCTAGATTGCAGAACAACCTAGATTGAGGAACCTCACCACTCCCTCAACCTATCCCATCTCTGCCCCAATTAAGTACAGTGTTGCAGCCACCGGGAAGCTGTCACTGCCTCTGTCCCCTCCTGGGAGGCTCCCTCACCTCAGAATCAGAAGACAAAGACAGTGTTTGAAGGAGAGTTTTGGCTGTGATGTGACCCAGAGGAGAGAGAGAAAAGGTTGCAGGTTGTTAAAGGCAGCAAGCAGGAGAGAGTGTCAGAGCACAATGGCCCATTTCTGTTTGAATCCAAGTCTGCAGCTTTTGGAGGAGCAAGACCCACTTGGAGTGTCAGTGCTGTGAATACCTTTCTCCCTCCTTCAGGTTGAACATGATGTGTACATTAGACATACATCATAAAAACACCACTGCGTCTGCTGTACATCATTCACAAAACGAAACTCAAATCCTGGGTAAGCACACATGGAACCCCTGGAATCTCACACCACTTGGAAATTGGGATGGTGTGGAACAATACCATAAATGTAATTACTATGATACCACTTTAAACAGTCATGGCTTCCCCCAAATTATTGCAGGAACTGTAGGGTTGTGAAAATTCTTAGGAGACTCCTATTCCCCTCACAGAGTTACAATTCTCAGAGTGGTTTAACAATCAATCTATTTTACAGGGAACTCTGGGAATTGTAGCTTTGTGAGAGGAACAGGAGTCTCCTAACAAATCTCAGTACCTTTAATAAACTACAGCTCCCAGAATTCTTTGATGGGGAAAAGTCATGACTGCTTAAAGTGGTATCATAGAGCTTTAAATATATGGAGTGAATGTGCCCTTAAACCTAAAGAGCTAGATACAAATCCCCTCTGAGCCATAGAGGTCACTAGGTATCTTTTGACCAGTTACTGTATTTCAGCCTAATCTGTCTCACAAGGATGTAAGTGTTAGGATTCTTGTTCCATGTTTGCAATCATGGGATTGTTTTCTATCACATGACGGTGTATGTTTTCATTCCACAATGTGGGAAGTGATGGAGACAGGCTGTTTGGATTACTGTGTTTCCGTGATGTGGGACTATTGTCCTTTGTTCTTTCTCTTTGCTGTCTGATGAGAAAGAGGAAGGAGCTAAATCAGAATGCTCCAAGTTATTATATGTAGGTTAGCCAAAATGCTGTGCTACTGAGTAATGTTATACAAATTGCAAATACTCTGCAGGATCCCTAAGCGTGCTAATGCCTTTCGGCATCAGTCGCTGTCATGTTTAGGCTGGAGAAAGCTTTTGAATCTCCCGAACGACCAACCAGGATGGAGAGAACATGCCAGGTTCCTACACATGAGTAGGATGATCCTAACAGTAAGAAGGATACCACCCCAAGGAAACATGCATGTATGGAACATTTAAACTCAATGGGGGTGCTTCAACCTCCATATACTTCTAAAATTTAATGGTATTTTATATGTGTGTGTTTTTCAGCAATAAAATATAATATTTAGGATGCTTGCTGAACTTGCTTTTAGTTGCATCATTTTCCATTTTTATGGGTGGATCTTTAGTTCTGTTAGGAACTTAACACTAGCTTCAGAGTGGCCTGAGGGGTTTAGGTTATAGACCTAGTTAAAACTTTTCTTTTCATCAGGTAGCAATCTGAATTTTAAGTCTAAACTATGAACCAGTTTCCCATATGTAATTTCCATATTTGATGCCCTTCCCTTCAGGTCTCATCACCTTTTGGAAACAAAGCAGGAATTAGAGACTATCAAATCATTCTATATAGCCAAGTTGTATAAAGAAATAATAAAAAATACTTTGGTATAATGAGCACTTCAACATGAGCACACAGCCAAAGTCATTGGCCTCATGGGATAAACCAAGGTATTGCCTCTCAAATGTAATATAGCTCATTATAATGTAAGCCTTCATTTTAGACCCATGCCTATTGTACCTCTGACCCATGTAAACCTGGTGATATTTCATCTCTTATTCATAGCTCAAACCTGAAACTGACACAATCGAAAACTTTTTCCCTGACAAAAATAGATCAATGAAAACTTTATACCTTTCCCATTTTCTAAATTTATCTATTCTCCTCTTTAATGTCGGTCTTAGTTTGCATTGCAGAATGTCACAAAAACTATTTTTTTCCAGGATTTGCAGCAATTAGTTTAGCAGTATTAGGCATCAGGCATAGAATCGTTAGGAATACAATTTCATATTGTCAGGGAACTGCCATCCAAAGAACCGGAGGTGCAAAGGCTCATTGAGGTTGAGAGAGAAGTAGCAGCGGAAGAGGGAACCAGTAGAGGGCGAGCAAGAACTCCAAGGGAAAGTGAGTCGGAGGGATGGCTCAGAGACGCTTCCAGCGAAAACAGTGGGGAGGTCTCAGGACCTCCTATAGGGACACCCACTCCTCGCCGGAAACTGTCACGCCGAGAGTCCAGAAGACGTGTTTCCGTTAAAGAGCTTTTATGTTGGAAACGATTCCGAAAGCAACCACTTTCGGATTCTACTAGCGATTGACGCAGCCATGCTGGAGGGGCTCCGTCACAGGCAGAGGTTTGAAAACCTGATCAAACTCTGAGGGACTTGCATTTTACGCACAAGCAGCTCATCATCCCATCACAGCAATCCAAAAGTCTCCGAAAGCCAGCTTGTGCAGGGAGAGGCATCATGAGCAACCCAGCCGGAACTGGAGGAGCAGGAGCAGCTGGAGGGGGTCCAAGCCTGGAAGAAAGGTACAGGGCGTTGGAGATCCAGCTGGCGCTGCAAACAGCGAGGCTTGAGGAGAGGAGGGCTCAGGATGCAGAAAAGGGAAAGGAGAAAACCACCCCGCTCGCCAGAAAGGTGCCAGGATTGGTGCAGAAATTCGGGGGGGATCCCAGGAACTATCATGCCTTTAGAACAGAGATGCAATACGCTCTCAACCTGCAGTTTGATGACTTCCCCGACGAGGAATCGCGAGTGGCTTTTGTAATTGGCCATCTCGAATCGGGGGCGAAGGACTGGGTTAGACCCCTGATGGCAGCGAATAATGAGATCCTAAAGGACACGAGGAAGTTTTTTCGTGCCATGGACCTGATGTTTTCCAGCGACATTGAGCAGGGGGTGGTGCGAAGGCAGTTAATGGCTTGCCAGCAGGGAAGCCGATCTGTCCGTGAGTACTGGACTGAGTTTACTATGCTGATTCATAAATTGGGGTGGGACCTATCGGCGGAACCCATCCAGATGCTTTTCGAAGAGGGGCTTTCTTCGGCCGTCAAAGATGAACTTTCCCGGGGGGCCAGGGCGGAGTCTATGGATCAGCTGACCAAATCTGCGCTGTCCATAGGAGCGCGCCAGGAGGCGAGGGCTTTGGAAAAGCGGGAAGGGAAAGGAGACCGTTGGAGGGAGCTCCGCATTCCAGACATTCCAGAGCCACCTTTCCCGCCGGCAGAGCCGATGGAAGTTGGAACAGCGCGGGCGCGCGCAGTTTCAAATCCCAGTGAAGGGCGGAAGAAGGAGGGAAAGAGCGCCAAGAGATGTTATCTCTGCCAACAGCCAGGGCACTTTGCCAGAGTCTGCCCACAAAGAAAGGAATGGCAAGGGATGGCAGGAGCAGTTGGGGAAAAGGAAGAGGAAAGCAAGGAGCAAGTAAAAGCCAACGCCTGGCTGCCACCGTCGGGGCACAGCAGCCAGGCCAAAGAGCAGTGAAAGTGCCCACGCCGGAACCTCCCAGACCTGCTTTAGTGATAGAGGTGTTACTAGAACTGCCAAACGGACACCCACTAAAGATCAAGGCGCTTTTGGATTCAGGCAGCTCCTGTAATTTCATGAGTAAGGAGTTTGCAGCTGAGCACCAGATACAGACCATGCCTTTAAGTAACCCCTTGCAGGTGACTACGATTGACGGCAGAGAGCTGTTGGGGGGAGAAGTTAGCCAACAGACTGTCCCGATGATAATGAGGGTGGCAAGGCACACCGAACGGATAGCGTTTAATGTGGCCACCTTGGGAGGAGCTCCCATCATTTTGGGGATGAGCTGGTTGGCGCTACACGATCCGCTAGTGGGCTGGCATCAGAGGGTGGTCTCCTTTGGGTCAGCGCATTGCCTAGAACACTGCAAGGAGGGGAAGGTTCCGGGAGGACCCAGAGTCACCCTAGCCGGGATGGAAGTAATGGACAAAGGGAAGGTGCCCCCGCAATACGCAGATCTGAGCAACGTATTCAGCGAAAGGGAAGCAGACAAACTGCCACCGCATAGACCCTTTGACTGTCAAATCAACCTACTCCCTGGGGCCCAACTCCCAGTGGGCATGCTGTACGCCATGTCAGACAGGGAGATGCAGGAGCTGAGGGAGTTCATTGACAAAAACCTGAAGCGAGGTTTCATCAGAGAGTCCCGAGCGGTGGGGGGCAGCCCAGTGTTTTTTGTGGACAAAAAAAAACACAGATAAGCCGAGACTTGTGTGTGACTTTAGGGCCCTGAATGCAGTGTCGGAACCCCTGGCTTTCCCTATGCCCCAAATTGATGACATTTTGACCAGGGTAAGGAAGGGAAAGATTTTTACAAAGCTGGACCTGCGGGGGGCGTACAATCTGATACGCATAAGGAAGGGGGATGAATGGAAGACCACCATGTTCACCCCTTTGGGAGCCTTTGAATACCTCGTTATGCCCTTCGGTCTACAAGGAGGCTCCGCGTGCTTTCAAGCTTTTATTAACCACGTTCTGGGACCTTTGCTCTACAAGAATTGTGTGGCCTTTTTAGACGACGTGTTGGTGTATTCGGAAGATGAGGAGCAGCATGTGAGGGACGTTCGAGAAGTGTTGGGCAGGCTGCAAGCCAACCAGCTGTGGGTGAAACTGGAGAAGTGCCAGTTTCATACCAAGGAGGTGGAATTCCTGGGGTACCGCTTGTCAGACAAGGGATTGGCCATGGATCCAGGCAAGGTCCAAGCGGTACTGGAATGGAAGACACCGAAGACCAAGAAGGATGTGCAAAGATTCTTGGGGTTTGGGAACTTTTATCGGAAGTTCATCAAGAACTTTGCCCACTTGACGGCGCCCATCACCGACTGCCTCAGCAGCAAGAAGAAATTTGT
This sequence comes from Podarcis melisellensis, assembly GCF_964234715.1. Classification (NCBI taxonomy): domain Eukaryota; kingdom Metazoa; phylum Chordata; class Lepidosauria; order Squamata; family Lacertidae; genus Podarcis; species Podarcis melisellensis. The sequence continues at coordinate 33,284,851 of NC_138541.1, forward strand.
TTGGACGGCAGAGGCGGAGCGAGCATTTGAAGAACTGAAAAGGGCTTTCGCCTCGGAAGAACAACTTCTGCATGTGGATTTACGAAAACCCATGAGAGTGGAAACCGATGCATCCGACCGGGCGGTAGGGGCGGTACTTCTTCAACCGGGGAGGAGTACGTCGGAGTGGAGACCGTGTGCCTTCTTCTCGCGGAAGCTGAATAAATCCGAGAGGAACTACACGGTGTATGACAGGGAACTACTTGCCATTCACGAAGCGTTCCGGAGGTGGAGACATTTATTAATTGGGGCACAACACAAGGTGCAAGTGTGCACCGACCACAAGAATTTAGAGTATTGGAGAACAGCTCGAGTGCTCAACCAACGACAAGTGAGATGGGCACAGGAATTCTCCAAATTCCACTTTGAAATTTGTTATGTGCCAGGCCCAGAAAACGTCAGGGCGGACGCGCTCTCACGCAAACCAGAGTATTGGGAAGGGGAGGGGGCGATCGAAGAGAGACATGTCATCCCTGAGGACCGCTGGGTGTGTGGGGCGGCGCTGGTGGGGCAACGAGAACTGGTAGAGGAAACGGAAAATGATGAATATGCCCAGGATAAGCTCAGAGGTCTCAGGGGGGAGGGCGAGAGCCCCGGAGGTTTTGAAGAAAGAAATGGGGCATTGTATTACAAAGGGGCACTGTATATACCCGAAGGTGAATTGAGGGGGAGAGTACTCAAGCAGTTGCACGATAGCCCCACGGCGGGACATTTTGGGCAACACAAGACCATGTGGTTGGTTACCAGGGAATTTTGGTGGCCCAAGGTGAGGGAAGATGTAAGGGAGTATGTAAGAGGGTGTGACCAATGTCAGCGAGCCAAAGGGGAAAGAAGGGCGCCGGCAGGGTTATTAGAACCATTACCCACACCAGAACGGCCTTGGGAAGCGGTATCAATAGATTTTATGACGGATCTGCCGAAGTCCAAGGGGAAAACAGCCATCATGGTAGTAGTAGACCTGTTAACTAAGATGTGCCACTTTGTAGCATGCTCACATGCAGTCACAGCGGAAGAAACAGCGAAGTTGTTTGTAGAACACATCTTTAGGTTGCACGGGGCTCCCTTGAGGGTGATCTCAGACCGCGGCAAACAATTTACTTCCAGGTTCTGGAGGAAACTCATGAGCTTGCTGCACGTGGAAGTCAATTTTTCAACTGCCCGGCACCCTGAAACCAACGGGCAGGCGGAAAGAGCAAATGGCATTCTTCAACAATATCTGAGGTGTTATGTCAATGACAGAGAGAACGATTGGGTCGAAAAGTTGGCGCTGGCAGAATTTGCCTATAATAATGCGGAGAATGTGTCCACAGGGATGAGCCCCTTTTTGGCTAATTACGGGTGTCACCCCAGGGCATTTCCAGGGGAAGGAGGGGAGAGATGGAGCGTCCCAGCGGCTGAACATTTTGTAGAAGAGATGGAAGCGATCCATCATCAGCTCCAGCTCAACTTAGAAAGGGCCAAGGCACAATATAAGAAGCAGGCAGACAAGAACAGAAGGGAAGGTGAAACCATAAGGGTGGGGGATCAAGTGTGGCTGTCAACCCAAGGGTTGCCGTTCAAAGGGGGTTGTAAGAAATTGAGACCCAGAAGATTGGGACCCTTTGAGGTCATTCAGCAGGTCAACCCGGTGGCTTTCAAACTCCGGTTACCCAACCACATGAAATTGCACCCAGTGTTCCACAGGTCGTTACTGTCACCATACAGGGGGGGACGTGAAGGGGAGCACGTCAGGGGACCAGCCTTGGAAGAGAGGGAACGCCGCAACCATGTAGCGGAAATCCTCGATTCCAGGTGGAAGGGAAATCAGGTGGAGTATTTGGTGGCGTGGGAAGGGGAACCGGAGTCAGAAAACACCTGGGTGATTGCAGAGGAAGTCAATGACGAGGTTTTAACAGAAACGTTCCACCAAAGATTCCCGAGGAAACCTCAGCCGGTAGCAAGGTTTAGGAGGGAGTATTTCGGCACCACCGACGAGGAAGAGGAACTGGAAGGGTTCGTGGAGTCGGAGTTGGAAGAGGGAGTGGACTCCGATGACGAAGAGTATCGAGAGACCAGGGACAGCAACAAGTGGAGGGAAGTGTTCGAGACTTCGGAAGATGAGGGAGGTTCTTTCAGGGGTTTTACCTCCTCACCGCCCATAGGGGAGGAGACGGGAGGGGGTGAAGGGGGCCCTGGAGGGGAGGTGGATGTCAGGGAACTGCCATCCAAAGAACCGGAGGTGCAAAGGCTCATTGAGGTTGAGAGAGAAGTAGCAGCGGAAGAGGGAACCAGTAGAGGGCGAGCAAGAACTCCAAGGGAAAGTGAGTCGGAGGGATGGCTCAGAGACGCTTCCAGCGAAAACAGTGGGGAGGTCTCAGGACCTCCTATAGGGACACCCACTCCTCGCCGGAAACTGTCACGCCGAGAGTCCAGAAGACGTGTTTCCGTTAAAGAGCTTTTATGTTGGAAACGATTCCGAAAGCAACCACTTTCGGATTCTACTAGCGATTGACGCAGCCATGCTGGAGGGGCTCCGTCACAGGCAGAAAACCTGATCAAACTCTGAGGGACTTGCATTTTACGCACAAGCAGCTCATCATCCCATCACACATATGCATATTTGTTAGTAAGAAACAGACATTGGCAATTCATTGTAAGCATACTGCACTTGCAAGAATAGACTTTCTGATTCATTTTCAATTCAGGAGGTAGCTTTATGCACAAACAAGTTGGGTGTTGGTCCTCTAAAACCAAGACATGCAGATGTTCTGGGCACTGACCATGGAGTAGGTGGAATTAGTGGCTTTGTGAGATATGGCTGAATCTGTCAGTTTCATTTTTAACCTGTTTTTCATTTTTCCTAATCTTCAATTTGCAATCTTTAGTCTACATAACTAATAATATTCACTTTTGGGGTGAATTTCTGCCTAACACAATACATGTATGTTCATCTCCCTAACATACATTTTTCTGCAGATATTCTCCTAATATATGAATTTTTGTACATATATTATGGCTGTCAAACTGCATCACAAAATCCAGACAAGTGTCCAATTCAAATCCAGCTTTTTTTGGTTAGTGTATTGTTTCAGTGGCTCACATTAAAATGTGAACTGAGCCAAACCTCTCCACCTTCCATAGTTTTGTGCAGAGTGGAACAAGCTCCTGCTCAAAGAGTTTTTAGGGTTGCCATGTGTTGTCTTTTTCCAGGACATGTCCTCTTTTTCAGGGGTAAATTTTGAGACAAATTACATTGAATGGCTGTCACAGTGTCCTCTTTTTTTGCTTTTCAAAATATGGAAACACTAGTTTCTATAACTGAATCAAGCCAAAACCTGATTTCCAAAGATATATGTTCTTAAAGCCCACAAATGTGTAATGAGTATAACAATCATATTCATTATAAATTTATGGTATGAATGGAGGAATGAGTGTAGGCCTGTTTTTAGGCTGAAGAACACCACTCTAAAATGGCGTCTTGCTAAGACTTGTGGAACTGATAAGGTTGGCAAGTGAAGTGGGGAAGAAGTGCTGAGTTCATGAGACTTGGTGTACAAACAGGCTGATAACAAAGGATGGGTGTTGAGCAAGATTGACTAATAAGGATGCAATGAACTCTGGAATGTGATGAACAACTTGGACGAGGAACAGATGGCGGTGAATCCCCAGAGATGGAATATCTGATTGAAAGTATATAAAGAAGGAAATTTCCACTGGAAAGGTGTGCCAGGTTCCCAGCGCTGCAACGCCTGCCACCCGTCCTCTTGCCAATAGCCTGATCAGCTACTGGTGAGAGTTGGTGAGCATGACTGAGCATGTGTGTGTGTTAGGGACTGCAGTTTCAATGTATACAATAAAAATGCTTTGCTGAGTTTCAACTCTCTGGGTCTTCTTGTGTTTCTTTCTCCTTCAGAACCAGCTAAAAACAAATCAAAAGAACCTCTGATTTGTAACAAATGTGCAGAAGATACAAATGGCAAAGCTCTTGCCACTGTTGCCAATGTGACTCTTTTTTAGACAACAACAACTGGCACCAAAGAACAAACTAAACTTAGAGAATTTCTCCAGCAAAGTCAAAGCAAATTGTTCCATGTGAGAGTAACTTTATTATCATTTAAAACCTGGAGCTTCTGTAACTGTTATGTTCTCACCTCTGGGGAAAGGTGTTCAACAAAGGGGCTCTTTGGTTCTTTGATTTCTGAAATCCTCCCATTTGGGCATATATTTATTCTTTTATAAACAACCTATTGTCTGTTTTCATAACTTCATTTTCAAACTGAAAATGATGAGAGAACTCTTCCCAATCAATAGCTACCCTATAAGAAAACCTTTTCATCCCAGAATCGATTGGTATTGTCAACTCATCCCTGACTTTATAGATAACCACAAAATGTGCCACACACAACCCATTTGAATGGATATGTCCGTATTTTAGGGTGATTGAGGTTGAAGGGATCTCAGCCCCTAGGAGTTGGCTCCTATACTGAGTTCTGAAGCATTTGGGCCTTCCTGTATTGCTAGAGGAATCGTGCTGCAAGTTGACCCATGCCTGTTTGTTGCTTGTGTCAGTAGCTGACTGGATGTGTTAAACTACTTAAAAGGTATGTCAGGATCTACTGTTGAAGCACTGAGCAATTTGCAGTAGACTTCCAGTTTTCAAATGGTTAACTGTGTGCGTTTGTTGCAGCAAAATAAACAGTCTTGTGGTGGCAAATTAATGATTGATAAATTGCATTAATTTATGGCATAAGCTTTCAAATATTTAGTCTGCTTCATCAGGTAGATCAGATGAAGCGGAATTTAGTCCAGGAAAGAAGCTGACAAAATAAAAGTTGTTTCTCAACAACTGTTGGTGGTTGTAGACTAGCTGCTGGAATTTCCCACCAGGGTTATTCTTTCTGTACACACAATAAATCTTATATCAAATTCTATAATATTCCATTGCTGCTATTTCCTTCTTTCCTGTCAGTTGACTTATACATACAGAATAGATCTACTGGGGTAATAAAATTATATTTTGTAAAAAGTCAAGCTATGCTTGCGGGGTGAGAGAGAAAGATATACACTCTTTTCTTTACTTAAAGATATTGATTGGATGACTTATAAACCACTTAATATTCTAAAAGTATTTCCAATAAAATACAGACATGACCTTTTTGCCATCATCACATTCCCAAGATATTTCTGCCTCTTTGCATGCAAAGAAGTGGAGCTATTCTGCAGATTTCTGCAAAAAGGGGAAAATGTCTTATAGTGAATTCATAATAGAATAGAAAGATACCTGATAGGAAATAAGCAACAAAACACCACTAGTATGCCATGCTGCCTCTGATGGTACAGAAGCACTTTGTGAAATAAATCCTCTTAAGTACATATTAAGAACCTGTGGCTTTTCAGATGTTGTTGGACTATATCTCCCATCAACCTCAGTCAGCATGGTCAATGGTCAGAGATGATGGGAGTTGTAGTCAAATAATATATAGAAGACAACAATTAGAAGACAGCAATTCCCAACTCTGTTTTTTAAAGCTTTTGCACTGGTTGAGAGGATTTCCCTGAAATGTAGTTAAAATGGGAAATTTAAAAGGCAATGACACATGGTTACAAAATGAAGCCCAATTGGAAGAAAAATCAGATTAAAAGTCATTCCTACACTCTTTAATAATACTTCATAGGTAGCATCACAATTAGTAAGTGCATCACTCAGTATTTAAAAGACCTGGAGCCCAGGTCCATGACAAAAATGTGCATAAACTTTGCATACACTAATTTATATGTATGGATACAAATTTAATCTGGAAAGTCCTGAAAACCTTTCCCCTCTCAAAATGGCTATCTAGGAATAACCTTATTATGTTCTTTCCAGCTCCTCTTTTTAAGGGGAGTGCTGTTGAATGGTAGCTTTGAAACAGTTTGTTATAGAACTGGCCAAGAAATATTTTCAATATATCAGTGAGATAGTTTATTATACTGCTATTTCAAGAACTGGTGGTTGCCTAAAATGTCAAAAGATTCAGAGAAACAAAACTGCCTGTTTTACTATACAAGCAGCAATCTGGAAGTGGCCCTTCATTCTCCAGTGGTTATATCATCTGTCCTTGAAATGTCAATCATCCTATCCATACAACAAAAGTACGCTTCTGCTGCCAGAACAGAAAGCTAAACAGCACAAAAATATAAAACAACAAAATAAAACCCTAATATAGGAATTGAGCTAAAGTACAGCAAAATACATTTTGATAAATCAGGTATGATGCTGGGGATGAGAGCCCTGCTGCTGGAAAAAGAAAAGAATGAAAGAAATTGCCAGAATGAAATAAAGCTGATTTTTTTGTTGTTGACATGAGTAGGCAATGGTCACTTGGAAAAATGAAAAATGAGGGAGGAGACCAGTGAAATTAATAGCCAGGGATGATGGGATTTGTAGTCCAGAAACATATGTAAGACTACAGGTTGACCACTATACAGTGGGGCCCACCAACTGCAGAGTTCAGAAGAAGAGAAAGACTACAATTCAAATCTTGCATGCTAGAATATAAGCTCTGTTAAAATCATTGGGACTTTCTTTCATCGACTTGAAATCAGACTATTATTTTTTTAAGTGTTCACAGAAGATGCAGTACTTCTCAGATTCATAAGATACATTACTGTACTATGATGCACATTGCCATAGCAACTAAATACATCTTGATGTAAGCCAGCTGAGTCATTTGACATCTATGAGGTGGCTCATTCTATGCCACATATTTTGCCGATTTACCAATTGATTGCCTGTTGTGTGGGCCGAACATATGGACAGATAAGTGTTCAGAGAGAATACCAGCTACATTATTGGGGGGGGGGAGGGTGTTATGCTTATCACGGTACAAACCTTAAAGTAATTAAAAAGGTACCGCAGAAGGTAAAGATGTTGCAATTACAATTAATATCCCGGGCTGCAACAAGGGCTTATTGGCTATGTTGCAGCCAATATGATTGCACCAGTAATCCTTTTTGTGCAGTTTTTATAATGAGACATAAATGTATTCCTCTGCATGTCCAACCCAAAGAATCTTGGTACAATGGTACACAGAATGGCATAAAATTTTGCAGGGTCTTATCAATGCATGCTTGCCCCTGAAAATGTAGAGCAGACCGAAACAAAGATAAATTGGATGAGCTGAAAGCTGTAACCTGCTGGGCATGCATAGTTCGAGATTTGGAAATAAGACACAGAAGGGTAGAGGGTTGTTAATACATCAGTTCCACTTCAGAACAGGACAAAGCAATCCAGAGCTCTAAAGTTCAGGAGAAATTTGAAGAAATAGAATTTTGGAAGCATCCTTCTTTATATGTTTAGACATTTTTGGAATATCCCAGAAGCTGAAAATCCAATCAATCCAATATGTACTAGGACAGATACATATTGTTTCTTTCAAAGACATCCAGCGTTTATCACAAAAGTAGTTAACAGACAAATGATGCATTCTTACTCACTAGAATTTCTTTTGTTAAAGCTAATGCACATTACCTGGCTTTGTGCTGTTTCCCATTGTCGGAGGTTGTGTAGGGGAGGGGAACTTCTTCGTATTGATTTGAGGCAAATGGATTAGTGCAAAAACCCATCCATACATTGCTGCACAAAGCTGCGGGATTTTTCTTGTGCTACATCCTTCAGAGGAGATGAGATTGTTATTATACAAAAGTAATTGCAGGGCAGAAACACGGTTTACACTCTCTTAATCTCTGTGCAGAAAAGTGAAAACGGGTGTTTGTTCTTTTATGCCCTAAGGAGTACAGCATGTGTTAAGTGATGGGGGGTTAGATGCCTCACTCTGGAACTTGGACAAACTCTGTATCCTTTTTCAGATGAAAGCAATGTTGAGAGACAAGTTAAAGTGACCTCTTCCTACCCCTCATGCTTAGAAATACGTATCTCTTTTCAAACTGCTAAGAAGTGCTGACAGTCCTTCATAACTGTCATGCTTTAGTTATGGTTCAACCTAAATTCTTCCTCCATCTTATGGCTTTGCTGTTTGATGTTCACCCTTATGATGCTTTGCTGTCACTATACAAGATATATAACTAATAGCACTAAACATTACTACATTTTCATAGCTTCTCTGCTTCCAAGGCTTCTCAGCTTTTATGCTTAGGAGTATAGGTTCACAGCTTCACACTTTTTAATTTGTGTCTTCTTAAATGACTTAAACATTAAAAAAAGAAGACAAGCTTTCAAAAGTTCTCATGAAGGCAAGGTATGGAAAATCTGTGCTTTGTTTTGCTAATTATGTTAGAGGATATGCCAATGTTAGACACCATATTCTCCTTCAAGTTCCATTATTGCTTTAAGTAATTGCCTGGAAGTTTCTAATTGGTTTCAGAAGGGGTTAGAAGTGGCCTTCAAAAAATATGGCACTTTTTATTGGTGGGGGGAGGGGCAGTCTGTGTCTGAAATTCACTCATTCTGTTGGGGAGAATTGCCATTTAAGATTTTACAGCAGAAAAATTATTCACCATTTCAAGCAGCAACAGAGCTGCTGTCAAAATAGTCTGGTGTCATCACCATTTATTACCACAGATTACAGCTCTTCAGTTGCTTGAAGTTCTAGTGTAGTTTCCCCCTCTCTTCTTTTATGAAAGAAGGGAGAAAAGCAATTAAAATCAGGATAGCCAATGTGGAGTTACTTGACCACAACTCCCATCACCCCTGACCATTGGACATGCTGACTGCGGCAGATGGGAAATAGAGTCTAACAACATCTGGAAAAAACTGTGTTGCCTAACACTGTTTCATAATATACCAGGTTTTCAAATTGTCCTGTTTCTGGAGAAAATTCTAAAATGGAAAGTTCCAAAAGTTTAAAAAACTGTAACTAGGCTGATCTAGTCAAAGTTAAGCAGACTTCACAGCATTAGTGGGGCCAGATTAAAATAGTCTGGGATTCAGTGAAATATAATAAGAAGTACTGTTTATGTGAAAAATTTTCTGAATGTCAGTCTAGTAACATGCACAGCAACTGCTGACCCAACCTGGCCTTCACTCTCACATTTCAGCTTGGCTGAATCATGGCCCAATTAATATGCATTAACTGTCTAGCCCACAATCCTCTTTACTTACCTCACAGATGATGGCTATGAAGACCAGCATCTTCTCCTACCTCTAATTCCAATCCTGAATTCCAGGCATCCACACCCTCTATATTTCCCAACCCTCAAAAGTATTTCAGAGCTTTGGCAGGAGAAGTCCATATTCATTCATTTATCCAGAGACATGCTATAATTTTACAGAAGTTCCTGCTCTATTCTTTCGTGAAGTAGTTTTAAATGCTTCTTGTGTTAGATGCCAAAGATTACTTGCAAATGTGTTCAACAAATTTATGGATTTCTATTTCATGGCGCTTCAAAGATTATTGTTAGCACAGTGAGAAATATTTTACTGTTCAATCTTCATATTTATTGAGGGTGGATTGCAAATAACCATAGTCCTGAGATTGAAAGCTAATGTATTTCCAGATGAAACCTCAAAATATTTTTCTAATGAATTTTAAATTAATCCACATCAAAAGCCGTAGCTGACATTAATTTGAGTTAGCTTGTGCTGTGAGCAAATATGGAAGAAACGTGGTACAAGGGAAACACCCGGATATGCTGCTGAAGTGATATCAGTCCTGGAAAAAAGCATCCAGGTTATTACAATTGGTTGTACAGAATGAAGTCATCTGATTCAGGCATCAGAAATCCCCCCCCCTTCTGTTCTCCTACCCTTGCAATTTGGTCTGGAGGATTTGGGGAAAATTCAGAACGGATTTGGGGGAGAGTGGGGACAAAGTTTGGGGCATAGAAACTGCACACAAGGAACATTCCCATACAAAATATTAAATAATAATAATAATAAAAATAAAAATAATAATAGAACATCTCCTTCATTTCATGTGGTTACAAGAGTCTCCGTTTTATCCAAATTGTGAGCCGTTCATTGCTGAAATGGTATGAAAATATGTCAATAGGCAATGTTTTGTGTGATTGGGGTTACAGCTGCTAAATGTTTTGTTTCACCTCTAAATGAACTGAACTGAACTGAACTCCAACAATTTCAGTGAAGTTGTGGAAATGTATATCAACCAAGAACGTTGAAGAACATCTGAGTTCCTTTTAAGACTCTAGAGAACAATTTTTTTTTGGGGGGGGGGTTGTTTTTCAATGTAATTGGAAGGCTGGAAGCATCACTGTATGGTAATAATCCTTTAGTGATTAAGACCCTTGTTACATGAATTTCACTCTATTTTAAAAGAAGCTTAAGAACTAGCTAGAGCAAGAAAACTCTGCATCTTCAAAGAGTGGTTTGCAAGCCTGCATACCAAACAGAAAACATAAGTGGAAAGGGTGACCTTGGTAGAACATAGCTGTACCTGTTTGTTCTTTGAAATGTGGGTAAAGGCAAGAATTGAAAAGTAACATTTGGATCTGCAGGCTTCTATTCAAATCATGTTGAAGCCAGACAAATAAATAAATAAATTAATAATAATAATAATAATAATAATAATAATAATAATAATAATTTATTATACTCTGCCCATCTGAAGGAGCTTCCCCAGCCACTCTGGGCGGCTTCCAACAAAATATTAAAATACAGTTATGCATCAAACATTAAAAACTTCCTTAAGCAGTGCTGCCTTCAGATGTCTTCTAAAAGTCTGGTAGTTGTTGTTCTCTTTGACATCTTGTGGGAGGGTGTTCCACAGGATGGGTGCCACTACCAAGAAGGCCCTGCCTGATTACCTGTAACTTGGCTTCTCGCAGTGAGGGAACTGTAAGAAGGCCTTCAGCGCTGGGCCTCAGTGTCCGGGGAGAATGATGGGGGTGGAGAAGCTCCTTCAGATATACTGGACCAAGGCCGTTTAGGGCTTTAAAGGTTAGCACCAACACTGGGAGCCAATGTAGGTCTTTCAAGGCCAGTGTTATGTGGTGTCGGCGGCCACTCCCAGTCACCAGTCTAGCTGCCGCATTTTGGATTAGTTGTAGTTTCCGGGTCACCTTCAAAGGTAGCCCCATGTAGAGCATGCACAACTCTGGCGAGACAGTCCACGGGCAGGTAGGGTCTCAGCCTGCGTACCAGATGGAGCTGGTAAACAGCTGCCCTGGACACAGAATTGACCTGTACCTCCATGGACAGCTGCGAGTCCAAAATGACTCCTAGGCTGCGCACCTGGTCTTTCAGGGGCACAGTTACCCCATCCAGGACCAGGGAGTCCTCCACACACACCCCGCCTCCTGTCCCCTAAAAACAGTACTTCTGTCTTGTCAGGAGTCAACCTCAATCTGTTAGCTGGCATTCATCCTCCAACCGCCTCCAGACACTCACACAGGACCTTCACTGCCTTCACTGGTTCTGATTTGAAAGAGAGGTAGAGCTGGGTATCAGCCACATATTGATGGACACCCAGCCCAAACCCCCTCATGATCTCTTCCAGCACCTGCATGTAGAGGTTGAAAAGCATGGGGGAGAGGGCAGAACTCTGAGGCAACTCACAAGTGGGAGCCCAGGGGTCTGAACACTCATCCTCCCCCCCCCCCACTTTCTGAACATGGAGGAAGGAGCGGAACCACTGTGCCCCCAGCTCCCAGCCCCTCTAGACGGTCAAGAAGGATGTTATGGCCGCTGAGAGATCCAGCAGAACTAGGAAACAGCTCTTACCTTTGTTCCTAGCCTGCTGGAGATCATCAACCAGTGTGACCAAGGCAGTTTCAGTCCCATGATGAGGCTTGAATCCCGACTGGAAGAGATCCAACTGGTCCGCTTCTTCTAGGCATGCCTGGAGTTGTTCAGCAACTATGGATTCAGCACTTAGACAAATAATTTAAGTGACATATTTATCAGTGCTGAATGGAGTATCAGAACGAATGTCTGATGAAATGGAAGCAAAATGTGTGATATTGCTAAGTTGGAACCTTATATTGACGTGCACATTCTTCCTGGGTACCCTTTTAGCAAGAAAGAGAAACCATTCTCAAAATGGTGCTGGAAAAACAGTTATTATTGACAGCATGAAATTCGATCTTAGATATTAACAGAAGAAGGGTAAGTAACCAACAATATGTTTTGATTTTTCTGTTTCTGACTGAATGGTCCAGAAATGACCCTATAATCATGACTTTGGATCCACAGGTAAAGTTGGAGTATGTATCCTAATTCTGCTGTGAGAATGGGCCATTTAACTCCTCACCCCACAGTCTAGGCAGTCCAGTTCTTATTGGGTGTACTGCAGAAAGACACATGCCAAACACAAGCATGCAAGGATACAGAAAATTAGATCTGAATGTAATTGGAAATAAGGAATCATGTAAAACTTTTGTTGTTGCTGCTAAATCGCTTTCATAATAAATCTAAAATGAGATTTATAAAATGGGAGATTTGAAGGTGATCCATTAGATGTTGTGGCCTTAACCTGGATATCTAAAGAACAAGGTATCTAAATATCCAATGACATTGAAGATATTGGTGACTTACAAATGGCCTATTTATTGAGCATTCATCCTGTTACATTTGCAGGGAAATTAGATGATATCAGCTGTTTATTGAATATCCATTCCGTTTTGTTTGGATGAGATTATTCATGCATTCATTGCTTTTATATACCACAATTCTTCCAATACACCAAGGCTGGTTACAATTTAAAATTATTAAGACTAATGATATAACATGCAAATAGTGCTCCAAATTAACCAAACTTTCTTTATCTACTAACAGAGGAGGTTCTTGTGTGAAAAACTTTGACAGTTGTAAACCTGAAGCATATTGCAAAGGTCAGTAATTTACCACTGCTTAGAAATTCATATCACATTCTTTCATATGTTGACCTGTGTGTGTGTTTATTTGTGTACCACTGAGTGGAAATGTTATTAAGAACAGAAGGTGAACTTCAGGGTGTATGATTTCAAAGAATTTGTGTCAAAATCATGACACAATTGCTTAACTGCTGTGCAGAAGGAGCACCTTTATGCCTTGAGATCATGAATTAATTTTATTCTCAGAAATACTGCATTTCTTGTTATTTTCAGAAGTGGAGGTGGGGGGAATCAGGATTCACACATTACACAGAGAAAGTATGGCACAACCCAAAGTGGTGCATTTTATATTTTTATAAGAACAATGCTATTATGAATCAGAGAACCCTAATTACATCCTCATAAAGATGTAAAAACATACAGTGCAGTTATTCTATATTCTGACCAAACACTTAAATATAATAATAATCATAGTGATACAGTTAAAAACATGTTTCAGGTTTGTGGAGAAGTTTCTGCACATGGGCTTCTTACAAAGCAAAATAAGCAATACAAGTAGAGCAGCAATTCATATTCTAGCATCAGTGGCAAAATCAGCAGGAAGACATCATAGAATAAGTTAAACCAAAGCCAGGCAAACTAAAATGGTCTTTCATTGGCACAATAAAGGGTAAAAACATAGGCACCAACATTTCTGTTTGTGCTTCAAGCCCCAAAACCCATCCCCCATGGAAATAAAGACACAGTGGAGACAGAATTTAGTTTAATTGTTAATGGGCAAATTTTGGCCACAACTTTATTAAAATACACAAATGTGACTGGTATTGGCTTAGGCATTGGTATCAAACTATATCTGGCTCCTGCCCCAGCCTGCAGGAAACCTGGAAGGGTAAACAACCAGCAGGGGGATCTCCATCAGTGTATATTGACTAGTGCTCACCCCTGGGGTTTCCGGGGGTCCTGGCATGGCCCTAGCCCCTCTCCGGGCTTCGGATGAGATCCAGACCCCCGGATTCCTTTAACGGAATGCCCTATTCATTGGAGGAGCAGGTGATGGCCACATCTCCCCTCCCCACATTCCCCCAAACCAATGCCTAGCCACCAAACCTTACAAAGTTGTGACGATTGCTAAGAGGTAGGCAAAACCAAGTGGTCACAGCCAATCTGCCACATTGGAAAAAATTCCTACCTGGCCCCCATTCCAAAAACACAACCTAATTAGTGGGTGTTTGGCAGCGCAAAGCAAAAGGAGGTCCCTACGTCATGCTGCCAAATAAATACCCCCAACCTTGCCACGCTTCTGATTGGCTAAAGGCCATTGGCATAACTGTGGCACCACCGGCTTGGAGCGGGGCAAGCCCCGCCCATAAGCCGGCTAGGGAAGAGTTTCAGGGCCGAGTACAACATGGACCCTCTATTAGGAGGAAACAACTTGTCACCCTCCTAACCACCAAAGGTGTAGATAGCCAAAGCAAGAAAGAAATGATTATCCAAGTTGGGTTTGCTTTCTGTCCCAGGGTCATTCCCTTGGGAATAACATGGTGGAAGGCCACAAGCCTCCCCTCCAACATGCTGCAGAGGAAAATCAGGACATGCATCTTTCAGGGCTGCACTCCTGCAAGAGCCAGGTGACTCACGCAATAGCGCACACACGAGCCGCGCTCTCAGGGTAGCAAAAATGAGACATCCCAGGATCCAATCAGAAGACAGGATGGCTTCTCCAATTCTGGGATGTCCCACTCAAAGTGGAACAGTTGAGGGGTATGCACATGCTGTTGGTCTGCAGGTGCCATAAACTGGCAGGACTATGGGGGGAGGGCGGAGGAAGAGGGGTAGCCAGAACTGGAACACACTGAGGCAAGCTGGGGATGGGGAAGGAGAGGATGTACTCACAGGGTGACAGAGAATGATAAGGGGGTTGGAGTCAGTGCAGAAGACCCATCAGCAGAGCCAGAGGAGTCTCTTTCTCCATGAACATGGCAGGCTCTGAGTCTTAGGCAGCACCAGGAAGGCTGCTCTAAGACACTGAGGCAATCAAGGGCCTACAGTCCAGGTGGGGCTCGCTAGCTCTCGGAGGAGGTGTGTGATTCGTTAGCTGGAGCTGGCTTGGAACAGGTGAGGGTCACATGCCTTATCAAGCTCAGATGCTGCAATCAGTAGGCATAGTATAAAAGGGAAGCAGAGCGGAGGTGCTGTGTCTGCACAACTGCCTGCATTGAAAGACCTTGGCTGGGATGCTGCTAGACCTCTGCAGATCTGGACTCATGGATTGACTGTGGACAGGGGACTTGGCATACTTACTTGCTGCCAGGTAGGCTAGGGGTTCAGGACGGCAGGGCCAAAACTTATTGTGGGTGGATCTAGGACTAAACGTTTATGGTATCACCTCTTCTTTCTGCCCCCACTTTTTTTTCTTCCTCTCACCAGCTTCTCTCTAACCTTCTTTGGGTATTCTGTTCTTGAATGCTGACAGCTGTGGGGCTTGGGAGATGTGGGGATGAGCATGCTAGCCCTTACTGCTTTACCCAGTAGCTGTTTCAGTCTCACTCCACAAGTTGTAAATGAGCTTCTGAAACAAGTTGTTTTTTGTGCACTTGGACATCCTCCCTCATTTTAGGACCCTGAAAATGTGTGGTTTACAAATTAAATTCTCAAATACTGGAGAGATGCTAGATGACATGTCTTTCCCCAGAATACTATGTTGAGCATGCCAAAATACAATTTATATTGAGAATGCATTCAAGCATATGGAGTGGCATCATTCCTAGTTTCCTAAAAGATAAATGAAGTATGTGCTTCTGTTGGAGATGTTTTTTTTCATGTGATTATAAAATGATTAGCAATCCCCTGAGCTAGTTGGTCTGTCTCTAGATGAGTGGGGCGGATTCTCTTCCAGTTTTCTGGCTGAATTTTTTGTTCTTCTGCTAGTTGGCCAAATCTGTGACTACTGGCGATCTCACAGCTCTTGGATGCTTAATACAAAATTATACAGTAGCATTGCAGTACTTGTTCTAGTGAGAGCCCCATTAGAGGTGAATAGGTCTGGCAGGCTCAAGTTGTACAAACCAACCCAAGGCTGGTTCACTTTAAGCGTGCTAGAAAGACACAACTGACCATGACTCCCCAGAGTATATTCCCCCGGGGAAATAGAAGCATGTGCATTTGTCACACATGATGTTCTACACACAGTTTTCCCTGTAGACAAACAGTATTGTGTATTGTTCCAGAAGGGGGTCTTTCTTATCCACAGTGACTTCTGGAAATCATGAAAGATTACAGATGTGGGGGACTGGTGTATCTGTCTGTGAGATCAGTAGGTTTTCCAGGGGCAGTCCACCCCAATTCATTGCCTGAGGTGAGACAAGAAGGTGCTGCTGCTGAAGCCCACCCCCCTCACCCCATTGCTGAAGCTTCTTTTAACTTGTTTGTGTAGTGGTACTCACAACATGACAGTGCCAGTGAGATCCTGTGATCTTGCAGAATGCATGAGATTGCACTGGGTGTTGCTGCTTCTCCCATAGTAGTGGGATGGGTGCGCTGCCTCTGAGATGAATCTCGGCCTGCCTCATGGGTGAGCCAGTCCTGGTGTCTGCTCACCAAGTGGACGTTTGGAGCTAAGCCATTGTATGTGAAGGTAATCTAGCTTGTACATCTGCTCCAGTCAATGCAAGATTCAATGCTTGCTTACGCACATACATATATTTGTATATCACAGGTGGGTATAGGAGCCTACTTCTAGGGGCCTATATCCCTTCACCCCCCAATAAATATTTGATGGGGCCAGGCCCCCCAAAAATGGATGAGCACTGCCATTCAAATTGTGTGTATGCACCATGTCTTGTGATTATGTGGGATAGGGCTTATCTGCCCCCCAATATTTTATTCAAAGTTGGCACCCTTGCAGGTGGGCAATATTTGGCCCAATTTCCTATGGCCTTTACCTTAATGGAATGTGAGGAAAACTGGGGAGAAAGTAAGATGGAGTGGCAGGAAAAAGGAGAGAAAGAGAATGGTTCCCCCACTTTTTGCTCCAACCTGCCCACTTCTGACTCCAGGGCCACCCATACTACTGTAATGTACTCTTAATGGAAAACCTCTGAAGTTAAAAAAGGGATGCATATGAAAGCTTCAAAATACATTGAATTGCACATGCTGAAGGGTCATACATAAAAGCCTATCAGTGAGTTGCTTCACCCATACAATATTTCCAGACTGTAGATTGATTGTACTGGTCCACGATTCTGTAAACTTAATAAAGTACCGTATACACTTTGACAATTCTATAAAACAAGCAGAAATATTCAAGTCAGACAGAATCAGAAGCCTCTTTTAGATTGTTTTCCAATAGGACAAGAGAAGAAGCATTCCTTATGTTGCTTTTGTTTTATTTATTTAGTGTTCTTTTCTCCACTCCCCCCAGCCCTAAAAAAAATAAGTCACTAGTGAAGTTTGGTGGCCACTGTAGTCAGCTGAGAGGGTAGTCAAAGAAGGCTTGATGCTGACCAATATCTTGGTTTTATCTTTTATAATTGTAATAAAACAATTAAATACTTAAGAAATAATTATCCAGCGGTTACCAATAGCAGATTAAAATGTTACAGCCAATTGTATTTGTGACTGAGTCCCAATGATTATAACTTAAATATTTAAAATAAAGGTCTTCCAATTAATAAGATAATTTTAAAAATGCTTGCAATGTTTTCCAGAGTCAACAAACTAAGATTTCCAGCTACATTTCTCCCAATAACATTTTTTTTTTTACTGTATCTTGCACCTCAACCATTCCAATAAAGCATAAATAAACTTCATTTCTCCATTTTGCTTTCCAAAGTAGTGTGAAGGTCCTTCAACTTTCTCTAGCTCAAGGAAGCAATATTACGCTCAGTGGCTAGCTTCCAGTCTTTGGTTTGTTCATCTGTTTCAATCTGTTGTAAGCCATTGGAGAGGATTTAATTATAGGCAGATGGAGTGCATAGAAGAAAGAGTGGAATGATATCAAAAACCAGTTAGAGCATCAGCTTCAGTCAAGAGTATTTTCCTCTTTGCTGTTGTTTGCTTTTGCTTTTTGGCTACAGTCTCCTAGGTCTCAACACTCTAACACAGGGGAAAACAAAAACACCCCCAAAGAAATCCCAAGGGGGTTTCAAGGAAATTTGGTTGCCAGTGCTCCCTCCCAAGGCTTACCTGCAGTTATATTGCTATCTAGTGAGGAATCAAAAGGCATTAAGCTTTGGAAAGAGAGTCTCATTATGCTTGCTGTGAGTATGTATCATGCAAATGATAATCACTTGAACAATAAATGCTCGGCATGCAATGAATCCATCTGTATGTTTACCCAGTACTCCCAGGTAGGATATCGTCCTTAGTGTTATTCTATCGTTATCTACTCAAGAGTAAGTCTCACTGACGTCAATGAGACTTATTCCCAGGCTGCATAGGGTTGCAGCCTTAGACCTTGTTTACATTATCACTCCTTCTACAGCAATATGTTGATCTAAACATGGGCTTCATTCTGGACTGGCCCTACCATTAGGCAAAGTGATTTAATCACCTCAGGTGGCAAATGTTGGGGAGCAGCAGTTGCATTCCTCTGGTTCTTCCTAAGCGTCAGAGAATGGGCTGCATTCCCTTCTGCTAGAGGACAGTGCTGTGTGTGCTACATGGCCTCTCGGTGCAGTGAACGGTGTAATTTTGAACTGAGAATCAACTGCCAATCCATCTGCTTTCTGTGTAAGGGATAAGGAGGGAGGGCCATTTTTTCCAGTGCCTAAGGCCGCTAAATGTCTCGAGCCAACGCTGTTTGGTTGATCTCCACCAGCTATTTACTGCTCTATGCAAAGAAGATGGAACTCCAATGCGATATATCTAGCTGCCCTCAACCAAGTGGAAGCAAATCTTTCAATTCACAAACGCCTATTATAATGAGAAGCAATGCTGAGTAATTGAAGTTTGGCCAGCTAAGCAGAAGATAAGGGCCAATGTGCTTTTTGCAGGTACATCTTCCTACCATCTACCAGCTGGAACAATCCCTACGAAACCAGGCAATTACATCTGTAAGATTATTTCAGAACTTTAAATGTTAAGACTTAAAATCTCTGGTGGGGGCACAGATGGAGACAATGCTGTCACCGCTGAAGGTTGCCACTGGAAACAGATTGAGTCCAATAATCAGACTGGACAAGTAATTCTACAACTGCACTTTGCCTAACCAACAGTGGCAGGCTTCTTGCCTCACAGTGATAAATGTACAGACTGTGTCTTGCATCTCATTTTCAAGTTTGGCAGGCTAACATGATCTGTTAATGAATGGAGACATCTTTAAGCATGTAGCTGGATGCCAGCAACAGTTGGTAACCCTCCACACCTATCTTATTTCATTCTATTTACAATTCAGGCAACAAAAAACTGCTGATACTTGGCCAACAGTGCTCACATGACTTTGGGAAATGGTTGAAACTTTTAAAAAACAACAACACAAAATTAAATAAATTCTGACTCCTGAGAGACACAGGTTATCATCTAGAGTATGGACAAAGAAGGCATATGTGAGACCATTTCTGTACAGAGCATGAAACCAAATCAGAACTTGTATTATTCAGAACACTGACAAGGGGAAAAAACATTTGGGAGATGCCTGGTATAAATAGCATGAAGCACATGCGAAGTTTTGTATATATATATATTTTAAAAATCTTTACAGAAGATATCTGTAAAGATATCACTCAGCACTTGAGTACATTAAGAAAAGCAATAAGTTCCTGTGAGCTAATACAGGAGGACTATGCCATTAAAGAGGAAGTATTTTACAGAAAGCAGTAAACCTACAGAATAAGCACCTCCATCCTTTAGGGAAGGCAACTATTAACTTGCAATAAATTGATTCTTTCTTCATATGTAGATATGCAAATAGAAGTGAAAGCGAAGAATGATATATTGTCATATGACACTGTAATGGTAATTTCACCCTCAAAATGAAAGAGGAAATGTTCAGAAATGGCTGTTTTGGGTTTGCTGCTCCGTCCACCTGGCAGAAAGTATTTGTGTGGGGCTGTGTCCTGAATGCACACCCTGGCTGGAACTAGACACACCAAAGAAGTGCTTTAGTTGAAAGCATTGTACAGTGGTACCTCTGATTACATACTTAATTCGTTGCGGAGGTCTGTTCTTAACCTGAAGCTGTTCTTAACCTGAAGCACCACTTTAGCTAATGGGGCCTCCTGCTGTTCTCATCCTGAAGCAAAGTTCTTAACCCGAGGTATTATTTCTGGGTTAGCGGAATCTGTACCCTGAAGCGTATGTAACCTGAAGTGTGTGTAACCCGAGGTACCACTGTAAATTTAAACAGGGAAAACAAGTACTGTAGAGAAAAACAGGACTCCACATTGCCATCTGGTGGCAACATGTTAAAATGGTGGCAACATGTTAAAATGCATACACAATGCATACTGTATATAGGAAATCACTTTTTCTTTACCAATCTAGCTGAGTCCTCTGTAAACAATTGGTGGCTCAGGGGTAGAGCTAGCATAGGTATATAAACCCCGAATGCTTGTAATTCCTACACACCTGTTTGCTCTTGGGTTTCAATGTAGTTTCATGTGGTCATATATGCTTCAATAGAGATATTCTCCCTATCAACCATACTGGTACTTGAGGGATACCCCCCCCCCATGTTTACCTAGGGAGGATTTTTGACAATAATGTGATGTGTTTACACATTAATTAGGGAGTTCATTAGGTCCCAACAGTGGGGCTGTTCAGGAAGTAAATACAGGTAAGAGCATCAGTGAGTGCTCAAGGCACCAAGATGGTGAAAGGGGTTTCCCTGGGCTTGCCACTCAGGGCTTTGGACCTGGGAAGGAACCTTCTTATGACTATCCTGGGTCATGCACTGAGAGTCTCAGGACTCAGGTATGGCTTCCTGCCATCTGAAAAAAGTACCTGAGATTCTGCATTCAGATTAGATTTCAGTGAGAATATCCCACATCACTCTAGGCGAATGAAAAAGGGGAAGGAGAGAGTAACAGGTTAAGACACTCCTGATGGTGTCATTACCCCCCAAATTGGCAAATAGACTTGCGTGGAGCAGTTTCTCCATCTTATTATCATTATTAACAATAGTTGGTTTTCTGATATTAGAGGAGTTCATTCGTCTACTAGTTTCTCAAGTGTTCTATACACATCATGTTTCAGGTGCATTGGTAATGCAACATGGTAGGAAACTAATAACAGTGTACACAGATCAAGGCATTTCTGGAAATCTATTATCAATACAAAAGTCACAAGACAACGAGTTGCTTTAAAACAGGATGGAGTTGGGGGTGCCCAGTAGAAGTGTTTGTTCATTTTCTTCTGACAGCCATATCACGTGCAGGTTTTAAGACCCTTTATTTTCAATATATGGCTGGAAAATACACCTTGAGAGCAGGCTGACTTATATCACTAGCTGGGATTGCTAGCTTTTACAAACTCAGTGCATCTAAAACTAGATCATGCCCAGTGGTTTAAATTTTGAATCATAGAATTGTAGAGCTGGAAAAGGTCCCAAGATTCATCTAGTCCAACCTCCTGCAATGCAGGAATCTCAACTAGATCATGCATGACATGGTCATCCAACCTCTGCTTATAAACCTCCATTGAAGGAGAGTCCACCATGTCTTGCATGAGTCCGTTCCACTGCCAAGCAGCTCTGTCAGAAAGTTTTTCCTGATGTTTAGTCGGAATCTCCTTTCTTGTAACTTGATTTGGGTCCTCGCTTCCTGAGCAGGAGAAAACAAGCTTGCTCCATCTAGTATGCATAAAATTAATAAGATTTAAGCATATACAACGTTATACAGGATTTCAGCCATAATGTCAGCTGAAAGCAGGCAGAGCTTTTCTGAGGCCAGAGTAGTAGGAGTATTAGAATAAATTTATAACTTCATACAAAAAAGCAGCCAGTCCCTGGTGGGGCCCCCAGCCAGCATAGCCCTCCAAGACCCAGGGCAAGTACACCTGGCTGTCCCCGCCTCCCACTTGTGCCTGGCTGAAAGGTTCTATGAAAAATTATCTTTGACATTGTCAACTGAGAGTTAAAATATATGCATATGATGATCAAGGATTTGTTTTGTTTGGGGAAAATGTATTTTTAAGTTGTTTCTAAGGCAGATCAGTTTGACCGTGACTTATAAAGTCTTTGCTTCTTGTATATTGAGCTACAGTTCTGGGAAATAGCATTTTGTGAAATAAGGTTCAAAACCTTAAGGGATATGGTTTTTTTACGCATCAATTTACATTGCAAATTCCATACTTCTTTCATGTTATGATGTTAATGATTTAGTGGTTATGACTTACCCAGAGGTGTATCTATTTTTATAAGCCTAAAGGGATAAAACAATTAATCAGTTAGCTATAGTATTTGTTAATACCAAATAAGGTGACATATATTTCTTACCCAAGGGTAATTGTCAGTTCCTCTTTGTTTTAATGGACCTTTAGGATAGTTGTTCTAATTAATGGATTCAGACGATCTAATGATGCCTGAACTAAATGCAGCATGTCAGATGCTGTAGAGAATAATATTTTACCAATTCATTCTTGTACACTTTAAAGATAAAGAGTTGGGAATTCCATTGTATTCTTGTGCAATTAATAGACAATTATGCACTTGGAGGTATATGAGAGGGTTACACCCAACATTTTTGTCTGTATGTGTTCCTGTTTTACATCCTTTACAAGAAACAAAAGAACTTCTCTAAAAGTCTGGCTACACATTACATCCGCTCACATAGGAAGCTATTTAGAATCCTTAATATCTCCACCTTCTTGTCCTCAAAAGGCAAGGAAGACAGCCAATACTAGCCCTTCCATTAAACAGGTTGCGCGTCGAGGTCCCCAAACAACCCCCCCAAAGAAAAACACAATTGACACAATTTTTGTTTAAGGTTTTTGGCATAATTTTGGCCACAACTTTATTCAAATTACAGCAATGTGAGTGGTTGCTTAGGCATTGGTAGCACTAACTGACCCCGCACGGGGACAGCTCTGACATTCGCACCCCCCGTGAAGTCAGCAAGGGTATGTCACCTGGGGAGAGAGACAGGGCTGGGAACCATGCCTCACCTCTCCCCAGAATGCTCCCAGGGGCTTGCGTGGCCCTAGCCCCTT
The DNA here is from genome assembly GCF_964234715.1 of Podarcis melisellensis. Lineage (NCBI taxonomy): Eukaryota > Metazoa > Chordata > Lepidosauria > Squamata > Lacertidae > Podarcis > Podarcis melisellensis. The sequence continues at coordinate 33,307,783 of NC_138541.1, forward strand.
GCCAGGGGGTTTTGGACAAAAGCATGGGGAGCCCCTGGGTTCCTTTAACAGAAAACCCTTGAAGAAGCAGCAGCATTTTGGAGGGGCAGGCACAGCCAAATCCATACCCCTCCACCAACCAATTCCAAGACCAATGCCAAACCACGAACCTTACAAGTTGTGACGATTTGCTACGCAGTAGGCAAAAACCAAATGGCACACACTCATCAGCCAAATGGACAAAATTCCTACCGGGCCCCTGCCCCAAAGCAGACGACCCCATGACAGGCATAGCAAGGTCAAGCAAACAGCCTAAAATTAGGGAAGGGTGATCCGAAGTAAGCAGCAAAAAGAGGAAGTTCTTCGCTGTGAGCATTGTATTTAACAAATAGGGCTGTCAATCAGCAAATGGCAACATCTAGATTTCCCCAGTAACAGCCCGCCCCTGCTTAAAGGATGGCCAAACCATTTGCCTAGTAACAGTGAGGTGTCTTGTGAACCCCGCCCACAACCTGTGCTCTCCATGAAGGAGAACACACTTTGCAAAACAGGAGGTAGGCTCTCCAATTATAGCTCCTTGCCCTGTGCCTAGCAAATCCCACATACTAGCCTGGTCTCCCTTTGTTCTGCTTCTGGGAGGCAAAGGACCCTGTGCATGGCACACCAGATGATGGTATGCCTCCATCTCTGTCTGGCTATTCCCTACTGCCTTCAAAGGTGAGGGGTGATCCAAATAGTTAGGGAAGGGAAGCTTCAGCATGATAAAACTCCAGCTTCCTACACGAACTGCTGCAGCATATAGCTAGGCTTTTCAGCGATAAAGAAAACCTTACCTGAATTGTGAACTCTCTGGTGTACTTTCTATGTCCCTTAATCAATACAAGATCATTCCAATTTCAGAAGTGGTACATTTGGAGTTAATAATAAATTCATCTGAAGAAAAGTAAAAGAAAGTACGTAATGGGGGAGGGGGACTACCTCTCTCTCTTTTCATCTTCTTTTCATGTCGTGCTTTCAGCTGTAAATTGAAGGCATTTTATCCTCTATTTATTTTCTTGTCCTTTGAATCTCAGCCTCTCAAATGTTCCCTAACACCTGCAATAAAGCCCAGAAGCTTAGGATCCCATTTTAGCAACCAATGTCTGAAATAAAAGCTTTGTAAGGGAATTTTGCTGAAATCAAAGCAACCAGGATCCTATTTAGAAGCAGAAAGAAAATCCTTGCCTGAAAATAAGTTACACGATTCCTCCTGAATCCCACACCACCATGAAATGTAGATGATCACTGCTTGAGTTATCAAGAGATAACACATCATATATATATTTCCCCCAAAAGATCAAATGTTCTTTACTTCAGATAACTGAAATAATCATTTCTATTTGTGCATTGTGAGCTTAACTTATAAAATTCAATAGAATATGATCCTTAATAGAAACCCTAAGGATTACTTATAAAAGTACTGCATTAAGGCAGGAGCTATATGTACTGTGCACAGGTTGTGTTTCAAAACCCTGGATGATAATGTTTTGTTCCCTAATTGGCTGATTTCCACTTGGCTGAAATATGGGATCATTATAAGGTTAAGTCTCTCCAATGCAAATAGTTAAGTGCAGAAGTGGCTAAAAGTTTGAAAATTTGGAGAGCAAATAATCTTTTCAGTTAGGCAAATTTGAAAAAAGCAAGATAGGATGATTGATTACTCAGAAACCAGAAAAATGTTGAGCCACACCAACCCACCACAGCTCAAGTATGTTCAAATAAGATCAATAATAATCAAAAATGAAAGAACCTACTGAATTTGAAAAATTGCTATACAAATTCAAGAGTATGTTATCAGAAATATTGTTCTTAAAATATCGCATTGAACCCAAACAAATAAGTACATTTTTAATGGGTTAAAAACATAGGGATGAACATTCCACTGGAAATCTAGAATTTGTGGGGAAGGGCCCATTGATCTTAAGTACAACCATAAGGGAAAACTGGTTTAAATTGAAAATGCCCTAGTATATATCCATGGAGATAAGAAATAAAATGAATCAGTTATCTGAATACATGTGGGAAGCATCAAAAGGATTATCAATGTATCCCTCAGGATTTGCCACAGGTAACAACCCCTCCCCAAATACACCCCATTGAAATAATTGAAATCTCATTCATTGCTCTGCTGACAATATTCAAGCCAATTTGTTTTCTGTCTTATCGTTTATTTTGTTAAGATTTAGTTTCCCAAATATAAATTGATTTCATTCTCCACCCCCTCATCCTTGTCTGTTCAGGTAAGGAATCACATTTTTAGTTTACAGTAATTTTCAGATTTGAAGGTTTTTCAAAACAACAACAACAACAACAACAACAACAACAACAACAACGTATGGACGATGTTTTGGAACTGAAACTACATGGCAGATTAGCTTCATTTTTATGGAACAGGTTTAAAATATTAAACCCCCACAAGGGTTGGCTAATAAGCAATGAGTGATTTAAGAGTTTACTTGATAAGAATTAAATCTTAAAGAACAAGAAGCAGTTGTGCCTAAATAAGAACTGTATCTAATTAAATATAAATAATTTGACTCTTTCATTTTCTTTGACAAAAGCTTTGCAAGCCTTTAATATTGCTTTAAAAAACAGTATATTCAAAATGAAGCTATAAAAATTGAAATTAGGATAGGGAGAAAAACAGAAATTGAACAAACACTTGCAAATAATTTTAGTTTTTTTGTCAGGCAGCCAAAATGGAATCAAAAATCATCTTAATGAAATTTATTAGAGAATTAGTAGTTTCATGAAATACAAAATATGAAATATGTCTGTTTTAATTACATCCCCAACTTTTTGCTAGTGACATAGATTTTATATATACATATTTTAAGTGTTTAAATAGTTCCATTGTACACAACCATCTAGCATTTTGATAATACCAATTTTGAGACTATAAAACAGGGTCTACCAACATTTTTTGCACCCACAGGCATATTTGCAAACAGGAGAAACTGTTGTGGGAGCCACCTGCTAGCCACAACCAAACATACACTGGATACTATTTTTACTCAACTGGGATTCTACTGGTTTACCATCCACCTCACTGCCCAGCAATCTCCCTGCCTGAGTTGACAGAGCTGGTCTTGGAGGCAGTGTCAGACTCCTAGACTGCTGGTTTGCGGTCTGTGTGCTGAGGTGATTGGCTCTGGAGTGGCCCAAGATTTCATGGCCTCCATGACAACCATGGGGCTGTCCCAACACACTATCAGCACAACACATGTGGTAGGTCACACACTCTGGACCTTGTTTTCTCAACTGGGCATGAAAAGGGTGATTTGAAAGTGGGCTCAAGTCTTTGAGATTTAGGCTTTCAGCACCTTTCCCCTCTGCAGAGGTGGGGGACCTATTATGATCATCTGATGGATCCAATGAGTTTCCAGGAGGTCCTGGAGGATTTTCCAGCTGATATGACTGGCACTCTTGTCAAAGCCCTGACCAACCCCTGGAACATCAAAATAGCTTGGGCTATTGATACAATAGCTTCTGAGTGACCACTCCTGTTCTGTGTAGCCTGTTTGGCTCACTGGTATTCTCTAGAACTTAGGGCGAGGAAACAAGCTGAGAGACGGCTCAAACACAAGTGGAGGAAAGCTTTAGTCAAATGCAATTGAAAACTGGTGAGAGCTCATCATCGAGCCTACCTAGCAGCAGTGAAGACAGCAAAGAGAGCATACTATGCTGCCTCCATTGCATCCTCATTGTGCCATCTGGCAACAGATTCCCCAGCCATGAACCATCAGATTCTATGCAACTTATGACTGGAACAGTATCTGGCACATAGCTAGATGATGGCCTGAATACTAAGCTCCCCACCTATATTAGCCTTCAAATTAGCACATTTTCATGGGTTTGGATGTTCTCATCCAGCACGCTACTGCCCTGGAGCCACTATGTGGATTATGCACTGCTTTGCATACTATTTAAGATGGGATGTAGTTGATGTTTATGAAAAGCACAACCTCCAGCACAGCAGACAAAACCCCTGAAATCAGATGAGTGCCAATAATAGGAGAGGAGGGGAGTGCTAAATGCTTACTGACCGTAGCTATTTCTTTTCTTTTCAAAGCAGTACAGAATGATATCTAGGATTAACAGCAGTTAACAAAATGCATCACTACAGGGTTGAATACTTCATTACTTTTGTAGGCTAAACTCCGTGGTTTTGCATAATCATGTCTCATGCCAAAATAAAGAGAACTGCCTTCTCCAGCATGCTCTATTTATATAGCCAGCTCAATCCTATTTTGCTTTTAGGGGTGGGGAGTGGGTAGCTTTTGTTCTTCCCAGTATCACAGCCCTAGATTGATAGAGCTAGGAGGCATCTAGATAAGTGGGTCCATTATTGTGCCATACTACTGAATTTCCCCACCAGAACACCATTTAAGAAGCATATTAGTGTGTATCTATCCTCATTCTGGCATTCTTCGGTTCAGTGATGAACCCTACAGAGAATCGCTATGCACTGGCAGTCAGGAGTATGGGCCATATTATCAGACTGAGACCTAATGTGGGGAGGGCATGGAGGAATGCAGTATGCAATCAGTTGAATGCAGGAATGAGCAGGCAGTCACAACACCATGCATTGCAATTACTGGGGCAAAGCTGGTGCACACCAGAAACGTGTAATGCTTTTCAATACTAATGCACATAAACCCCAGAACCTCAATCGGGACTAGATTCTCAGACACCTATATGCTGATGTTTAAAGAGGAGGGAAGCAGCAAATAGGCATGGGAGCAGGATCTCACCTAACTCAGAAAAACAAAGACACCTGAAACTGTGGAGCAGCATCTGTTGTGGAGCTTTTGACAGCATCATAGAAGAATGAGGTCTCTCCACTCAGCTTCCGTCTCAGAGGACTGCATCTGGATTTTGAGTGTGTCTGTACCTGAAAGACTTCTGTGTTAATGCAAAACAATGTCTTAGTTCACATCTGTAGCAGAATAATCTCTTCTGCTCTCCTGCCACAGTTGACTCTTCTAACATTTTCTTCCTTTGAACTGGCAGTGTCCTGCAAGCACAGTGGTCCCACTGAAAGTAGTGGCTACTCTGCTACCTTGGTTTAGAATCATAGAATTGTGGAGTTGGAAGGGACCCCAAGGGTTATCTAGTCCCTGCAATGCAGGCATCTCAACTAAAGCTTCCATGACAGATAGCCATCCAACGTCTGCTTAAAAACCTCCAAGGAAGGAGAGTCCACAGCCTCCCGTATGGTATGGAAAAAACATGAAAACTCATGGACATTGAATAAAAATGGATGCTGGAAGATTTGGAACAGGCAAAAGAGAGTGTTTCTTCACCCAATGTATATTTAAAGTATGGGATTTGCTCACACAGGAATTAGTGATGGCCACCAACCTGGATGGCTTCCATTTCATGTAGCAAGAGGCTATCAATGACTACTAAGCATGATTCCCATGTTCTACCTCCACTGTTGGAAACAGTGTTTGAATACCAGTTGTTGGGAATAAGTAGCAACAGTTCTCATGCACTCATTTCGTGCTTTCAAGCTTCTCATAGACATCTGACTGGCTGCTCTGAGAATAGGAACTACATGGCCATTGGCCTGACCCAGTGGGATTTTCTTTTGTTCTCTATCATACATCCACCACACCAGCATATTTAGGGGTTTTACTAATTTGGGGGGGGATTTTGCAGAGTTCTTATCTTCATTCAGTCATCTGTTGTTGTTCTACATCAATCTTCTCCAGCTTGGTGCCACCAATAAGTTTTGAACTACAATTCCAATTAGTCCCAGCTTGACTGACCCAGTGGTCAGGCATGGTGGGAGTTGTAGCCCATCTACACCAGATTCTCCAACTCTGATTTAGTAGGTTCTGTGGAACATATGATTAATTCATTGACAGAACGATTTTCTGTCTCATACCTCGACTACCATCTAAATACTATAACCCCACTCATATTGGCTTACAAATTAGAACATGTTTATAGATTTGGCTGCTCTCATTCAACATGCCCCTGCTCTGGAGTCACTGTGTGTATAGTATTACATGGTTTCCATACTATAAGATTAGATGCAGCTGGTCTATACTATTGCACATATATTTAAAGTCTTTTTTTAAAATCCAGTCCTCCCTCCCCACCAAGTATATTTTCCCAAGTTCCTTATTCTCTCCAAGTTCTTTTCCTTTATTTCACTTTCTGCTCTGCTGTTCATTTCCCAATCTGCCACTTGCCTCAGAAGGTGGTAATGTGTGGTCACTGCCCTTTTCCAAATGTTAAGTAAAACCGAATTTTACTGTAATTCTCTGAGCCCTTCTGATTCAAAGTACTGTTGCCATTACCCTTTTCATTTGATAGTCTTTAGCTGTCCTTTCGTTTTCACCTCATGGTCTCGCATTGAAGGTATTATCCGAACTTGTTCTGGTAGAAAATAACGCTGTATCAAATAACTGAGGGGGGAGGGGTTCCATGCACTGTACATCTTTTTCACTCTGCAACCCTCCATTTAATAATTATATTGCAAATTAAAATATTTCTTTTACCTTTTCTGTTCACTGCTCTTTCTGAAGCCTGATATGAATAGATTTTTTAAAAAAACACTTAACTGTACTAAGAGCAGGGAACATATACAGGGCATAGGTAACTAAATGTGGAACACCATTGAGGTAGAACAGAAACAGAATGGAGGAAAGGAGTAGGCCATTTGGATATGTTAGGTCTACTCCAGTGCTCTGAACCAAATAACCTGAACTGCAAAGAGTAAGAAAGTTCTTCTGACTCAAAAGGGGGAAACGTCCTATTTGGGTCACAGTATGTTGAGAGGCTATCTAAATGAATGCTGGATCCTCAGACACAGGGACATGCTGTCTTGTGGCTCTCTTTAATTTTATACTGTTTTCCCCTGGCTCAGGACAGATGTGTCAAATGCTGCTAAGCATTTTAGGCAATGTTTTTAATTTCCCCAATTAATTTAAAAATAATGGCTTGGTAGAATACTGGGGCACACAGAGAACTCAGATGTCAAGGGACATAAATTTAGAATAAATAATTGCCTAGTTTTTATATACATGAAATAGAGAAAATCTTCACTTTCACAATATATAAAGTGCCTTGCTCTATCAGATCATTTGGTCCAGGTTCCTAATTTGCTCTGTGGCCATCCAGAAGCCACCAGTAATCCCTTCGCGAGAGCCTGAAGGCAAGAGCCCTTCCCTGTTTTCTGCTTCCCAACAATTAGACAGCCAAGGACACATGTACATTGTATATGAATCACACGAGTTCCCCCAAAGAGTATTGGGAACTGTAGTTTAAGGGTGCTATGAACTCTGGTTCTGTGAGATAAACTATAGTTAATTTGGAAGAAATCATGTCCTCCACATATTACCATTTGTTTTTTGCTCCATAAGACATACTTTTTTCCTTCTAAAAAGTAAGGGGGAATGTGAGTGCGTCTTATGGAGTGAATGGCACTGTGCAGAGGTAGAGCTGCGCAGCACCCCTTCAGCAAAGCGGGAGGAGGAACAGAGACCGTTCTGTTCCTCTTCCTACTTCGCTGAAGGGGCGCTGCGCAGTTCTCCCTCTCTGCGCAGCGCCTGTCCTGTAAAGCCAGAGGAGGAACAGAAGGGGCGCCTTCTATTCCTCCTCCGGCTTCGCTGAAGGGGTGCTGCGCAGTTCTCCCTCTCTGCACAGTACCTCTCCTGCGAAGGAGAGGCACTGCGCAGAGAGGGAGAACTGCACAGCACCCCTCCAGCGAAGCGCCTCTCCTGACTTCTGCCTTAGCTGTGCACAGCCTCTTCGGGCAGGGGGAGCCTTCATCCAACTGCCCGGGAGAGGCTGCGCGCTGCTATCCCATAAGCCTGGACAGCCAGAGGCTATCCCAGAAGCCAGATCCCTCTTGCTGTTCTGGCTTCTGGGATTCAGAATATTTTTTCCCCTGTTTTCCTCCTCCCAAAACTAGGTATGCCTTATGGTCTGGTACGCCTTATGGAGTGAAAAATACGGTAATTGTGCTTTAAATGCATGGTGTGGATATATCCAAGAAATTGACCCTCCAATCGCCACTTTCCAGTATGCCCCACTAAAACTGAAGCACCCAGTTCTCTATTGCCTCACCTCAACCCTGGATGTGGTAAACCCCAGGCTGCTGCTGATCTCTCAGGAAAACCACAAGTTGGATATCAAAGTGCAAATGATTAAATGCACTTTATAATCCAGGTGCATATCTCCAAGTGCCAGCTTTACAGCAATCTTGACAGCAGCATGGAAGTGTGAGGACATGGGAAATGAACTATTCTGCATGAGTACAATGCATAATCCCTGCCCTCTGCTTCCCGTAAGTGCCATTTTCATATCTATAGTGAGCTGCCTGGGCTGCTACCAAGATCCCAGCTCTGGAGCAGAGTATGGCTATCTTCTGCCAAGCTAGTGAGCCAACAAGCAGGTTGGTGCCAGGGGAAGAGGAAAAAATCAGGAAACAGCAACCATGTGGCAAAAGTGGAGAAGCAGTTTTAGCAAAGGAGCAAATGTATATATTGGGAGGGGGGAAGAGCATGCATGCTCTCCTCTAATCACCTGTCCATTTAAACCCCCAAATAACTAATTTAATAGACTATATGTAAGGCATCATAAGGCTACAGTCCTATGCATATTTACTTCTGAATAGTGCATTCTATTTAGGCTGAAATCCTATGCCCACTTATCTGGGAGTTGTTGTTGTTGTTTAGTTGTTTAGTCGTGTCCGACTCTTCGTGACCCCATGGACCAGAGCACACCAGGCACTTCTGTCTTCCACTGCCTCCCGCAGTTTGGTCAGACTCATGTTTGTAGCTTCGAAGACACTATCCAACCATCTCGTCCTCTGTCGTCCCCTTCTCCTTGTGCCCTCCATCTTTCCCAACATCAGGGTCTTTTCCAACATCAGGGTCTTTTCCAGGGAGTCTTCTCTTCTCCTGAGGTGGCCAAAGTATTGGAGCCTCAGCTTCATGATCTGTCCTTCCAGTGAGCACTCAGGGCTGATTTCCTTCAGAATGGATAGGTTTGATCTTCTTGCAGTTCATGGGACTCCTCCAGCACCATAATTCAAAAGCATCAGTTCTTCGGCGATCAGCCTTCTTTATGGTCCAGCTCTCACTTCCATACATCACTACTGGGAAAACCATAGCTTTTACTATACAAACCTTTGTTGGCAAGGTGATGTCTCTACTTTTTAAGATGCTGTCTAGGTTTGTCATTGCTTTCCTCCCAAGAAGCAGGCGTCTCTTTCGTGGCTGCTGTCACCATCTACAGTGATCATGGAGCCCAAGAAAGTAAAATCTCTCACTGCCTCCATTTCTTCCCCTTCTATTTGCCAGGAGGTGACGGGACCAGTGGCCATGATCTTCGTTTTTTTGATGTTGAGCTTCAGACTATATTTTGGTTCTCCTCTTTCACCCTCAATAAAAGGTTCTTTAATTCCTCCTCACTTTCTGCCATCAAGGTTGTGTCATCTGCATATCTGAGGTTGTTGATATTTCTTCCAGCAATCTTAATTCCGGCTAGGGATTCATCCAGCCCAGCCTTTCACATGATGAATTCTGCATATAAGTTAAATAAGCAGGGAGACAATATACAGCCTTGTCGTACTCCTTTCCCAATTTTGAACCAATCAGTTGTTCCATATCCAGTACTAACTGTAGCTTCTTGTCCCACATAGAGATTTCTCAGGAGACAGATGAGGTGATCAAGCACTCCTATTTCTTTGAGAACTTGCCACAGTTTGCTGTGGTCGACAGTCAAAGGCTTTTGACTGTCCACTAGCCAAAGGTCCACTATGACCTGTTCATCTTGAATGCCCTGCTTGGCATAGTTCATAGTTTCTCTGAGTTCTTCAAGCCCCTTCACCATGGCAAGGCAGTGATCCATGAAGGGGTATCTGGGAGTAGTCCCCATTAAACTCAGTGGGACTTATTTTTGAGTGAACATACATAGGGCTGCATGGTTCATATTACACATTAATAAAATTCTCCCCCCCCCCGTTTGTTATACTCCATATTTATTCGACACTGCTGATTATTTCCAACAATATATACAAGACATTGAATCCCTCATGGGGATATTGTCTCACTGGAATATCATCATTTGTAAATTTTCAAGTCATTAAATTTCATGTTTCCAAGGAATGCTATTCAATTTACACTCAGTACCTCAAATAAAACTAGATTCATGTCATTCTTCAGGGAGGAGAGAACCAAATAGTATACATTATGGAATATTATTTTTGTGGGGGAAAGTGATGATTGTTAAATCCATTGTGTATGAATAAAACAAGTTTGAAAAGCTCCATTTTAATCTATATTTATATTGTTCATTGAATACACTAATAGAACTGGAGTCTTCTATGAACTATTCAAATTATGGCATTCCCTGGATAGCACACAGCATATTTTTAAAAACAAACAAAAACCCTCCCCCGTGTGCAAAAAATGATTCTACAGACTACCTTTCTGTGATTGAAAAGCCACTTTTCATATGAAAAGAACCACTATAAAATCTAACTGCAGCCCCACACCATGAGCTGGGAGACCATGTGACCTTTATCCCAGCATGGGGGATAGAGAATATATCTACAAGACTCTAAGCCAGTGTTTCTCAACCTGTGGGTCCCCAGATGTTGTTGGACTACAACTCCTATCATTCCTAGCCAGCATGACCAGTGGTAAGGGATGATGGGAGTTGTAGCCCAACATCTGGGAACCCACAGGTTGAGAACCACTGCAGTCTAAGCCAAACTACACATTATCACAGAAACATCTGTAAAGAAGACAGTGTCACTGGCAGTTGCAGGCCCCAATCAGAACTTGTTTCCACCACGGATCATGGCCTGCCCAAGGTTACTCCCCTCCCTGACTTTAGTTCATCCCTGTAGGTGCTATTTACAGTAACAATATATTTGGGCATAAATAGAAGCCACGGTCTTAAGCCAGTATACACTAGAAATCTTCACAATATTCTCCCACGTTCTGTTTATTTCATTGAAAAGTTCTGACTCATATTTGGGAATGGGGGATAAAATCGGGCTATTTCAGGGACAAGTAAAGGTCACCCCAGTTTGGGCCAGTGCTTGCTTACTTTGTTGAAAATAGCAGTAGTAGTGCCCTTGTTTTGTGCAACACAGACACTGCTGCTTTGGTTGGTTGGTTTGTTGCTTTTAAAGTGATTTGCAATAAAATACAAACCATTCAATAAAAACATTGTTTAGTCGATTAGTTGTGTCCAGCTCTTCATGACCCCATGGACCAGAGCATGCCAGGCACTCCTGTCTTCCACTGATCTTCATGGAACACCGCCTTGTTGTGGCGAAGGGGCTTGAATAACTCAGAGAAGCTCTGAGCTATGTCGTGTAGGGCCACCCAAGATGGACAGGTCATAGCCGAGAGTTTAGACTAAATATGATCCACCTGGAGCAGGAACTGGCAATGTACTCCAGTATCCCTGCCAGGAAAATTTCATGGACAATAACAAGAGGCATATAAAATAAAAAGAGAACACCACAAATATAGTAGCCAGGAACCTGGTATCAGAGGTCAGGGAATGCCTGGGCAAACAAAAGTTGTGTTCATATCCCAGAGCTTAAGTATTATTGGTTTAATTCAAGCTGAAATGGGAATGCCTTTGTGTATTGGTAAAGGGAAGATTCCATTGAAGCTAAATTAAGAGCAAGAAGGGCTCTCCAAGCTGCCTTGATGGGTTGATGACAAACTGATATTGTTCTCAGGTAGCTCTGATGTGCCGTTTTAACCTTAAGTCACATGAGAGATATTGAATTGCAAATTCGCCATATTGGAAGGGTTGTGGTTGGAGTCCTTTGTTCTCAGATTCTACAGACGGCTGTAAATAAGTCTCCAGAAACTGCATAGCAGGCTGGAATACAGGCTGTGGGGAGAGACAGATCTTTGTGCCTCATGGAGCGTAAGAATAAGAGTGACTAAACTTTTATATTCATTCACAATTGTGCCCCCCCCCCCCGCCCTACAAAAAGAGATGGCTTGATCAATTAATTTCAGTTATTTAAGTTTCTCAGTTTTCTAATGTTAAATTCAGTTCATTTCTGCAGCAATTTATATTTTTATATAAAAAAGCTCATGAAAATTACCACCTTTTACTGTGATTTCCCCCCCTTAATAAACACATTTGTTTTCAATTTTGACTAAAGTGCACGATTTGGAAGCAATATACTGCATTTTTTCATGTTATATTCATTGTAGTGCACAGGTTTCACTAATGCATGATTTTTAAAAACATTACATGGTTGGGAAAGTGCATCACAATATTCATGAATTGCGAATTTACGTTTCGGTTCTTGTGTTATTTCAGAAACTGAACTGGGTAGGTTCACCTTTTAAATGCGAACTGAATTGAATTTATCCCACAACCTATTCCTTTCCATAAATTTGTATGACTGACCAGGGAATGAGCTGTATGCATTAGTCACTTTTACCTGGTGCCTGTAACCTTTTCTCTTTCAATAGCTAGCTACTAAAATAGTTTATTTACCATTCTGGAGGGAGAGAAGTAATTTGAAGCAAAGGAATTGGCCAAAGTGACTTGAAAAATATTGGTTGAATTCTATACTTCCAGTTAGAGAAAGACAAACACCATGAATTTGAAAGCTTTGCTGATAAATCCTTTATTTACAAGTTTACTTGGAAGTAAGTTGTATTATGTTGAGTGGAGCACACTCTCAGGTAGAGATTTGCACTGCCAAGATAATAATAATCTGATTTTCATTGTCTTGACATATCATTTCACCTGTTTTTTATTCAGTGAAATGTGCTGGTGGTTTTTGCATTTAGTTTTATTTCCTTTATTAACTGATAATTGTCTTTTTTTATTTTGGTCTTTCAACTACTCCTAAATAAATCTAATTCATTGCTTTGGCATGCACATTATGCAATTGTTCTGAGAACTATTTGAACATTTTTGGCACTTCACAATGAACTTCTGTTGGCTCTTAACATTAGTTCTGTTTCACACAGCTGCTATTTCATTACCTGCCTTGATAAATGGACTCCTGCTGATACACCATGCAAACTGCCAGCAATTCGAGATTGGCTGATATAGTTCAGAATCAGATAACACTTACTTGTTCAAGGAAATCTATATCCATCAAAAGATGACTTCTGCAATGTTGCCCACTGTTGTGCCAGAGAACCATCTGGGTTATCAGCAAATGTGGAACCAGCAGGTTATTTCAAAGCATAATTATATCACAGCGATCTTCTTGTTCTTGAACCAGTTTATCACTGGCAATAATTTATCAATTGTTTATCAAAATAAGCTAGCAATATGCAGAATTGGTTTTTAAGATTTGTACTCATCATTAAGATTTTTGTTTGTTTTACTCCAAGTGCCACATTGCTTCATTGCAAACCCTCCAAGGACCACATGCTAAAAGTGGGTGGGGACAAAGCCAAAGAGTTAGTTAAAACATTCTGTATCCTCCATTTCTGCCTGGTATTCAAATATGATGTTTCAGCATGTTGTTGTTGTTGTTGTTGTTGTTGTTTTTCTTATACCTGCTGGCACTGATGATGTCACCAGATAGCCATATATAGCTGTCCAAATAGTGATACCATATTAAGTGCATTTTCTCCTCAAAGTTAGAAGTTGTTCTGAATATACATAGAAATGGCAAAAAGCCAGATGAACTGCTGATGAATATTGTTTAAATATGTAGTATTATTTCATTTTCTGCCCCACCGTTCCTCAAAAATGATTGCAATTACCTGATTCAGAATGTTAATTTCTCCAGCTCATAGTGCATAGATGCATTACAAATCTATTCACCCTAGAAGTTCTTACAGTATAGGATGCTAATGAAATTTCTAAACCTGTGCATTTCAGCAAGCAACTATGGTATATACATAAACAGCAAGTGCCCTGGAAACATAATAATACATCAAACCTTAAAAAAGCTTCCCTATGCAGGGCTGCCTTCAGGTGCCTTCTAGAGTTCATATAGTTACTCATCTCCTTGACATCTGATGGGAGGACATTCAACAGGGTGGGCACCACTACAGAGAAGGTCCTCCAAGAAGGTATGGACTTCAAGAGGTCCAGAGCACAAGGGCCCCAATGGCACTCTAGGGAGCAGCCAATATTTTGTATGATAGTTGCTGACTTATATCAAGCTGTGATGGGGTGTTGTGTAAAGATTTGGCCAGTAGAGCACAGTTTTTTGCTTTGCAGCGTCCCTCACTGTGACATTTGTTGTTGTTGCCATCTGTCTGTCTTGAAACACAACGGAGTGTGTCTCCTGGGGTGAAGTCAAACTGCTGGAGAATCACGGTGCCTGCTGTGGCTGCAGAGATCAGTAACTTGTAATTTCTGCCTCCCATGTTTTTTTCTGCATTAGCAGAATGAAAGTGACCTTTCTAGGACACAAGCCTGGGCAGTGTGTATGGAGGTCATAGGCTGCCCAGATGACAAGACCCCCTCTCAGCCTAGCTTATATGGTCCAAAGGAAAGCAGAGCAATACATCTGGCATGAGCTTGGCTGCAGGGGTTTCTGGAAGAAGTACAAGATGCTATCCCAACGTCTTGGGGACTCCACTTCCAATTTGTGTAGGGTTTACTCCTTACCCCTCTATTCTCCTGAAAAGGTGTTGCAAGGCAGTGTGTACCTATTTTTTTCTTGGGGTTTAATCCCTAAGCTTTTCTTATTAATGGGTATAGCTGCTAGGCAGAGGAGGTTTAGGACCACAGTTTTTCTTCTTCATGATGGGCTACCTTCCCAGTAACCACCACTTTTACCATTGGACCCATGATTTACCTTGTCTGCTCAATCTGCCAGATCCAGTCTTCACATGCAGGGGAATGACCTAACTGAATGAGGGTTTGAGACCCATCGGCTAACCTCTCCTTGTTTAACTGGTCAGTCTAAGCCATTCCTGGAGTGTGGCCACTTTTGCATGCTGACAACTTCTAGGAGCCACACTCCATACACCTCACAGTGTGGCTTAATGCAACCATTAACCACTGCCATCACTGATCACTTGCTCTGGTGCCATCTGGAGGCCCTAGACCATGAGGCCCTAGACTTCTGTCCTGCCTGTGCCTATTGGTGCCACAATAAGAAACATATCCTGCCATTCAAGTAGTACACAGAGACTAGATTATTTCAGATTTGAAAATCAAGGATTTGAAGAATGCAGAAAACTGGGGTGGGTAATACTCATAATAAATTATAATTAATATATATATATATATATATATATATATATATATATATATATATATATATATTGGTGTCCTCGGGTGTCTTCCCGTGTAAAAGTTGGGGTGTCTAGGCGACGTTTCGACGAGGTCTCACTCGTCATCTTCAGGCTGGTGCTTTCGGCTTCTTGTTACTGGAACAGAGCAGGATCTCAGTGTTTGAGTTCCTATAAATACTGTTGAGGGGGTGTGGTGTATAGCCTCCAATGTTCTGGGCAGAGAGGAAGTTCCCAGGCTAGTGTGCCTTTTCTTCTTTTGTTCCTTAATTACTTGAGGGATATCTTGAGTGATTTCTTGAGTGATATCCTGAGTACCACTTAGGTGGGTCATTAGGTGTGGATTAGTTGCTAAAGTCTTTGTGTCTTGACCTCTTGAATTTTGTGAAGAGTTTTTCTGAGAAGATGGCTGTACTGCACTTAGTTGTGCTCTGGCTTGGCTTCGTGTATAGGGGCGAGCTGTGGTTTTGTGGCCTGTGTCAGCCAGATCTGTGTAGGGATTGCAGGGGGGTGCAGCATCCGGAGGTGCCACCATGGTTTGGCTACTGGATGGTGTCTGTAATTTATCTGTGGAGAGGGTCTGGGTTTGGGTCTGGTGTGGTTGATTGGTGATGGCGTTCTGTGTGCCTCTGGATCTGGTGTCAGTTTTTGTGGGGAGGGCTAATTTCCAGATGTCTGGCAAGCGGGATGTGTCGTCACGCTTGTTCATGTTGTGAGGGTGTTTCTCTATCTCGATGGCTTCCATGATTATTCTCTTGTGGTGATGTTCCATGTTAAAGAGCAATTTGGAATCTGCAAAATTAATTTCGTGTCCTGTTTCTTTCATGTGTTGGAAAAGAGAGGTCAAGACACAAAGACTTTAGCAACTAATCCACACCTAATGACCCACCTAAGTGGTACTCAGGATATCACTCAAGAAATCACTCAAGATATCCCTCAAGTAATTAAGGAACAAAAGAAGAAAAGGCACACTAGCCTGGGAACTTCCTCTCTGCCCAGAACATTGGAGGCTATACACCACACCCCCTCAACAGTATTTATAGGAACTCAAACACTGAGATCCTGCTCTGTTCCAGTAACAAGAAGCCGAAAGCACCAGCCTGAAGATGACGAGTGAGACCTCGTCGAAACGTCGCCTAGACACCCCAACTTTTACACGGGAAGACACCCGAGGACACCAAAACCTGCATTCCTGTACCCGTGAAAATCTACGAAAGCATATATATATATATATATATACACTACACACATTTCCCATAGTCAGCTACATTGTACATGCCAGACCTGTAATCCCAATAATCAGAGCTATTGGCACACAGTACTAAAAGTGTAAAAAGAACACTAGATATAGGTTGTGAAGTGCAAAAATTAAGGTCAGTGAATAAAAATCTTGAAATTGCAACATAGAACCTTTTAGCCTTGAAACATGAGCACATTTTAGCACCTGGCATGAGAGTGAGGGAAAGACGGGAAAAGAATTATATTCCAAACCTGCTTTCAGGCTGTTGAATGTAAAGGTCATTATATATATTTCTCATATATATATATATATGGTACATTTGTTTATTTTCTCAAAGTTATAAATGGCACACATCTCATTGCTCAAACTTTCCATTAAAATTCACCTGCAGGCAGAGAGCAAAACTTCATTCTGCAAGGTGAATGTTTTCAGAAGTAATGAGCAAGTGAAAGCAGGGTGTTATAATGAAAAGAAAACCTGTTACGCAACCTTCATTTGAGTAGGTCATGGCCAGCACACTGCACTAATAGTGCAATTATGCATTATGTAGAGACTGATGGAAGCAGATGTATTATGTCTTTGTATCTTCAGTGAAAAGTGGTAGGATTAGGAACCCAACATGTTTGAAAACAGAGACTTCTCTCATCGAATGAATGAAGTCACAATCCTGCTAAAGAAATAAACTTAGTCCAATCTTTTGGTGCCCCTCATTTAGACTTCATGAAATTGAGCATGCAGACACATGGTCACATAAAAGAACACTCAATGTAAACAGAGCAAGACACTGCAGGAGAATTCACCCCAGCTTTTCAATGAATACTTGCATGCTGGCATTCATGATTGCCTGGATTAATACAATAAACTGGGCCACTGATATAATAGTGGGATATGTTCAGTATTCAAATTCTGGGATGAGAAACATCATCCCTTTTTTGTCTTGATGATGCTTCACCCATCCACAGTATCCATGTTAAAATGTTGACATTTCAGTGCTGATTGAAATATGATGGGCACCTACTGTGGGAAATTCTGTGGTTCAGCTGCATGAAAGAACTGGCAATGGAGAAACAGTTACATTCCCTCTTTCACATCATAACCATTTTCCAAAATAGGTATCTCTGATTTACTGATTTGGACAACAAAAAGAAAATACACTGCGATCTCCACTTAAATAACTTCTGTATCCTGTCTAGCTTGGGCTTAAAACTTTATTTGCTTCTCAAGAAAACATATTCAACAGATCAATCAGACGGAATAGTGTATGGAATGCTGCCCCTAGTCTTCTTCCCATTTCAAGTTTCAGGGTATCTCCTAATTCAGTGGGAATTGCTTGCACACAGCTACAAAATACAACTGATCCCACCTGCAGAAGCAGCATACATTTTGTTCTTCAACTTTCTCATTCTTAAATCCCAAGCCTAGGCACAGTACATAAAATAAATTATTTAAATCAGTGGGACTTACTTCCAGATAATACAACTTTTAGTGATATATGGAAGTGAGAGCTGGACCATAAAGAAGGCTGATCGCCGAAGAATTGATGCTTTTGAATTATGGTGCTGGAGGAGACTCTTGAGAGTCCCATGGATTGCAAGAAGATCAAACCTATCCAGTCTTAAGCAAATCAGCCCTGAGTCCTCACTGGAAGGACAGATCCTGAAGCTGAGGCTCCAATACTTTGGCCACCTCAGGAGAAGAGAAAACTCCCTGGAAAAGACCCTGATGTTGCGAAAGATGGAGGGCACAAGGAGAAGGGGACGACAGAGGACGAGATGGTTGGATAGTGTTCTTGAAGCTACCAGCATGAGTTTGACCAAACTGCGGGAGGCAGTGGAGGACAGGAGTGCCTGGTGTGCTCTGGTCCATGGGGTCACGAAGAGTCGGACACGACTAAATGACTAAACACAACAACAATACAACTTTCCCCTTCAGGTGCATTGGGGAGAAATGCTGCATCTATTTCAATACAGTTGTACAAATCTGATACTAATTCTCTTTCACATAGTGCTGGCTGAAATTTAATTTAAAATATACAGAAGGTGAAGGGAATTAGTCTTAGCAGATCGTGAAATATAGGGGAAGGTGAACAGTTGCATCGTTGGGACTGAAGAGATATCCAAAAAGTAAAGCATTGTCGCAGCATGGAAGATGCAGCAGAAACACAAGAGAAAGTTTTTACCACAGAGTTTTTTGTTGTCTTGTTATTGAGACATAGTGTGAATTTCTATAATGTTGCTTACCTTGTCATTTCTTAATTTATGTTCATGGTCATATGTAAATTAACATTTCTGACCGAAAAATTGTTTGGATAGTAGAAGTGCAGTATCTGTCCAGAAGAAGTATTTAACAGTTTGCTTCAGTATAACTAAGGAGAATTTCAAAGAGAGGCTAATTTATTCTCTTTGCCCATGTCTCTCTGCCAACATTCCCAAAGATGGTTAGGAACTTCCAGTTAGAAAAAATGATGCAATTGTCAAATAGGAATTTAATGTTGCAACTCCCATAGCCAAGGCACAGATGTTATGCGGTAAATTAGAATTTATCACTGAATATTTTATTTATGACAAAGACATTGGGCAAAAAAAAAATGTTCTGTTATAGACTCAAGCCAAAATGCATACTAATTCCTGTTTTGTATCCATTGTTGTAGCCTTCTTAGCAGTGAAGCTTCAGAATAGTGCTTCCATCCTCAGTAATCTCAGTATCTGAATGTCTCACCCTGCCCCACAGAAGATTATGCATGTTTTTAGTTATTTGCATCCCTTTTTATACATGAGTTTAAAAAGGGCATTCTTGAGTATTCTTCCTCAGCTGTTTTAAGGCCAATGCCGACCTTCCTGGGAGTAATTTACTTGCTTCCTCCCACCCCACCTACATCTCTCTCTCTCTCCCCCCTCTTTATACATACATACATATCATAGGTAGGGAACCCTGTGGTCCTCCAACAACTCTCAGAATCCCTGATAATAATAATAGCTTTATTGTCATTGTACAACCTGTGTACAATGAAATTAAACAAGCCACCCCCACCCACTCAAACACTCAGTCTTGTTTCACTCTGTGTGTTTATCAAACAACACACAACCTCGCAAGTCATATTATTTTCTGTTCAACAGCCCACGGATAGAAGCTATTTCTTAGCCTGTTGGTACAGCTGATTATACTTCTATATCTCCTGCCCGAGGGTAGAAGATTAAAGAGGTGATGCCTGGAGTGTGAGTGTTCCCTGAGAATTTTTTTTGCTCTCCTAAGGCAACGGTCCATTGCGATGCCACCTACAGGCTCAAGAGAAAGCCCATGATATCATGTGCTGTATTTACCACCCCCTGTACAGTGGTACCTCAGGTTACATACACTTCAGGTTACATATGCTTCAGGTTACAGACTCCGCTAACCCAGAAATAGTGCTTCAGGTTAAGAACTTTGCTTCAGGATGAGAACAGAAATTGTGCTCCGGTGGCACGGCAGCAGCAGGAGGCCCCATTAGCTAAAGTGGTGCTTCAGGTTAAGAACAGTTTCAGGTTAAGTACGGACCTCCGGAATGACTTAAGTACTAACCTGAGGTACCACTGTAGAGACTTTCTGTCCATGACTGTCAAGCCAGCATACCACACTGTAAAACAATATGAAAGGACATTTTCTATTGTGGACCGGTAAAAGGAGTTAATCAATTGTTTAACATTATTCTTTCACAAGACCCTGAGGAAATGGAGTCTCGTTTGGGCCCTTCTGATCACCTGATAATTTATTTGCCAGAAATATCTAGAGACTTAAATATATAGAGAGAGATTCTGGCCTGCTTGGGCCAACAAAGTATGCATATGTATGGTTATATAGTTAATCGTTTAAACTTCATTTTAGAAATTAAATTAAAATCAGATTAACAGAAAAGGTAATTCAAAATATTCATTGTACATTTGTATAGCACTTTCAAACCCATTACATGCATTAATCTATTGAAAGGATTACAGCAACTCTGTAAGGTAAGTTAGTATTGTTATCCCACATATTGCCAATGGGGGAAACTGGGTCGGGGCAGGTAGTGGAGAGGTCATGGTGCTGTGGGTGCTGCAGCGGCAGAGGTCCTGCCACATCTAGTTCACTCTTAGACTGAGCCCTGCATGAGCTGCTTATATAAGGATCTAACATTATGTGCACTACTGTACTTCAAATTCAACCTTTGTTGTTGTTGTTTAGTCGTTTAGTCATGTCTGACTCTTCGTGACCCCATGGACCAGAGCATGCCAGGCACTCCTGACTTCCATGCCTTAAGGAGTTTGGTCAAACTCATGCTGGTAGCTTCGAGAACACTATCCAACCATCTCGTCCTCTGTCATCCCCTTCTCCTTGTGCCCTCCATCTTTCCCTACATCAGGCTCTTTTCCAGGGAGTCTTCTCTTCTCCTGAGGTGGCCAAAGTATTGGAGTCTCAGCTTCAGGATCTGTCCTTCCAGTGAGCACTCAGGGCTGATTTCCTTAAGACTGGATAGGTTTGATCTTCTTGGGACTCTCAAGAGTCTCCTCCAGCACCAGAATTCAAAAGCACCAATTCTTCGGTGATCAGCCTTCTTTATGGTCCAGCTCTCACTTCCATACATCACTATCCCAAATCCAGCGGCTCAGGCACACGGAGTGCACAAATGCGGTGCATCCGGGGTGTGTGTGTCCGCCCAGGGGGTGGTCGCAGTGATGGTGATCCACCCGGGGGGATTTTGTCACCTCCCTCAGGGATGACACCTGGGGTGGCTCACCCCCACCACACACCCTTCCTCCACCACTGCCCATATCATAAACTTCCATTATCAGGAAAACTGGGAAGCTTGTGAAGAATTAGAGGAATACCTCTGAATATCCTGCAAACTAATCTCTTGCAGTTGGGAGGTAAAATAAATACAAATGAATGAGAAATATACAAATTAGTGAGAATCAACATGGATATTTGGTATTCTCGCCACACAATTTCCATATGTCCCCTTATGAAACATTTGTGGACAGCCAGACTTAAGAAAGGAAGTTTTAGCCTTCTTTAAGTGAAGGGAGAAAACAAACTCAGTAACTAGAGACCGACTTAATCACTTAATTAATAAGAAACAGATTAACAGCACTCTTCCACATCATTAAACTGGTGTGTGTTAATATTATTTAATGACCAGGCATAAAATGATTTTAATTAAATAGGAACTGTGGGAACATTACAAAATTTACACACACTAATACAGCAGATTGTGCGCATTTCATTTGAGGCTACAGAAAGTGCAACATATTAGTCTCTGTGTGGACAGAGTTTGGTTTTAATCATCAGGGAGAACATATCCTCACTTTTAAACTATGTTGCTTGTGCCGAGTTAGCAGACAGAAATAAAAAATAAAATAAAAAGAATCTAATATCCAGCAAAACAGCAAGAAGAGGTTGAAATTATAGGGAGTGCTCACATCCAATTGTAGTGTTTATATAGCGGAAATGGGCTCTTTAGAGTGATCCTGGTCTTTCCACAGGATGCATCCCCTTGAACTCCTGAGGCTCTAGAGGTCCCTGGGCCACTTCTGGAGGAAACAAGTATCTTGATTTAATTGAGGCCATGGAGAGCAGAAAATAGCAACACACCACACTAAGCAGGAGATAGGGGAAATAAATCATATCAGGCAGTAGGTGGGAAAGGAAAGAAAGGCTGTGGTATTGCTATTAAGAAGCATAGCATTAGAGAGAGAGGGAGGATAGGTGAAAATTTAAATTCCATTTGCATCTAAAGGTAGATCTACCTAATCCACTTTCTGAAAAATATGAAAAGCAAATCCCTTTGAAATTCCGCTTTTCTGATGTTTGCTGTGCATATTTTCCAGTCAAGCCATGTGAACAGAAATGTACATACTGAGGTAAAGTGTGGCTAAAATACATATATTAGTGAAAATAACATACAAAACATCCAGCATAACTGGGAATTGGATTGCAAAAGTGTATATATGGCAAAAAAAGGAACATGAAATGTGTATATTAGGAGACATTTGCACTAAAATGCTAGTGGATTTTCATGCAACTTTTTTTAAAAAATGTAAACTTTTGTGGAGAACCAAAAGTAGGCCACTGACAGCAGTTGTACTTGTCAGATGCATCCATCCCTAATCCTGGTAACCTGTTCTTACTGTGGCCAATAACATGCCCCGCTGGCGATTCATGGTAACTGGCATTCAGAAGAATATCGTCTCAGGCAGTGGATGTAAAATATATTTGTCTCCTTAAAAACAGAGCCTTAAATCTAGGTAGAATGGCTCCAGTTATTAATAGCTCCCTACTTGGATCTTAGAGAAAAGGGTCTGTTAAAACTACTAACGGTCTAAGATTCCCTTAGTTTGCTCCATCTTATTCAGAGAAAACATCTCTTTCCCAGTGATGAGGAAACCTATAAGGCACTGCTAATCAAAAATTCCCCTGTAGTTACAGCTATACCCTTTTCAATATTGGACCCTTCTATTAATAAAACAACTGATGGCCACTCCACAAAAATAGGTTGTACCTGTTCCTCTGATGTAGGCAAATAAATGAGGATTCTGGGACAGCAAATTGATTAGTGTAAGCTATTGCTACTCTTTGAGGAAGCAGACTTGAGTGTTGTCAGTAGACTACTGAAAACCCTGAGGCCACAATATAACAACCTCTATCCTTCCTGACAGACAGTATATGGACACCTTTGCAGAAGATGACTATCTTCTGACATATTTACTGCAAACAAGACATAAGAAAAAGCACAGTATCAGTAAGAACAGTTTAATGAACAAGTATATTATCATAATATTCACAAATGTCATTATGCTGTATGTTTTCTTTTTCCAAAAAAGTATGGACTAAAAGGAAGGAAAGATTTGCTTTGTATTTGTTGTAAAAGTGTCAAATAATTTTAATAAAGAATATACAATTCAAACTATTTCTTAAAAAATAATGAAAATCAAAGTGGCTTAAGATTAATATCAAAAGCAAGCATAAAATATCGATTCACAAGCGAATAGTGAGAAAGGAAGCAGAATTTCCAGGCTGGGGGGAAATGGGGTAGAGGAAGGTGCTCATGAGGATTTATTGAAGCTGCAAGAATTACCATGTATCATAAGAATAGGGAAAATATATAGTATTTGGATAACTACCACTATTAAATGCACTTGGGGGGGGAGTGTTAGATAGGGTTTCTTCCTCAATACACGGTTTAAACAAGTCTTCTGATATTAGCAGTGAAGTAACATTTGTTATACGAAACCAGACCAATGCTCCATCTAGCTCGGTATTGTCAATACTAACTGCAGTGACACTTTACAATTTTAGATGTCTTTTCTAGTCCTACGTGGACATTCAAGAAAAGAAATGAGATTTGCTTGGCATGACTTGTTTTTGAGAAACCCATGCTGGGTCTTAGTAATCACAGCATCCCTTTCTAAGCGCTCACAGACTGATTGTTTAATCACCTGTTCTAGGACTTTACCTGGTATCGGTGTCAAGTTCACTAGTTGGTAATTACCTGAGTCTTCTTTCCTCCCCTTTTGGAAACAGGGGACATTTGCCCACTTCCGGTCTGCAGGAACTTCACCTGTTCTCAATAATTCTCAAAGATTATAGACAGAGGTTCTGAGATTATATCTGCAAACTTCTTTAATACCATTGGGCACAGCTCATCAGGCTCTGAAGAGCTGAATTCATTTAAAGTAGCTAGGTGTTCCCTGATCACCTCTTTTCCTATCTTGGGCTACAGCTCCCTCCTTGAATTATTTATTCTGTTATTACCAGGTTGAGCACTGCTTTTCTTTTGAGTGAAGACAGATCCAAAGTAGGTGTTGAGCAGTTCTTTCCGTCACCCAGTAGCAACTCTCTGTCTTCTCTACACAGAGGTCCTACTACTTGATTTTTTTCCCTCTTGCTTCAAACATAGCCAATCTATAACCTTTTATATTAATTTTTAATCTCTCTTATAAGCCTGAGCTCATTCTGAGCTTTGGCCCACCTGATCTTTTTCTTGCAATTGTTGACTACTCAGTATACTCCTTCTTTGTGATTTCTCCTCTCTTCCATTTCTTATGCATGCCCTTCTTAAATCCCAGTTCATCTGTAAGTTCCTCATGCAGCCACAATGGTTTCTTTACATGACTTTAACTTTTATTTCTTGTTGGAATCATCTGCATTTGTACCTTCAGTATTTCACCTTTAAGAAACTCCCATCCATCTTGGACTCTCTTCCCTTTGAGTTTTTCTAACCATGGGATCTCTCCCCGTAGTTCCTTAAGCTTCTTGAAACTGACTTTCTGAAAGTCAAGAGTGCATTCTGACTACACTTAGCTTTCCCTTGCCTCTTTATCACTAAACCCAGGAGACATGATCTCTTCCTCCCAAGTTTCCAAGTACTTCCACTTTATCGATCAGCTTCTCCTTGTTGGGAAGGACCAGCCCTTTCTTCATAGTTTGCTGTGAAAAGTGAATGAAGCTCGTAATATTCCATTTTAAAAGATAATGTTTAGGGTTTTTATTTTATTTTATTTTTAAAAAAACCACAAGTTATTCATCCCCTGCAGAGTACTTATCTTGGCACAATCATTTGAGTGTCAACAAACTGAAGAGAACCGAGAACCAGAAAGATAAGATTAATAGGTTGGAGGGACTGACATGTGAAGAAAGGTTAGCTGGATTAAATATGTATGGCTTGACTAAACAACAATTAAGTTGGGAATAGAACTGTCTAATAAAATGTGAAGGTAAACACTGAGGAATTAAGTAATTACTCAGAGGTATGAAACCTATACCTAAACTAATGAAATTATGTTGCACAATGGACAATTTAGAATGAAAATAAGACAATCTTTCTGGCAGATAAGCGATCAGAAAAAAAGGGGAGAGTTTCCTTCCTTTTATTATTTATTTACTTTGCTTCATTTTATTGATTGCTTTTTGCTTTATATATTTATTTACTAGTTACCAGTCTCTGCAGCCACAGCAGGTGCTGTGATTCTCTAGCGATTTGACTTCACCCCAGTAGGCGCCCTCCACTATCTCTTGAGACAGACAGCTGCCAACATAAACATTTATTTGGTAACAGATAGGTAGCCGTGTTGGTCTGCCATAGTCAAAACAAAACAAAAATCCTTCCAGTAGCACCTTAAAGACCAACTAAGTTAGTTCTTGGTATGAGCTTTCGTGTGCATGCACACTTCTTCAGGTGTATCTGAAGAAGTGTGCATGCACACGAAAGCTCATACCAAGAACTAACTTAGTTGGTCTTTAAGGTGCTACTGGAAGGAATTTTTATTTATTTATTTGGTAATCACTTAACACAGCACTGTCTTCAAATCAATTGCAATCAGATTCTCATACATACAAAACTGTGAAAAATGGAAATCAATGTTTAACAAATACACGAGACATCACCAGTCTCCACACACCCACACATACACAACACAGAGTGACACTAAGATAAAGCCTTTACCTGCCACGGAAAGGATCCAGCACTTCCGAAACCAGCAGAACTAGGTGAAACCTTCTGCATGTTGTAAATGCACTTAGGGTGAGTCACAACAAAGGGCCAAAAGTGACTTCATTGCCCCATATCCCACAATTCCCTGAGGAATAAAGGGGTTCTTTTGCAAAAGGAATCAAATCAAATCTGAATGCGGTGGACGGATTTATTAAATAATAAGTGGACAGGAAAAGTCAGCTGCATAAAAAAAAAGTGAAGGGAGGAGGATTTGCTGAGCTGTAATATAATTAAATAGATGATTATAGGAATTTGCATGACACTACTCAGGATTAGCCTTTAAGGCTGCCAAGCAATTTACAGTGCCCTGTAGATCACCTCTGTTTTACTTAGTGGCATGTTGTGCTACACAATCACCCATGGAAGGGTCTATTTAGTAATTTTCTAAAGCAGATTAATATCTTGTGCTGCATGAATTAAAAATGAAGGGAAAGCTAGCATGCAGTTGGCATGTGGCTGATGAGATAAGCTTCTATTTGGTAAGAGGTAGGCAACAGGTACAGTCCTGTGCCAGCCCATGAATGAGGACTGCATAGGCACACTTTCTGACAGCCTTTGTGAATCAATGCAAATATTTTCACTGATTTCAAGCAGGCTTTGGACTGAAGCCAGATGAACAGAGACGGAAAGCCAATGTTTGAAAATAAATATAATCAGTACCTAAGAGTAAGTAGGCCAGTGTGGATATTTAATGTCTGCACAAAATAACTGTAAAATTCATAGCCTCTGGGCTCCACGTGGTGACTTGGGGGTGCTTCAGGTATGGAGATGCAACCTGAAATGAAACCTCATTGAACATAATGACTGCTACTCGTGACTAAACATGGTTAGGAATTGTGGTGCTTATTTTGGAAAAGGAGCTCCATTCGTGCTCCCAAATAGGGTTGACTATCTCAAGTCTCATTAACTGCATGCTGCCATCTGGTTTCTCTGCCTGTACACTTACTAGGTTGGCTGTGTAACTATCTTTAGAGAGGACAACCCATAGGAGTCCTCTCTTCAAAGATCTGTCCAGTCCAAGTCAGGTTTAAAAATAAAGCTCTCGAAGAAAGGAGTGTGAGCAGGAGCCGTGAAATTTCTCCTCAGTACTTAGCACCCTGATAGCAAACTGAGCAGGCACACAGGCACTAATCTTTCCTAGTAGGGTAAAAGATTACCCTACCCTACTTGTGTTTCTGTTGAAATTAAATGAATAATTTCCAAATGTCCTATACATGAAAATTAGCACATACAAATTTTATTCCACACTGCATTCTTTGCTTTTTAGGTCATTTATTTAGTTTGTTTGTGATTCCTATTTATTGGTGTGTATAAGTGGCCACCCCTGCAGGTATGTTTGATGTGCAGCTTGTAAAAAAACTTCAGGAAGAAATTAGCTTAAAAAGTGGTATACAAATGTATTAAATAAAAGAACTGCTGATACTTTTTTTCTAAAGCTCTGGAAATGGCAGGTGTGGCAGCTGGCACACTGCAGAGCAGGTGAGCTGTTCGCTCCATGTTGATTCTTGTTCTGTTCAGGATGCTGACATCTTTGCCAAGAGAGAGCTTTCCCCCTTGATGATTGACAACTTGGGTCAACTGAGCCCTACTTTCTGGGAGAGGCTGATATTTGCCAGGCCTGATAAGGAGCAGCACAACCCCTCTAGCAGCCATCCCAAAGATGGGTCAGTCTTTTGGAGGGAGGCCACTTTGGATACAAAAGGTCGCAAGCCACCCTCAGAACATCTGAGGTGGCTTTCTGTTGGGTTTGTAGGCAGCTGCATTGTGGTATTGGAGAAGGTCTAAGGAGTTAGCTAGGGATAGTGTGGTTTGGGAAAGAAGCGATCCAGGTAAGTGTGATAGCACACAGTCACAGTGTGATGTACCTTGTCCTGGCCCATCCTACAACCAGGGATATGGGAGTTGTCTTGTCAGCCAGTTTTCAGGTCATATAATATTGGTTCTGGTCTGACTATACTGGCTGCCAATTTGTTTCCAGGCTCAGTTAAGTTGGGCATTTAAAACCTTATATGGTTTCTGCCTATGAAGCTAAGTGTACCCTGAAATTTGAGGCCGTACTCTGACTGCTACATCCAAGGGAGGTTGGGAGGGTGGCTGTGTAGTATATCTACATCTATGGAATGCTCTCTATGTATTTTTTTTATTGTATGTTATTCTCACTGAAAATCACTTCAACACTTTTGTGCTGTGGGAAGTTAGACATAAAGTCAATTTTCCATGTTTCAAATTACCATGTTCACTTTGGTGATCCTGCTATTGTGTTAAGGCAAGTTGAATCTCAAGCAATCCTGGCATAGCACTGCATGATTCAGACTGGGAGTCTGAATACATGGGTTACATTCAAAATCTTCACATTCCGTGCCGATGCATGCCAAGAATTTTACAAACCATTAGCAAAATTGCTCTGTTTATTCATTGTGCGGGAACAATACTATCCATTTCTGGCTGGCTTTCTGCTGTCATTTGTGATGACAATTAATTAGCATGAGATAATATAGGTTGTGTGATATGGATGTGTGATGAAATAATCTGATTAATTGGTATTCTGGAAAATGGAATACTTTCTGCACATATTCCCAGGCAGGAGATGTATTGGTCATTTTGTCTTTATGTGTCATAAACTGGAAATGAGCCGCATATGCTATTTTGTTTGGTGGTGAAACTTGAAGGACAAGAAAAACATAGCTGGGAGAACTCAGAAGGCATAGAAGTCAGCACCTGTGTTGTAGATCCTTGATAGTTTCAAATTTCAGTCATTTTTAATGGTGCCATGGCAACATTGAAAGATATTGAATGAAGGCCTTTGCAATGGTAACTGTTCTGGTTCAATTTGTTGAGAAGAATCAGAAGAGCTGACTTTGAACTACTCTCTCAGTTTCTACTCATATACAAACACACACAAGGGAAAGCCTACCTTGTAGGACAGCTCGGTAGTGGCAATTCCCATGGTATACTGGTTGTCTGTTGAATCAGAGAAGTCTACCTGACCCTTCTGTGTATTTCTGGTTCTTTCAAAAGTTAAGGAGTTGCTGATAGCCTTTTCTTGTTACTTGGTATTGTGGGAGTTAAACTACAATTCCCACTATCCCCAGCCATTAACAATCTATTCAAGGATGATGGAGATTTTATCTCATCCCCCATGATCCTAAGTAGAAGGGTTGCTGCACCTCCATAACTACCATCACTTGCCTGTTGGCCAAGGTAATTTGGCCCATGAGAAAATCTGCACCCCTCGTGAGAAGTTATTTTGAACATCAAAGCCCAAAGTGAAACCATTTTGATCTTCAGTGAGGCTGCTCAAAGGGTACTGATTTTGGATAAGCTGTCTGCTACTCCCCCAACACTGATCATCTTGAAAACAACAGCTATAAATTTAGCACTTTGCAGAGCTGTGAGAAAACAGACTGAGACAGCATGGAATATTCAAGGTCTCCTTTAAGAAGGAATTTGAACACTGTTGGCTTTCTGGTATTTACTGCAAATTTAATCTCAGGAAATTATCACTTGCTTTTTTTTTCGTAAGGGAAAAAGACTCAATGTTAACATTTTATGCAACCATGTAAACCTCGTCACCATAAACAAGAAGCTATAACTTACTTTATGAAGTACTTCCATAGACTTTAGCTTAATCATAATAGAATAAGTGTGCTGTAGTTTGCAGCCAGAAACTGTATTTCTCTTTTTAAAAGACTGGTAGTAACCTGTATATAATGGGAAGGAAGGTGGGAGAGATAGGGAACGGGGGGGGGGGGCATGTATCAGTATGAAAGAGAAAGAATCATTACAAATCCAACAATTTCACAGGGATTGACAGTGAAACTGTTAGTCCACAAATAACATTTCTGTACAAAACCTAGGGATTTTAGAGGGTTTGGAAAAGCCCATGCTATATCAGAGAAAATTGGGAGGGCTTATGTCCAAAACAGAAATACATATCCATCTACTTGTAATTCGAGTGTCAATGCCATGGCAGGGTCAACCATGACTGATAATCCTAAAGAGTAACATTCTTTGAAATTAAAATATTTTAATGTGCAAAAGCATAGGGGAAATGTCCTTTTTTTTTGTAGGAGTTGGGCATTACTCCAGATCAGTCCAGAACACCTGCAAGAAAAGCAGAGGTGAAATCCAGAAGTAAATGATTTTATATCCTTATTTCTGCACTGAATCTGACCTGTTTCATAAATGCTTTACTTTCCTGCTTATTCTAACTCTAAAAGGAAAATCTGTTTAGCAGTTTGCTACAAAAGCCCTTTCCAGAGTCACTGTTAAGCTCAAAACTGAGTATTGGATGCTGTATAAGCCATTGCACCAGCTGTAGCCTATACCATGGAAGGGTGGGAGGTGGTGAGCAAACCAGTTATTGGATCCCCTCCTGTGGTCTTTCCTGCTGCCCACCAAGTGAATGTCATTATTTTTCTTGGCTGCCTCCACTGAAACATCCTTTTATCCTCTTTAATTTGGTTGTTGCCTTTGGACTTCCTCACAATTCTAGCCAACTCACTGAACTTGACGGAGTGGGAAAGCAATTAGGTGTTGGGTGAAAATCAAAGCGTCAGACCAAGGTTAAGACAACAACAAATGTAGTGTTTTCTTTAAAAAATAAAGATGAATAGCGTCAAAAAGTTATAATTATTTTTTTCTGGACAAAGCAGGGCAGTGGGGGGGGCAAACACTTCAAAACAGTTTCATTAGTTTATCATACAAACAGTTAGGATATGACAACCCATGGGAAAACGCATCCAATTAAACCTAGTCTGGATCATTACCCTACTTTACTCAACTATAAAGCATTTTTTTCTCAGATCATCCTAGTACCTTAGTAGTGCTTCCAAGTTTCTAAATCACACACACACACACACACACACACACACACAAATAATAACCGACCAATAACAATGTTTTATGGGAAGTTTCATTTCAGTTTCTTTTGTCCCTGAGTGACTACATGGAGCACAGGTGCCCTGTAGGATTCAGTGCTGATCTGAATGCTGTCGCTGACCCTACAGCCTGAAGATGGTGAGATGATCTCCCAAATCAATGGAGAGGAAGCAGGTTCCATACAATACTTAATTCTAGGCTGGTCTGGTATTTTGAGCAACTTGTTTCATCAAGTAACTGCAAACACTCTGACCATCTGTTCTTGTTTGCCTGATCCAGTGCCTGTTCTTCAATCTGCTTATGGACATGCCTTCTACTTGGCCCTTGTGACCCTCATCTTATCTGATGTGGAGTCTGTGGCAGTCTATCACTGGTTAGGACCTGACAATACTATGTTCCCACTTAAGAAACACAGGAAGCTGCCTTATACCAAGTCAGCTTATTGCCCATCTAGCTCAGTATTCTCCATACTAAATGGGTTTCAGTCAAGGCACTCCAAACGTTACCTGGCGATGCCAGACATTGAATCTAAGACCTTCTGCATGTAAAACACATACTCTGCCACTGAGTTGCAGCCCTTCCTTACAAAAGAAAATTATTTTACCTATGAAACGGCATAATAAAATCATTTCTTCCCATCTGAAATGGTAGATCCCATTCATTTAGCATCCTTAGTATACAAATAAAGGACACATCTGAAAAGGCATGGGATCTTAATAATCAAGAGCACCTTGATTACAAGTTCTTTCTCACATTTTGTGTTAAGATGGAAGTTATACTGGAAATTATTCAGTCGTCTTAAATGCAGTTCCAACAAAATTATCTTATTTCAATATTTCTTTAATGAGACCATTCAAGGGCTACCAATTAAAAGCCAAAGGCAACTGGTGCTTTATCAGTATTATATTGACATTATATATACTTTGATTTTGAGGTACTCAGTTTTAAGGTAAGATGAGATATCCTACTTCATTCCTGAACTTCTCCCTTGATTAAATCACATAGATATCCCAGTTAATTGGGAAACACTTAGTGAAAGGAATGACATCATAATGCTATGCAGCCAATTAGTTTTGATTAAATGGCAACATCACAAAGGTCAAGCTATATCAAAAACAGATGGCAAGGCACAGAAAAAACAAACAAGACAAATTTGTAAGTCTGTATTGGGCAACCCCCCCCCTTTTCAATGGACAAATTCCCTCACAAATAAAATGGTGCTGGGTGGGACTGAAGTCACCCCCTTGTATTCTCTCTCAGACCCCGCCTAGCAGGCTAACGAATGTGGGACATATTGATACAGGGAGTTTGTAGGATGATTTTGAAATCAGGACCTTTCTGTAAGATTTCTGGTCCATCCGAAAGATCAGGAAAGCTCTTTGCAGAGGGATCAGATGTCTCTGTTGTGATGTTCATGCTCTTCTGTTAATCCTAGATGTGCCACCTGATATCTGTAACACGTTGCAGAGACTTATTCAGTCAGCAATCTCAATCATATAAAAGCTGATCTCATGGCTACAACATCCCGACTAATGTTGGGAGATCATCATTGTTTTCCTTATCCCCCTGTTTCCTTCTTTGCATGACATTGTCTAATGAAGAGAACTACAGAATTATAGAGTTGGAACATCTAGTCCAACACCCTGCCACTATTTTGTGACATTATTATTGTTTATATTATTAATTAAATTAATATCCCATCCTGCCACCTTTTGTTGAGCCTGACAAAAGTATTGCCCATCTAAAGATCTTGGAGTTTTTGTTCTTATAAATTAACATATCTGTCTCTGCTGTTTCAGATTTATGAGGTTCTGTTTTCTTTTCCTTCCATAGTTGCTTAACAATTGCAATTTCAGGAGCTCCTACAGAAAACACATCAATTCAAAAGCACCCCAACAATTACTATCATGAGAAAACAACAACACTTAATCAAGCTCAGTTAGAAAGCTCAGGGTTAGAAGATACAGGATCAATCTCATGGTCTTCAGGTAGCAATCTTTATTTGTTGTAGGTTGCCCACATTTGTATGGATAACACATAGAGTTGTTGTTTTTTACAAGTTTCATTGCCATCTATTCTGATACAATATTCATTTAATTGGTTAGAAAACAGCTCAGCTAGGTATATAACACATTAAGTAATTGCAGTGTGCTCTAAAACGAGATACTTTATATACTTCTCAAGATGTAATGTTCAAGTAATATAAAAAGCTAAGGTTCTGGGAATAAATATTGATTTCTGGCACTCAGCCGGTTCCTGTAAGGTTGAATGTTGCATAAAATGTCATCCTAAAGAAATACTTATTTTCCTTTACACAGACTTTGCATCTGAAGTAGAAGAACAAAATGACAGTTTGAATTATACATTTAAGAAAATAATTCACAGGTCTTTACTCTTGCTGCTGCTGCTGCTGCTACTAGTACAGCAATAATTTTGCTAGTAGTCTAAATGAAATATAAGATTTGTGAATGAAAGATTTGTGAAACCGAAGTAATAAGTATGGATTTGTTGGATTTGATTAGCAAAAAGTTTGAATGCCTCAAATCAAAAGTGAGGAACTTGAAGGCTCTGACTATCAGTGTAAATTACTAGAAAACCTGTTCAACAACATGTGGGGGAAATAACTTTCCTTCAAGCTAGAATGAGCATTTCAAACCATATTCTCGTCCCAGGTAGGGATGACTACGATGTTCCCTTTTATAGCACTGTATGTTTCATCCACCCTATTTCTCAGTCTTCCTGGATTCCCAATTAACTTGTGCTCTCTGCAAGCATTCTTAAACTCCTATGAGCACTACCCTCTCCATCCCTGACTTTCATGCATTAAGCAGAAAGTTCTAAAGCAAGGGTTGTAAGTGCATTCATTTGAATATGTTTATAGTTCTACCCCTCAGTAGTGGCTTCAGATTTCAGCAAAAGACACTCTACTATGGCTGCATGAATCTGTCAATTTCTGCTTATCTCAGTTTCTCATTTTCCCCCAATCTTAAATTCAGGTTTATTTTTTTCACATTTCTGCTGAAATTTGTGATTTTAAAAAGAAATCTTCATGAAAATTCATCAGCATTTAAGTGCAAATTTATCTTATGCATACTTTTCACAAACAATTTTCCTGAATACAGTACACTTCTGGTTTGTTATTTTCACTAATATATGCACTTTTCTATCCATTGGTTATATAACTACATAACAATTTTTGGAAAAGTGAGGATTTCAAAGAGAAGATTTCATTTCACATATGTTTCGGTTCACATATTTGTTTCTGGAGTGCAAATAAGGTAGTGGCTCATTAAAATTCTAACAAAAATACCCCCCCTATAAATCTGCTTCCTCATTGTTGCTTGTCCAGCTATCTCTTCTCAGCAGGCTCCGTGTGGGCTCCCAGCAGATGCCCAACCATACTGACCCTTGATTATTGTCCTGTTCCCATGATTAAGAACCCTGTATAATAAAAATTCCAGTTGCAAGGAGGGCTGAAATTGCATCCAGCCCTGCATCCTCACCACTTCTGAGAGTTTAAGAATGCCTGGGTATGGTTAGTAAAGTTTAACATATTAATTCCAGAACTGGAGCACACAGGCTTTGCACCATGCATCATCAACTAAATATTTGTCATATGACTTCTTTAATAGAAATAGTTATGACCCAAGAGGCCAGCTCCTAGACAGCTGACTCAAGTGGTGTGGCCTGGATGGAGAAGTTAATTGCCACTCTGTGCAGGCTTCCAGGCCTCATAAAAATGTTTGTCCTACCGTTAACTCGCTTGTGAGTTTCTACACCAAGACAACACACATTGCTTGAAACCACTCTCAGTTCCTTCAGATCCTGCCTATTGATAAAACCCTTTAAAAAGAGCAATGCAGATGTGTTCACACACTTGATTGCATCAAGCTTCTGTATGGTGTTTTACTAATGCACACACAAGCAAACTACACCACCGCAGAAAGAATCTTACCTAAATGGAGACAAACCATACCAAGACTCTGTGTTAGATGTGTCCTTCTATTGGTGTTAGCGTGCATTGACAAAATACAGCAGGAAGAATAGTGATACAGTTCTTTGAACAGCTTGATGGTACTCCTGGATCTAGACTTGTTACTAGATGAAGTGATTTCAGTGGCTAGAGATGCCTATTACCAGTTCCAGCCATTCCCAGACTACAATAGCCTAGCCACAGTAAGCCGTGCCCCAATATCCTCCTGGTGTTCTATATGAGCATTCCTCTGAAGACAATCCCAAGCTTCAGTTGGTGAAAAATTCAGCTGTGGGGGTCCTATATCTAACTAGATCCATCTTGTGAGATTTGCACTGGTTGTTTATATGCTAACAGTCTCAGTTCCAGGCATAAGGGTGTTGGCATTAGCTTGCAAACCTCTAAGCAACCTGTGATCCAAATATTTGAAGGAGTACCTCTCCCTATTCCCCGGTTATTCAAATCTCTGCTCACCTGCGTGGTTTGAATGTTTTGAAGCTATCGGAGAACATAAAATGTACTAAATTTTATATACACAAATTTGGGCTGCAAATGTAATGAAGAAATAAATGCCCAAACTATATTACAAATTGCATGTGTGTATTTTCTGGTCAGAGTGTTCTTGCAGAACCTCAGGGGGTGTGATTATTTATGTCCATTCCCAGTATCAAGCAAAAAATTGTTCTGCCAAATGTAAGCTTGAAAACATAATTAGAGTATGGTATTAGCCTTACTCATAAAATTTGCAATCGTTCCCAATGTATTAGGAATGGCTTACAATTCAAGGATTCTAAGTAGCATTAGAATCAAATTTGACATATAACGTGTTCTTACAAAATGACATGTGACTTGTTTCAATCACTTTTGAGACTGGAAAGTAACAGGAAATGAATGTTTAGCAAATTGGACACAATCCAGAACTGCCTTACTAAGCTATTTGTTTCAGCAAACTGAAATTTTGCAGACCCTATTTATGCTCATTTTAAATACTAAACAGACTCTCTGTATGTAAAATTAATGTTCCTGTTGTGAAAATTGTGATCTGAATTTTAAAAGACCCATGAGTTCCTTATTGCTTTCCTTCAATGGCTTGTAATGGGCATTTCAAAATGATTTGGTAGATGACTCAGGGCTCATCCACACTTCAGTCTGTGCCACCTATTTCTAGGCATAGCTCTGTAATTTCTAGACATCAGTCTGAACATCCACCCCACCTTTTTCTTTGTTTTTTGTCCTGCTGCTTTTCCCGGGAAAACCTGCTGTTTGTCACTGAATCAGCACACATGTCAATTGAGTTTTCCAAAGATTGATGTTCGTTCTGATTCAGCAGTAAGCAACAAGTTTTCCTGTGGAAAGTGGCAAGAGACAACAAAAACAGAAACAAAACACCAAGTCTCATCTCAGCTATGAGTCTTGAGGGACCTGCTCTCTGCCTGATAAGTCCTCCCTATTGTGGAATGCTCTCCCCAGGGAGGTCTGCCTGGTGTCTTCATTATACAACTTTAGGCACCAGGTGAAAATGTTCCTCTTCAACCAGAGATTGAGAGAGAGAGAGAGAATCATTGTATGTAACACACATACACAATTTAGCAACTTAGCTCAGTACACTTCTGGGAAGTATGCAAATAGCTAAAGCTGTAGCAAAGTTTCCAGTGTAAAGTTATTTCTGGGATGATCTTTACCAATGAAACGGTATAATTAAAATTTGAGGGTAACTTGTAAGTTGGTAGATTGAGGTTTGCTGTCTTTTTAACCTTTAAAATTTCTTGCTAGGAAAATGTGCTTCCCCTCACACCCTCCTGACAAGAACCTGGCTTCACTTCACTTCACTTAATTGCTTTGTAATTTGCCTGGCAAATCACATA
Organism: Podarcis melisellensis; assembly: GCF_964234715.1. Lineage (NCBI taxonomy): Eukaryota > Metazoa > Chordata > Lepidosauria > Squamata > Lacertidae > Podarcis > Podarcis melisellensis. The sequence continues at coordinate 33,344,480 of NC_138541.1, forward strand.
AGAACTTCCTTCATTATTTAGAAGCTGATTGGAGCATCTGGCTGATTAGCTCCCAAGAGACGGGGTGCCTCAAAAGAGGCCCAAGAGGAAAGTGGAATTATGAATCATACAAAGGCTGCCTGGTTTGGCCTAAGTATTCATTTACCCTCCAAAACGTGCATGACTTGAGATGGTACAGAATGAACTAGCATATCTAATGAAACAAGCTCTGCCTTACAAAATACATGTAGCAATAGTTTAGTTGGTGTGCAAAGAACTGTAGCCTTACTTGGGCTATGTCTCAAGATGTCCAAAAGTTTCTCAGGAGTAAGAACCATTGAACTCAGCGGGACTTACCTATGTAAGTAAAACTCCATTATTTCCTCTATTTCTGATCTTCAGGCATGAGTGATGTGCTTATGCAATCAAAATGCCATTAGCTACACATAGGGACATTGAGGGATTCTGATGAAAACAGAAATGGGAGTAGAAATTGCTGGTGGTGATTATTTGTCCCATGTCCAGAGCAGAAATGAAATGAGCAAACATGATCAGTATTCACTGTTGTTGTTTCTTTCCGTCCACAAAGAATACATATTTGATTACATACACCCCTCATTTGCACTGCATATCCTTGGCCGTGAAAGGAATGGGGTGGAATAAATACTGACAATGTAACTTAATTATGTAACTTTTAAGTTTACATAGTTACATTGCAGTGGACAGCAGAATAAATAACATACTGGTAGCTTTTGGCAGAAGAACTGCAATAAATGAAAACAGTGCTGCATGTGACAAACATGGGGCAGAATAGAAAGCAAAACCTTCTTACAGCCTTAGTTACACATAAGGAAGAGGTATCAACAGACTTGGGAGGAACCCCAAAGGGTGCCACCCCAAAGTGTGCCAAAGTTTAAACAGCCTTTTTAAAATGTTTAGGGGGAAGACACTGGATAAGGACTGAGGACACTCAGCAGTCATGGAATCTGAGTGGCTGTAGCAAAGGGGAATGGAAAATATGGTGTGAATGAAAAACTGTATTGCAGAGATGGCCATGGCTGGCTAGAACAGTGATCTGCAAGACTGGATACTAGAACAGTTTGCAACTTCACTTGTATTATTCTATGTTAGGTTCAAATTGTGTGTGGGGGGGAATCAGTGAGTTCTTGCATTTCATGAGCTTTAAAATGTAGCAGTGGGGCTTGGGATCAATATTTGGACTAAGGTGTGCATGTTTATCTTTCCCCACTGCAGCAATATCTTGATTTTTAAAAGTATTTGCACCTGAAGCTGCTGAATTGGTTCACATCAGGTTCTTAGCTTTTGCATGAGTCAGAAGTCTTCATTACGTGATGTAATGTTCAATGTAGTTTGGGAATTTTGTCAGTGATATAGCTCCTCTGCAAAAAGGAGGCATCAACATATATTTCACTTTTTAAAGATCAGCCATCTCAGGAAAATTTGCACAGTTCCTAGTTGAATTGTCACAGAGCAGTGCAAAACCCTTTTTGTTTTACCCACCATTCAGAAAATCAACAGCAGTAGAAATCTGGCAGTGATGACACCTTCAAGAAGCCATGGATATGACTACTAGTGGCCACCTTACACTGAAAAAGACTCATATGTTGTACAGCTGGCCTGTGTTAATAGTTTCGGTGGAGAGGTTCATTCATATCCTGAGCAGATATTGTTTTAAATCAAGCGCCAGTAGTGGCAGATGAGTTTGTACTGGTCAGACTGCATTGGTCTCCTGGTTTGCAAACACCATGCATCACTGTTGCTTTCTGGGAGGGAAAGGGTCACAGGACCATTAGATTGGCACCACCACCATGCCCATACCTGTCAAATTCCCTGCTGCCTTGTCCCTCTCACACCTGGCAAACGGCAGTGATGCACAACATTCAGAAGCCAGGAGAGCAACACAGTCGCACCTCCCCTGACACCCACTACTGGTAAGCACAATATCAGCATAACTGGGAACTGTTGTGTCCTGATGAACTGGAAGTCCTAGAAATAAGAGCTTTGTTGCTTAGGAAACCAAACCAATGTAGAAATTAATAGAGCAGGTTCTAATAATTTTTATTTATTTATGTGCTGCCCATCTGACTGGGTTGCTGCAGCTACTCTGGGTGGGTTCTCTGAACAGGGCTGCCTTCAGGCTGCATCCAAGCATACAGGAGAACACTCTGTAGTTATTTTTCTTAGAATGCAATCTTTCCTCTAGTCCAGTGGTTCCCAATTAGAGGTCTGGGAATCCTGGGGTCCGCAGAACATACCCAGGGGGTTTGCAGCCCTATCCCTTGCCTCTCCCCGACTAATTTTTTGACATTTTTGCATGGTAATATAACAAATTTTATGGCCTGTTTTAGTATACCTAAAATCCTTTGCTTATTGGGGGCTCCCCCACATTTGTTCAAAAAATTGCTTTGCAGAGGTAACTACAATAGAGTTATCAAAATTAGGGTGTCTGTGGCTTAGCTTTTGGAAAATAGGAGGTCCTCAGTAATTAGCTAATTGGGAGCCACTGCTTTAGTTTATTATAATTCCAGAGATGAACCAGTCTACAATTAACTTAGGACTTTCTGGAATGTAGACTACAGTCAAAGAACAGCATAAATGCTATAATGACTTCATTGAAACAATTATTGCCTCTAGGTTTCACTCTAAAAAAATCTTACTTTGTATTAAACATAAGATTTGTTCTTGCAACATTTTGCTGCCATACATTGCAATAAAGGTTGAAGCTTCCATAGTTATCTTCAATGCAAACTAGAGATGTCTCTGAAGTAGTAAGCAAAAGATGGGCCAGACGTGTTATAATACACTATTGAATAGTGATACTTTGTATTGTGAAGCTGAAGACCTTTTCCTACTTTAATTTACAAAGCACTCCAAGTAGAAAATTATAGAAGCTTTATTATAACATAAGCAATACCTTGGGTGGGCTCCCTACAGTTTCCCAGCATGGCAGGGATTTTCGGAAAGGTCACTGTCCAACTGTTTTGCCATTTAAGACTTCTATGATTTTAAATAAATCAAAACAAGTGCTGTATGAAAAACTTTTAAAATGGAAACTATAGAATAGACCTCCTAGGGAAATCAATTTTGACTCTTTGTATCATTAGATAATAAGGGCCGGGGTGGGGTGGGGGGAGCCTGGAAATCTAAGTGAGGATGTGGTTATTATAAAGGTCAAGTGAGGATGGGAAGGTTTAGAAGAAGAAGAAAGTGAAAGCATGTTTTAATAAGGCAGAAAGTTGCACAGGATAGTTCAATTCTGGGAAAGAATAGCATTAAAGGATCAGCCCTGGGAAGGCATCATAGGGGGTATATATTTTTGCCAAATGCAAGAGTTTTTTGGATTCAGTGGCAATAACAACACTAGTGAAGAGAAGCTCAGTGCTTTTATTAAGTAGCCGGCTTGAATGCAGAACAAAAAGCAGCCAAACAGGCTTTAAGCAGAGTAACATAAGCAAGATAAAATGCTTCCCGCTTTAGTTCCAGGGAGTGATACCAGAGAGACTTCATATGGCATGTACCTAGGGACCTGACCCATCAGAGTCTGGGTGAAAGCTTGAAGGTCAGGGAGATTCATATACCTTAGACCTTGAGTGACTATGTGCTGGCTGGCATAATATCCAAGTACCTCATACCTGTTCCATAAGTTATCATTGGGAGGGTATGTGGGATGTTACAGCACTTACCAGGTGAGATAGGCTAATAGACTGGGAGACTACTGATGGCAGGCACTCAGCATTCAACTGGGCCCAGAAGTGGGTCTTCCCACATCCTGCTGACACTGATCACTGAAGCTGTAGCAGCAAATCAAGACAATAAAGCAAACCAAAAACCCTTGAGAGTCCTCAAGGGCTTAACCCTTGCCAATAGGCAAGGATGGAGAATTATACAACCAATTACCCTATCTCCCTGATGTACAGAATTCTTCTGCAATGGATTTTCAGAAATGGCAGTGCCAAAGGATAAATTTATCCTTCCTTACTAGATGAACCCAATATAAACACCCAGGCCCTGCTGTCCAGTCTTCACCCAATTATGCACGTCAGCGCTAAAGGGTGGCCCTAGCTCAATTATGCCTCACTTTTTCTCTCCAGGTTCTTCACCTAACCAGAGCAGACAAACCATACCACTCTCTAATTCATCCCAACAGTGTGAAGTAGCTGAAAAAAGGAGGAAAGCTAAAGTGTATCAAGTAATCCTCCTCTAACAGGCAACTAGCAAAAGTCCATACCAAATTGGGGGGGGGGGAGAGAGAGATGATGCAGGAAAATCTCAAGAAGGATGAGCTTGGCAGAGTAGCGGATTTATAAAGTTATGGTCCAGCCCCTTCCCATTGGGTATCAGGTGCCCACATGGGCCTCCTCACAACCCACCTCCCTTTTGGAAGTCAATTGCTGTAGTCTTCTTTAAGAAAGTGGGTGGGGAAAATATGCCATTACAGCAAAAGGGACAATATTCTGGCAGAAAAGAATTCAAAACTTCATATCCACTTCATATCCACATAGCTTCCATATTCACTACTGCCACCAGTCAGCAGTCAATCTAGAACTAGCAATTTTGACAAGTTTGTGAGCATCTTGTAACTACAGAATCTTTCAGCAAGCAACAGTTTTCTGGTAACTGTATTTTAGTTGTGAATCCAGCTAAGTTTTTAAAGAGCTGGAAGAAGGGATAATGCCATGGTTTGGTGCTATACTTGTTCAATATATTTCCAAATGTATTTCTTCTATATATTCCATATATATTTTGTGTAGCATTTGAAAGGATGGTATAAGCAGCCACATAAAGGCAGCTTTTAGAAAAATCTTCACAATTAAGATTTTTAAATAATGGTCACATTTTAGTCGTGTGGGAAGACAATAGAAGCTTTAAAGAAAATGAATCTATTATCTATAATTAATTAGAAATAAAAGCTTTCAGGAGATATGTGATTCAGGGATTTTAAAAACATTGATTTAAAATTTAATTAAGGACAGGGTATTACTTAGTTACAATTAAAATTATCATGTGTGCTTTGAGACTGAGGGAGAGGGTTCTAGAAATGGATTTTGAAGCTTCAGTTATTTTTATATCAAAATTTATTGTATTTTTAAAATGGTATATTCTGTATAATGCACATCATACTTATCTGTGTATTTGAATGTCCATTAACTTCATGAAAAATACTAGGAGCACAATTCATTGCATGCCTACTTAAAAGTAAGTTCAACTAAATTTCATGAGATTCACCCCATGTGCATATAGGACTGCAGCCTAAAAACAGATAAATACTTCTGAGAAACAAATGAACAGATGTGTAGATGCTTGCCTTATCAAAATGCTATATTTTTCTTTTCACTTTCTTTGAAATACATCAGATGTTTCTCCTAAGCAAAACAAACATACCCTCCAAATTTACTTCAGAAGTTCACCTTGAAAAACAAGAATAACTTCATAGCAAATGAGGATATGCTTTCCCCTGCAATCTTGACTTCACCATGATTTTGTGTGGAGTCTCATGGACACCAAGTTCAAAAGGCAGCATTGTGTTCTGGAAAGTGAACTGAATAAGTGTCTGAGACAATGACCACTTGAAGTTTCCTAGTGGAAAATTTAAACTGAAAGAGTGTCCATGACCACTTTATATATTGGCATGCATGGGTCTCAAAGTAAAAGCTTTAAAAGTAAGCTTCATCACTTTGCATCTGTCCTAAGAGCAAACAAGCAGCCACCGAAGTCTGTGTTTAGTTCAGAAACATATGATCCACGGGAGCAGAACTAGTTTGCCCCCTGAATTAACTGATGCTTCTGAACCACATTCAGAGGCAGCTCCAGAGATGGCACATTGCAGTAACCCAGATGGGATATGACCAGAGGGCAGATATGAGGCAACATTCTGTACCCACCGCAGCTTCACTGTTAATACACTTTATGAAGGTAGGAGAACAGGAGACTATTCACAGAAGTATGGTTTAATATCACTTTAGGCAAATAAGAGAAGCTCACTGTTACCTTAGGGGGTAACTTTGGGCTATTTCTACATTAAAAAAAAACCAATCACTTTTGACTCTTATTAATATAATATTTCAAAGTCTGCAGGGGAAAGGATGTGTTGTCTCATGTTGTTCATAAGGGAATTTAGCCAAGAGAAGTGTGCAAACAAGCTTCTTTGAAATCTCAAATCAACATGAGATCAAAATCTAAATGTTACACATCTTTAAAATGCTGCTGGGTGTTCTGAAAAAAAGTTAAGAACAGCAGTATTTCTTCCTGAAAACCATGCAGTTTTTCGGTCATTCAATTTCTTTGCACAGCCAGACAAATGCCAACTGGCTAGTATTTATTTATTTCTTTACCTTGAATAAGCTTAAAATGCCAACTCAACCCCCTAAAATGCAAAGGCACATAAACACCAGCATTAAATAAATATCTCCAAAAGTTCTCAAAATGCATTATGTCCTTTAATAAAAGTGTGATATGGATAATCTCACAATGATAACTTCCTAACTATCAAAAGAACTCCTCCAATTCCATTATAGCTATTCCTTCTCTTTACTTTCACAAGTCCCAACTGCCCTTCTAATGCAGAAGAAGTACCTGGGACACAGGAGAGCTAGAGTCTATAGCCTACCAGAAAGCAGTACCCTGAAGGGTTGGACTGACTGAATTGTCTCACAGGCCAGAATTCTCATATTTGCCAAAGCATTCCTTGGAAAGCTAGATATAGATGACTACACCATTCTCTTTTCTTGAAAAGGAATCACAATCAGCATGGCTTTCTCAGTACAACATCAAATCTTCCTACTAGTACTGAGCTGAAAGTTCTGGTGAACTTGTGTCAGCTTGAATTTCAGGGGCAGGAGGTAAAGGAGTGCTGAATCTCTTTGCAAAATTTCAGGAGCAAGGCTGGTGAAACTCACCTCTATCACTGGAGATTTCCATTAGCTGCTGGCTAGCAGCCTCCATTTCTCTTTTCCAACAGCTGCTGAAAGTGATGCTACATGATGAAATGGTGTTGTTCCTGGCGGCTTTTGAGAAAGCAGAAATAACAGCTTGCCAGCTCTCGGCTACCATGGAGAGCTCTGTACCAGCAGTGATATTTTTCTGCTCTCTGAAAACGTGTCAATATGGCAACTCCCCAAGTTGCCACCTCTGAATAGAATGGAGGTTGGGGGGGCATTTAGTCTTAGCAGCTACCACCCTGCTATTCTTGCATTTGGATGCAGAGTCATCTTGGGCAGATTTAAACTGAGGGCACCTCATTGACTACCCCTAAAAATTGACCTGGGGCTGATTGTAGTCAGAGTCCTATGACAACTGGAGAACAGCTTTTTGTTGGAACCCTTGAAATTCATATTGTGCCAGCACATACACCCAGCTATATTTCAAAATTGTAATAACTATCTGAGTTGTGTTGTACTCCAGAAATGATTGTGGAAAGCCACAGCCCTCACACATATACTTCCCAATCTGTGTTTTGCTTGGGATTCATTTAATGGTCCTACTGACTAATTCTGCAGTCATGGCAAAGCCCAAGGAAAGGTTTTTGAAAGCTAAGCTATTCAGCCTGGCAACGGCATGCAAAAGCTGTGTTACCATTTGCCCCCGCTGCAACAAAAATGCCTGTCTGCAGCCACAGCAGGTGCTGTAAGTCTCCAGTGGTTTGGCTTCACCCCCCAAAGGCACAGTCCTCCATTGTGTTCCAAGACAGATGGATACTGTCAGAGCCACCCGTTTGGTCCCAGCTCACAAGAGACCCAACTCCGATCCGGTTTATTTACAGAAAGTCTTTATTGAAGATCATGGTTGCGTTTACATTCCATCTTTGTGACTCTACGTCTGTAACGTTAGACCGCTGAAGTCCCCTCTGAATCTGTCCCGCCGAGGCACCAATTTAAGAGGCTAGTCCTGGACCACCTCTTCCTCTCCTTCCTTTTCCGCAGGGTCTTTCTGCCCCCCTGGGTTCCCCCTCGCCGGGACTCGCCGGAGGCTGAATCCTCTGACGCCTCTGCCCCCCTCCTTCTCGCTTTGGGGCCGGGCTCCTCCCCAGGGCTCTCCTCACTTCCGCGCGCCTCTACATTTGAACTTGGCGCGCGTACGTTGCTTCTGACCTTTCTCTCGACCGCTACACTGCTCCCGGTGCTGCTCTCCACCCCTTCCGGCTGAGCGCCCTGCTCCGATCTCCTTCCCCTGTCTCTTTCTTGCTCTGCTCCCTCTGACACACTGGTAACTCCACCCCCTTCACTCCGTTCCGGCTGAGAAGCCGGCTCCTGTCTCCAACTCCCACTGGGGCTTCTCCCTTCGCTCCCCTGCTCCTCACTGCTTCCCCCTTGTCCCCCCTTTGGTCTGACCAGGGGGGCCCCCTTTTGGGAGTCCTCTGACTCACTGGTCAGACTCATGGACGACCTTTGGGCATCGTCATCCTCCTCCTCATCTCTCTGGGATTCTTCCCCCTCGCTCTCTGTCTCCTCCCCCATCTGCTCTTCTCTCCCTGAAACCCTGACAGATACCAACAACTGACAGGTCAACAGTCTTCCTTTGGGGCTGCATTTCTACAAACTATGCAAGTCACAAATGGCATTGTTCTTGTGCACCTAGTGAGATAATTGATTAACTTAGGGTGCAATCCAACCCCCTTTGTGGCATGCTGGGTGTGTGAGGATTGTGCAGAGGTGTCTCTCTGCTTCCTTGGGGCATCTAATAAAAATGCTAAGGATAGAATCTCTACTGGAGGAAGCCAGAAGAAAGCTGCCAAATGGGGCATTCTGGGGTGTGTGTGTGTATGCTGAGCCCAAGCTGGTTCCATGGACATCATGTGCTGGTATTAGGCCTGATTCAGGCTTGACTGCTATATACCATCTCCAGAATGATGCAGTGATTTGCCTTTTCCCTGCCTTCACCCTGATGGGTGAAGCACTGTGGATTTGCACCACTCCACCTTCACCTTATGGAAGATGGACAAGGATTCATATCAGAATAAAAGGATAGAATAAGAGAAGCTTTGGCAAATATGCCCAATGTTAGACATAATAAAGGACACCTGTTTGTGCCTGACTCAATGTATACAAATTGCCAGATTGTCTGCCACTACACATTCCTTTGGAAGCCTGGGGGGGGCGGCGTGGGGCTAGTAGGCACATTTCAAACATTGAAAATGAGCTGTGGATGCCAGTCATAGAATAAAATGTCTGCCATGCGAGCATGACATAATGGCTGCTAAATCTAAGAGCTGAAAAACAGACAAAACCACAAAATGATCTGGGCATGCCTTGCCCATCTGTCACCCCATCAATGGGACAAGGCACACCTACATCAGGTACCACCATATTCCTTGACAGAGAGAAGAAGAATAAGAGTTTAGATTTGATATCCTGCTTTATCACTACACGAAGAAGTCTCAAAGCGGCTAACATTCTCCTTTTCCTTACTCCCCCACAACAAACACTCTGTGAGGTGAGTGGGGCTGAGAGACTTCAAAGAAGTGTGACTAGCCTAAGGTCATGCAGCAGCTGCATGTGGAGGAGCGGAGATGCGAACCCGGTTCCCCAGATTACGAGTCTATCGCTCTTAACCACTACACCACACTGGCTCCTCTTCTCTGTTCAGAGCAGATAGAAGGGTGGCTCCAATTAAATCCTTGCCTCCAATTGAATGTGGACATGTTTAAGGCGGTATGTTCATTGTGGGGAAAACGGAACCAGTGCAAGAAAGAACAGAGCAGAAGATCAAACAGTTTCTTAAGTATTGTGGGTTTTTGAGGAGACTATTATTATTATTATTAATGCCCCACTCATCTGGCTGGGCTTCCACAGCCACTCTGGGTGGCTTCCAACAAAATATTAAAATACAGTAATCCATCAAACATTAAAAGCTTCCCTAAACTGGGTCATTTGAGCCTAGCAATAGAATTGACCCCCAGATACACAGCTGGATACACAGAGGACTCTTTCCTGGCAGTTATGACCTCTGTGTTTTGCTGCATTCATTCTTTGCAAACATTCTAGGGAGGAGTGTGAACGTATCAGAAGTGAGACCCTTCACTGTGGTGCTACTCACCTTATGCATGCAGGGTGTTGGAACAGATGACCCTTGTGGTTCTTTCCAACTCTACGATTCTGTGATTTCACATTCCTATAAACTTTCTGAGTTGAGCTTTGACTCACGTTCCAGTTCCAGCTATTGTATAGCAGCCTTGTGACTTAGTAACTCCCTGTCACTGTACAGTTGCATTGGGCCCACCAACTTTCAGTTCCTCATATCCTATACAGTGGTAACTCAGGTTACATACGTTTCAGGTTACATGTACTTCAGGTTACAGACTCCGCTAATAGTGCTTCAGGTTAAGAACTTTGCTTCAGGATGAGAACAGAAGTCGTGCTTCGGCAGCGCGGCGGCAGCAGGAGGCCCCATTAGCTAAAGTGCTTCAGGTTAAGAACAGACCTCCAGAACGAATTAAGTACTTAACCCAAGGTACCACTGTATATGTAGAGGCAATGTATTTGAAAACCTTATGAAAACCCCAAATTATGACACTGTCTGTGCAGCACACAAGTGCATCTGTTCTGTTATTTAGTTACGTCTGACACCTGCTTTATTAGATTTAATAACATATCCTCTAATATTATTTGCGGCATAGCCCATCCATTCTATTCACTACTTATTTTTGTGTATTTGTTTGGGGATGGAAGGAAGTGTGTGTGTATATATATAAAGAAAGATCCTTTGGAAGCACTACTGTGACAAATCCATTACATGGCACAGAAATAATCAGCATGGTGCTGAATGCTGACTGAGAGCTGAAGGTCCAAATAAACACTGTGCCAGACATCAATGGGACATAGTTTTTCAACTGAAAAAAACAACACCCTGCACTTCCACTGCACACTACAAAGAAGAAAAGAAAAGTTCAGATCGAGGGACAGAAGCTTCTGTGCAGCTGTTTGTTTCTACCCTTTTGACCTTCTGTTTTTCCCTCTTTCAAATACACTTGGAAAAAATACCAAAGAGTGGAGGGGGGGAAACACCCCTGCACAAACAACAGATTTGCATTGTTTAGATAGTCTATATGTTGTTCGGCTTGCAGCAGAAGCTTCTTTTAGTTTGCAAATTTTCAGCCTGCTTGCTCAATAGCTAATGAAGATGCTGCCATCATTAACAGGATCTGCACTTAACTTTGAAGTAAGAGATAAATATGTTTACTCTTTGAATTCCAACCTGCAAGTACAACTGAAAGCATTTTTAGAACCCAAAGACAGACCTTTTTATTTTTTATTTTTTAGAAAATAGATTAGTCTATATAAAGGTTTCCCTTCTTTGTACACAACTTTTTTTCAGTCTTTCTTCCAAGTATATTAATAGATTTCTGTGCTGTAGTCTGGTTTATACTACTTGTACCTGCAGATGGAGCTCATGTAACAAAACACTCCCTCCTCATAGAAATCTGAATCTCAGGGAGAATGATTCAAGCCTACTTTGTGGAGTTTCTTTGGTTCTGGGCTACAACACCTCTCATCCCATCACCCTGAGGCAGTGTAATCGTATTGGCTGGAACTGATGGGATTTGTAGTCCAAAACATCTAGATGGCCCCAGCAAGTAAAGGTTTATTAAATTGTGTGACCCCCTCTATACCTCCCCATTCTGAAATGGTGTAACCTGGTTGCAGATTTACCACTTAAAAAATTGGCCTAATACAGCCATACCATTAGAATTAAAAAGAAAAGAAACTGTTGGTTTAAGAAATGGTCCCATGAAGTAAGCTGCTTTGTTTTACAAAGAAGGGTTACATGGTATTCAAAACATTCAAATTAGTCTGCATTTCCCAGAAACTGAATTCTGACCAATACCACACATGAAGTTGCTTTATGTAACCTTCAGATTTTAGGCTGCTCTAAATAAGGCTGATCTAAATGTAATATGACCAAGTCAGGAGTTGCAAGGAAATAAAATCACTGTGGCATGGACTAGAAGCTATTTTATCAGATCCATGAAGTGTTGCCTTCAGTTTGCAGCAGGTGTGTGTGTACACATATATGCAAAACAAACAAAAAACAAAAAGATCTGGTATGAAAGAACTAAAATGAAATCTTTAAACAAACCCTCATTTCTCTGGCTCATTTTAAAATGGCTTTTTATTTGGAATGCCGGTTGCAGTCTTCCTGAGGAAAAAAAGTTTGGGTGATTGGAGTGGAATCATCTCCACAGTAGATGGAGACTGACATAATTAGTATACAAACAAGAAAGCAATTGGCAACTTACAGCATCTTAAATCATATGTCTGTCTTTCACTTATATAGTTTTCCTTGTGTGTCTGAATGTTGTTATTAGTGAATTAATTAAGGCCAATTGCTCCCCCAAGTAGATCCGGGACTGCCTGTTTCATGCTGTGATTTGTTCCATATTCATTTTGTTGCAGTTGTTTAGTCACACTGTAACTGAGTGGAATTGTTTTCTGTTATAATGTACTGTGTGAGCCTTGTGCATAAGGTCTCTGAATGTACAAATGAATGTGCCAACAGGGTTCAGGATTGCACTAGCTGGAACTGGCCCTGCTGTCCACATGTTTAAGATTCTCTTTTCACAGAGGCATATGGGTATACTGCTGAACTCACACAGGTACCCTGTGTACTATCTAGCCTGTAAAAACTGGCAGCACGGATCACAAGTAAAAAAAAGTGCTCACAATATTTATTATTCACCACTGACATCCTTGTGAGATAGCTAATGCACTCCTATTTTACAAAAGAAAGAATAAAACTGGGAAATTATGGCTTTCCTATCCATTGTTGTGGTATGAATCAAGTTCTCTTGAGTTCCAGGGCAACCCTGTAGCTTCTGGTGAGCACCAACTTTCTTCTTCATTATTAACAACTTGTTCAGGCAGATACTTTTGATATTGCTCAGCGGTAGATCTGCTATTTCCAGAGAAGACTTAGAAGCCTCAGAAAGCTGCCACCAGTCCATATAATCACTATTGAGCTAGTTGGACCAGTGGTCTGACTTGGTAGTCCTATATTGGGATTCTTTATCTGGATATTTCCTGCTGCATTCCTAGACCAAACTTCCTAATTCTCGTGTTACTCTCCCCACCTTTCAGTTGTGCATCATTGCCCTATCTTAGCTATACTTAGCTTCAACAGGCTTGGCCTTTTTATGTTCCATCTTTGACCATTCTTTGACTGAGAGTGCTATTACTCCTTCAGCAGAACAGGTCTGCCCTACTTATCCTTCAGCTTCCAGTCTTCTGGCCTCAGCTTCTGATTCATGGCAGTTCATGGCTGACTGTGAAAATTGGACTTTTACCTGATTTTTAGTATTATGAAATATAACTTGAAATTGGGGAAAAGTTCAACGTTTTTGAACAAATGTACCAGAACAGCTTCTTTGAGGAAAAAGAAATCTAAAAGAATCCCTAGACTTAGAGGTATTAACAGTCAATAAGGAGCAAGGCACAATGTCAGACTTAAGAGGAAACATATTTTATATTAATTCATAAGACTTAAAAAAGGATTACAAGGTAAATAAGGAAATCAATGAATGAAAAGTGAACTGATTGCCTAAGTAACAAAATATGGTGGTTTATATAAACGTCTCTGAAAATGGAATATTGCAGTTATCTATATATTATCCTAGGAACTTGATCCAATCAGGCCTTCACTTATTTAGCAAGCTCAGCTTCTTTAAGTTGTTAACATCAATATAGATTCTTGTAATACATTCAAGCATGTTAGGCAAACATGAATATTCCAGCAATGATGTTGTACATTTATTAATTGCCAAAAATGTTATCCTTGTATCAATCAAATTGCTATCTTTATCATATAATTTGAAGTGCCACACATTGTAATCTAGTCATCCTCCTGCTCTACTGTCCTGTCCTATTCTACAGAAATCTGGTGGGAGATATATCTCTACAGTTCTCTGGATTGCATTTTGCTGAAAAGAAATCAAATTTGTTATCCAGATCTGGCACTAAGAATTTGGAGAATGGTTGTCTAATATCATATCTATGACGTTTGATGTTCACAGCAGATTGTGGGCTTTTGTATCTCACAATCTGTTCAAATGGTAATAAATACACTTTGATACAATCCCCAGATATTGCCAACATGAGCAATCCAAATCACTTCTTTGTTCCATGTCCATCCAGTTGAAAATCCTTTCTCAGGAGGGAGAAAGCGTTAACATTTTGTATAAAGTCAAGTTTAACTTTTTATGAAATCTCTTCCTCGAAGCCATCAAGTATAACCTTAATTAGGCTTAATGTTTGCTTGTTGTGTAAGTAACACTCTAGACTAGTGATAATTAGCAGTTTAGGTAACATAAGGATGGGTTATATTGTTATATTGAGGTTGCTGTCTGGTTATTGTGTCTATCATATTTTGGTTTATCTTGTTGCCCAATTAGAATTGGAGATTTGACAAAAATAATGTTAATGTTTCTTTAATGGCTGTGGATGGTCTCCTGATGTAGGGGTGAGGTTGAAATTGAGTGCTTGGCATGTTGTGTGAAAAACATTTTTTGAAGTTAGAATGGGTAGTGAAAGGAAAAAACAAAAGCTGGGAGTTGACTGAAATTTTCGTAAAATAACAGGGTATCTTTCTAGGGATCTGATGTGGACTAGCTGATCTACTGCCTTGTAGAATGTCACTCTTGCTCACCGAGAGCCAGCGTGGTGTCGTGGTTAAGAGAGGTGGACTCGTAATCTGGTGAACCGGGTTCACGTCCCTGCTCCTCCACATGCAGCTGCTGGGTGACCTTGGGCTAGTCACACTTCTCTGAAGTCTCTCAGTCTCACTCACCTCACAGAGTGTTTGTTGTATGTGGGGGGGGGATTGTTAGCCGCTTTTAGACTCCTTAGGCGGAAGTCCAAGCTATTCTTCAATGAGGACTAGCTTGCCACACAAACCCTCCCTTCATGATGTGGGCTTTGTTATACCCAGCAGTATTTCCACCGGTTGTAGCAAGCATTGGGCTTCAAACTGGCGTGTTCAGGGTGGGTCAGGACAGAGCCAAAAAAGAATCTGATGAATCCAAAGCTTCTCCATTGCCTTCAAAATGGAACAGGGACAAGAAGTTTAGCAAAACTCCCACCACTGCTTTCTGCCCTAGCCCAGGAGGTTGTACATCTTTGTCTATGTACCTTATTCAGTATTCAACACTTTTTAACACATTTTCCTAACCATCAAATTCTCATTTTTAAAGTGAATTTGTTGTGCCAAAGTGCTTTAAGTCTTCTTAGAAGAAAAACAATGAAGACTCTTGTGCCAACTTGAACAAATGAACAAATTTGTGTTAGCATAAGCTTTTATTGACAGGTAAAATCATCAGGCTAATTACAGAAATAACTAAGTAGGTGGAAAAGGCAGCTTAAAGTAAAATGGGGGAGAAGAAAAGGAAGGCAAAAGACCTGTGAAATTATCACACACCTCTTAATATATATGGCTTTTTACAACATAAAAAGAATAAAGAATTCAAATCTAGATCTATCTAATGTAGATATTTTCAATGAAGTTTTGACCACAGCATAAGCTACAAAACTGTTTTGTTCCAAACCAAGTTAAAGACCACAACCTAGCTGTTAGTTGTGCTTATTTACCATTAGTTTCAATGGAGTTCATATATGACCGGGGCATATATGCTCCCCACACGGGGGCACCATGGTGATCCACCCAGGGGGTGCTGTGGCGAGCTGTCCACGGTGTCCGCCTGGTGGATGCCAGCCCCACACTGCTGTTTCATGCAGCACGGGGCCCCGAGCCACTATGTCACTCCCAGGAGAGACATGTGGCTTGGGCGTGCTGCAGGCCAGGCCCCGTGGTAAGTGCTGCCCCCAGGGTGTGCAATTTTGTCACCCCCACAGGGATGACACCTGGGGCAGATCAACCCCCCCACCCCCTTCCTATGCTCCTGTATATAAAACAGTTCAATTTTGACCTAAGCATGCAGTATGGGTGATAGGATTCAAATCAGCACAGTTAGAATCAGGCATAAGTATTCTCTCTCTTACCATTCCTACCCTGCATCAGAAACCATCCTTGTTTTAGAGGCCACTTTCCAGTAGCTCTGAACACCAATACCAAATTGCTAACTGAATATAATTAGCCTTTAATTAGAACCAGTTTTACTTTCACCTTGGAAATCACTGCAGTTTCCAGTCCATCCAATTAAGAGAATCTGATTCATCCCCCACCTGTGGACATTGAATAGAGATATTTTAGCACATTAGATAACGGATTAACTCATGAGGCACCAAACTAGATAATCACTCAGCTTCTGATGTTGTTGTTTAGTTGTTTAGTCGTGTCTGACTCTTCGTGACCCCATGGACCAGAGCACGCCAGGCACTCCTGTCTTCCACTGCTTCCCGTAGTACCTAATAAACGGACCCTGAACTCACCTGCTTCTCCAACTATTAAGGATACAAAGGGATTGCTGGCAGGAGGACTTCAAACCCTATTGTAAGGTTTGCTAGGGTGAGGTGGGGAGAATAATGTCCATCCAGCATCACATATTAAAATAGAGAATATTTCATATGTACAGTGGTGCCTCGCAAGACGAAATTAATTCGTTCTGCAAGTCTTTTCGTCTTGCGAGTTTTTCGTCTTGCGAAGCACGGTTTCCCATAGGAATGCATTAAAAATCAATTAATGTGTTCCTATGGAAACCGCCTTCAGACCAGGACCTCTTCCGAAGGCGGGCGGGGGGCAAAAGTTTTGCTCCCCCCTGCCTGCCTTCCCGGGAGAGCGGAAAACACAGCACTGCCTTCCCGCTTTCCACGGAAGGCAGGCAGGGGGGACAAAGACTTTTGCCCCCCGCCCGCCTTCGGAAGAGGTCCAGGACCTCTTCTGAAGGCTGGCGGGGGGCAAAAGTCTTTGCTCCCCCCCCGCCTGCCTTCAAAAGCCATCCGGGGGCTTTTAAATCGCCCCGGACAGTCCCGGGGCGATTTAAAAGCCCCCGGGAAGGCAGGTTGGGGGGACTTCCTGCCTGCCTTCCGCGGAAAGCGGGAAGGCAGTGCTGCGTTTTCCGCTCTCCCGGGAAGGCAGGCAGGGGGGAGCAAAGACTTTTGCCCCCCGCCCGCCTTCAGAAGGGGTCCTGGACCTCTTCTGAAGGCTGGCGGGCCCCCGCCTGCCTTCAAAAGCCGTCCGGGATAGCGGGAAGCGCTTCCCTGCTATCCCGGACCGCTTTTAAAATGCTGGCAGTGGGGAGCAAAACCTTTCGCCCTCGCTGGCCTTCCTGGACCTCTTCTGAAGTCCGGAGGGGGGGGAAGGCTTTGCTCCCCACCACCAGCATTTAAAAGAGGTCCCCGGAGATTTCCCTATGGGCTTTCGTCTTGCGAAGCAAGCCCATAGGGAAAATCGTCTAGCGAAGCGACGCAAAAACCGAAAAACCCTTTCGTCTTGCGGGTTTTTCGTCTTGCGAGGCATTCGTCTTGCGGGGCACCACTGTATTCAAAACTCACACAACGTTCACTCTCCTAAGACTGCAATCTAGTATAAACACCAACCTGGGAAGAAGTACCATCTGCAATGTTTGTGAATTAAAACAGGTAACAAGACACACTTTTACTAACAGAGCAATTTTGTGTAGGTTTACTTAGAAGTATGATTTCAGTGGTTCTTACTCTCGTGTAAGCATGCAAAGAATATCATTTAATTTCCATGAGTTCTTACAGATAGATTCTCATTATTGCTTATTAATTTGGACTAAAGATAAGCTGGGGCAGAAATGAAAGGTGCTGGAACATGGTGGGTCAGTGAGCTATCTGCTCAAATTGCTGGTTGTGGTCAGGCAAGCCACTATTCTTATAAGCTTCCTGCTCCCCACCTTCTCCAAGGTGTGACGATGTAATGCATGCTACACACTTTGAATACTGCACATGTGCTAAACAGATGTCATTCTGTCAGTTCTTTGGAAGATTAAAGAACAAGACAGAAATGTGCAAAACAAATGCATAATTGTGTTTAATGGTATACCCCAAATTAACACTTTCTAGATATAAACCAAATAATTACACTCCTTATTCTTTCTCCCGGACGATCTCACAAATCCTACTCCTAACTCCTACACCTTTCCCCCATCTCCCCTGAACTTTCTTGCTGCTTCATCAGTGGAAGAAAGTCCACTGCTTCACCCTTTCCACTCTGAGCCATAGCATGAAGTTATGACTTTGTGACAGATATGGAGAACTGAGCTATTTACTTTTATGAGCATGGCTCACATCTGTAATTAGCACTGGGGAAACTACATTTCCCAGCATTCCTGGGACACCAGGACCACAGACTTTAACATGGTGTGTCAGGGGTTAGAAAGGGAAGGGATAGGAAGATGGAGATCTTCTTCCCTTCCTTTATTTAATCAATTCAGCCAGAGCAGGTGACAGAAGCTTGGAGAAGGGGAGAGAGGGAGGTTGGTAAATGAAAAGGGGATTTGGGACTCACCAGGGGTATTGATGCACTCTCAATGACATAACCAGGGACACAGCAGGTCCAAATTACGCTCAGAATAAACTAAGCAATTTTCTGAGTAATTTATTCTGAGCCCAGTTGTCTCCCTGTGCATAACAACTCGTTTCACAAAGCTTTGTTTTTCCCTTTTTGTATTCCACCCTTCTTCCATGGGGTTTGGTTACACTGAGCATATATAATGTTAACCAATTTGTATTTTATTTTTTATTTTTTTGTGGATGTGAAAACAAAAAGCAAATCCTGCCAAGTTCATTTGGGCTAAACACACTTTTAAAACAGATTTAATATTTTATAAGGTGAAAAGCTTCCTTATGAGCTTCAGTGGTTACTTTTTGCTTCTAGAGAGATCCTACCAATTTTAATGCACCTGCTTAAAATGTAAAACTGTATTGTATCCTCATTCTATTGCTTTAAGCACCTTGGAGCTTTCAAATAAGGAAACCTGATGGAGGCAATCTCTTTGTGTTGCATTAATATTTTGCAAAACATGCACCAGCATATATTTTTTACATGACTGACTAATTCCAAAGGTGCAATTAGAATCAGTAGATTATGTATTTTTTTAAAAAAAAAATGATACAATGAATCCACATAATTGACAGTAAAGACCCAAAGTGACCATTAAGAGCAAATGTTGTATTCATTACTTTATAGTGCACAGTATATACAAATATCACAAACTATGCAACTCATACAAATTTTCTTTAAGAGACATCAAAGATAGAAACGGGGGCATGAGATTGTGGTGAGGTCAGTGCAGTACAAACATGCCAGCAGAAGACCTGAGGCATTTGCACCATGCTGGCCTTGTTGTCACCTCTCCTTTCCACCCTAGTATGCTGCAGTGCACCAGGGACGTGGGTGGCACTGTGGTCTAAACTAATGAGTCTCTTGGGCTTGCTGATCAGAAGGTCGGTGGTTTGAATCCCCATGACAGGGTGAGCTCCCATTGCTCGGTCCCAGCTCCTGCCAACCTAGCAGTTCGAAAGCACACCAGTGCAAGTAGATAAATAGGTACCACTCTGGCAGGAAGGTAAACAGTGTTTTCGTGCGCTGCTCTGGTTTTAGTGTTCAATTGTGCCAGAAGTGGCTTAGTCATGCTGGCCACATGACCTGGAAAAACTGTCTGTGGACAAACACTGGCTCCCTCAGCCAGTAAAGCAAGATGAGTGCTGCAACCCCAGAGTTGTCTGTGACTAGACTTAACTATCAGGGGTCCTTTACCTTTTTATGCTGCAGTACACAGGCCAAAGGGACAACAGGTGACTAGTGCAGCCCCAGCACACTGTCTGCTACTGGTTGTTAGACTATATCTGCTGTCACCCATGACCACTGGCCATGCTGGCTGGAGAAATGGGAGCTGTAGTTCAACATCATCTGGACAGCATCATGTTGGCTACCTCTGTTTTATATCCAAGAACACATTATCAAAGAGGACAAATTTGCTTACGCCATTGAGTAACCATCTTAGATTGGAATGACAGTAATGTGTGCTGGCAAAGTTAATTATATCTATGAAAATGTGAAGTATTCCATCGAGAAAGCTAAGTTAACATTCAGAAATGTTTTTCCCTCCCCTAAACTAGCATGTTCACTGGTAACTGACAGTCGTGGTGAAGCACCTGACACAAATCGATGCCAGTGGGTTGGCAAGGTGGGGGTACAGTGAGAATTTTCTATAAAAATTATAAAGATGGATTTGAAATGCTGGCTTTTCTGGGAGTTGAAAAATCAAGTCCTGTGATGTGCTGTGCTGGGATGTTTCTTCACAGGTCACAAGAAATACAAGATACAAGTGTTCATAAATAAACATATTATTGAAAACATCCAGGTCAACAGGAGAGAAAAACAGGAATATGACTTCTTTCCCATTGCATATTTATGTAAAAAGCATCTGAGAATTGGACTTCAAAAACTGAGCTAGCTTAGCAAAGAATTGTCACATTGAACCCATAAATATTTCTATGTATTTGTGATGTAACACAGAGGAGATTGCACTGGTTTAGCCTAGCTACAGAATCATATCTGTGCTGCTTGTTCATTGCACACACACACACACACACACACACACATACACACACCATGTAGTTGGGCCTGGTAGAAATAAAAAGCCTAGTATTTAATATATTTAAATTCCTAACTTCTTTCTAGGAGATTAGAGCAGGAAACATAGGCTTATCCCAATCCCATGTCAAGCTCTCTTCCACTGTATGATTGGCATAAGGCTGCCCAGGACAGTGATCTTCATAGCTGAACAGGGATATGAATATAGATGTTTTTCTTTGAGTAGACAATTTTTCTCTACTACATTGCAGTAACTTACAGTTTGGGTACTATAGCGGTCTCTCATTTTAAATGTCCTTAAATGGCAGCCCTGTGTTAACTTCTCCTGTTCAGTCAGAATTCCCCATGACATTTTCCCATCTGGCCCTGTTCTGCAATTTGGGCTGCAGCCATGAGGTAAAGAAATTTAGGTGATTGTGGGCCTTTCTGCACTTGCCATTTATAGTGGTTTAGTTGCTGGAGGTTTAGTTGACTGGTATACATGACATTAACAGTAAAGAGTGGAGTTTGGGCTTTTCCATTGCATTAACCTTTTCCTTCTCTTCTGCCATCCTCACAGCTCTTAACTGCCACATGTTGCCCACATGCCACTTTCATAATTGACACATTAATTTTGCCATTTCTTGAATACTGCAAAATCTTTCATGACATAACAAATCATTTCATAATGAAATGATCTGTATGTGATGTTTGCAGAAATAATGACTGGTCAATGTTCCAGGATTATGAGACCCCTGAGAGAAAGTTCTTCACAGTATGTGATGGAAGAAGTGTTTATAGCTCATAAAAGTATTTAATCTAAGCTCCCTTTCCAAATAGGGATAAAGTAAACATGGGGTTGAACAACTCACAGCCCACATGATATGTGTGCAGTTATTACCCAAAACTTTGGATTGACTCAACTCATATGTGTACAGTGCTCATGACCTTGGGTCTAGAGGTTTTACATTCATCAAAGCTGGTCACCCAGAATCTAATAGTTATGACTGACAACTCATGTTGTAATGTATAATTTCCTGACAGTATAAATCTGGTATGGTGGTAAGTTCTTGTCTAAGAGGTTAATCCTCATCAGTTATTTTAAAAAAGGGAGGAAAATGGGATTCTTTTTGACAATTGTTCGACTTATCAACAACCTTTGAAATATCAGAGATGTGGCATTAATGTTTCATTGTCACATTTCAGTTCAGTTTTCAATCTCCCCCCTCCCCCCCCATTTCAAAAGAGTTGAAATTTATTCTTGTGCAGGAAGTGTTCTAAGTCCTGGTGTTCCTTTCCCTCTGTGAAGGCACATTTGACAGTCTGCAGTAAACACATCATATTAAAAGCACGTTTTTATAGCTAGACAAAGCACACTCCTAATTCAATACTCTTGGATGGGAATCAAAAGAGTTACCTCCTCTGCAAAGGGATCAAGCACTTCTTTGACTTTAATGAGTCTAAAAGTTCAAGACTTCAGACAATAGATCAATTTGCTGATGCTTCCATCAAACTGGCTGTGAACACACAAACCTACAGAAGGCAATTTATCTTTTCATGCTTTCATCAAGTCCCTTTTACCTTGTTAACGCCAGGATTTCACAGATGTGGCCTGTGTTAAATTAAAATGTTCCACCCTTTAAATACAACACTAAGAACAGATTTTTAATTCAGAAATAGCAATTATAAAACTCTAATTTAACATAATTCTATTAAATTCTCACCATTAACACTAGCTCTTAATACTGAAAGAGAGTGGCAATGGACATGTGTGTTCTGGTTTTGAACACAAAACATGTATCTGAAGGACAGACCAACAGAAATATGTGCATATAGTGGCTGGAGTCTAGATGCCTAGATTTATTTGGCTTGGATGTATGAAAATGCCTGCTTAAGCCTAAAGCTCACTGAACAGGCCTTAGCCAGACATTATTATTTAAAGTTATATTGCGAAGTTATTATGAGTAGCAATGTTGCTGAAGTTTGTAAATCTGTTTTATCAGTTTGAGTCTCAGTGACTTGCAATGCTTGTCTCCAATCCAAGGAAAGCAATAGAGAGCCCAGAATTTGATTTGATTCCAGTGCAAGATGAAGAACATTCCCTTCTTTCTACCACCAGCTAATTGGCGTACCACTAATTGACATTCCATCATTGCCCTCCTACTTACATCTTTCCGCCTGCCACTTACCAGGCTGTGGCAGAGATGGTAGGTAGGTCTTCCACCTTTCAGGGAATGTAGGCCATGTTTCTCCTTTGCCTTGATAAATATTTATTCCAGTGTGCCTGATACCTGTCAGGTGTCATAGAAAACTCCTTTAGGAATGATCGCTGGCTTGTGGAGCACACTTCCGCCTGCGGGCAGCCTCAGATGTCTGCACACATGACCTTGGGGTGCAGAGCACACTCCCCCTCACAGATAAAGCCACAGCTGTCTGAACATCTTGCCCTCTGTCTAACCTTTTGCGGTCTCAGTAGTCTGCCGTGTCCTGTCTGTGACCTTTGTCTCTGAGACCTTTGTCTCCTTCATCATACACTTTGCAAGGGGAAAATGACGCAGTGGAAACAGGTGCCAAAATAACTTTGTACCACCCCATGATCTCAGGATTGGAGGATGTGTAAAGGTCACAGTCCAAAATGTATCTGACTAGTTTTGCATATTGTGCCAATAAAAGGAGCCTCCACGGAGCTAGCCGGCAGCTTGCTCGCAGCTTGCCTGTGCACAGCTCACCTGCATTACCAACTCCTGCCTCATGTCCTTCACTTCAAACTCCCATTTCTGAAGTTGTCTGGGTTACTGCTTTAGCAGCTGTACACATGCCTGGGTGGAGAAGCCAACCTACCTTTCACCTCTGTTGATGTCAGAGCCAATTTATCCAGCTAAGGAGGTGGGGGAAAATATATGCCACTACCACCACAGCAGCATCACAGCAAGTGAGGTGTTGTGGGATGGAGGCTGAGGCTCACAGGTAAATCTGATGAGGGATGGTGGTCATTTGTTGGGAGATAGATTTAAGCCACAAAGTGATCTTGAGATCATTATTAGGAAGTCTGGTGGGGTTTGTGCACTATAACCCAAATAGCTCAGTTTGCTTAGCCCAATTCCAAATTGAACACAAGAGATGCTGCATATAATTAATTGTAATATTAAACTGCTGTGATGGGTTCCTTGGAGAGGAAGGGCAGGGTGTAAATCTGCTGCTGCTGTTATTTAAGTTGGCCACGTTCCTGAACTCAGTGATCCTGCTGCAGCGCTAGATTTGTTCAAGACAGTTAAAACAGATGGGCTTATATACCTCTAACATAACTGCATAGACTTAGTCTCTGTCTCAATATGCATACTGTAGAGGAAATATCTAACCTTTACATTATTGTTTATTTTCTTTTACATGGGAATTTCTAATTTCTTGGACTAAACAATTTGTAAATGTACCTGACTAGCCAATTCATTTCCATATCTGACTAGCCAATTAGTTCATATCTCTTTGTGTACAAATGATACGATGGCCTGCTTTGTTCTTAATAACCTCAGCCAGGTTGCAGCAAAAAATGTTTTGCTGATTTTTTTTAAAAAATGTGGAAAAGCTTATTCTACCACTCAAACAGAACCACCAAGTATTCATAATTGCAACTGGCAAGTATTCATAATAACAACCCCCTTGAAATCATTCTTTAAGTTGCTTATTATAATAAAGTTCAGGAGGGAAATATCTTGAGTCAAGCATTATATCAGCCTGAAATTTACCTTTTTTTAAAAAATAGAAAGCTGCACATACAGTATTTGTCAACCAGATGAAACAGAAGGAATTTTTAAAATAATAAACAGTGGAGTAGTTTATCATCGGACAAGGATTAGTGAATGATACCAAATTCCCCCCCCCCCCCAGACAGGGGAAGAGAAAAATAAAACAAATTGAGTTCTAGGTAATGCCTTAGGCATGAGGTTGAAGAAGACATGTGAGCATAAATAGCTGCTCCACATTTGTAAATCTCCAGATAATCCTACTGCTCTTGTATCTCCATTTCTGTTACCCTGATTTGTACATTCCCACCAAAATGGTTAGATATCAGAGCAAAAACAACGGGGGAGGGGGCTGCACAAAGCGCATTCTGCAGTGCCATAGATATATGTGCAGAAAATGAAGAGACTTAAGAATGAAAGAATTCTATGCATTTCCTCAACCCCCCAGAGGAATACAAGTCTGTGTTGGTAAAATTCCTTTATCAGTAGCATGCAGGGAAAGGCAGCGACAAACAAGGACAGAAATACAGTGGATCTGCATGAAGGCAAGGACTTGGAGGCCCAGACCTTACCTCTGAAGAAGAGAGCTGCAGAAAGAAATGGACGCGCCAGGAGATTAGGAGAGACTTTGAATCTCATGGCCTTTAAAGAGCACTTTGCTGCCACCCATGGGAGAAGGGCAAAAAACGATATCATCATAAGACGAAGCTGTAAACGCATCTGAGTGCCCCAAACTGTTTTTGCATCTCATGTTTAGCCTGTTGCAAATTGGCAGCAAAGCTCCCTGCTGTGTTTTAGTGATAACATTCACCAAACTCTTCAGACATTCATTTCATCTGGTGGTAATAGGATGGTGGTTTGTTGCTGCACATTTTCAACTTGCAGATAAATTTCTCTCGTCTCTCTCTCCCTTCTTCCCTCTGTGTGTATGTATGTAAGTATAATTTCCAGGTTTGTCTGGGAATTCTTGGAGGAAACACAATGAGATGTGTGATATAAAATTGCCTCAGACATACCGTGCTCTAGAGATTACCCCAGGGTTTAAAGGATCAAATATGTCTTCAAGGATGCATACTGGATTAGAGGCAACATTGAAGTAATGCCATGAGAAAATGCACACACACACACAGAGTACCTATTCCTTGTGATTTGTGTCATTCTTTGCTTAACAGAGGTGGTCAACATGATGCCCTTCAGATGTTAATGGACTAAAACTCCCAGCATTCCTAGTCATTGGCTATGCCGTCTGGGGTTGATGGGAGTTAGACTCCACCCCACATGCTACCAAACTAAACCAATCCACGTACAACCAAAACCACATACCACCAAACGAAAAGAACAACATGTATTACTGTATGCTTATTATTACTTATTATTTATTGTTGTTGCTATTATTTTCTTATATACAGTATCTATATCTATATCCTATCTATATTTTATTATATATGTCTATACAGGGATTCAAAGTGAACATTAGGACAGTAAGAGTTGTTAGGCGGTGGAACGGACTCCCTCAGGAGGTTGTGGACTCTCCTTAATTTGAGGTTTTTAAGCAGAGATTGGATGGCCATGGCTGCTTTAGTTGAGATTCCTCATTGCAGGGGGTTGGACTAGATGGTCTTCCAGAGGGGGGGGGGACTTTTCAACTCTACAATTCTGTGATTCTGATTCACAAAGGGCGATATCCATTGTTAGTCACACTCAGAGTAATCACATTGAAAACAAGGGGTCTTCTCTGAGTATGACTAAGTATGCCTGTACATCTCACACCGTATTTTATTGTGTGTGGTGCACAGGCCCATATTTAAAGTATTTTCTGTTTTCAAACCCTATGCCATACGTATAATCACTTGGAAAGACTGCTATTTTACTGTTTTGTCAACTATATGGGTAAGTTAAATCATTAAAAAATAAATAAAGAATATATACCATATGAAGCTGCCATATATTGAGACACACCATTGGCCTACCTTGTCCAATGTTATCTACTACACTGGCAGAGTTACAAACAATTTTTATTATTATTATCTGCCCCATTAAACTGAGATTGTTTTAACTGGAGATTGAAACTGAGACCTTGGGCATGCAAAGCATGAGTATTACTCTAATGAATAATTACCCTCCACAGTGTTCATCTGTGTCAGCCTCCATGCATGCTCAGGTAACTCATGGTTGTCATGCCACAAACTATAGAAAACTGGTTTATAGCATTTCAGTTACCATAAACAGCAAAATAATAAGACACCAGTTTTAAACAATAGGAATAATTACAATTCACATTTGAGGGAGGGGGTTAGTAGCTTCTAAAAGGTGAATGGTGATGTGAATAATTTTCTAATAAAAGGCTAATAAAAGCTGGCCAAGCGTGAAGGTTCATCTTTATTAAATGTCGAGTCATCCACCTATTCATGTCCCTACTGTCAAAGCAGCATCAGCACTTCCCATATCCGAAAGACATCTGATGGGCCATTAATTCTCATGCTGATACTGAAGAAGAAAGAGAGGCTGAATACAAATATCTAGAATGAAAGGGTTTTGTTGTTTTTAAATCACCCAAATACTCTTACAACGCCTTGCCACTTATAGTAGCTTAGCAGAACAGTTCCTTTTAGAAATCTTGGTCCACGTTTACTAAAACTTCAGGTTTACTAATATCACCATCTAATTAAGTATCAACAATTTGAACTGCAATGTGGCCAGGGTAATAGTGATATTGAAATGAGCACAGTTTTGTGCATGTCTGCCCAGAAATAAGCCCTATTGAATGTAAAGGGACTTGCTCCTAGGGAAATATGGTTGGAATTGCAAAACTTTCTCATACCAGTAGACCGTGAGT
Source organism: Podarcis melisellensis (assembly GCF_964234715.1). Taxonomy (NCBI): domain Eukaryota; kingdom Metazoa; phylum Chordata; class Lepidosauria; order Squamata; family Lacertidae; genus Podarcis; species Podarcis melisellensis. Next base: position 33,371,540 of record NC_138541.1, read on the forward strand.
TTGGATTTCACTGTAATTTATTAGAGCTTTTAAATCATTAGTCTTGAGATATGATTTTACACAACTAACATCTCACTTAGTTTCATATTAAGAAGCCCAGCACACACAGACTCCCACATCCTTGATGCCATTTTGGCTGTGGTCCTATATTTACTTAATTGGGAGTAAGTCCCACTGAACTCAATGAGATGTATAAATAAGTAGACATGTATGGGATTCCACTCTCGGTACAGAAGTCCTTCCCTGCTACACAAAGCTGAGAATACAGAGTCTCCATCAAAAACTGGGAACATGATACAATATATATTGCATTTTGTAAATCATATCTCTCCAAGCACACTCTTATTGTGGCCTAAAAATTATCCCATCTGTTAAAATGGATTAAGTTTGTGTCTGTTGTCTCCTTTGAAGCTGTCTATAGTATCACAATGTGTGGTCCTAGTATATGTTTCTGCAATTTATTGTTTTTGCTGCTATTATAATAAGCTCTTACATTAAGATAGCTTGTAGTGAACCATTCACATACGAGACATTTTGATATATGGCATTGAAAGTGACCAGGAAGGAGATGATTGCAAGCAAATCCCCCCTCCCCCGTCTCACTTCTGGTGATTTATAAGGCTGTTGTGTGGCTCGGCGCCATGCTTAGATGATGCTCGTGGCAGTTTTCCACAGCAATTGAGAAACCAAGAGACAGAGAGTATAAAACAAAGATGGAAATGTTCCTCTGTTAGCTCCAAACCCATACATTTTATTTATTGATTCAGTTGCCCTCAACAGAGTGCTTTATAGAGCAATCCCCTATAGGTTGCAGAATTCATAGGCCTGAGTTATATGGGACAAGGGAAACATGACCAATAATTTCACTTCATAAACCACAAAGTCAGGAAAGAGAAGAGAGAGCCTAGGAGACACTTGGCTATATAGTGCTGAGGTTAGGATGTAGACGAGGCTAATTATAAGTTTATTAGGAATGTGTTTGCAAACAGCCAATTAAAGCAAGACACAGTTGCTTGGAAGTGTCATTGTTCAACATAAATAGCTGTAGTTAGCCCAAGGTAGCACAGTATGTCAAATTATACAGCACATAATTGGAATGACAGAGATGGCCCAGAGCTTTGGGATCATTGGTGAAATGGGGAAAATATTATTTACCTGTTGTTGTTAGCCACCATTTGGAGACTGAATAACCTATGATGACCAAATACAACTAAGAGAGCACTTGACCTTTGTGGAAATGCTCATTACAAAAACAGGGGGGGAGAAACCTTCTATTGCTGGCTGAATAGAAACTCTTAAGGGCTGCTTTGGCAGTGTGGGTGCAGAAAGGAGAAAGGGGGAGAGGGGAGACTGGCCACATCTCTCACTGGCTTTGTTTCACACCCCAAGAGTTTTTGCCCAGCTGGAATGTGGTCTTGAACTCTGATAATGCCTCTTTTTTGCCTGACTGGGGGAGAAGTGTGCAGAAAGTAGCCTACTGGACAAAGGTAAAATTTACATGTATTGCTTTGCTCATTTTTGCTCTGGTCTCACTCCCCACTATCATATGACCCTAAGAAAGTTACCTAGAATTGAATGTGGCCCTCAAACTGGAAAAAAATTCCTCACCCTTGCATAAAGCTGATACTATGCCCTTGGGTAAGCAACCAGCTCCAAAAACCAACCTCACATGGGTGTTCTGCAAATAAATAAATGCAAGGTTTGTAAAGTACCAGATAATGCGTTAAGAATGATCACCGACACTTAGCTCTTAAACAGAGTTAGAGTTCATAAATGAAAGCCCATTGCTTGATGGTTCATGAAACTACTCAAACACTGAAGTCAGCTTTCATATTCTGTCCCAGTGGAGTGAGTTTATAGATGCAGTTGCAATTCACTGAGAAATTAAACAAGATACTTAGTGATGACTGAATGCCATAGGTACACTTTTTGGATTGCTCCTCTGGATGATTTTGACTTGATGAATACATAGCAGGCCATTCCTGCTCCACATTGCAGGAAGGGCCAAGGCTACAGTGAGGTCAGGGCTGTGTTGCACCAGTGGAAGCACCACATCTGCTTCACTGGTGCATTCACATATCATCACCCTTGCTACATCTCCACCCCTCTAAGTAAGCAGTAGTGACTCCACAGCTGGGAGGCTATTGCTTACTATAGTGACAACTCAAAAGACTTCATGAGTGAATCTCTTAGGCTGATATGGTGGGTCCTGCCTTTGTCAGACTTGTGATCTCTTCCCATGTTTCTAGCATGAATGCAGGGCTACACCAAAACACAGTTTTTTGCCCAAATATACCCATAAATGTTCTGCACGACTGCATTCTGACTGATTACATTTTGATGCCTGGTTTTAGCTAATTGTTTTTACTGATGTCTATTATGGCTACTCAGAGAATACAAAGACTTTCATACTGACAGGCTGCCAATCAAAATTCAATGCTGTGTAAATCTGTAAATAAAAATCTACTCAGACATTAGAATACAATCCTGCATGGTAGTTGGCTTTATTCATAACTTTGGGTGGTTGTTGGTTTTGTTTTTTTAAGACCCACATAGAACATTTGCAGCACATAAATACTAGCATCACATTTATTTACACTTCATTAGGGACTGATGTAGTGAATCACACTGATCTCGACAGACTTCACAGGAGACATATTTTATTGCTAGCACAGAACATGGATGGAAATTGAGTCTAAATAAACATGATTTACAGACAGATGCCAGCTGACAGCCATTCTACTGTTATATACAAAATGTACAAAGACAGAGATAATCTACTTTTTCTTGTGACTCTTTAGACATTTTCATGCTCACTGTAAGCACCAAATATTTCTTTACTATTTTGCTTTGGGAACACTGAATGCTCCGAGAATCTGATGTATTGTGCTAAGAACATTTTTTGTCCTCATTGAATTGGGTACATAAGGTACTAAATTTGTGGCTATATGGCGATGAAAAGCAGAATATAAATACTGGAAATAAATATACATACATAAATAAAAAGAGTAGCCATTGGAAAGCTAATCTTAATGTTATTTAGAACTGGACTTGAGAAACTGAGATGATGATGATGATGATGATGATGGACCATATTTCTGATACCAGTTCTGAAATTCAAAACTCATTGTATTCCTAGGTGCATCAGGTGCAAAGAACCCTGAAACCTGTAATATTTCAGGTGCCTGATGTTCATACCAAACGCTTGAACATCCTGGTATTCCCAGGGTCCTTGATGCCTCAGATGTTGATATTGCAGGGTTCAAGGCACCAGACAATGAAGGAGGATGACTGCCATGGAAAGTAATCCCAACTAAACATTTTTGTAGATGACACCCTGCTTATGGAATGCTTCACCAAGGTGGATTGCTTGGTTTCCATGCTACGGTGATGGCCTTGGGTTTTTGTTTGCTTGTTTTGGTTATCCCAGGCCTTTTAATTGTATATAGTTCCTTGCTGGTTTTTATCATGGTTTGAAATCTAGCTGCTAAGCCATTTTTTTCTATTTCTAAAATTAATATTTTTTTCTTACTGTCTCAATTCTGGTCGGTTTTGTACCTTTAAATGATTCGTGGACCATCCAGAGAGTGAATGTTGTTTGTGCAGTGAAAAAAGGAAAGATAAAGGACCCCTGGAGAGTTAAGTCCAGTCGATTTCACCTGTTGGTGCAGCACTCATCTCTGCTTTCAGGCTGAGGGAGATGGCATTTGTTCATAGGCAGCTTTTTCCAGTCGTGTGGCCAGCATGACTAAACCGCTTCTGCCACACAGAGCACCATAATGAGTGCCAGAGTGCAAAGAAACCCTGTTTACTTTCCTGCCTCAGTGGTACCTATTCATGTTGGTATACTTCGAACTGCTAGGTTGGCAGGAGCTGGGACAAAACAATGGGAGCTCAACCCGTCACACAGATTTGAACTGCAGACCAAGAGGCTTAGTGGTCAGTATACTGTATAAATGTAGCATACAGATAGACATTTGAGAGAAATTGAGGTCCCTTCTTAAGGGTGGCACCTTAATGTGCTGCACACACTTGCATTTCAAACCAGGTAATTGTGAACTTCAGTGACTTTCCTTAAAAAAAGAGCTTTTAGTAGTAGCTTCCTTTCTAAATTGAAACTTAAGTTGCATGTTGGTAAGTCACAGTTTTTTCTTGTTCTTGGCAAATGAAGTTTATATAGCATCATTGCAGTCATCTGAGTCAAAACTCTTTGGGTTGTGTGTGGGTGAGCAGCATTGCTAAGGGATATAATAGTGGTTCATACAGTTGCAGAAAATTTTAGCTATCTGGAAGAATTCAGATCAGTTCTTTGAAACAAAAAAGAGAGGGTATGATTAGTAAGAGGCTCTTCTCTTGTTCTCTCTAAGCAGCTTTTTTTCTGTTTTCAAAAGCAATTAATATTCAGGGTATAAAATAATTTAGAAATTCCAAGAGCTAAATAGGAATAGTTATGTGCCAAATATATAAAGTCAGCTATCTAACATGAATGCCAAATTATAATTAAAACAGGCTAGCAAGTGGGCTGCTTGATCCTATGCAGTAACACGTCCAAGAGGCTTGTAATCCTGCAGTGACATTTTATGCAAAGCAATTGCTATTAAATATTACCACCCACCCACCCTCAAACCCGTGCTAAATCCTCAATACCACTTTGCTTTTCTAATGACTCTTTAGTGTCATGCAAGGGTCAGGTGGAGAAAGCTGTCAATTTTGGTTTCACTCATGAGGCACTGGGGTCGCCTTCCTTTCCACGCAGAACCTGCCAACTGAGGTAGCTGCTTCACTCTGCCTAATGCTATGGTTGGCCCTGCAAAGTTGCTTTACAATACACCATATTTGTTGAAGGCTTAATCAACTGTCAGGCTCTCATGCTGCTTTGAAGGTATGAATCATATGCAGACTAAATGGTCAGAAGAATAAGCAAAGCAAATCCTGATATTTTGGAATGTACACATAATGATACAGATCTCCACAGATTTGAATCTGCATAATATAACATACATCATATAGTCTTAATATCTGAAAATAGTCCCATTAGACCCAACATTTATTCTATTGTGCATTTTCGTTTAGAAGACCTTGAAAGAATTGCATATTTATTAACAGCAGCTCAAATGATTCTGAGTCACGGATAGGAAAAGACTGGCCTATTCGCTGAGGAATAATATAAAAGGATGTGGTAATGGCTTACATAACCAAATTGAGTGCAACTGTCCTCATTGTTGAAAGTAATCTAATCACTGAGTTAAAATCTAACCAAAACCTGAAAGTAAACTTTTATTTTATATATTTTAAAAGTAAAGAGTAGACTACAGAAAATTGCAACAGTTGTAATATATGAAAAATATGGTTGAATAAAAATATAGGGGTTTTTTTTAGGAATGAAAGAATTATTGAAAGTTAATAGTAACAATATATTGATATGACAATGTATGGAATCTTGTGTCATATTAATCCTGTTTTGGCTGTGGAAATACTATAATTAAAACCTGAGAGGAAGATATATATATATATATATATATTTGCTTTCGTAGATTTTCACGGGTACAGGAATGCAGGTTTTGGTGTCCTCGGGTGTCTTCCCGTGTAAAAGTTGGGGTGTCTATGCGACGTTTCGACGAGGTCTCACTCGTCATCTTCAGGCAGGTGCTTTCGGCTTCTTGTTACTGGAACAGAGCAGGATCTCAGTGTTTTAGTTCCTATAAATACTGTTGAGGGGGTGTGGTGTATAGCCTCCAATGTTCTGGGCAGAGAGGAAGTTCCCAGGCTAGTGTGCCTTTTCTTCTTTTGTTCCTTAATTACTTGAGGGATATCTTGAGTGGTTTCTTGAGTGATATCCTGAGTACCACTTAGGTGGGTCATTAGGTGTGGATTAGTTGCTAAAGTCTTTGTGTCTTGACCTCTTGAACTTTGTGAAGAGTTTTTCTGAGAAGATGGCTGTACTGCACTTAGTTGTGCTCTGGCTTGGCTTCGTGTATAGGGGCGAGCTGTGGTTTTGTGGCCTTTGTCAGCCAAATCTGTGTAGGGATTGCAGGGGGGTGCAGCATCCGGAGGTGCCACCATGGTTTGGTTACTGGATGGTGTCTGTAATTTATCTGTGGAGAGGGTCTGGGTTTGGGTCTGGTGTGGTTGATTGGTGATGGCGTTCTGTGTGCCTCTGGATCTGGTGTCAGTTTTTGTGGGGAGGGCTAATTTCCAGATGTCTGGCAAGCGGGATGTGTCGTCACGCTTGTTCATGTTGTGAGGGTGTTTCTCTATCTCGATGGCTTCCATGATTATTCTCTTGTGGTGATGTTCCATGTTAAAGAGCAATTTGGAATCTTCAAAATTAATTTCGTGTCCTGTTTCTTTCATGTGTTGGAAAAGAGAGGAAGTTTTTTCTTCTTTTTTGACGGCATTCTTGTGTTCTGCGATACGTGCATTTATTCGTCTGTTTGTTTGTCCAATGTACGTGGCTGGGCAGACTTTGCAGGGTATTTCATAGACCCCTTGGTTTTCCAACTGGATTTTATCCTTGGGGTTTCTGAGGATATTGGCTATTTTTTGGTACACATCCCGCTTGCCAGACATCTGGAAATTAGCCCTCCCCACAAAAACTGACACCAGATCCAGAGGCACACAGAACGCCATCACCAATCAACCACACCAGACCCAAACCCAGACCCTCTCCACAGATAAATTACAGACACCATCCAGTAACCAAACCATGGTGGCACCTCCGGATGCTGCACCCCCCTGCAATCCCTACACAGATCTGGCTGACACAGGCCACAAAACCACAGCTCGCCCCTATACACGAAGCCAAGCCAGAGCACAACTAAGTGCAGTACAGCCATCTTCTCAGAAAAACTCTTCACAAAGTTCAAGAGGTCAAGACACAAAGACTTTAGCAACTAATCCACACCTAATGACCCACCTAAGTGGTACTCAGGATATCACTCAAGAAATCACTCAAGATATCCCTCAAGTAATTAAGGAACAAAAGAAGAAAAGGCACACTAGCCTGGGAACTTCCTCTCTGCCCAGAACATTGGAGGCTATACACCACACCCCCTCAACAGTATTTATAGGAACTAATACACTGAGATCCTGCTCTGTTCCAGTAACAAGAAGCCGAAAGCACCTGCCTGAAGATGACGAGTGAGACCTCGTCGAAACGTCGCATAGACACCCCAACTTTTACACGGGAAGACACCCGAGGACACCAAAACCTGCATATATATATATATATAGAATATATATATATGCCAAGCCAGAGCACAACTAAGTGCAGTACAGCCATCTTCTCAGAAAAACTCTTCACAAAGTTCAAGAGGTCAAGACACAAAGACTTTAGCAACTAATCCACACCTAATGACCCACCTAAGTGGTACTCAGGATATCACTCAAGAAATCACTCAAGATATCCCTCAAGTAATTAAGGAACAAAAGAAGAAAAGGCACACTAGCCTGGGAACTTCCTCTCTGCCCAGAACATTGGAGGCTATACACCACACCCCCTCAACAGTATTTATAGGAACTCAAACACTGAGATCCTGCTCTGTTCCAGTAACAAGAAGCCGAAAGCACCAGCCTGAAGATGACGAGTGAGACCTCGTCGAAACGTCGCCTAGACACCCCAACTTTTACACGGGAAGACACCCGAGGACACCAAAACCTGCATTCCTGTACCCGTGAAAATCTACGAAAGCAAATATATATATATATATATATATATTCCTCTGTTGTATCTACCCATCCATCTAATCTTAGAATTACTCACATCTAGCTGAAGAATTATCAAATAGGATTTTTCTTGTATGTTGCTTTTAATGTTCCCTGACAGCCCTCATTTTACATGTTTTTAAACAGATGGTTTTATATGTGGATTTTAACAAGACACCAAACTCCTAGAAATAAAACCTTCACTAGCAATATGCTTTCATTGCTTCAACTGCTGTCAGATAAAATATAGTGAATCTTCTCTTTGACAAAAAAAGCTGGTAATTTTCCAATTCATCAACGTATACTTATCAGTTTATAATACTAAAAGTACTAAAGTTCCTGTTCATTTTTCAAAGCTGTCTATGAGCTTTAGGCTGTGCACCAAGGGACACGTATATCGTGTGCAAGTCAGATTCATTTGTAACCATAGGATTTGCCTGCAAATAATGTGCTTAGAATCAAAATAATAAACTAATGGAGTAAATACATTTTGTAAGAGAAAAAGAATGCCATATTTGGTCATCAGTATGATCATTTGATCCATAGCTCTGATATACGGCAGTTGTAATTGCAGGAAGGACCAGAGCGTTAAAGGTCCCAGATAATTCCATGGCATCTTTAAGAAGCTAGATCAACAACAACAAAACTAAATAAAACTGAGCTAAAGATAATTACAATTAAGGTCCGGGGTCCAATAAATTTTCTGTAAACATGAAAGTTACGAAGAATCATGTGAAGGTCATTGCTGTCTAACAACAACAACTTTCCTCATGCTTCCTGACCTACAACATGATATGAGCAAACCAACATGATTGTGTTTGGGCACATCTACTTTTAAGATGATGCCTCTGGAGAAATACACATGTGAAGATCTATATACATTGGTTAAATTTGTGAGAATAGCTGTGCTGAATTCCCTATTCGCTGACAAGAGTAGGGATATTTTGTTGCATTGATATCCTGGAATAAAGAGATGAAATAATTACTCCATTCCCCATGGTTCAGAAGTCCCTCCTGACCCCCCCACAGAAACTTTTCAGAGGAGGAAGGGAATGGAAAACTTTCATATCTTACTTTATGATCTAAGCTATAGGGGTTACACAAGATCCATTTTGAGCTGCCCACTAGCCAGAGCTGTGTCTTTAGATTGACAACTGATTTAGGTTTTAGAAAAGCAGGGTAATGAGCTCTGTTTGGTGAATTGCCTGCAATTATCATGCATTATTGGCAGCAATTGGGTCAATAAGAATGTATGAAATCACCTTCGTGCCAATTTTTGGAGTGTTATTCCTCAAAATTGAAGCCCTCCACCCTGTCATGGGTCTACCTCCACACTGTAGCAGGTCCAGGGGGCTTTTGAGAATGGGTTTCTCACTGGGCTGTGGGCCCTCATCAAATGCCCAACCCTGTCAACTTTTGACAACTGCCCTGATGTGATCCACATCAGAGTTTCCGTTTCTAGCATTGTTTAGATTGACCAAACAACTGTGTAATTTGCATTCTGGGAAGAGACAAATGCCCTATCATGCTAAAACATTGCTTCCTGTCTTGCAGACTCAACTCTATTCAGGTTTCTATGGCATTTCAATGGTTGCCTAAGAAGTCCCAAAGACCTAGAAAAGTAGCCCATTAACCAAGTGCAGGGAGAGTCAGTGAAGCTTTAACTAGCACAACATTTTATTCAAGGAGCCTGCTCCAAGACTTCATTTAAAATTATCAGGGGCACATTATCTGGGTATACAACAAGAAGCAATTATTGGTTTAATTAGCCGGCATTCACTACATTGCACTCCTTCTCTTTGTTGGATTGCCAGGCAATTTTGCAAAATTATTAAGCAAGGGAACTATAATTCCACAATGACCTAATCTACAGCTCCTTCCTATCAAGCTGGAAGTGTTGAAAGTTATTTATGACCGTCCTAAATAGGAACTAAGCCCATTGGGCAGGAAACACTTCAGATCTCCAAGTATTCCAGATGGCTCTTCATATAGAAAATATTTGCTGTATTTGATCATATATATCTACTGCCTGCTGTTCAAAAGAGGTTTTTCTGCCAACTTAGGTTTGGTAGAAATGGAGAGTTTATTAATTTAGGAAACCAAAGAAACCTCTGTAGGAAGCTCACAATAGGATTTAGGGGTAGAAAATTATGTTTTCTTTTAAAAAACCACAATCAGGTTGTACAATATTTGTAAAGTTCCCTGCCACATGCTCTGTATTTTTGTTGATCTGCTCTACAAACAGGTGTTTCTCATTGCCAAGCACTCTTCCCCAAAGGCAATTTTCATCATGAAACAGAGAGCCGCGCTTACAGCAGAACAGTATTCACACTTCAGCATTACATGTAAGGGACTGCAGGAATGTTTGTCCCTGAAATGTTTCATCTCGTTACTATTATTTCAATACACAAAACAATCCAGCCAAATGTCTCTCCTTTAAACCCCTATTGATTTTAATGGGTGAGACTTAAGCTCATGCTTAGGGCTGCAATCCTTTGATCGCTACTAACTCTGAAAAGTGAATATGTAAATGAAAGTTAGTGGCTATGTTTGAAATGAGTGTGTGGAATGTTGATTTCTATACTGCTGTTATGTAACTGAAAAATCTTCAAAGGTTGGTTGTTGCTGGTGCTTTTTTATTGTACAAAAATCAATGATATTTAAAAGTGATTAAGCTTGTTTACCCATCTTTCCAAGAGTTCAGTCCTCAATATATGTACTATGCAGTGCTATTTTTCTGGGTGTATTCAAGGGTATGCAATACTGACACCTTCCCTCTCCCCAAAAGTGAAAAATGTGTGGCACTTAATGTAACAACCTCTTGGTGAGTACAGGCACCTTTTTTTTCTATATAAAAAAACCCAAGAACTGATTCTATATAGTATTCTATCTATCTAGTCATCCACCCATCAATCTAGGAACTACACAGACTATAAACTGCAAACCACACGTTTGAATTAAAGAGAAGTCTGTGTGTCAAAATATGTTTGGAGTTGCTTGCTTCTTTTGTTATTCCAAAGTTCAGACTTTCTGTGCTTAAGCCAGAGTTCATTACAATTAGAGGGGCGAAGTTTTGTACCACCTATCAACCTCTCTTCTCCTTCTTGTTACCATGGTCTCCATGGGAGTTCTCAGTCTTCTTCACAGCAGGTTTCTGTGAAGGAGTGGAAAGACATGCCGTTTAAATTCATTCCTCTTATTAGCAACCCACAGCATATTACCATGGATACCTTGCCTTTTAACTAGCCGTTTAAGCATCAAGGAAGCATCTTCAGATTAATGTCTGCCATGGCTCGCTGCTCTGTTCTAAAGAATGCTTAAAACTTTGGTCTAAACTTTGGAAATATTTGATAAAAGATAGTATGCATAATGACAACTTGTGGCATTTGCAATAGGCTCACACTTCAGCAAACTGATTTTGCCTCATTTGGTGTGTGTGTGGGGGGGTTCTGAATAAAACTTTAGAGGTTAAGCAATCCTTTCACAGGTTCATTAAAAAAACACCACAGTTTCTAGCAGTGTGGTACCTACTGTTAAAAGGCAATGAGTTATGTCAATTGCTCTACCCTCATTTGCCTGTGACCCTGCCCACCACTGGCATAGCCCTGGCAGAAGGTTTTCTATAAGGTCATGAGCCTTCTTTACAGGGGGGAAAAAATCCTACCGTTCCCTTATAGTGTTACAAGAATAGTTACATAGTACATTTATTCCAAAATATTTTTTAAAATGTTATTTGGTGGCGTCGCTTTGCACCTGGCACCATATATGCATAGTGGGTTTACCCCCTACCCTCAGTCATTCTAATACAGTTAGAAATAACCCCCAAAACCATAAGAATAAAAACATTCTTTACTTTTCTTTTTTAAGGAGGGTAAAGTCTTTAAATATGACATGGTATTTTGCATCTCATCATGATTGAGAGCAACTCTCTACTAAATACATTTAACAACAACAAAAAGGAGCTGTTGCACATTGAGCATCTATTCATTAGACTAAAATGTTAGCTATCAGAATCTTATGCCAGAGTGAACTTCAGATATTCCTAAGATATAATTACATTGGTAGATATTGGAAAGTTCATTCACATTATCTGGGGAGGGGGGGGAGAGAAACAAAATTTTAATAACTAATGAAGCTTTTAACACCAACAGATTAAATTGCAACACCATATCAATGAAGTTGAGTTTGACAATCCCTTTTCGAGCCCCTTTCAATGAATAAATATCACAGGGAGTTCATCCTTTTTAGCAATTCAGTTAATTTATCTGTCATAGAAGGAGTCTGATATTATCTGGGACTTATATGACAAGTAAAGAACCCTAAAATTAGATCATTTATATAGTCTGAGAGATGTACATGGGAGTATCATTTTAAAAAGCAGAATTATAAAATGAGAAGAGCACACTAAAATATATTTATTCTCTTATAGAGAAGCATATACAGGATCTGCCAAACCGTGTACTGTACATATCTCCATTAGAATGAACTAGTTTTATATGAAGGCATTTTTCTGCATGACCTGGAGGAAATTTAAAGCACTGTGAGATTGCCCTTACTTTTAGATTGGATAAAGCTGTCTCTCACCTTATGCCTCTTATACAGCTGTTGATCTGGTATTGATCTCTCACACTCAAAAGCCATTTCATCTGCTACAGTACCAACTTCAAAGCTGTGAGCCAGGGAGTCAAATTCTCCTTTTAGTTATACAAGTACATGCTTACTGAAGTAAAAGTGAAAAGCACAGTTAGAAAGATGAAAATGTGAGTCATTACGAATATGGCAGAGGGTAGGAATTTAGGTGAATCCTGAGACCAAACTTTTCTAGACTTAATGACAAAATAACATCATGGAAAGGGAAAACAAAGTCTATTGTCTCTCCCATAACCATATCAGACGAAGTATCTAAGGAACATACATGATAAGGTTGACTGGCTTAGTTTGTGTGTGTCAAAATACTCTCAAACTCCCCAGTGGAAGATTGGTAAATATTGTGGCAACTATACACACAACATTTTCTGTTTCCAGATCTGAGCAGCTAATATAGATTATCACTCTCTTTTGCTGTTCTGTGACTAGTCTATTAGGATTACATGGGCCCAAAATAACTGGGCTAAATTGTAGAATCATCAAACTGAAAATTCTTAAGGTGGAGGGAGAATCCATGAATGATCCTGAAGGAGAAATCAGTTGCAGAGAAAAATACCAGCTGCAGATATTGCTTTCATTTCTCTCCGACATTCAACACATGTTTTCTGATACTATGTTATCATGGTGCGAATAGTGAACTGTTAGCAGATAGGCAGGCAGTTGTCTCCCCCCCCCCCAAATGCACTAAAAGCTTTTTGATCACATAGAGGGATGCATAGTTTCCTTTTATTGCAGACTAGTATACAGTCCTTTCATAATAATTAGTTGTGTTGGAAATTACAATAGTTGCCAATAGGTTGTTTCTAAGCACTTAATACTTAAGCCCAGTTTGACTCTGACAGTTTGATAGTTGCAGACAAGATTGTAGACTATGAAAAAAATAAAGGTGGGAGAATTCCTGGATTCTACCTCTTTCCAGAAGACTAACTATATTTCTGAGTTTGGACTCCCCCCTGTCTCCAGATCAATAACAAAGCTACAGTTTGTAGGCTGCAGTCTATCTTTGATCTCCTGTGGAGTACAGCAGTTGGAAACAGAGTGGGAATTTATAGTGTCCAGAAATAATGATGTGAGTTGATGCAAATTTCGAAGGTGAATGGAGGTGTAGCCTCCATGATAGTTCCCATGATAGCCTTAACTCCCACAATATTTCCTATTATTTATTGAGTGCTTGCTATGTCTTAGAAAAATGTTCAATATTCCAACCATTTGCAGAATTAAATCAGAGGTCTTTAAGTATCCATTTTGCAAGTGTGCATTGTGGGTGGCATTTAAGTAATGCATCCCGTCAGTGCAATGATTTCTGTTTCTGCATGTTCCATTTCACAAGCAGAAATCCTTGCACAGATAGAAGGTTCATGGAGTGCTACTTCAGATACTACCCTGTCTTACACTAGAATACTGTGTATTATATAACAGCAAGAACATATACTCTAGACCAGTGTTTCCCAACCTTGGGCCTCCAGATGTTTTGGGCCTACAACTCCCATCATCCCTAGCTAGCAAGACCAGTGGTCAGGGATGATGGGAATTGTAGTTCAAAAACAGCTGGAGGCCCGAGGTTGGGAAACACTGCTCTAGACTTCCCCAGCCCCTGGCCAAGCTGGAAGGAAAGCCAGGAGAGAGAGGGAATTTCTGTACACCCCTGCCTGAGCCTCAAGTGTGCAATGCTGCACACACTGGCGGAGGAATGGGGGCGGGGGAGCGCACTGACCCCGGCACTACCGGGGAGGGGGGTACCATTGCAGCCGCCCCTGGATGTGTGCCACGCACCCCCCCAACCACACTGGGTGCCACACCCCCAGATGCAGGCCGTGCCCCTGCTGGCGGTGAGCCACGCCCCAGGACATGGGCCACGCCCCTGCGGGCAGAGTGCCACATCCCTGGGACATGTGCCAGCCATGCCCCTGCCTGCTCTCTGCTCCTGATGCCGGAACATGCAGCTCCGCCACTGGCTGCATTGAGTGCCCATATGGGCACAACTGGGTGAGAGTAACTGACCAACCCAGGTCTCAGTGATGCAGACCAGACCAGCCTCCTCATCTACAATCAGATCATGGATAAGGGAGGCCTTATTCAGAACCAACATGGTATGCAGCAGCAACAGCAGCAGCAAATCTGAGGGCTGGTACAATTCCCCAGGTTGGAAGAGAGTGTGGCACAGTCACTAACCCAGCCTGCCCCACCTTCCCCCACCATAACTTCTCTACCTTATTCTATATATAAATATTTGTTTGTGTTGAAGTTCTTCTATCCAAGAATCTGAGTACACCATCATGCATGTCGTCTTTGTGCATTTTGTGAAATGAAGGTAGAAATTTGCAATGACTGCAACAGTACCGATAAAATTAATTTTAAAAGAAGATTACTAAATGTAATCTAGATGGCTCATCTCTCTCTCTTTGTAATAAATCTTGAATTTAAAGTTGATTTGCCATGCATTCAAAACTTATCTTCAAAACTGTATCTTATGAAATTATTTATGTAGAGAATACAAATCAAATAAGCTTGATACCAAGTCAGTTAAAAAAAGATGTATTGCTTTCTTTTTATTTCTGTTATACTACATGAAATGAAAATAACAGTAATCTAGGCACTGTGTCTCTGAGATTGATGTGAAACTTCAATAATTCTATATGAAGGGAGATTATATATGTGTATGTGATATAATATAATATAATATATTATAATATAATATAATATAATATAAATGAATCACAAACATTTTATTTTAGTGTTTCTGCAAACAATTTCCTGTTGCTCTGCTGAAGCAGTGATTGATGTTATAAGTCCAATGGGGGAAGGAGGGTTTTGATTTTGTTTTGGGAAGGATTTTGGCAGCTATCCTTCCCGAATGCTCTATCAAATCACAGGGAATTGATGAGTACTCAGCAAACCACATCCTGGCTTACCCCGCATTTTATGATTAACAGAGGAAAATGGCAACCTGTGATGTCTCCATGTGATTGCTATGTAGAAAAGAATTCAAACTGTGGATGGAGGAAGCACACCATGGACAAGGACAGTGAAGTATAAACAAGAATCTTGGTGTTTGTGATGTAGCTTAGTCAAATACTGCTCAGATACTCTAATCGTGTTAATATTGCAGTAAACAATGATGGTGACAGAGTTGTCTCCCAGGCCATGCCTCCCAGCCCCAACCCCTCCTCACAGAAAAAGTGTCAGTGCTTATACACATGCCATACAAATGAAGATATTAAAAATCCATTTGGCATCTTACACAAAAGCCTGGTTTTTATTTTTGCAGTAGAAGAAAATGTATTTTGATTTTGTTTATTTGGTACATTGTTCTAAAATGCAGGCAGAATAATGATGATGTTGTGAGGGAGCACACCCCAAAATAAAATTACCTCCTCCCAGTAACTACACCACTATAAACAGTAAATATAGAAAGGCATTAATTTGGGAAGAAGCTTTGAACAGTTTTGCAATCCTTGGCGTCTGAAAATTCACAAAGAGATTGAGTGCTTGAAAGTATGTGTTCATAAAAGAAGCTCCTAGAAATTTCAGTGACAACAACAAAAAAGCAACAATTAATAAATTTTGATCAGGAAACATTCCAAAATGTTTTTTAAATGTGGCTTTCAGAGCTGTATAATAAAACGAGGGATTCTCTCGGATTCTCTGCAGTAAATTCAGGTTAGCTGTTATCTTAGATAAACATGCAAGGATGTGGTGGAACTAAAATTCCCCAGGCCCTCACTGGTGGCAGACCTGGGTCATCCAAACATGAAGTTAACACAATAACAGTAAAGCTGCCTCAGTGCTGAGCTGGATGTATCCTTGCTAGCAATGGGCCCCAGCGGTCTCTCTGCCATTGATGCAGAGAGATGTTTTCAGAGGCAGACAACTTTAATTCACAATTCCCTTTCCTTGAGGTAAAACGGCAGCAGCTGGAGAAGCTCAGTCCTTTACTAGCTAAACCATAATTTACAACTCAAGGACAGCAATCAATACAGAAAGCAGATGTCGTGTGAAAACTTCCCATCGTTTTGTCAACCCAACCCTAACCGAAAATCTGAAGTGGGAGAAGTAGCATTAGTGAGGTAAAGAGCAATAACACAGTGAAGAGTAGAGGGAAAACATTGTCAGAAGAACACACAGAGTATAAAGTGGACAGGTAGATATTGGAATGGTAGACATACTTTTCCAGACTAGATTATTTTTATGCAAAATTCAGCAGCAGGGCTAATTGAGGGATTGGAGGAAAGAAACTTACATAATAAACTTACATGTAAGTTTACATAATAAACTTACCTCGTGTTATGAGGAGGGTAGCTAGCAAAGGCAGACTGAGGATTTGTGTGTTTTCACAAAGCTCTAAATACTGCAGCTGAAGAGAACATCCATATATGCCAACTGCCTTTTTATTATTTCAAATAAAATAAATTTTATTATACAATACAGTCACAGCAAAGAAAAGAAAAGAGCATAGCATTTAGTTTACGGCAACTGCCTTTTAACACACCTTGTTCATTTGCTCACTTGCCTTCCAAATGTTTAGCATTGCTGCAGGTTCCTGGGGAGAGATGGCAGGCAGCAGGAGCACAACATGGTGAAGATGCAATAGCAAAAAAGCTTTGGATTGGCTCTGCTGCCAGGCCATACCACTCTGAGCTGCCCATGACTTGCCCATCACTCTCTCAGGAACCGTAAGCAATGCTTGGTGTTCAAAAGACAAGTGAGCACAGTCGAAAATACTGGTAGCACCTCACTGACTGCTACTGGGGTAGAAATGTGAGGTTTATTTCACTTGATGCTATAGCCATGTTTCCATAACATGTTATTACCCATCCTGAGCCTCAATAATGTCATAAAAGATAGAGATGTAAAAATAATATGGATATATAAATAACACGATAGATAATAACATGAATGAATGCTGTGTGAGAACTTCACAAAGCACTTAATGAAAGTATGGCATTCACTAGCATATGCTGTGCTTTTGGCCACCAAATTAGACCAAAATAAGGCCATGAATAGTTATGATGGTTGTATCTAACTGGGATATTCTAAGGGTAGGATGTGCTACAAAATCTTTGTGGTCCTTGACTCTAAAGCAAATGTGCATCAACCACATGCCAAAGCAGAACTCCTGGACTCCATCACTCTTTACAATATTGTAAGGCATGTTGTAATTTTTTTAATTGGTTTTATTTTAAGCTTATCTGAAAAATATGTTATTTGGATTTGAGAAATTGCTGCTGTTGCTGGGGGAGCTATTGCATCCAGAACTTTATATAGCTCCAATGGCATGAGAATAGCCTCAACTCTTAATATTGCTCTTTTAATCAAAGTCAGCACTCCTGGGGCCAAGCAAATTTTGTGTTTACACCAAGGCAGAAGTAAGAACAAATACTATGAATAATTTTTCACAAGTATTGCTGAAATATGACTTTAAATGATATTTCATAGCAATGATGGTTTAGAGTCCCTGTAAACCTCATGGTTTATATAGCAGTTGTCTAATGAAGGCCACAAATAGAAGTATTTGAAAGTAAAGTGATTCTTTTCCATGTTGCCTATACTACTACTACTACTACTAATAATAATTTATTATTTATACCCCGCCCATCTGGCTGAGTTTCCCCAGCCACTCTGGGCGGCTCCCAATCAGTGTTAAAAACAGTACAGCATTACATATTAAAAACTTCCCTGAACAGGGCTGCCTTAAGATGTCTTCTGAATGTCAGGTAATTCTTTATCTCTTTGACATCTGATGGGAGGGCGTTCCACAGGGCGGGCGCCACTACCGAGAAGGTCCTCTGTCTGGTTCCCTGTAGCCTCACTTCTCGCAATGAGGGAACCGCCAGAAGGCCCTCGGCGCTGGATCTCAGTGTCTGGGCTGAACTAGGTTAACTCTAGTTCTTTTCACATATTCTTAAACTGTGGGTAATAAATGCATGGAGGGGGAGATCACGTTAGCTCTCCACATGTGCTCTGGATGTGCTCTCCACATCCAGATTGTTCCATGTATAGATAATCAGAGACACTGTATTTAAAGGGTCCCAGAGCATGCATGCATTTTCTAGACACATATGCCCTATCTGGGTCTTCAAGCAATATGTGTGTGAAGAGGGTGGAAAGGATGAAGAGCATGTGCTGCCCCAATCACTCTGTCTTGCATTTGCTTCCTCAGCCTTCCCACATGGAATGGGAAGGCCTTAATGGAGATTTCTATGTGGGAAGAGGGCTTCTAAGCATCTGCTCTGAGGTCTCTGCTCTGTGAGCATGGTCTGAACTGCAGCTAAGGCCTTCATTTTGGTGATCTGAAGAAGAGTCTTTGAATGCAGAGCTTATCAACATAATTGTAGTTCAGTGGTACCCTATCATGTTCTTGGTTTTCTGACCTGAAATATCACCCAGTGGTCATGAATGAAGAATATTTGCATACCAGAACATTGCAGTTTTATACTGTCTTTGCCACACAATACTTCTGCACCTGAAAAAATTGTACACAACTCACCTCTCAGCTTTAACCTTTCTAACTACCAGTGAGCTGAGTCTTGCTTCTGATGCATGTAAGTTTTGAATGTGTTCCATCTTAAATCCATTCCATCTTGTTTTATGTAAATCTAGTTACAGGTAGGTAGCCGTGTTGGTCTGCCATAGTCAAAACAAAATAAAAAAATTCCTTCCAGTAGCACCTTAAAGACCAACTAAGTTAGTTCTTGGTATGAGCTTTCGTGTGCATGCACACTTCTTTTATCTGAAGAAGTGTGCATGCACACGAAAGCTCATACCAAGAACTAACTTAGTTGGTCTTTAAGGTGCTACTGGAAGGAATTTTTTTATTTTGTTTTGACTATGTAAATCTATTAAATTGAAACTGCACCAAAAATCACCTTTAAATTGTACACATTCCCCCCTGAAATACACATTTTATATTAATTTCTGTACGCACTTCCCCCTAAAATATACATATCCTTATGCACCCCCCTAAAAAAAAAAAATGCATTCACATGTGCATTTCTGGAGCCCAGAACTGTATCGCAAAATTTAGAGATGTATGCAGTTCTAAGGGTAACTGTGTTCAGATTCATGCTTTAATGCAGCTAGTACAAAACATATCAATTTGCCTTAAAATGTGGTCCAAATGAAATTCTGCTCTATCCTATCTGTATGCATTTCTACACACATAAATACCATAAACTGGAATACATGTATTTATGCACTCTTTTCTCCTATTCTCCCAAACAACAGTTTTTTAATAGGTTTGCCATATGTCAGGAAAATTCCGGATATGTCCTGGTTTCCCAGGGGGATTTGGGGGGAAACATCAGGGGAAAGCCTCAATGCGATGGAAAAAGCAGCGGAAACAGCTTCAAAAGCTCAAACCCCTAAAACAAAAGCTCAACAACTCAGAATTTAACTTTTTGAAATATGGCATCCCTAGTTTTTCCTTCATCCCTTTTTATAATCCATGGAGCTTAGGGGTTGAAGAGTGTGTGTTTGGGGGGGGGCTCCTTGTGTTTGGAAAACATATGGAAAAGTTCTATGCACAGTTTCAGATGCCTATTTGCATTCTCTCCCCACCCCCTCAAACAGTTTTGGGTTAGTGTTGTTCCCATCACTGTGGTAGATAAAGCAGCATATTTCCCCTCCCAAGTTTAAAGGAAGATCTGACATTCAACTATTATATGAGGGAAATGTTGCCTTTTCTGAAGTTTGCCTAACAGCATCACTCAATTTACAGCAAAGCAGGCTACAAAGGCAGCTGAGTAGACAAGGGACTCGTGATGGTAAGCTTCTATATTCTTCCAGACATTCATCTAAAAAATGTGACTGGCACAGATAAAGAAGGCTGAATTGGTTGGTATTCATGTCATTCAAATGTGTTTGCTTTTTTAAAAAAGGAATTGTCAAAGAAAGCTTCCTGCATGCTGTCAGCAGCAAATGACTGAAGGAATCTTTATCTCAGGGAGGGATTCTCAAAACTTTGTCAGGGGGAAAGTTCCGAAGTCAGTGGAATATGTTTGAATCTTCTGGAGTGTAACAAGGAAAAAGGAAAGCATGTTTTCTTCTTCTTCCTGGAATTACTTTCTTCCTCTTATTAACCCCCTGGATAACTGGATTAAAGGAAAAGGGACAGAAAGGGACAGATGGATAAATTAGAAAATACCCCAACAACATTTCAGAGAAAAGAAACTTTACAAGAAATGCAGTTGTTTAAAAAGGGTTAGAAGCATGCATGGGGATGTCACAGGACCACATGGACTACCCCAGATGCCTGCTTCTGATGCATCTTCTGCCCCATGCCCACATGTTTGGTAACCATAGGAAGAGACTTTACACATGCACCCATCATAGTTGCATAGACCTTCTCCATGTGTAGGGGATCTTGGCCATTCAGAAACCCACATGACACAGGGGAGATTTATGTGTGTTGTTGTGGTATGCACATAAGACAACCCCCTTCCCATTACCCACACAACCATAGGTTCTGTGGTTGATGGGGGAATCAGTGTTGGGGCTGGAGCTAGCCCTATATGGTTTTAATAGGGGTGCTTTTAAAGCATTAGTGACGAACTCAGGTAGAGAATTTCCTGTCATGCACCAATTGACATAGTCTGCTGGCTGAATGTAGACACGTATTGGCAGGAGACAGGAAGCAGCTTCCTATCCCCCAGCTATTGCCTTGATCTCTCAAGAAAGGCATGCCTCGTACATCTCTCAGTATTGATGTGCCTTCTGTAATCCTTTTCCAAAGACTTGGAAAAACTTCTGGAATCTTCCATACATGTGGCCATTCAGACGTTGTGGGACTACAACTCCTATCATTGCTGGCCATCAGCTATACCCACACTTACATTAAGTCACTGGGAAGAAAGGCACCATGAAACAATGTCATTGTCAGCTTCCATCATTACTGACCTTTGGCCATGTTGGCTGGGATTGATAGGAGTTGGGAGTCCAACAACAACTGCTGGGCCACAGGTTCCTCACACTTGGCTTACTATACATCTTCCTAATAATTTGTTGTTGTTGATTAAATTTCTATACCACCCTTCATCCGAGGATCGCAGGGCTTTTTACACTACAGAAACACAATAATACATAATAACAAACAAAACAATAACAAAACAAAACAAATACTGTCAATGTACAAACAAGAAGAGATGATAAAAATTAAAAACAAACCAGCTCAACTGGAGGTTACTTGGCTAAGTGGAAACAGTCAAGTGGAATTGAGGTACATTAAGTACACACAATTAATTTTTTTCTTAGCCAACCATGAAACTTTGGCATGTTCAGTTGGCTGCAGAGTCATCACATATTAGACTACTCCAGACAACCCTGTCACTGATTAGCCTCCACACATTCCACACCACCCTAAGTTGGATGAAAACGCTCCTGGTCACATGTAATTTGGACATCCAGAAACAATGCTAGGTCTACAAACACACAAACAAAAAGTGAACTTATTTCAAGGAAAGTGAAAACTTAACCAACACCAGATCAGTTTTCCTCCTTGACTGAACTCCGTCTGTCTTGCCAGGATGAAGTGTCAGCAGATAGTTGGGTGACTTTAGCAAATTAATGACCGCAAACCTCAAGCACTCAGACAACCTCACTGCAAATCCTTTCAATGTTTGAGAAATCTGTGGCCCTTATTCATCCAATAATTAGTATCTCATATCTTTTTTTTCTGTATCCATGTTTAAAGGAGAAATGTGACAATATGCTGCATATTTCTGTGCATAAAATACAGATTTGTTGATATTTTTAAAAGACAAACGGTATTGAAACTGATAGCAAAAGAGAGCTTTAAATCAGACAGAAAAACTGGAAAGAAAGAAAGAAAGGTGGAAAAGAACATTCAGTGAATGGCAAATGATGAAAGGAAGCATTTTCTCTTTTATTTTTCATCTTAACAAATTAGTTTAATCTGTGTCCAGCAGTGATTGTATTGTTGTCAGAGGCTGAAAAGAGAACCTGCCACAAAGGTAAGCTGAATGACCTTTGAAAACATTGTTTAAAAGAAATGTTCTTTTGTAATAAAGTCCAAAGAGGCTTGAGGAAATGGAGTATTGGGGGGATAAATTGCATATCATTTGTGCCTGTCTCTGAGCTGACTACTTTTACAGGCTTATGGCTTTCTGAAAGAATCTTTCGGTTGTGAGACCTGAGATACAATAGTTCCTATTGTGTCCCTGCTGCTTCCCTCCTCTCATTCTTTTTCCTTTTAGTTTCTTTTATACACAAAGTTATTTAAAAGATGCAATTTAGTTTTTAAGACAAGTCAGCTTTGTGGCGATATCTTTAGTGGAGGAATGCTTCCCTCTCTCTCTCTCTCTCTCTATATATATATATATATATGAAAGGTGTTTTATTTTCTGTACACAAAAGTTTGAAGTATATAATTAGGATCCCATCAACACTACGTCAATTTTCCATTCTGTTATCTAGAAGGACAACATTTGGTTTTGGCCTCTGTGCAATAAGTACACATTGCAAAAACCATCCTCAAGATATGCTGCTCCACAACTATAGAATATCCTGTAGAGATTAGACAAAAAGGCAACTTCATGCAATTCAAGTAGATGCAAAAGTACTTGTGGTTCAATTTCCACCTTCTTATGCTGTGAAAGGGACATTTGTGCATTACACCCACCCACCCCCTGAAGATGGTTTGTTCCACATATATCTGTCTTATGGCTTGGTTTGAGGACGGAATTATTATTTGTTTGTCACCCTAGTAGATTACCTGTGACACAACACACAAACACAAACATATACAGTGGTACCTTGGGTTACATACGCTTCAGGTTACAGACTCCACTAACTTAGAAATAGTGCTTCAGGTTAAGAACTTTGCTTCAGGATGAGAACAGAAATTGTGCTCCGGCGGCAGCAGCGGGAGGCCCCATTAGCTAAAGTGGTGCAGTTTCAGGTTAAGAACGGACCTCCAGAACAAATTAAGTACTTAACCTGAGGTACCACTGTATGGCCATCCTAATTCTCCTGTGCAACCATCCTAATTCTCCTGGACCTAATACCGTAAACCATGGTATCCTCCCAGGGTGCCTTAGTGCAATGAAGCTGGGGGCACATTGTAACTGAATATCTCTGTCTCTGAATTAGAGGTCTGGGAAGGTGGTCCTGAGGAATTGCTGTTCCGCATATCAAGTGGTTTGTTGCAGATGTTGTATCATTTTTCCTAATATGTATATAAAACTTTAAGGTTGTTAAAGGACTGGATGTGAGTGAGCAAAATACAATTGTATCCAGAAAAGATGCAAATGATCAGGCAATCCTAGAATATAGGCTGTTCTGGTGAGACTGCAACCCCCATGTCTCCAAAATTCAAGCCCATATTTTTCCAGTGCTTCTGGATGTTCCTAGGAAGCTGCTTTATATTGAGTCCGACCACTGTTGCATCAAGCCACAGCATTGTCTACACTGACTGGTAGTGGCTTTCTAGTGTTCCAGACAATCAGTCTTCCACAGATTCTGGGGACTGAACCTGAGAAATTCAGCTTGCAAGGCAGATACTCTACTATGTTGCCACCATCACCACAGAAATATAAAATAGCACTCTTACTTTAAATATTGATGACATAGACATAGGAAATGTGTTAAGATGATACAAGATCAGCAATGAAAAGCATGTACTAAGATACAGCAAGAAGCTTGTGGGGGGAGAATGAGAGCTAAATTGCAGAAAGCCTAATTGTAGAAAGGTAAGTAGTTATTTATGGATTTCAGGGGATGAGGTTTAATATTCCTGACTTACTTGATGTTTTAAGTGCAATTTCTTTTGCTTGAATGCTAACATTTTATCACCATCTATATATTTTATGTCTTGGGGCTTCCTGTATTAAACATGCTTCTTTGTTTTCTTCTGAAGCAGCAGTGACATCTAAAAGTCAATAATTCAACACAAGAATACATTTCTGGGCTCTTCTTTTTGGTTTACAAACATACTCCCAGGTGGCTAGAAATAGTTTTTGGAATATGGCTGTTAAAGAATTTGGTTGGGAAACATATTTTATAACTGAATTGAGAAAAACCCCTGAATGTATTTGTATATGATATCATAATGTACTTCCTTCATGTACATCCTACACACACATACCCCAGGTGCACAGCACAGCAGCTAGCTCCACCTCTGTGTCCACTCAGAAGTAGACCCTATTGACTGTAGCCTTATGTTACTGAACCATAGTGTGCCAAAGCTGCGATGCCCTGCCCCCCGCCGAAATACACTGCAAGCAGCTTCCCTTGCTACATCCATAACACCCCACACATACCTCCCTTTCTGCTTCTTTGTTAGCTAGCTTAGTTAACAAGAAGCAAGATTTTGCCTTTGGGTGTTGTGTTACTGAATCTTGAAAATTTTGTAAGGCGGGTTATAGAACTGGGCAGATGGAATCATCAGAGGGAGTATTGCTTTTAAAATATGGTTACCAGACATCCCCGTTTCCCGGGGACAGTCCCCGGATTTACAAATATGTCACTGGACAAAAATCTGTCCCCGGAATGTCCCCGGATTTCATTTAATGTTCCTGGATTTATATTTTAAGTGTTGTAGATTTATTAGTAGGGTATGAATGTTTTGTGATTGCTTCAATGGCACAAGACACATCATATGGGGGCTTCCGGTGAGGCAAAATGGTGGACACCACAGCAGCGAGCAGCTCCTGAAGCCAGCCAGAGCCAACTGCGCTACCAGGCTGGCTCCAGGCTGATGAGACAGCAGCTGCCACTGCTGAGGGGGAACTGGGGATGCCCGGCGCGTCAACTGGGGAAACGCTGGCACACACACCCTGCTACTCAAATCAAGTCAGGAGCGAAAGCACCCAGCCACCCAGCTGACTGCCCAATGGCACTCTGTGGCCAGGAAGACCCTGGAGCCAACACAGGGAGGAGGAGGAGAGGAGGAGGAGAAGAAAGACAGAGAAAGAGGAAGGAGAAAAAAGATGGAAGCCCCGACCTTGCCGCGCTATTGCTGCTGCCAAGGAAAGGTAGAAGGGCACTGGGAAGTCAAGGACACGTGGCCGAGCCCAGGCCTGACCCGAGCCTACTCCATGGTGGCTAGCACTTCAAGAGAGCAGGCCGTGACCCAGAGGAAGACTGCGTGACAGAGGAGACCACAGAAGAGAAAATATTACTTCTTAATTATTATTTTTAAATAACTTTTCCTTTAATAACTTTTTTTTCTCTTTTCAAAGGAAAGAAAAAGTGTCCATGGATTCTTTGAAAAAAAATCTGGTAATCTTATTTTAAAACCAGATGTTCCTTGAATTATGACTTTTTTCTAAATATTTGCCTGTGTTCACATGAACATATTGGCTGAACACAATGGCCCAGTGTCTTCTTATAATACAGGTTCTTGTGAGACTCAAGGCTCAAGTAATGTAGCCTGGATCCAACTCAGCTATGGCTTCAAACCTGCTTTACATATGCATTCCCCCTTCCTCACCAGTCAGCATCATTTCTCTAGAGCTGTGCCATAACTTCATGAACAGTCCTCTATTTTATGAAGTTGTATTTAAGTCTACCTTGTCCAGATTTTCTCTGCTACCTCTGAGTTTCTGGTGGTAGTTTCAGAGCTCCTTTTGGAAGTGTTGTCACTTGTGCCGCTATCTTAGCTACTGCTCTCTCTTTCCTCTAGCCCTTTTCTTACATCCAATAGGGAGCTATAGTTCAGTCAGTAGAGCATGAGACTCTTAATCTTAGGGACGTGCATTTGATTCCCATGTTGGACAAAAGTAATTGGTCGTGCTTTTTGTTCCTGCATTGCAGGGCGTTTGGCATTTCCAAACAGTGGGGAAGATTTTCATATGAAAGTGTGAAGAACTGATGCCAGCACAAACTAAGACTAGGAAACTTTGGCCCTCCAGATATTGTACAGCTTCCATTATTCTTGTCATGGTTTTGGGGGATGATGGAGTCACACAACATCGGAAGGGCCTGTTGTTCCCCAGTCTTGGTATAGACAATACTGCATGAACTGACCGATGTTCTGATTCAGGCAGTTTCGTATTTCCATATACATAACATGTACAATATTTGTCACATTAGATCAAATATATACATTTTAAAATGGTGCTGTAAATTTAAGCTTTTAGGGGTCTGTTATTTAGTGAGTTTATGGCTAAGAGATGTCCTTCTTTATAGTGCCCTCAGCTAAACCCTTTATTCTTCAAGGATAAATGTATGTGTGCGACTGCATGCCTGTGTTCCATTCAGGTTACCTTTTCCTGCTTAGTACCAAGATGTCTTAATTACTGATCAACTTCACACATAAGGCCTTAGGTGTGACTAACATTATCTGAAACCTATTAGGGCTGCTGCTTTAAAATTAGGTTAAGAAAATTCAATCTAAAAGATTGCTAAGTAATGAATTTTCTCTGGCAATGCATTTTTAACCAAATACTTTAAATAGCAGGAAAACTCAGGCTGTGAACATTCTCCTAAGTTGTATTTTACCTTATGTGTTCTTTATGCTTGGTAACCCATTAATTGTTGCTCATATTGATATATAATGTGTTTATGAATTACAGATGTATTGTGATTTGATAGGCTGCTTCTCAGGGGGATAATATTAATGGTTATTATTTCTCTTGACCCATTCTTGGTGATAATTGTAATATAATGTGTGTTTTTCTAGTAGAAACTATATTGCAAACACCAGAGCTAACAATAAAGTCATAAGAGTTTTTAAAGAAAACAAAAGTGTTTATTTTCTGGCTGTAGGAAGACTTGTATTTTTTGTAGCTGAGGGAATTAAATCAATTAAGCCATTGATTAACCGTGCTAACTATGTACAGAGAGTGGAGAAGTCTAAAGAAACTAAGCAATGAAGGAGAAATATAGGACCCCTTCCATGAATGAAATTCCCTTTCCATCAATGGAAATCCCTTCCAGGAATGCAGTGCCTGTAAGTTGTACATATTTCACCAAATAAAAATTAGGGAATGTATGTTTGGGATGGATGGGAAAATAATACTATTTTTCATGGTACAATGAGACAAATATATCATGGATGCATCTAAAAAGAACATGCTTGTGTAAGTTACACATGAAAATATGAGAGAAAAGTAGAAAAATCTGTATCAATTCAAATACTAGTTTTCTACTGTGGCCAACCTTCTAAAAAACCTATGAGGCAACTGTCAACATGTGGATAATAGTTAATGCGATCAACACAAGTTTTGCTATATAGTGGAGGGGGGGGAGGGACAACGTGTCTCAAAGAATATTAGGTGACTCTAATCATAAATATATTAATAGGCATGGGTGCTTTTAGGTATTATAATTCATAGCAGTTATAAAAAAAATAACATTCATTGTGGGATCAATCTATAAAATATGTTGGCTTATTTGTTTAAAAGCATATAAGCCCCCTTTAAAAAAAACAACAACTCAAGATCGCTTATAGAATATTTCAACGATACATAAACCATGCTGGATTAGTCATCACTGACTTATCACATTGATTTCAAAGGACCCTATCAATTGCACTGGAAATAAAGCACAACTAACATAACCTGATCCTACTTCCCTGCCCCTGTCAAATCAGTTCAAATTACTCAAATCAGTTTCAAAAAATAAAAGCAAGATGGAGGGTAAAACAACCAAAGGACTATGATCCTTATAGATTGTCTAACTTCTAGGAGGCAGCAATCCATCACAGCATATAATTCTTTCCCCAGAGGGTACTACTAAAGATAGAGGTAAAGGGACCCCTGACCATTAGGTCCAGTCGTGGCTGACTCTGGGGTTGCGGTGCTCATCTCACTTTATTGGCCGTGGGAGCCTGTGTACAGATTCCGGGTCATGCGGCCAGCATGACTAAGCTGCTTCTGGCAAACAACAGCAGTGCACGGAAACGCCGTTAACCTTCCCGCCGGAGCACTTTGACCTATTTATCTACTTGCACTTTGATGTGCTTTCGAACTGCTGGGTTGGCAGGAGCAGGGACTGAGCAATGGGTGCTCACCCCGTTGCGGGGATTTGGACTGCCAACCTTCTGATCAGCAAGTCCTAGGTTCTGTGGTTTAACCCACAGCACCACCCGCGTCCCTATGAGGGTACTACTAGGAAGGGCCATAAATGAATAACTATTGGTAAACATGGTAGATGTGTGTGGTGGAGGGGAGAAGCATTGTCCTTTGCAGAAGCTGCAAGTTCTCTTAGGAGTTTTCTTGCAAACCTTTAACAGCTCAGCTTCTTACCATGCAGAGGAATCAGCAAAGCCCAGATCCCTGCAGGAGCTCAGCTATGATTTGGGCAATTCTGAGCATCACTCTTTTTATTTGTGGCCTTACCATACTTGCCCAATACTTCACTGCTACAGTAAGGCACACACTTCTGAACTTTTCATACTCTCATCCTTAGATCACGAATCTAGAACACAAGTAGCTCCCATCCTCTGCTCACTGCTGTACTACAATGCCATAGGTTATCTTCTGCTACTTAGTGCTGCTCTTTTCCCTTTCTCTCATAATTCTTGAACTGGAGTCATCCAACAAAGCTGGATCATGTTGAGATTCTGGACAGACATGGTTCTGCATACAGTGAGTAGTTAATTTAAAATTAGCTACCAGAAAATGTAGTGATGGCCACCAACTTTGACAGCTTTAAAAGGGGATTTGTCAAATTATATCAATTGCAAGTAGCCACGTGGGTTAAATGTTACCTTCAGTTGCTGGAGAAAACAGCTGGAAAGTGCGATTGGATTTGGAACCTGCTGATGGGCTTCCTAGGGGCACCTAGTCAGACATGCTGGAAATAGAATGCTGAACTAGATGGGCCTATAATCTGCCCTATCGGGGATCTTCTTACGTTATCTTCCTGAAGGCATGAAACCGGAATTTTACAGTAAACTAGAATTAACTTCAGAAGTGGTGCAATACATAGTTTCGTGAAAATATTTAAATTCTGGGATCAAAGGGGGATCAATGCAGGACAATCAAAGTAATGGAAATTAGAAAAAAAAGATACTGGGAATTCATCATTAATAGAAATCTATAATACCTTTGTACAATTAGAGATTATGCTCTTACTAAAACAATTACACAATTTCCAACTAATTTCTTAAGATATAATGGGAACCAGAAGCTCTATAACTTTTACATTATTACCACTTACGACACATCACTGCTGTAGAATGACTGTAATGAATTTGTATCATGCATACCACTTGGGCAGTTAACAAATTAGGCTTATTGAAATGTGAAGTAGAGCTTTTAAAGTGACACATGTTAAAGCTTTTATTTGTATTACTCCCCCCCCTTTCTTCCATGTGAAATTAAAAAATAATACTGTCACCTTCCTAATAATCTTTACTCCAATCTGTCAACCATTTTTCATTCTGCCACTCAAAAGTGTTTAAGTGAAATTATTTAATGCATAATGAGTGGGCTTTACCTTTTGTGTATTGTTTTAAGCTTTCTGTATTTTCAGCATTTTGAAGTTTACTACTGGTTTCAGTAGTAAACTTTTATAACTATGATCAACTCCACAATAAAAGGAAATTTATGTACTCTTCTTTATTGGGTCCATTAAAAATGCTTCAGCGGTATGGGTAGAATTACCGTTCTGGTGTACTGTTCAGGAAAGAACTTCTGAAACTCTATATGTTATGGGACATGGCCAGGGAAAAGGAATGTTCCTATAAATGCACCTGAATACCAAACTAGACGTGAAGATGTAAAATGAACAGCTTTTTGACCCCTTTGAACTTTTACAGATAGTTCCTGGGACTGCAGTGCAGAGGTTGTGGGAGACAGTCACCCCTTCCTTCTATGCTGTTTTCCCAATGACTTTCCTCTCTCAAGCAGGGGTGGCTAGGGCCCATTGGGAATGGTATGGCAGGAAGTAAGGAGACCAAAAGCAGCTGGAGTCAGAGTCATGAGCAGGCAGAGAAACTAATTCTAGATGTGTTCCCATATTTCTCCCTGCTGAGTTCTACATGACAATGATGAGAGTAAGGTGTAGGAAGCTAGCAGGCAGTGCCACCCCCTCTGGACTAGTTGTAAGTAAGAAGGAGGGCAGATGGGGTGGCTGAGGACAGAGCAAGGTTATTGCCCACCTAGCTGCTATTTGGGTGGGAAAATAGTGAAAGTGGGATGCTATTTGCACACCTCTATTGTAATGTCTTACTTGCCTTGAGGAGTATTCTTATGAAGAAAATTTGGGACATATTTATGTGTTATATAAGGCACACTCCTGCATTGTTTCCCAAAACAGACAGATGCCAGCAATCCTATGACAAATGTCCACTGCCTAAAATATAAAACCCTATGCCAAGTCCAAAAGGGACGCAGGTGGTGCTGTCGGTTAAATCACAGAGCCTAGGACTTGCCGATCAGAAGGTTGGTGGTTCAAATCCCTGCGACGGTGTGAGCTCCCATTGCTCGGTCCCTGCTCCTGCCAACCTAGCAGTTCGAAAGCACACCAGTGCAAGTAGATAAATAGGTACCGCTCCAGCGGGAAGGTAAACGGCGTTTCTGTGCGCTGCTCTGGTTTGCCAGAAGCGGCTTAGTCATGCTGGCCACATGACCCGGAAGCTGTACGCCAGCTCCCTCGGCCAATAAAGCGAGATGAGCACCGCAACCCCAGAGTTGGTCACGACTGGACCTAATTGTCAGGGGTCCCTTTAGCTTTACTATGCCAAGTCCTTCCCTATATAATACATACATAATACAGCTTGACTCACAGTGTCATTGGGTTGGCTCCAGACTTAATCATGCTTAAAACAGACCTACTTAAATCAGTGGAAGTTCCATTGAGAACTTCAGTGGGATTCTAAGTAGGGCCAGGGCTGCAATCTTAACCCCACTAGGGAATAAGCACCTGTAAATTCAATAGGACTTACTGTTTAGTACTCATGGTTGGAGTTGCATTGTTAGTCTGGTTTCAACATGTTATGCTGAGCATTTTCCTTTCTGACTAGTATCAGTGGGCAAAGGAGTTTAGGCAGTTCCCCCCCCCTCCTGGTTTGTCATATGACTTTAAAGGAGAACAAAAGTTTCAGTTCACCTTTTAAATACGTTTTCTCTAACATTGTGCAGGGACAGAGAGGTGATGTATTGTACCTGAGAGCCAGCTAATTCTTTTCTAAGCCACAGCACTGGATTCAGCATTGCATGTTACAGTTTTCATTTCCCGGTTATTGTTTGTAGACAACAATAACTGATAAAATATTGCAGTTTCTAAAAGCTTTGTTTCGGCAGCTTGTAATTAAATGTATCCATTGTTGTTAGTCAGATGATCTCCACTTCTAAATTTACTAAGGATCGTATATGAAATATGTCTCTTAATAATGAGAAACACAGGAATATTGTGGTGCTGATATTATCTTCTGGCTTTACATCAGTCAGGGGATATTTTCCCCCATGATAGTGTACTTGATAGTGTAATAACAATCAAACGGCTACAGTAAACTAATAGAGGTAATGAAACTCTACTGGTACCTGGAGACCCTTGATATTGGGGTGGGAAAAAGTTTGATGAATTTGGAGATCATTGTTTCATTAATTCATTACATTGCTCTTCTAAAGTCCCAAAAGGAGTTTGGATTTAGAAGGCGGAGCATCTAGGTGTGAGACAATTAAAAAAAATGTATCATAGAACTCAGCACAGCTATCCACTTATGAGAGATTGGCAGTTGTGCAGCCTTGAGTCATGCCTACTGTTCAACAAGTCTACTCCCAAAGTCACATGGAGATCATGCAAAGAATAATGTTGGTTTCATATATAGACTTCTTGGCTGTCAGTGGTCAAATAAAAAAGTAAAGAGTAGAACACTTTAAAAAAGTACAAAACTGTTATTCTAAAGCAGCAATGCGGCAGCAAGCAAAGGCTATAGCAGCCAAGACTGCTGCTTGTGGCTGGAAAGCCAAACAGGAAGTTTGTGACTGTTGCCATGGGAACAAAGGGGCAGTCCATTCTGTACTGAGCACCGGATGTTAGCTCAGTGGGTTTGTCACATGACCTGTACAGGATGTACATGTGTGGAGTTTATTCTAACTGCTGATGAGTGCAGACATGTTTTCTCTGTACTGAAGTAAAAGACAGGAATAAAAGATGTGAATAGATTTCTGTCTGCTTCTTTCCCCTCCCTGGGGACACCAAAGGGGAGAGAGGAGCAGTTGGTGTGTTTTCCTCACAGCCTGAGGAAAATCGCCGGAACGGACCTCGAGTATGTTTATCCTGCCGGGAGTCGCCGGAGGGAGGTCTAAGGAATTCAGCCGGTGCCCGAACAGATAGGCACATACCTCTGAGACGGGCAGAGAATTCCAACAGTGGTAGCAGATGCCGGTTGCTGTTTTCATCGACCTCTGCATCAAGAAGTGGTGGCCTCCATGGAAGCCTGAGGTGAGAAGGCTGATTCTCTGCAGCCAGAAGCTGACCAGAAGAATCTGAAAGCCAAGCAACGGAGCCCAGGTATGAGATTTTCGGGCTTAGAAGTGTGAATGCAGATTGATTCATTCTCTGCTTCGAGGGAGAAACGTTTGGGTAAAACAGCTCCAGTCAAAAGAGAAACCGCATTCCAAACATTCCTGTGGTTTCCTGTTCAAGGAAAAGGAATGCCGTTGCTAAGCGACGCCCTTCAGTGAAGGCCATGCCTCAGAGAGGAGAAGTGAAAGTTAAAATGGAATGTTTTGACTACACAGTCTGAAGAGCTCTTGGAAAATTCCAACGCAGCCAGCGTTGAGAGCTGCCAGGTGCACAGAGTGTAAACAAGCCAGCTATTGGATTTTAGAGGCTTGTGTTTGAGAGTCAGTGCAAGGACTCAAAATGGATGCCAAGAAGGGGGGAGGCCTGCCTACTCCAGACCTCCTGACCAGTGACAATTATGCATCCTGGTCTATTAAGATGAAGGCCCTGCTGCAGAATCAGAGACTGTTTGGGGTGATTGAAAATCCCATTCCAGCAGCACCAACGCGTGCTTGGGAGTCACAGGATGTGAAGGCCAGAACTGCCATAATTCTGTGCGTGTCAGATTCGCAGTTGATCCACATACAAGATTTAGACCACGCGAAAGATGTTTGGAACACGCTGAGAAGGACACATCAGAGAGATGCAGGTTCTTCAGCGTTGCTGTATTTTGAGAAGCTGACCAACCTGAGGCTTGCGCCTGATGGAGATGTTCAAGCGCACCTGACGGAAATGAAATTTCTGCGTCAACAGATGGTGGAACGCAATTTCCGTCTGGATGAGGAAGTGTTTTGCTTCATGGTGATCAACAGCCTGAATCGGACTTACAAAATGGTTGCCAGTCAGCTGGGGTCCCTCCCAGCGAATGATTTGACTTCGGAGAGGGTCTTTGCCGTGGTTCTTTGTGAACATGACAGACTTTCCGCCCTGGAAGTGAAGGACAGGGGGAGACAAGAACGGAGTTCTAACGCCCCTGCTGCTGTTGCTACTGGAGAAAGCGCTGAAGCTTTAAACGTTGTCCGATGCTACAATTGTGACCAGACTGGGCATCTTCAGCGGTACTGTAAGAAGCCACGTCGGAACAGAGGAGCTAAGGCAAGCTCCACAAAGTCTGAGGCGTCAGACAAAGGTCACACCAAGCCAAAGACAAAGACTGCAAAGGCTTTGATGTCGCTAAAAGCCACACCAGAGGTGGGAAACTTCTTTGTCCTAGACACGGGCGCGACTGTTCACATGACAGGACACAGAGGACTATTTTCTACGTTTGAGAAGCATAGCTTCGCTGTACAACTAGCCAACGGTCAAAAGCTGGAAGCGACCGGAATTGGGACTGTGTATCTTAAAAGTCTGAACTTGACTATAAGCAATGTTTACTTGGTTCCAGATTTGAAGTACAATCTGCTCAGCGTTTCGCAGATTGCCAAGAAGGGACTAAAACTGTCCTATGATGATGAGAAATGCGAGATCTACAAAGATGGAGAGTTGTATCTTTCTGCCAAAGAGAAAGATGGACTGTATTTGTTGACTTTTAATCAAAGTGATTACATGGAATGTAATTCTTGTGATTCTAACATGATCTCTTTTACAGGTGTAGCCAAGAATAACGTCAAGCAGGTCACCTCGAGGGTCGACAAGGCATTTCAGCGGGTGTATGCTGATGTGATTGGTCCTTTAGCACCATCTAGAGGCAATGCAAAGTATTACCTAATATGTGTTGATTCTTTCACAGGTTTTGTCTGGATTTATCTTTTGGAGAGACCGAAAGAAGCCTTAGAAAGGTTTAAAGAGTTTTGTAACAAGGTTAAAAACATGCATGATGCTGACATAGATTGTCTTTGCACAGATGAGAAGCCAATTTTTCTTTTACAGGAGTTCCAGAGGTTCCTGAAGAAGAAAGGGATAAGACACAAAATTGCTAGTTCTGAAGAAGCTTGGAACAAATGTGTTTGTGTTAGGGTGAACAAAGAATTGCAAAAGGGAATGGAAGCGCAATTGCTTAGTTCGCATCTGCCACATGAGTACTGGGCTGAGTCGCTAATGTCATTCTGTTACACGTGGTTGAGAAAGTTTTCAAAAGAGTTGGGAAGTTCTCCTTTTGAGAAACTGTTCCACAGAAAACCTTCAGTTGCCCATTTCAAGGTTTTTGGGTCTCATGTGAGAACAGAAGCTCCAGGTGGAGTAAAGAATGCCAGAGGCATTTTTGTGGGTTATGAAAAGGGTCTCTACAGAGTAATTTTGTCTGAATCTGGTCAGGTGATTCTCACAAAATTTCTAGAGAGTGCTCCTGAACAGGAGAGAGTGATTGTTCACACATTTCCCACAGGTGATGATGATTCTGATGATGATGATGATGAGTTTGATCTTATTGAGTTCAGTACTACTGATGATGACAGCGATAGCTCAGACAGCTCAGTTGTCACAGTCATTGAGAGGAAATCTCACAAAATGTCTAGATCCTCAGAAGAGGAGGATGAACCACTGATTAAGCTTAGTACTGGTTCTCCAGAGAGTTCAAAGGCTGAACCAGAAAGCAAAGAAGAGCAGCACCTCTTACGTAGGTCTGAGAGAGCAACGAAGGGTGTACCACCAAAGAGGTATTCACAAGAGTTTGCCAACTTAGCTGTTGCTGTTGTAAACGACCAAGGTCAGATTGAAGCTGTGTCTGAGTCAGAGACAAAGGCACAACAGAGAGTTGTTAACCAAGGTAATGCAGAAGCACTCATTCCTTGGAAGTCACACAACCAGAGAGGTACATTGGTAAAACCAGTGGCGGGTAGTTCCAAGGGTGGAACTGAAACAACAGGGGAATGTTATAAGTATAACAACTGTTTGTTTTCTTCTCTGGATGACGCTTTGCTCGCAGCACGCATTGATACTTTAGGGGGAGTATGTTATTCTAAAGCAGCAATGCGGCAGCAAGCAAAGGCTATAGCAGCCAAGACTGCTGCTTGTGGCTGGAAAGCCAAACAGGAAGTTTGTGACTGTTGCCATGGGAACAAAGGGGCAGTCCATTCTGTACTGAGCACCGGATGTTAGCTCAGTGGGTTTGTCACATGACCTGTACAGGATGTACATGTGTGGAGTTTATTCTAACTGCTGATGAGTGCAGACATGTTTTCTCTGTACTGAAGTAAAAGACAGGAATAAAAGATGTGAATAGATTTCTGTCTGCTTCTTTCCCCTCCCTGGGGACACCAAAGGGGAGAGAGGAGCAGTTGGTGTGTTTTCCTCACAGCCTGAGGAAAATCGCCGGAACGGACCTCGAGTATGTTTATCCTGCCGGGAGTCGCCGGAGGGAGGTCTAAGGAATTCAGCCGGTGCCCGAACAGATAGGCACATACCTCTGAGACGGGCAGAGAATTCCAACAAAAACATGTGGACAGAGATGCTGAAGATATCAGAAATCAGGAACCCAAACACAGACACACCAACCTCTTCTCAATCATGTCACAGGCTTTCATCAACATAAAAAGACAAAGAAGCACTTTATGCTCATGGAAGATATCATTTTCAATGGAGAGCTTCCTATCGGCTCTCAGTGGCCACTGTGAGAACAGGATGCTTAACTATATAAGCCTTTAGTGCTATCCAGCAGGGCTCTTGTTATGTTATTAATCTTGGGCAAAAGCTGGCATAAGTACTGCTCTGCTTGTGGAAGAAGAGGTATGACAGTAAGATGACACTTTGCTGGTAAAAGTCCTGGAACATATTGGCATAAATCTCCTGTAGGACATACACTCCACTAGCAATGTTCCCCTAGCACAGTGAAAGGAAACAGGGCATAACAGGAGAGGGTGTCAGTGGTGGTCATGGAGATACCAGGTCAAAAGTTCCTTCAGTTCTTTGATATGTCTACAGAAACATGCCAGGCTTGAGCCTGTTGTTATTAAGTTTGTCCCATGGAGTACAGTTGGAAGGGTTGAAGAAGCTGAAAATGAAAATAAAAATGGCTAGGCAACAGTTACTCAACCAGATTATTACTTTCCTCTCTGTAATTAATGGTAGGCTCACTCTGCAAGGCAGGGTTGCGCCCTGTGGCCCTCAAGCCCTTTCCCAGTAAATAACTTCAAATGGACACATAATTTTAGTTTAAGTTTTGGGGCAAAATTTTAGGCCACATCTTTATTGATTACAAAACAAAATGAGTGGTATTGGCCTAAGCATTGGTCAGGGACTATAACTGTCTCCTGACTCTCTGGCTGGCAGTCTGAAAGGGTAAACTCAAGGGAGCAACATCGGTGAAGATCGATTGAAGCTCATCCCGGGGTTCCTGTGGTCCTGGCATGGCACTAGCCCCACAAGCAGACTTCGGACAAGATCCAGCACCCCCAGATTCCTTTACTGAAATACCCTATTTCTGGAGGGGCAGGTGATGGCCACACCTCCCCTCCCACACATTTCTATAAACCAATGCCTAACCGCCAAACCTTACAAAGTTGTGATAATTGCTAAGGGGGTGGGTGAAAACCAAGAGGCTAAAGCCAATCTGTCAAATGGAAAAATCCCTACCCAGCCCCTGCTCCAAAGCAGGCGACCCAATCCAAAGCAAGCAACACTTAAAATAGGGAAGGTGGATATTCGGCAGCGCGAAGCAAGTGCCCCACCCCATCTCGCTGTCACATTTATAGGTCCCCATGATCACCCAACTTGCCCCAATTGGCCCAAACAGCCAAGCACAATCCCGGGGCCCAACAGACAAGGCTTGGGCCATGCCTAGCAACAACACACCCCGTGGGGGTGTCTTAAGGGTCCCGAGTGCAGGCAGGACCCTCGATTTAGGGGGATCTCATATGTACAACCTATAGCCCTTCAAATGTTGTCGGACTACATCTCCCATCATCCCTGACCACAGGTTATGGTGGCTGGGGCTGATGGGAGTTGTAGTCCAGAAACATTTGGAGAACTGCAGGTTGTGCACCCCTGCTGAAAGGAAATAATCCTTTGTTTGCTTACCTAGGACTAAGTACTGTAGAACTCCGTAGGACTTATTCCTGAGTAGTCACGTACAGAATTATGCCAATAATCTTATGTTTTGCACCCAGTACCCCATGTGCAAACAAAACATTAATATTTATGTATGCCACTTTGGATATTCTTATAGCCAAAAGGCAGAATGCAGCTTTTCCAAATAAATAAAACATGACTGTACATTGGTACCTCAGGTTACATACGCTTCAGGTTACAGACTCCGCTAACCCAGAAATAGTGCTTCAGGTTAAGAACTTTGCTTCAGGATAAGAACAGAAATCGTGCTCCGGCAGCGCAGCGGCAGCAGGAGGCCCCACTAGCTAAAGTGGTGCGTCAGGTTAAGAACAGTTTCAGGTTAAGTACAGACCTCCAGAATGAATTAAGTACATAACCTGAGGTACCACTGTATTCTAGTTGCTTTGGGTTAATAGAAGATGACAATGAAAAACAATCAATACCTTTTCAACCAAATTCTCCAGTTAATCAAGGCAAAATTCTGACTGCTACTCCTGTTCTTCAATTCAGAGCATGAGTCAGTTGAAGATCCTTTGGAAATCTCTGGCAACAGAGACCTACAGCTTAGCCCCATGCATACTTACAAGGCCTAGTGTGTTCAATAGAGCTTTCTTCCAAATTAATGTGCATAAGAGTGGATCCTTAAAACATCTATTCCTATAGACGTTGACACTGTAGGGTCAGGCCACATAACTGAACCCTGATTTCCAAGTGAATTCCTGAACATTTTCAGTGAATTCCTGAACATTTTCAGTGAGTGCACCCTTAACTTAATAACATTATAGGGAACCTTCCTGCATGCAAAGTTGGGAATAACTACTTGCTACTTGCATGTGCACGAAGCTCATACCAATAACAAACTTAGTTGTCTCTAAGATGCTACTGGAAGGATTTTTTTAAAATCTCGTTTCAACTACAGCAGACTAACACAGCTACCTACCTGTAACTACTTGCTATTTGTATGTGTTTGTATTTGCATGGACCGATTTCCATTTTTAAAATTTGTATGAGAACCGTTTTACACGAGTGTTGGGGTGGCTGCTAACAGTAGTCCATTGTTAAAGCTAACACAAAGAGAAATAATGTAAATCCTCTATAGCAGGGTGGTCCAACTTTTCATACCAAGTGGGCCACAGGAGTATTTCAGCATAGAATCTACAGGTCTCACATCATGTGGAATGGGGAAGTAAGCCCCAAATTTGGTGCCCTCCCAAGCCTCACACTGCCTTCCTAAAGGCAGGTAAGGAGGCGCCCAGCTTTGGCAAAGAGGCCTGAGGGCTCTGGCAGGGTCCTAGAGCCCCCCTCAACCTCTATCCCAAAGTTGGAAAAACTGGGACCACCCTGATGTGTAAGATACAGTCATTCAAAGTACTATACTATTCTGGTGTTTTCCAGACAGTAAAGATGGCGTAAAGGAATTGCTGCTGACGTATGTCACATTTTTGTATGGTTTTGTCAAAACAGCATAAGTAATACATTTGCATTTGATAAATTTATTATGGTGAATTTTTGAGGGAAAGCAATGCTTTAACATTGTAAAAAGCACCCATGACAAAGTCAATTTCACAGCAATAAAATAGGATTTAAAAATTATTTACTGACATTTGATAAGTGTGCTAATTGACATCTGGCCTCCTGTAGTTAATACGTTAAACATCAAGTTTAAGTGCATATTTTGTACCATTAGGATTTATTAATAAATAAATTGAAATTATTGCTGCACATTGCATGCATATTATTACCCTGAATTGGATTAATTATGCATCACGTTCCATATTCAAAAGCAAGGTTTGACATCTCATTTTGAGGTACAATGTGGGTCTTGTGCATCACATATGTACAATTTCGTGTTCATCAGTATTTGAATGAAATGAGCAGCAATTCAGCACTCTAGCTGCCTTTATAAAGGTTATTTAGCCACAGTAGTTAAGATCCTAATTACACTTTTGCCTTTGGAGCGACCCATAAGTGCAATTTGGATTTCTCTCAATTTCTCATTTATTTCCCATTTTAACTTTGGTTCTCCACATTTCCACATCAGTTTCTGATTTATTTACTTATTTATATTTAAAGTCCTAAGGAAAATTCATCACAATTTAGTGCAAGTTTATCCTAATACAGTATTTTCCCTGATAGACACATTTTCACAGACCAACTTTACCTAAAATAATGCTGGTTTTTTTGTATGATATTTTCACTAATATGTGCACGTGTGATTTTTTTGGTACACATGACTGGAGAACTGCATTGTGAAATGTGGAGATGTGCACATTTCAAAGCGTGGCTGTGTATTGGCTTGCCATATTATTTCTGAAAGTTTGCCTTTAAATGCAAACTGAATCAAAGTTCTCCTCTGCCCCCCTTTTACAGGACACTCCTGCAAGTGGAAGGAAAGAGGTGACTTTCACCAAGCCTTACGTCCCTCTTTCCCTGTTAGCTTCTTACAGATCTGTTCCAGACGGTTAAAGCGTGAGAGGTGGTACAGAATGCTTCAATGGCAAAAACATGACCACACACAACACCTGCACTCCGGGGGAGCCTATGCTGGATCCCAGTTTCCTCTCAAAACAGGAGGACCCCTTCCATCTATGGAGAGCTGGTTAGAATCCAAGCCATTGGAAACAGAGAAATCGCATGCAATTGTAAATATCCCATCCAATCTTTCTGCTGGAAAATATAGCCCTCCTGGTGGCTGACAATATTTGCATTAATGCAAGTCAAATACAAAAAGCAGTAAGATGAAAGCCATAAAAGAGACAGTGTGGCATAAATAGTCAGCATAAAACCCGATAGGCTGATGAAAAGCTGGCCTGAGCAATTATTCTTGTGCACATTAAACTAGCATCAAAAGAGGAAAAGATCATGCTAACAACATGAAAGCGCCCTTAGCAGCAGCCTCCAAGCAAGCATGTTATTTTGCTATGCACAGAAACAGGTTCAGGAGACGTGTGTCTGTATTATACAGATGCATTTCCAGACCATGATAAATTTAAATATACTTTTTGATTTTAAAAAGCAAACAAACAGTTCTGCCTGCCTTTCTCAGTCCCTCTTAATCCTACTCCATATACACACTCAGAGTGAGTCAGTCCTGTTTGCAGTGTCTCAATTCATTCACTGATACAAGCAATGACTTCCTGCAGGGCTAGAGATTGCTCCCTGTTGACAGCTTTCTCCTCCTCCTCCTCCTTTTATCGCAGTGACCAAGAAAACCTCCAGTCAGTTGGAAAATTCTTGTCATTCTCAGAAGATATCATGTCAAGTGAGATTCTTCTGACTTGGGGCTGAAACCTGTGCATTGTTAAATAGGGCGTAAGAGATTATAGAAGGCAATGGTGCTTTAGAGTTGAATTAGCAGGTGCAGACAGCTGCTCTGCATTCTTCACAGGCTTCCAAATGAATGCCCTGCTCAGGAAAAAGAAATATAGCAAAAAAAATATGATGAGTGTTATTCATGGATACAAAGCCAAGCAAATTATTATTGGAGACCAGATTATTCATAGGCAGACCAGTTCCAAGAGAACTGCTGTATTTCCCCCCCCTCCCATCGCCCCCAAGGATGACCATGCAAAATGGCGCTATAGCCAAATGGCTTTTACAAATGTTTTATTTTATCGTGTGAAAGGAGTGGCATGCCTTATCAGAAAGCAGCTTTTTCCATAGTTAAGGAGAGGGCGGGTGGTGAACCAGTGGTGTCACCACTGGCATATAAAGCAAAGTGTTAGATCCTACCCAGGTGAATAACTCAGAACCATTTCACCACAGCCACAGATAAGGGTATCCTTATTCAGGCAAATAAGCAACTTCATGGTGGTTTGGTTCATCCTAATTTGTAAGTGCCTAGATGGAGAGGGATCGAGCAGGCGCAATCTTCCTCTGCATTCAGGCAGCATTTGCACCCTCTGCTACAAGTTGTGCTGCTTCAAATGCAGCTCTGTTGTGCTTTCTGCCACACCCAGTGGGTCTGGTGCTGCAGTGGGCCTTGTTTTGCTCAGTTTGGCCTTCAGCATCTTAGTCTTGTTGAATGTTAGTGTTGGTAAGCCTATAGCAGGTGCAATAAGAAAGTGTTCCATTGTCTCACATATAATCATCTCAATTACGGATGGATAAAAATTTGTTGATTTCAGTTTCTTTCAAGTTCTTATTTTTCCAAATGTAAGTTCAGTTTGCACCATTATTTCATCAGTTTGTAATATTTCAAAACACAAGTCCATTTAAAAATGTGTACATACTTCTGTGCAGACTTCTCATTGTATATGCATTTGTATACATATGTTTGCCTAATGTACACATTTTTGCAAGCAGTTTCCCCTAATAGAATACATTTTGAAGGGGTTTTCCCCCAATGCATACATTATAATGTACATGTTTCTTTAATATATACTTGCATACATGCATTTTTTGTTGTTGGACAATTGTCACAGAAATTCAGGAAAGTGTGGGGTTTTTTTTAAGGATTCCCGTGTCTTCATTTGCATTTGGAAAGTATGTATTAAGTAGGTTTGCTTCAAAAGGCAAACCAAATCAATTTCTCACCTACTTCTAGTGTCACAGACTGAAACATAAAGCAAGAGGAACCAAAACTGACATCCTTCCCTTGCACTGTTAGTGACTGACATGGTTTTCTTAGCTAATCTCAGTGCAACCAAAATAGTTTTCGTCTTTAATATGAATTCTTTCCAAAATGGCAACTGAAATGTATCTGTCACTTCTTTGTAAACCACTGTAGTTTTTTTTAATGTATGCAAATGTCTTTGAATTTGTAATATTGAAGAAATCTCAGAATTCTATAGCCTCTTGCAGCACTGCTGGTAAACAGTGGGGGGATGAGGACTTTCAACTGTAAATCTCTAGATCCTCTTATTTAATGCTTGTGAAGTGTTGACACTGTTCTTGGTGAGGTGCAAGATGTATAATGTAGTCAGCCGCTGCCCTGAGGCCTCTTTCTGTAACCTTCTTGCGATCCCTTTGGACACTGAATATATGAATAAATAGTAGTGAAGCTACATGGGATACAGTATAGAAAAGAGACTGACCTATATTCTTTAGAGCATGAACAAACTGCCAGCTGCTTAAGGTTAGCAGCTGCCACAAAGTTATGCACACTTGTCCATTATGGATGGTTTATGGGTTGTTTTTCCTGGAGCAGCTGACACTAGCCACGGCATGAGAGATCATTTTGGACTAAATCAAATACTAGCCTAGTCAAGAGTGGGAAACCTCACATTCTTGCACATTTCCAAACCAGAGGCCATGCTCTAGTTGGAGGAAGAGGAATATAGATTAGATTTCCCAGTGTTGCTAAGAGTTATTGACAGGAACTGCATGTCACACAGTGATAGCCAATCTAGGTGCACTCAGAAGGAAACCTTATCTGAAGGCATGAACAAAATCAGAACTGAATACATATGAAAGTGAAGGCTGCAAACCTATGGACAGAAGGGAATTGCTTGGTTTGGCAAAAACACTGTGGTAACTCCCTGGCAGGTGGGCCACCATTAATTACTGGGAAAGAGAGTGGAGAGGCAATGGGGAGTTTGGCAAAGTGCAGACACCTCAGCAGAGTGAAACTAGTTTTCCTGCTGCTGTGCTTGCATAGGAATCTACCATAGTGGCTCGACCCCACCTGGATAGCTGGAGCTTCCTATGCATATTTATTAGGGAATATGCCCCACTGAGCATGGTGGGACTTACTTCTGAGTAAACATCCATAAGACTGTTTTGTAAGACAATGCGTTTTCCTCAATTATATTTCAGTCAAAGATTTGTAGAAGGCAGAAGAATTGAACAGCCCCAAACTACCTTTCCTTACATATATGATCTGTGTGCACACTCAGCAGAAATATACATTACAGAAACTCAGACTGATGTCAAATGTCTGCTGCCTCCAGATGACCAGTCCAACATACCATGTGTTTTAACGTCATTAGGCTGTCTGTTCTCCACTTCGAATATTAAATATTTTAACTAGAAAGAGGACATTAGCCATATTAAAAACTTTCAGATGGTGATAGTGGGTACACATTTTGGAATGATAGCAGAGAAATATAAAGTTTGTAATTATAATCAACTCAATGTTCCATTGGTTCCAAACTGTAGGGTAAAAATAAGTATATTATGCATTGAACTACTTAAACATAAGTAGGTCAATATTCTGCAGATATTTAGCCTTAATTTTTTTTTCTTTGGTGACATCAGGGCATTGTTATTATCTGAACAGTTTCCATCTTGTTTGTTCATACATTAAACTGAACATCTTATTTCTCTCAGTGATGCAAATCACTTTATATTACATGGAAAACTGAAAGGATTTTCTTTAGGAATTCCATGTGCAATCTCTGAGACTGAAAAAGAAAGAAAGAAAAAGAAAAACCCACATCCATTTCAATTTATTATTCGGTGCCTCTTGCTTAAAGCTAGCCATGGCTACTATGAAGAGACCAGAAAAGGAAGGTTTTATGTTACACACACCATTTAAGATGCATGAAAATATTTAAATGGGAAGCAGTAGGAACACAACCTTTCTGATAAGGGAAGATATCCAATAGGGTCCATTGTGCTGATATGAGGACTTTTGACACAACTATCATCAATGAATGAAAGACAGAGGTGAATTTTGTCAATTTCCTTCTCACCCACAGTCTTCCTGGGCCATCTGTCCAACCCTCTGGCGCAGATTTAGGTGTATACTGAGGGGGGGGGGAGGATCTTCGAAGTGCTAATATTAGCTTTTTGTGATTTGTTTTTCATCATCAATAGTTACCATGGCAGAGTACAAAACATAAAATAAAAGCAATCAACTAAACCAAACAAAAATGTATTTTGAAGGACAAACCAAAAGAAACAAAGCAGCTAAAAACAACGGAGCAAGTTGTTTGTTTTTTTCATCATTAGCTTAACAAAAATTAAAATGCTTGGGCAAATAAATTGTTAACCTGGTACCATAAAGGCAACAGCACTGTTACCAGATTTACTTGTAAGTGCAGGGTGTTCCACACATAGGGTGACATCACAAAGAACATTTGACCTTATGTGATTACATACTGAGTTTCCTTCAGTGCTGGAGATCATCCTGTAAAGATCTCAGGCCACAAAATGCCATGATCAATGTCCTATGAAG
Source organism: Podarcis melisellensis (assembly GCF_964234715.1). Classification (NCBI taxonomy): domain Eukaryota; kingdom Metazoa; phylum Chordata; class Lepidosauria; order Squamata; family Lacertidae; genus Podarcis; species Podarcis melisellensis. The sequence goes on from NC_138541.1 coordinate 33,416,409, forward strand.
AAAGGTTCTAACATCTGGGACCTTTCAGTTTAGAGAAATGGTAAGGAAGAGACAACATGATAGTAGTTTATAAAATTATGCATGGCATGGAGAAAGTGGAGAAAGAAATGCTTTTGTAAAACTAGAGCTCATAGACCATTGGTGGACCTTGGGGTCTCAAATTTCAGTGGTGCCCTATGTGATGCCAAAATGCAGCACCCCGACCTTTCACCTTCTATTCTATAGCATAGCTGTGGTGTCCCCTGTGGCTTACCATCTGGTGTGACCAAACAATTGATGCTCACCTAAGTTTGACTCTGCATAGACAACCAATGAAGCCGAATGTTGGAAATTCAGAACAGATAAAAGTATTTCTTCATGCAGCATATAGTTAAACTATGGAACTCCCTCCTACAGGAGGCATTGATGGCAACCAACTTGGGTGGCTTTTAAAGAGCATTAGACCACTGATGATAAGGCTATCAATCATTACTGGCCATAATGACTATGCTCTGCTTCCATAGTTGGAAGCAGTAATATTTTAGAATACCAGCTTCTGAAAACCTCTGGAGGCAGGAGTGCTCTTGTGCTTGAGTCCAACTTGGGGTTGGCCACCATGAAAACAGGATGCACTACTACATGGGTCATTGGCCTGATCTAGCAGGCTCTTATGTTTTTATGGGTCCTTCAATCAGAAGTGTTGTGTAAACTCAAGTTTGTGTGTGAATCTGGTTCTTTGGTTCTTATACTATATTCCAGACAGAGTTTGCATATTAAAACATCACTGGTGTTAATAAGACAAGGTTAAGTGCATGTCTAATTCTCCCACAACCATCAGTGGGACTTAAAAATAGTTAACTGTGTCTAGATTTGATTATAGCATTAGTAATTAAATCAAAAACTATTCACCATACAAATAGGGCTTCACATCTTTCTTTCCTGTCAGCCTCTATAAGTTTAACCATGCATGTAATGACAGGCGGAAACTTAACAGGTGCCTTTCCCAGGAAGGAGATTCAGTGATAAGAAATTGTCCATCGGACTTCTGCCTCAACAAAGCTTTTAAAGATAAAGTAGCACTGCTGTTCTATACACATAACTTTTCTTAAATGTGAATGCCATTCATTGCTTCTTATATCTGTCAATTTCTTTGACCCAGACTTTCTGGGTAGAATTAAACAAATCTCCTAAAAAGCAGTGCTGCCTGCATAGCATTATTCAGATTTTATGCAGAGAATTCCTAATATTCTGTCAATCTGCATATAAAATGGAGACCAAATTATGCACAGGCAATAATAAAAATTGTGATTTTAGCTCCCTCCCCCCACTTTCACAGAGGGCAGTAAAATGTTCCCATTTACTTGAAAGGAAGAAAGATAAGCCTTCTGGTTCATGACTTATTAGGCTTCTGGCTATGGCTTAGTAGTGTCAGTTAGCTCCCTGGATGACTTTTCTTTTTCTTTTTTCAGGAGCTAGAGAATGGAATAAAACTGAATGAGGAAACACATTGTAAAATAAGAAAGAACACATCTATTTAAAACAGGACAATTCCTGGTTTTGAAAGCTGAATTGGGGGCATTTTGCTGGCGATCTATCTCAGCAGGCGATCCCCGAGGCATTGTGTTTGAGACATACAAAATGCCTCTGGGGCACAGAGGAAACACACCTGCTGTGATCTCCTTTTCATTGGGGCAGGTTGTGTGTCAGCTCTGTCTGTGAGGTGCAGTTAAGAGCAAAGACCTAGACACATCCCTCCAATTTCTTGGAGTCTCTTACAGAAATGCCCGTATGTTTTTGGATACCAAGTTGTGAGCAGTGCATGTTTCTTTGGTCTACAGGTATAAATCCAATTACTAAGACAAGGTATGGGGATTTTGTTTTGTTTTTTTAAAGAGATGGCAATGGACATTTTAGAACAGCCTTCCTCAAACTGATGTTCTTCAAGTGTTGTTGAGCGCCAGCTGCCTTCTGCCCCAGACAATGTGGGCAATGGTCAGTGATGATGGGAGTTGAATATCTGGAGGGCACCAGAATGGGAAAGCCTAGTTTAGAGAATAGCTATTTTGTTGGTTGTACAGGCAACTCCCCGCTTGTGCAGGGGTTGAATTCCAAGGCACCGTGTTGGTGGGGAATGCATAAGCTTGCCCCATTCTGCCCCACCCCATTCCACCCACTTCTGGGGCCGAAAATGGTGTGTGTGTCAGCAGTCACGTTTGTGCTGAATGTGTGCAAATGAGGAGTTGCCTATATTAAATTGTCAGTTAGATATATACCAATAAGTATTAGATTAAAATGTAGAAAGAGGTCTTTGGAAAATGAATGGCCATAGCACAGTGTTAGAAGACATAATTTTCATGAAGAAGGTCCCAGGAGTCCTGGAAGGTCCCTGCTATCTTCCACGTACGATTGGAAAAGACAACCACCAGAAACCATTCAGTGCTGCCTTGCATATTGAACTTGATGGAACTTTGGTCTCACTTGGTGCGCAGCAGATTCCTATGTGCCCTTCCAAACATGACCACTGTGTAGTGGAATTCTCATATCATAAGTTCCAAATGCCAAAATCCCATCTACTGCCCAATTATTAAATGTACAGGAACCTTCACTTCCTTTGTATCTGGTCATGCTAGTGAGATGAGCAACTGGTGGTCAGGGGAGCTGAGTCCATCCACCCAATGCTATGCATACCTCAACCATTCCCTTCCAAAGAAGAGCAACACAGGTGAAGATCTGTCCAGTCCTCTCCTGCATATAATAAACCAGAACTTTGAAGCCCCCCAACTGCTACATGGTAGGCTTGTGTTGTTGTTTGTAAATGAACTACTGGGAGCATTTTTTTACGTTGATGCTGAAAACTGAAAGGAACCCTTTGTCAAATGTTGTGGTTGCTGGAAAGAGAAATGACCTAGCTGGAGTGTCACTTAATAATTTAACTCTTTCTTTATGGATAGAGATGTCACTGTGGGATATGTGTGTGCATTTTTAAAAACCGAGACTTCACAGCAATAGGTTACTTTCTCAAACAAGCCTTTCAACCAGCAGAGAAAAGAAGCTCTCCAAGTGCCCTGTGCTCACATTTGAAACATATGCATAGCTATACCAGAAACTGAAACACTGAATATAGATGCAGTCACAATGAATGACCAAAATAGGGTCACTAAAGATAAATTTAGGTTGCTCTGATACAACTGTCCAGTGGCTAGTCTGAGTATCCTTCCCCCCAACATAGTGTATGGTAATCATAAAGGCCCCACAGAAGGGGATGTGAGGCCTGACAAGACAAACAACTATTACGATTCCTTAGGGGTTGGAAAGCAAATTTGCAAGTTTCCTATTGAAAGAAGCAGGGAATTCACAATCTCCTGGTGTGTTATCTAGCTGTGATTTGACTTAAGCAGTCAGCTGAAATCAGTGTGAAGAAAAAGCAATAGGCTTAGAAGATGTGTCAAAAGAGATTTCATACACACCGGAAATATTGGTATTGATAGAGGGCCAACAAAGAACCACACTCATTGTAAATGCATTAGTTACATATATAACTCCATCCAATCTACACTTGAAAAAGATTCACAGCGCAGACCCCTCCATGAACAAACTAACACCCCCCCAACCCAGACTCATATTAAACAATAATTAATTCTGTTCCTTCATACACAACTCCCCTTTCTTGAATATTAATCTCAGTGCTTCACTCAATAAATTGTGCACTTGGAAAGACTCTACCTTAGAAAGACACCAGATGGGCAAAATCTTGTACCCCACAAATATATAGGGAGAGAACCCATTCTGAGGTGTTTGTGCCAGGTGGGGGGTCCTGCCCCTTTACAGAGCAAAGTGACACCCCCACAGCAGCTAGAAAAGGCAAGGGGGTGCCCACCAGAATGGCAAATGTAGCCACCTTCTGCAGAGATTAAAGACAATTAGGAAAGGGGGGGAATCCCCAAAGAAAAACCCCTTGTGTGTGGCTCAGGAGAGGTCAGTGAAAACAGGAATTAAATTAAAGGAAGCAAGGGTGAGTTCCCCACCTGACCCCAGGACACACCACACTCCTACAGAGAATAATGGGCAGCCAGGAGAAAGGGGGGAAGCCCCACAGGTGAACTTTTCTGGCTCCCAAATGCCCAAGCCTCAACTCTCCAGGCAGTGAAATCACTTAAAAGTGCTGCCCCCCCACCTCACTAGCTATGCTGTAACAGTACAAATGTTGTTTACCCAGGGAAGGCTTCAGCCTAGGTGTTCACCTAAAATAGGTGGACACTTGTTGCACTCTCCCCAATTGCCAAATAAATAAGACATGAGAGTGTGGGACAGAGTAGGATTAAACAGCTTGTCACCACCCCACCCACTGGGAAATTCATCCTTGGGCTGTAAACGTTCTCTCCTAAGGCATTCCCACCTCATCTCCCAGGGGAGGAGGGATGTGGCAGTTCACCATCTTCTCTATAAATGGGGGAAATTGCATAATTACATATATAACTGCATCCAATCTACTTAGGCTGATGCTGGGCTATGATAATGGAGGAAATATATAATTCAATTAGGATGAGTGTTAGACATCAGTAATAGCAATATAAGGAACTGTAAATCAGTTTGTTAACTATGGCTGCATCACACAGCACTTCATTCAATTTCCCCAACATTTCCTTACCTGATAATTTTCACATTTTATGTGATCTTTCACACAACGCTAAAGCCACTTCTGGAAATCTAGCAGAAGTTTAGCACTCATTTCTGTGTTAATTGTTTCAAGAAAAAAATATATATGTTTGAAGCCCCATTAATCTTGAACATCTTGGGAGTTTTGCAAGGAGGAGAGCTTAATAGCTCTTTACGCATGGGGTAAACCCAAGTGGACCTGGTGTGTAAAGAGCTTTTAAGACCTGCTCCTTGCTTGGATTAAACTTGCACAATTTTAACCAGCCTGCCTTCAGACTTATATGGTTGAAATTCCATACTTTAAATATGCAGCTTTGTACACGTTACTTGGCTGACGAACTGTATTGCAAAAATTCAGAGACATGGAAATTACAAAAGATGGCTGTGTTTCAGTCTGCATAGCATTTCAGAAATTGTGAATTAGGAAAATTCTCCTTTAAATGTAAACTCAGTCAAATTGCTTCCCCATCCTGAGTCAGCTAGCAATACTCAAAAAGACTCCTGAAGAGGCAAATTCCTGTGTGGAAACTATTCTAGAGCAAACAATTCTGATAACTGGTATTAAGCTTTCAGTCAGTCTAGGAGTAAAATACCTATTCACTTATTTGTCTCTTAAGGTGGTTTACTTCTTAGCTGCCTAGGAAAGCAGTGAGACGTGGAAACAATAAGCTGTCCTGAGACGCATCGTGGTTTTAGAGTAAGGATTCTCTCTCATGCATGCGCCAGATCCTCAAGGGGGTTCGTTAGGGGCTCTTTGGTGACTCTGCACAGAACTGGTCCAAATGAATGTGAGTATTGCTGGACTGGAAATGGTGTGGGATCAGTGTCACCAGCATCCGGAAGGCCCAGTGAAACCCTGGAAGTGATGGGGGAGGGTGACTACCCATGGTAGCAACATAAGACAAAGATCTGGCCTGGAGATGAATCCCATGCAATGACTGAGAGTAAAGTGAGAGCCATAGTGACTAATCAGGAGAGTAGGGAAAGGGTTCCTTCGCTTATTGCAGAAGATATCACAAATGTAGGTTGGATGTCATCCTAGAAAGACCCTTCCTATTCCTGAACACCAAAGACAGTAACGTTGATTTGGGTGGGAGAGGATGCACATCCATAGCAGTGGAGCCTCTTGCCTACAAGCCTAATTAGGTCCATCATTGGTCCTAGTCTGGCTCATCGACCTGTTTCCCCAAAATCATGTTCACCTGCTGCACATGTCCACCTGCTCCTTAGGTGAAGTGTGGAGGAAGGAGACACACTACTGCCAATGAAAAGTCAGGAACATTCAAGTGTGTTCCTGATTGTTCATTGGCTTGCTGTCATTGTAAATCTGCTGATAGAACAAGCCCACTGGGATCCTCATGAGGAACTTGCCCAATCCTTGCCCAAAGTGGAGTTTGTAATCACTGCATGTCAGCTGACAGGCAGTGAATTCAAGCTGATTGGATTGGCTGCACTACTGAGCTTCCTATGGGGAACTGGACAGTGCAGTTGACCCATGAAGAAAGTAGGGCTTGTAGTGACTACCCATTACCTGATGGTTGGTAACACATTAGGTTTCACTTAGCTTTGTTTTCCTTGGTAGCATGGCTGCAAAGTCATTTAGCACCATAGTGATTTCAGGTGATTAGCAGGTGCTTGGCGCCTGTCCATCTGTCAAAGTGGTCTCCAAGGATTTGGCACACAGCTGCTGGAGCCAATTTTTACCCTTGTTACAGTATAAAAGGCTGTGGTAACAGGGTTGAGGGACTTTTTTCAGCCTAAGGACTACATCCTCTTCTGATCAATCCTCCTGAGGACCACATGCCCATGGTGGGTGGAGCAAGAGGCAAAAGTGGGTAGAGCAGAAAATATAAGCTTTGCTTTCATAAAGTAGTTTCAGAAAGGCTAGTTTGCTTTCAGAAAGGCTAGTTTCTACACAAATTCACAAGTCCCCACCCCATATCCTTCATCCAGACAAGCAAGAGACATCATTAGACTTTAAAGCGTGTTCTCCTTCATGGAGAGCACGTGTTGCGGTGGGGTCTGCTGAGCCACCCCTCTGTTACCAGGCAGGGTCTCTAAAGATGGCCTGGGGCAGTGATTGGTTCACTGGGTTGCTGGGGTAAAAGTTATGTTGCAATTTTGGTGGGAGGGGTAAAATGTTTAAATACTCTGCACACAGCCTGGAGCTTTCTCTTTGCTGCGTGCAACGGATCACCCACCCACCCGCCCTTGAGTAAGGGGTTGTTGCATTGACCTTGCTATGCCTGTCATGGGGTCATCTGCCGTTGGGGCAGGGGCCTGGTAGGAATTTTGTCCATCTGGCTGATTGGCTGGGCCATTTGGTTTTTGCCTACTGCGTAGCAAATCGTCACAACTTGTAAGGTTGCGGTTAGGCATTGGTTATAAATTGGTGGAGGGGGGTTAGGATAGGCTGGGCCTGCCCCTCCATGGTTGCTGTGGAAAGGGAATTCCGTTAAAGGAATCCTGGGGCTTGCCATCTTTTTGTCCAATTCCTGGAATGGGACTAGGGCCGGCAAGCCTTTGGGGAGCATGCGGATGAGAATTGAGGGTCTGTGTCTCAGCTCCAATTCTTCCCCGACTTGCTTTCCCCCGCACTGTCTTTCGGTGGTGCCCGGAAGTCAGTTCTGTCCCCAGGCGGGGGGACAGATAGTCTTAACCAATGCCTAAACAACCACTCACAGTTTTGTATTTAAATAAAGTTGTGGCCAAAATTATACGAAAAACCTTAAACAAAAATTAAGTGTGCGTTGTGAGTTATTTGGGGGGTGGCTTGGGGACCTCGACACGCAATGACATATTTTGAATAGGCAAAAACACTTACATTGCAAAGCATGGTCAGTGAGGAGTGTGGTTTGGGGGAGGGAATTAGAGAAGTTTCTTGGTGGTCTGCATTTGATCCGTCCCTGGGCATGAGATTCCCCATCCCTGACGCAGAAGGCAAAAGCACCTTAGAATAAAGCCCTCCCATCAAGCTGTCTACTTTACTGCAGGAAAGCGTGCCTTCTGTTTTCTGTATTATTGTGTTTGGCAGGTTTCAAATTTCTTGAGCTGAAAAAGCTGGAAAAACTAGGGAAAGCAGTTATTAACACACTATATTCTATTTCAGCAGTCATTGTTTCTGATTACAGAAATAACATGCATTAGACTTGTTCTCCTTTTGTTGCTAAAGAGCCTCCCAAAGACCTCTACCCATTAACTGAAACAGAACATTGCTGCATCTATTGTTGAGAAGCACTGACATTATGAGACTCAGATTCTGCTTTTCTTGCATAAGCTCATCCTTTGTACCTTGTAAACTTCCTGGGACTCAAGGCCATTCTTCTTCCAGTAATTACCGGTACCTAGCTCACTATAAGGATACTTTTTAAAGAGTTCCTCTATTTATATGTATGCAAAACCATTAAGAATTATACACCAATGTCACTTATAACTCAGACTCATAAGGCAGAGTCAGAGTTCTTCAAGGTTAGGGATGGAAAATTCACTTCTAGGGCATTAAGAGGATAATACTTTACAAAGCAATTCATCACCACCCCATCTGCTAAACTCTCCTGCCTAAGCAGGCCTACCAGCAGTCACCAGCAGTTTCACTGGGGGGAGCCCTATCAGTGGAAGCCAGAAGAAAGTCCCAAATGAGGTCTTCAGAGGAAAGGGAAGGCTGAATCAGTCCATTGGGATCCAGGCCTAATCATTGTGCCACAAAAATGCACTAGGGAAAACAGCATACAAATATGCACTGCATTACTGAAAATTGCTTGCAAAATGTTTGTATTAATCAAAACTGCATGCCAAAATTTGTATATTAGGATAAATTTGCACTGAAATGCTAATTAATTTTCATGATGTTTTAAAAAAAACAAATTGCAGTGGAAAATGTGCAGAGCTAAATTTAAGACTGAATAAAAAAATGAGAAAAGGAAATAAACTGAGATGGACATATTTATCCATGTGTGTACACACCACAACCCTTATGGAGATGTTTGGCACTCTTGAGTTTCACAAATTAACCATACAATGTTTCGATGGATGACTTGGTTGTAGTGGATTTTCTTTCAACATTGGTTGTGAAATTCCACACACACACACACACACACACACACACACACACACACACAAATATTCTGTGTGATTTCACATACTTTATCTGTGCTTGTGTATTTATAACACGTCTCATTTCATATTTCACAGCATGAGTAGGCAAAGCTTAGAATCTTTTGATTCAGGCTTATTTCATATGATCTTCTGGTGGCCTTTACACAAGTAAAGGAGCACTGTTTGTACAATATCTCATAATTTATCATTTCTGTGTACTTACCTTTTTGGATCACTGAATATAATAAAAAACTTTTTTTAAAAAAGGTCCAAGCATTTTTCACCAGATACGATCTGGCATCATGGGTTTTCAAGACATTGCCTTGTACTGCCTCATTTGCAATAAGAGCATTTTCCTTATGGGAGTATTGTACAGTGGTACCTCGGGTTAAGAACTTAATTCGTTCCAGAGGTCCGTTCTTAGCCTAAAACTGTTCTTAACCTGAAGCACCACTTTAGCTAATGGGGCCTCCTGCTGCCGCTGCACCGCCGGAGCACGATTTCTGTTCTCATCCTGAAGCAAAGTTCTTAACCCGAGGTACTATTTCTGGGTTAGCGGAGTCTGTAACCTGAAGCGTCTGTAACCTAAAGCATATGTAACCAGAGGTACCACTGTATAAGTACTAATGTAAAAAAATCAGCATTTTAAAACTAAGAGCCATTATTACCCATGCTCAGAATAGACCTATTGAAATAATGGGTTTTCTTTTAGATTGAATATCACCTATGCAATGTGGTGTTCCCAATAGAAACACAACCATAGGAGCCAACTCATTGGGGCCAAAGTCCTTTCACCCCACCCCCCTAAAATATTTGAGGGGTCTGCCTTTCCAAGTTGATGGGCATTGCCAGTCAAATGGTGTGTGCACATCACATCTTGTGATTGATTATGCATGGTTGGACTTACTTAGTCGCTGTCCCCTGATTTCATTCAAGTTGGCACCTCAGAACACAACTATAATTTCAGGACTAAATTCAGGTATGAAGAAAGCGAGACGAAAGTGGAATGGGGATAGTGCTGTTATTAAAATGAAAGATTTACGAGATGTTAATAAGGAGAAGGAATTTTATATCCCATTGACAAATGAATATATTTCCTGTCTTGATTGCCTTGCATCTCTTCCTAGAGAACAAGACCTGCTGTTTGTATTTCAGTTCATTGGAAAACTCACACCCAGTGTACATTCTTCAGTGGAAAACTGTTGGAATGCAGGCAGGAACTTCCTCAGAAGGAAACACCTTAAGACAATAATCCTGAAAGCAATGTTTAAAGTTGATAGTTGCTATGGTGGTGTATCCACAAAAAAGATTTTGACAAAAGGCACATATTATGCACCTTGACAGTAGTCTAGGTGTAGCTTTTTATGCTTCACATTTATAAGATAATCACATCAACTGTAAAATTTGGTATTTGCATATTTACCTATTTAAGGAGGAGTAGGATGGCCTCTAGTGGTACATATCTGTATAGAAAAAAACCCACACAGTAAACTAAACAAATCTAGATTTCTGATACAAAGGAAATACATTGGCTGACAACTATGATTACTTGTTTTTAGAAGAATTAGAAACTAGGTTCATTTTATTTTTTGGCATTTCTTTTGACGTGTTATATCGTTTCTGCCACATGTTAACTGTGCTGCCAAACTCCTTGCTCTAAATACTATGGTGGGTTTTTTGTTTGTTTGTTTGTTTGTTTTAAAGCAGATAATAATAGTGAACTCAGTGGCCCACAAAAAATTGATGTCAAGTGAATAATTTATTCATTTCAGTATTAAAACTCTCAAGACTTATTTTTTTCCTACAGAAAACGAGAAGGGGTGGGGAGAGAGAGAAAAAGCAACAGAGGGAAATGGCTCCATTTACAATTTAGACAAAAATATTTCTTTTTTATTCTCACTGACTATGGAAGTGCTGCTTAATGAAAATATATTAAATTGAAAATATTAAAGGATCTACTGAGAAGGATACCCTCCAGGTAAGGGCACACAGGTGTTAAAATAGGCATCTGCATGCATATCCCTAGCTAGATGATGAAATCTGTGAGTAAACCGGTGTTATGTGCTCAGTTTCTGCCTACATCCAGCTGTGCACTGCTGTGCATGAATACTGCCAGTGAAATTATTGGCGATAACACAACATAACTGTTTGAGCATGGGGTGGTGATGGAGGGAAATTCAAACCCCAGGTTCCCCCTGAGCAGCCAGATGCTATGCACACACTGAATTGAATTTCAGCTAAGGCTTCCCCAACATACTTTGATTCCTGAGATGGATAATGAAAGCTGACCAGATTTGTAGTTGAATCTTACTTCAACACAAGTAAATGAACAGTGCCTAACTCCACAGCAGCAGCTCTGTTCTCCATCACCTCATCACCATTGTCTTCTGCCCATCTCACATTTGCCGCCTGAGGTGGCTGCCTCATTTTGCCTAGTGGTAGAGCTGGACCTAACTTTGGCCCATCTATGATAACAGAGGGCTTACAGAACTTATAGGGGTTTATTTACATAAAACTGAAAAGTTCTTTTTAATAACTTTGTGTTTGTTTTAATTATCAAGTAACATATTTGCAAATAAATTCTGAAATAAGTTCAAGCTATTTCACATATTTAGTACATTATATTCCATTTCCAATGAATATATAGTCGTGTATCATCAAACCTTATTAGAGAACATCTAAGGTCCAGTATTAGAAAATGTGGTAATCAATAACATGAAATCTAGACTGACTTTCCTCAAGTCCATATTCCTTTGTTTTATTTCCTTCCCAAAAACAATAATTCAGACAAAAAATGTAAAACCACTTTTCGGGATATCATTCGCCACAAAATATAAACCAATCAGATTCCTTTGGACATCCTAGCGAAGCAAAGTTAGAAAAATGACAAGTGAGCTATATTTCAGGCAATATATAGAAGGGGGAAGTAAGTTCAAAACATGAAGTGCACAACGTTCAAGTACAAATAAAGTTTTGTATAAGTGAAGTCTGCACACACACCCTTTTATCTCTCCATACACACGAGTTGCCATTTCCTGACATACAATATCAGAAACATATTCCTTAAACACTTAAGTTCAGCATCTGCCATTTCCGGAGAACCGTGTTAAAGACACACAAACATTAAACCTGCACTTCTACTCCTTCACATCTGAAGTATCTTTTACAGTTCTGAAAACTACTGAATATCCGAACTAGCTTTCTGGATATGATGTGTGGTGTGAGTTGCTAAGCAACTGATTTTACAGGCTTGGGAATCTAACTCTCTAACAGTTGCTGAATGACTGGGTAGTGGAATGCCTAAAACTGGCATCCAGGAACCTTGCAATATTTTTAATAATAAATCCTCCCTTATATACATTTATTGGCAGATGGGGCCAATGACAGAAGTATGGCCCCAAAGCAATAGTTATTGTGATCAAACAGCTAGTTTCACATCTGTCTGCTTCCCTAGTTCATGAACAATACCCCTCCCATCCTCTGTGGGAAGGGCCATAGCTCAGAGGTGGAGCATTTGGCTGGCACACAGTGTCAGCAAAGTCACCCAAATAATGCAGATGTTGTCCAGAGAGAAGAATAAACCCTGCTAACACTTTAGTAAGGAAGCAGAATAAATACAGCTAATCAGAGCATGTGCAAACTCACTAAATATAATGCTACCTTCACCAATTGCTAAGTGATGCCTCCACCCCACCTTCTTTGCTAGCTGACTCAATGGCAACAGAATTAACACGTAAGCTGCAATCGGAATGATCCCTGCTGTTGTACTACTTGCAACATGCAAAATGTCCCGGCATCAATTCCTTGAGTCTTCTGTAGAGCCACTGCCAGGCAATGTAGATAATACTGAGCTAGATGGACCAGTGATCTGACTCAATATAATGCAAGTTTCTATATTCCATTCCTTTTCACTCATTTTCCAGCATAGTTCCAGGACATTGTGAGCTGTCACCCATTTTCCTCCCTTTTTGTTAAATCGAAGAGAATATTTGGAGGGCATTCTCCACATTTGCTCTCTGTTTTGAGGGAGAGTGTGGGTAAAAAAATATACCTTTCATTGTGGACTTGGCTTTAAAATAAAGAGTGGTGTGTGTGTACTGGCAGACTAACCCCTGGCTCTAAAGAAAATTGCTATAAGGAAGACTAGAGCCATCAGCATTAGGCTTGAAAGCTGAAGAAGAAGTTGGTAATATCACTTACACTTGAATTGTTCACACAGGGAATACAGACATTTGGGGAGGCCCTAGTGCAAGGAACAGAAAATTCAGCACAATATTGTCATGGGTTAAAAAAAACACACCCAAAAAAACCCCAAGACTGAAAATGAGGAAAGACTGGCATATTATGAGAAGGGTATGAATGACAGCACAGTGTAGCTAGTAGAAGGAAACAGACTGTCTGGCAATTCTGGATAAAGCAGGGCATTACTTAGCAGAATAGCTCTTCTGCCAATGCCAATAGTAAACAGCATTTCAAAGCATCCTGGGGAAAAAGCCAATGAAGTCAAAAAATGCTGCTCTTCTGCCACAATATTCAAACTGATGCATTAAACATATAATGCAATGTCTTAGAAGGAGTTTCTTCATTTCCTTATCTTTCTTTTTAATAAATGGACAGCACAAAACAGATTTCAAAAGCCAAGAACGTACAGTATATCACATTTGGAAAGAAGAACATTCAAGGAAATCAGAAGGATTTATTATTAATTTTTTTGTAAGGAGGTGCATTTCCTTGCAATGTCAAATGATAATTGGGCGTCTTGGTCACACACCCCAAATAATCAGTTGTTTCATTCACAAGGAGCTCCCCTTTAGAAGCAGGAGCTGGTACATTTGGTTTCTGCTCTCACACACTTGTTAAACATGGTTACTGAAAGCAGTGGCATAGCATGGGTTGCGAGTTTCCAGGGCAAGGCAAGTATTCTTGCAAATACTGTATACCTGCAAGTCTGACCTTAGCACAAGAGTCTTCTGCCCTCTTGTGGTTTACCGCAACTAGTATTCAGAAGCATTACTGCCTTTGACATAGGCAAAGCGTAACCATGATGCCTTGTAGCCTTATCCTGGGAACTTTTGCATGTTCTGTCCCTGGCATGAAATCCAACAAGGTTAGAAGATTCTTATGTGTCTCACATCTACTGCACGTAGCAATGCAAAGCTTTTCCAAAACTGCTGTGTTTCAAAACTGCTGTCACAAAATGGCTGCCAAGGGAGCATCTGGAATAACACAAAATGGCTGCCACAGATGAGGCGGGGTGGGGCGTGCAAGCATGCCTCCCATGAGTTGTTCCATTAAACACTAACAGTTGTACTCACAGGCAGAAGGTCTTTGCATTTTTCCTCTGTTCAGAATGGTTTAGAGGGTGGGTGTCCAATCCTGGCATCCAGTGTTTTTTCAATGTAGGAGCAGTTAAGCTAATGATAACAGAAACTGAACAGGAAGAACATTTTGCGTGCTGAGGTCCCCAAGACACCCCAACCCAATAACTCACACATCACACATTATTTTTGTTTAAGGTTTTTGGCATAATTTTGGCCACAACTTTATTATCATACAAATTGTGAGTGGTTGCTTAGGCATTGGTTATGACTAGCTGTCCCCCCCCCCCGCCTTGGGGGACAGCACTGACTCCCGTGAGTCAGTGTGGAGGAACAAGATCAGGGATAACTGGAGCTGCGACACAGACCCTCAGCTACTCCCCGCATGCTCCTTGGAGCGTACGCGGCCCGCACCCTGCACCAAGGGTTTGGACGAGGGGATGGTAAGTCCCAGAATTCCTTTAACGGAATTCCCGTGCAGCAGCAGCATTGGAGGGGCAGGCACAGCCAATCCATACCCCTCCACCAACCAAATTAACCAATGCCTAACCGCCAACCTTACAAGTTGTGACGATTTGCTATGCAGTAGGCAAAACCCAATTGGCACACACTAATCAGCCAAAAGGAAAAATTCCTACCAGGCCCCCGCACCAAGGCAGACAACCCCATGACAGGCATAGCAAGGTCAAAGCACAAGCCCAATCAAGGGAGGGCGGGCGGGTGATCCGGTGTCCACAGCGAAAGATAAAGGAACAAGCTGTGGACCTTGCTTAAATAACCTCTGATCCCACCCCTAAAATTGGCAACATCAATTTTACCCCAGTAACTCCATCCACCAATCTGATCCAAGCCCTTGAATCTAACTTGCCTGACAACCATGAGGGTGTCTTGTTTGGCCCCATCCGCAACCCGTGCTCTCCTTTAATGAGAACACACTTTATCATGTATTGTGGTTTTTAAGATATATTTAATGAGACCTTTGTTGGCACCATAAGAAGTGCTGGTGGGCGCATTCATGCCAATGGGACCATGTTGGTGATTCCTGCAGCAAGGTAATTGAAACTTTCTTCAGTACCTCCAATCTGCAATATTTCTCCACATTCATTCTGTGTCCAGTTTCTTTTCTCCCTACTGCCCCCGCTGCTTTGAATTGCTGAAAAATAACACTAAAAGAATGACCCGCTTCTGTTAAATTGAAGTAGCCAGGCCTTACACATTTGCCTGGTCAACAAAGCAATTATTTCTGCTCATTGCTCTGCTGCTTTCCAAGCTGAAACCAGTGACCCCAGGATCCCTGAAACAGATAGTACCCTCTGGGTCAAAATACAGGGATAGCAAACTATTGCCCCAGCATGGCTCTGACAGATGATAAGCTAAAGAAGGTCTATGGCAGATACTACTATGACAGTAATGAAACAATATGAGTAAAGCTTATTATCTTCATTAATTTTCACTCAATTTCCACCATACTGGGAAGATATTAGTTTGCTAATATTGTCTGTCTGATTTAGGAAGAAATTCATCCCCTGAGCAAAACAAACAAAACTAAAAACA
Organism: Podarcis melisellensis; assembly: GCF_964234715.1. NCBI lineage: Eukaryota > Metazoa > Chordata > Lepidosauria > Squamata > Lacertidae > Podarcis > Podarcis melisellensis. The sequence continues at coordinate 33,432,011 of NC_138541.1, forward strand.
AACAAAGCCCCCTATTGATACCATGCTACCATCACATTTTCAAGTGATAAAAAGTTAATACTGTGTTAATGCAGTTTTTAAATGCTTTATAATTGCTATCCTAGTGCAAATTATTTGTTTTTTATTATTGCTGTTTACCAAAGCTCATTGGCCTGTCAATTGGGGATCTTGGAAAGCAGTCTCCTGGGAACTGTCAGTGACATCAGATTACTTGTAATAAGCATCACATAGAAATTAAAATACATTTTTAATACATTCAGTTTCATGTATCCTCCTCATCCTCAAACTACATGCATCTCTACGAGGCAAATGCAGTAGTGTTAATATAAACTCTAGGCTCCAAGCTTGTAATGTTAGTTCCTTGAATAACATTAAAACTAGAAATTGGGAAATTCTCACTGGTATATTTGCAATTAGCTCAATATTTACAGGTTTTCTTCTGACTGGTAAGGAGGACACAATAGGCAAGTAATGGAAATCAACTGTTTCTTTATTCATATACAATGTATATCTCCATTTCTGTTCCATTTTCTTTCCTTGGCTTTCCTGTTTCTCCATTCTACCATGGTCTACTAGTGAGAGCCATCTGAAAAGAACTAGAACTACAGCTTTGAAGATTCAAAGCACCTCTCTTTTTCAAATCAAGAACAAAAGGGTAGTAAACTGGGATAAATAGTTAGTTACAACAGCCTCATATCTCTGCCACTTTTGTTGTATTCTTCTTCCTTCTGGTCAGATAATCATTTGAAGGACTGGAAGCCAGCATCGCTTCTGGAACTTTGTCTTGTCCTTCTTCATCAGTGTTGTCAGGACCCTCAGCTTTCTGCTCCAAAATAAAGGCAAGCAGCCTCTTAATCTGCTCTTTGCTGGTCCTTAGTGAGGTGTTCCATTCTTGAAGATAACTGATCCCTAAGGATGTCTACATTTTGTAAATAATACAAAATCCTAGAAAGCCTTTTACTGATTTGTAGGATACATTCAAATGAGATGGAATAATTTCAAATAAAATCAATCTAAGATTCAAAATAATTCATGAATTATAGTTGTTTTTTATGTTCTACATGTTATTCATATTAGTTTTGTTTGTCTTAAATGTGTTTATGAAGTGCCATATCAGAAGATTTGTATACTTGGGTGAACGCCAGACTGACAGGAAGACTAGCATTGACTTTGTGCCCTCTAAACAGTTCAAAAGATGATATTCATGACACTGAATATGCAGCAGCCCTATGAGCAAAGACTGTATCTGCTTAGAAACCTTCCCATGCTAGCCTTGGCAGAAATGCCCCCTTGTGCCTATCTTTTGTCTTGCTCTTCCTAATTGCCTCCATTCCTGTTCATTCTTGACTAACAAATAATAGTCGTAGTTAATGATATCCTGCCTTTCCTCCTGAAGGAAACCAGGGCAACTAGTAATAATCATACAGATAAATCCCTGTGGCTTCTTCATCTTCTGACAACTTGGCCTGCCCCTCTGCCCCCTCTTCTCCCTCTGACCACAAATTGTCATCCCACCTCAAATTCCCTGGCTCTATCACTTTTTCCCCTGGGGAGTGTTTTGGGGGTTCACCAGGTGGTACCTCCCATTACTCCTCCACAGCCAGCCAGTCCATGACATAACCTAAATCCAACACTGTGTTGTTGTTTCATTGTTTAGTCGTGTTTATTACATTTATATCTTATTAATCCTCCTTCTTGTTGTTTAGTCGTTGAGTCGTGTCCGACTCTTCGTGACCCCATGGACCAGAGCACGCCAGGCACTCCTGTCTTCCACTGCCTCCCACAGCTTGGGCAAACTCATGTTGGTAGCTTCGAGAACACTGTCCAACCATTTCATCCTCTGTCGTCCCCTTCTCCTTGTGCCCTCCATCTTTCCCAACATCAGGGTCTTTTCCAGGGAGTCTTCTCTTCTCATGAGGTGGCTAAAGTATTGGAGCCTCGGCTTCACGATCTGTCCTTCCAGTGAGCACTCAGGGCTGATTTCCTTAAGAATGGAGAGGTTTGATCTTCTTGCAGTCCATTGGATTCTCAAGAATCTCCTCCAGCACCATAATTCAAAAGCATCAATTCTTCAGCGATCAGCCTTCTTTATGGTCCAGCTCTCACTTCCGTACATCACTACTGGGAAAACCATAGCTTTAACTATATGGACCTTTGTTGGCAAGGTGATGTCTCTGCTTTTTTAGATGTTGTCTACATTTGTCATCACTTTGAGGTACTGAGGTACTGGGGGGGGGGGTTTACAGTATCACAGTACTTCTCCACATGATTCAGATATTTTCTGCATTCTTCAGATTACCTTCTCATTCTGTTTACAGTCAGGTTTAGTTCGTCTTTTTATGCACACATGCCCTGCATTTACTCATCTTTTATACATCCTTTAATATGGGCAAAGCTTTGTTTCATTCAGATCTTTTTACCCTTTCCCCCAAATTATTCTCCCTTCTTTTGAAGGAGAATAACAAGCATGCAAAAAATAGAACCTGAGGCCATGTTTACACACTTACCTCTGTCAAATAAAATGTGAACATGCTTTGTTTACAGTTCTGTTCTCACTGAGAGAACAGTTAAAGAGAAGGAAGAATACAAACTCCTTTTTAAAGAGAAATTTACACTGCTCCTCTAGTATTCTTGTTGTGATTATCAGTGCTTTTGGGGGGCTGGAACTAATATATTGAGGTGCTGCTATTCATATATTGATAAAAGTGTCATTGGCGTCAGCACAAAATGGCTGCCATGAACAGTGGTGGAGGAATCTTCTCCAGCACCCGGGTTGGGACGCCGAGGGGTGGGGTGAACCACCTAGCAGCGCACGCATGATGTCCATATGGACTGTGCATGCGCAGCATCCCATACAGACTGCACACGTGCGGTAGCCCATATGGTCGCTGTGTGAGAGGCAGCCCATATGGATGCTGTATGGATGGCGTGCGAGAGCAGCAGCCCATATGGACGCCATGCGAGCAGCGCCCATACTAACTGCATGCATGCCTTTGGCCGCTCTACAGCTGGGGGGGCAGCGGGTCATCTTGTCACATATACCCCAGAGTGGTGCCGGGGTGGCCCACCACTCTGCCTCCCCCCTTGTACTCCCCTGGCCATGAAGAGCAGAGAGAGAGAGACTGAGGCATAGAGTTGCCACTAAATGAGTACTGCCACATCACGTATAAATCCCTGAAGGTAACAATTGTCATCAAAATGGTTTAATTATTGATGCATTTCAAAGTTTTTAACTTGACTGGAAGCTGGCTTGAAAGCCATGGTGAGGCATGCATTAGATTAGCCAGGGGCAACCAATGTGATGCCTCCAGATGTTACTGGACTACAAACCTCATCATCCCTGAGCATTGGCTTTGCTGGTTGGGGCTGATGGGAGCTGGAGTCTATGAACATCTGGGAACAAGTCACCAAGGAAGCAATCCTAACTCTCAGCCAGGATCAGAGGGGCTGAATGAAGCAGTGCTGCATCTGAAATCTGGCCACTTGTGCTATGGAGAAAGGTATCTCTTCTATAAGAGTTCAAAAGAATAGCTGTAGAATGCCTTCACAGAAACCCACGTACCTACCTGATGACTGTTCAGTGTCCTAGTCAGATGGCAAGGCAGGGAAAAGGGTACCATTTTCTGTTTCACCTCAGGCAGAAAAATGTTTTGGGCCAGCCCCTAGTCCCAGTTCCATAGCCCTGAGCCAAAAAGGTTCAACAAAGAACTTTCAGCTCAAGTCTAGCAAAACAAATCCACTCATTAGCAGGAAACACCATCTTTAATATATTCCTTTTCATTCCCAATTACACTATCGCATTGCAACTGAGGATCCTAAAATATGAACATGTATGCTTTAACCCATCACTCTGTCCATTAAAACTGCTATCACTGATCCCATCCATCAGTTAATCAACTAAACCCTTAGTTAGTTATTCTACTAATTAAGCAGATTAAGTTTGCAGCCCTAGTTAAGACAGATAAATAAATACAATATAAAATATAAAATCAATGCAGAGGCTCAATGTAAATATCTGTTGTTTCATTGAAGTCAAGGCTCATAAAATTGTAAAAACATCTGCTGCTAGAAAAGAAAGCAAAATACTGCATAAATTAGGGGAAAGAAGCTAAAGGGAGAGCATCATTAGTGTTGTGTCTCTGCAGTACGATGCTTCCTGCTCCATTTAGCACAATAGAAACCAGGATCAAAACAGCCTAAAAGGGAATTTTGGACTCCAAGGTGCAGTTTTTGTCTTCACTTACTTAGTCATATCTCTTATTTAAAATATTGGGCAGCAAACCTCTGAAATGGGGGGCAGAACTGAGCCTGTAGTTTACAATACACAAGACAAATGTCAAAATCTGGAAGCATCATGGAATGCAAGTTGAAAAAAACTTGCAACGAAAGTGCAGATTATAAAGAAACATCATATGTCTACAAGGCCATCTTTACCTGGGGGTGCAGGGCACCCGGGTGCCAAATTCTGGGGGGCACCAGGCACCCACCGCTGAAGCTGCCTAAGCTCTTAATAATCTACCTCAAGGATGTCTAACTGGTTCACCGCGAGTGAATGCTGTCAATCGCGGCCTATCACTAGGCCATTTCTGTTCTCTTTTGCGGAAGAACTGCAGAATCAATATATCCGGTGCCACCCCCTAATGGTGTCTTTCATTTTCACATTATCTCAAAAACGGGAGGTGGAGTTACTGCTGCCACTGTAGATTTGTTCACATTAGCAGTTTCCGCTGTTCCCCTCCTTAAAAGCTCTACAACTTAGACTTGTGCCCCTAGAAAAAGCTCCCTAGGAAAAGCCCTAGGGAGGCGTTGGGTGGATCTTTGCACCCCAGCGGCACATATGCTAAAGGCGGCCCTGTATGTCTACATAAAATTCTGAATTTGCAAAAGTAACAAAATAAGAAGTATTTTAGTGTTTAAAACACCTATTCATTTTGAGTGAAGGGTCAGGGAAGTTCTTGGAAATGTATAACTTAGAATCAGAGCCCAATTGTTGGAGCACAAATGCATGTCCCAGCCAGATTCTAGCTTTTGAATCAGGTGGTGGTGGTAGGGAATCATTTCCCAGGGGCCTTGTTGTCGCACCCCAACCTCAGTGCATGTGCTTCACATGCCACCCACCGGCCACACATTCCTTCTGGAGGAATTCTGTGCCTGACCCCAGGTTGAAAGAACTCTCTCTCTCTCTCTCTCTCTCTCTCTCTCTCTCTCTCTCTCTCTCTCTCTCTCATATCACGTGTGCTTCTTTTCCCAATAATATAAGGCACTCTCTATAATCAATGCTAAATCATGTACAATTTGTTTATACAAAATATATAAAAACAAAACAATTATAATCACTTTCCTTAATGCCAATCAGTTGCAAAGTCATTGGCAATATGTGGGAAGGTAGTAAAATAATTAATGTGGCTCTAGAAATCTACGTGGGTGGATCCTCAAACATTTGACAGGTTCTCAAGCTGTGATCAGAAAGCCTACAATTTGATTGGCAGAGATGTATTACAGGCAAATTAGTCATAGATGTGAAGTGTTTAAAGGATAATTAGAACTACTATTTGAGCAAGAATGTTACTTATCTATTAAAGTCTGGAGATGTTTGAAGACCCATCACATTCATAGACTCATCTATTACCCCTCATGGAACACATTTGAAAAAAATACTTTATCTCCTTTTTAATGTTGTGTAGTCATGTAGACTTGATTCCAATTATGATTTGGACTTATTGGTGACAGCATATACTGTAGGTCTCTTGATATTAATTATGTGTCTTGTATGTATTTGTTTTACAAAGAAATAAAAGATGAAAAATTAATAAAAGTCCTCCTAATCCTGGTTATGTAGAATTTAAAATGGCTCTTCCCACTACAATCTTCCAAACACCAACCATGACATGCTTTTTTAATTTTTGGAAATGGGAAGGGGGGAGGGTAAATCAATGTTACATTATACCCTTCGCATTTCTTCATTTATTCCAGAATAAGTAATCATGTAAAAATTAGAATGGTGGCTGATTCTGTAATATCTATAAAGATCTCCAAAGAAATGCAATGACATGCAGATAACGTAATCTTCAAAGATAAATAATCCTTGTAAGCAACTACAGTGGTACCTCCGTTTACGAACTTAATTCGTTCTGGAGGTCTGTTCTTAACCCGAAACCGTTCTTAACCTGAGGTGCTCTTTTGCTAATGGGGCCTCCCACTGCCTCCTTGCCTCCACAGCGCAACTTCCACTCACATCCTGGGGCAAAGTTCACTACCCGGAACACCTGCTTCCGGGTTAGCGGAGTTCGTAACACGAAGTGTTCGTAAGGAGGATGGTACGTAACCCGAGGTTCCACGGTAGTGAATTCTTAATGATGTAAAATTTGGTTCTGCAACAAAATTTGTCTTCTGGCTCCTTTCATCTTGAAGTGGTAGTATATTCATGCCTTCATCAAAATGCTGGTTGAGTTTCTGCTTGTTTTAAACTAACATTTAGAATTATTCGTGAATTGTGTTCTCTATCACGTGGCTGACAAAATTCAGGGAAAAATAGAGGATATTTAAAAGTACCTGTTTCCTGTAGGTTCTTTTGTCCTGTAGTTCCTAACTCAACTAAGGTAGATGAGATACAGAGTAGGTGTGTGAGGGTCTCCTGCTCATACCCATATTATCAGGATGTGTGCAATGTACAGTATATAAACTGGGCCCCTTACTGTTGTGGTAACTATCCTTTGGAATTCCCTCCTGTGAGATATTAGGTGCCATCTCTGTTGTCTTTTTGGTACCTACTAAAGACCTCTCTCTTCCAACAAGCCTTAAGTAGAGATGCTTCCCAGCCTGCATCTGTATGGAATTGTTTTTAGATGTTTTCGCTGTTTCATTGTTTGTGCCTTTTCTTACCTCAGAAGGTGGTAGACTCTCCTTCACTGGAGGTTTTTCAGCAGTGGATAGATGGCAATTTGTCAGTCATTCTTTAGCTGTGATTCCTGCATTGCAGGGGGTTAAATGAGATGACCCTTTGGGTCCACTCCAACTCACAGTTCCATGATTCTATCACTTAGCCTCCTTTAGGGGGATTAATGGAAGTGAGAGCTGGACCATAAAGAAGGCTGATCGCCAAAGAATTGATGCTTTTGAATTATGGTGCTGGAGGAGACTCTTGAGAGTCCCATGGACTGCCAGATGATCAAACGTAACCATTCTGAAGGAAATCAGCCCCGAGTGCTCACTGGAAGGACAGATTGTGAAGCTGAGTCTCCAGTACTTTGGCCACCTCATGAGAAGAGAAGACTCCCTGGAGAAGACCCTGATGTTGGGAAAGATGGAGGGCACAAGGAGAAGGGGACAACAGAGGACGAGATGGTTGGACAGTGTTCTCAAAGCTACCAACATGAGTTTGACCAAACTGCGGGAGGCAGTGGAAGACAGGAGTGCCTGGCATGCTCTGGTCCATGGGGTCATGAAAAGTTGGACACGACTCAACGACTAAACAACAAGGAGGAGGATTAATGAGATATAAATGTAATAAACAGAAAAAAGAAATAAAATAACATATCTATTTATCCTATTTCTCTCTCACACACACAGATGTACACACAACTCCAAGAATCCTCAAACCACTCTTTGTAACCCAAAGCACATACTACATTTAGAGTCAGCATCAAAGCTGAGAATGAAAGGGTTACATTTCATGTTCCATCCCTGCTTCTATTCCCATAATTATCACCACCTTCACTAATGCTATTTGCATTTAAAAAGGAAAAAAAAATCACAAGAACTTAAATGCAAAGAGTCATTAAATACCACATATACTTTGGCACTAGGTTACAAAAACACATTTTGGAGAATTAGGTGCCAGCCTTAAACGTTGGGCAAGTCATGGTATTGCCTAAGGTGCTGCGATGTTTTTGAGCAAGTATAGTGAAGAGGATCCCTGCTTCCAAACTGAAATCATACTTTTTTTTATTCTTCTTATTCTCTTAAATAAAAGAGGCAATATAGACCGGAAAATGGTCTCCAAGGGAACCTAGAGATTAAATGCAGTCCAAAAGCTTCCTAGAGGTAAACTTCAGGTGATTTATCTCAAAGCCACAAAAGCAGCAGAGCTGAAGCATTCCCTCATTAACGGTCCTATTATATTTGTGATGGTGAACATCAGAAGTGAAACATGTTGACTAAGAACCATGTTAGCTTCCTGCTTCACTGATTTTTAATATTGAAAGTGCCAGTTTAAAATAATTTTGGGGGTAAAATACATAATAGTCTGAAGTGATAGTAACTGGCTGGAGCCAATCTTCCAAGAAAAAATATTTCAAGATGATATGTGCCACTTTAGAGTAAATTGCATCTCTTTATTTTCAGAGGGACTCATATAATCAATTATAAAATCAGTGAAGGGAATTTTTTGAAGAAAAGGGAATTATTGCATCTTAGTTTGAAACAGGCCAAAATGGCTGGAAATCTGCACTAGCTAGTCTTTCCCTGGGATTGCTGTCTTTGTGTCAATTGCCAAAATAATGAAATCCGCATAACTCTCATTTTATTTCTCAAAGATAGTTTGCCTGAATACATGGCACATTAATTTCTTGATTATTATTTTTTATACCCAAAGGTTTTGTTAACAGTTCTTAATGCTTGTGGTTTCTTCAGTGCAGGGGCTGCCAATGTGGCGCCCTCTAGAGGTTATTATTATTTATCTTGCATAAAATCCTGTTGACAGAGTAAATAAAAGAAGATGTTGGTGGCTAAAAATAACTAGGTACAGTCTGTGGTATTACTATGACGCAGAAGAATAGGCTTCTGTAAGTTTTCTTAAGGCATAATGATAAATATCAATGAACACGCCAGCACCTTCACAAAAACTCGTAAGCCATCATGGCGTCTCACTTTGTCATGCATAGTCCTGAATTCCCAAATGTAAGCCTTTCCTTCCCCCACCTCAGAAATATCCAAATCTCTTTTTGCCTTTCCATTCTTTGCTCCTTCCATTTTCTGGCCTTTGGATCCTCATTTGCATGCTCTTATGAACTGCTCAGCAACATCACACACAACAGGGAGGGTCTGCTCTGTATCCAAACCTCTTAGGTCCCTGCCCAGACTCTTTGCATTGCTCCACTGCCTTTCATTGCTAGTTTCGTTTGGGAACTGAAGTGTCACTGAGTCACTGTCACCTGTGTGTGTATTGTGGGCATTTCCTCTCTGGCTCCTGCTTTGAGAGAGATACAGAGATATCCTGCCCCTTGCCCCTTTAGCTTCAAATGAACCAGACTAGATTCCTAGATTGAAGGGGGATTTGAAAAATGGGGAAGGGTTCTCCTGCCTGCCTGGCTTGTCACGTGGACAGGAAAAAGACACTGATTTCTCCCATGTTGGGAATTGGTGGTGCCTTCTGAAATCTGATGAGTCTCTCCATTTTGTACATTTCTGAAATCTGACGAGTCTCCCCATTTTGTGCATTTGGGTGAATCAGAGTCCCAGGGCAGCTGGGTGGAGGGGATGCCTGGGGGGGGGGGTGTGTCTGTGCAGCTGAACCATCCAGGATTCACCACTGGGGTGCTACAGTTGTTTACACGTTCCTAACTTGCTCAGAAGCTTGAAACACCAAAAAAGGGAAGTTCGTGTTTCCCTGAACTCAAAAGTCTTTATGTCACAGTCTCCTATAAAAACATTGGGATACCTCATGTCATGTACTTGCACAATTACAACAATAATAGTTTTTCAAAGTTACCATGATTCCAAAATACCCATAAGAACATTATGACATCATATAGTCTCTCTCTCTCTCTCTCTCTCTCTCTCTCTCTCTCTCTCTCTCTCTCTCTCTCTCTCTCTTTCACGTACTTATTGATCTGGGGTTTTCTTTCCCCCCTCAAGCTTCCCTAAATGCTATACATAAATTCAAAGACTTCTGTGTTTAAAATACTGCAGTTCTGTGTGTTTCCTCTAATAACTTTTGTACTTGACCAGGAGGAAATTATCAAGCAGTGATACTGATAGAGAATGGAGTGTTCCTATTTTCATCTGAGAAATGTTGGACGGTATGAAATATAAGCCATTTATTTTTTGTGATCTTTAGTCACGCTTGTTTGGGCTAATGGGAGTTATACTTCAGCAATCTCTGGAGGGCACTATGTTGGCTACCCTTACTTTACTGCATGCACAAAATGGGCATGTTTTTCAAGTTCAACCAAAGCTGTCCCCACAGTTTCCCCTGAACTCCCCACTCCGCATCCAACTGAAGGAGGTAGTGGTGGCATGGGTGAAATACTTTCTCCTTTTTACTCATCCTCCGACAAATTGAAAATTGCTTTATTACGCAGAGAACTGAATTTAAAGTTGGGGAAAATAAGAAACTGAGAGAACTGAAAGAAGAAACCAAGAGAACTGAAATTAACCAATCCTTCCATCCCTAGTCCTGATCATTCAATTATTAATTTATTGGAAAGTAGGGACAATTCGCAATCATGCAATATGTGTAATCCCTGACTGCTTGTAGAGGTGTTTACACTAAGGTTACCAGACGTCCCTGTTTCCCGGGGACAGTCCCCAGATTTACAAATCAGTCCCCATACAAAATCTATTGAAGTTGAAAAGTGTCCCCGGATTCATTGAAAAAAATCTGGTAACCTTACTTTACACACACACATATGTATGCACGTAGCCTCTGTTCTGACCTTCCTGTTAAATGGGATCATCTGAAAAGATGGTCCTGATTGCAGGCAGGCCAGCAACCCAGTTCCTCCTCCCCCAGCGTGGGCAGAATAATACCTTCATGCCAGGGTGGCACCACATTCACCCAGGCCTCTTGGCCACTCACTTTTGTGTATGGAGATCATGGGGGGTGTTATAAAAGTGGCAGCATGACGCGTGTCTGGCACCTGCTTCACACTACCGAACACACATGCACACGCCCTTTAATTTAGGTGTCCTCTTGCCTTGCTTTGGACTTTGGTTGGTCACCTGTCCTGGGCCGGGGGCTGGGTAGGCATTTTTCTGATTGGCACTGGCCATTTGGTTTTCGCCCACCTCTTAGGAATCGTCACAACTTTGTAAGGTTTGAAGGTTAGGCATTGGCTCATTGATTTGTGGGGGAGGGGTGGTTGCCCCTCCATTGACCAAGAGTATTCCATTAAAGGAATTTAGGGCCTGGATCCTGTCCGAAGTCTACTTGAGGGGCTAGGGCCATGCCAGGCCTCTGGGAACACTGAGGAGAGCTACAGGCGGGTTCCCCCGATGTGGCTTCCTCTTTGTGTGGTTTACCCTTACTGACTTCCTGCAAAGGGGGCAGGAGTCTGATATAGTCCTTTGCCAATGCCTAAGCCAATACTGCTCACATTTGCTGTAATCAATAATGTTGTGGCCTAAATTTTTGCCCATCAACCTTAAACCAAAATCTGTGTCAGTGTGAATTTTTATTCTAACGGGGGCTGGCTTGGGGGCCTTGGCACGCAATGCATTGAAGTCAGCACAGGTTAGTGGGCATGACATGATAAATGGAGTGAGGGAACTGCTATTGTGATTCTATTATTATTATTATTATTACTATTATTATTATTATTATTATTATTATTATTATGTGTGTGTGTGTTTATGCTACATAAATTATGTTCTCAATGTTTTATACCACCCTGGAAACTTTGGAGGGGGGGCAGTATATAAATTGAAGAAATCATCATCATCATCATCATCCATAGATTCATAACCATGGGCACAGAATAAGAAGTGAGTAATGAAGGGGCTGCAAGGGAAATGCAGGTTGTACTGTTCTCTCACTGAAAAAGCAAATATGATTTCTGAAAAATAAGTAAATATTAAGAAAATGATGTTTGCTGCTGGAAAAGAAAAGAAAATTCTGTACCAGCCCAGATTAGAGGGAGGCTGGGACATTAGGGGAAGAAAAGACAACGCAAAATGAGCAAAGTTGAAGAGAGAAATTCTTTCAGAGAAGAATAGATAAAATTACAAAAATAAAAGTTTAGCAATGGGCTCCTGAACAAAAGTGATCATCTCCACAGGATCTGAACTATAAAGACTAGAATAAAGGACACTTCTCTTTAAAAAGAACAGGAGCTGAAATACCTCACTCTTGAATTCTCAATATACAATGAACACACAAATACACACATCTTGAAAGAGACATACGCAATTCAAATGTGTATATTTTCTCCATCCTACTACCCAAGACGCTGTCATTTGTAAATGCAAGTGAGAAGTACCAAATAGAATATGCAATAGAAACCTGGCGGGATTATCTCCTAGTGATTTCAGCTCCTATTGTTGAAAGGTATAGAAAAAGAATAGAAAACAGGGGGTAAGCATTATGCCAACTTAAAGAAAAACCTAACTGGAAACTCTAAATGTCCAATAGGGAACATTAAAACTCCCACTGACAAGAACCTTAATATAATGCATTAAAAGTATATCAGAATTTAGGAAGTAGACAAACACAAAGGTTCCAGTAGAACACTTAGCTCACCATTTTCTTAAAGAATCTACAAAAGAAGAATCCAATAATTCTGAGGCAGCCCCCTCCTCTCTGAAAGATATCTCATCTAGTAAAACTGCCATAGAAGATATGGTTACAGAGCTTCTGATCTTCAAATGTGACAGCATTGACAGTGATAAAAAAGAACCACAGAATGGTGATGTTCCCACAGCGCCCATGACAACAGAGCTGTCAGAGATGGAGCAGGACCGAACGGAGGAAAAGAGTAAAAGAGATATAGAAAAACATTCCCATGATAGACATTTCTATAGCACGGCAAATTGCTAAGCCTGACAGTGGTCACTGCTATGTTTCACCTCCGAGCTGCTGCAGCCTACCGGAGAACAGTCCAGAGAAGATTGTAATTTCGATAAGCCAAAGCAGGTTCAGCACTGAACTCAGGCGATCAGATGTCAGAAATAACAGTTTTGTAATGCTCTAAAGAGTTTAAAGTAACTTTTGAATTTATTTTTCTACCTTGCGATGCTGAAGTGGCTTAAGAGGAATGAATACTCCATGGAACCTCCACCTATGCCTATCTAGAGGGAAGGCTTTTCAAGGAAGCTTGCACACCCCTTCAGCAAATTTTCTCATAACATCCATGGGGAACCCATGACGTTCCAAATGTTGCTGGACTCCAGCTCCCATCATACTTGACCATTTGTCAGGAGAGGAGTTGAGTCCATAATTATCTGGGGGAATGGAGATTATCCACCCCTGCCCTATAATAACTTTTTCTTATCTGAAACAGGCCATTGGCCCATCTAGTCCAGCATCCTATTCCCGCAATGGCTACCCAGATATATAACAGCACTCTCCCAACTTGTGAGTCCCAGAAAGTGGTAGTCAGAGACTGTCTTTGATGGTGGAGGTAGAATATATTGACAAGTGTTAGTAGCCACTGATGGCCTTCTCATCCATGAATTTGGGTGACCCAAGGCAGACCCAAAGCATAGTTCATTTCACCAATGGCGATTTTCTATTTCCCTTTCACTGTTTTATCCCAAAGTCACAAGTGATAAATGGGGAACTCCATGGATTGGTATAAAAGTGGGGGGTTTGGGGGTGACTTCAGCTTGAAAGGAATAAATACAAATCCAGAGAGTTTCTTTTTACATGCTCAGTCATAAGCCCCTTTTAGTTCCTGCTCATGATTTTTATACTACATGTGAATAATCCCTCTTACAAAACACGATGGGGGATATATCAAATAATTCAATTCTGTTAATGCAAATCTTTAATAGACCACTCAGCACTAATATTTTGCTCCTTTTGTTCCCTTTTCTACTTCCATCCAATTTGATAAATTATCCTTTTCCCCTGCATTTTTTAAATAATGAAAACTTCACCATGTTTCTCAATCTACATTGCCTTATTCTAACATTCCAAGATTGTTCAAGGTCTCCCAATTGTTATTATTCTCATGATGACTGTTGCATCAGTCCTTGCCAATGTGTGAAGCTTTCTATTGTGATAAACTCAGCAAAAGCCTTTTCACAAATAGAATGTATGTGCACGTGTGAATAGTGCCACAAACACCTGTGGATTCTGGCCTTGTCTCTTACACAATATTGAGGTGTGAAAAGAGCCTACACATGTACACATGATTCAAGATGGTCAATGACCATGAACAGATATGATCCCATTCTTCTTTAATTTTCTGGCTAGCAAACATGGTGTTCTCCAAATGTCGATTCCAGCTCCCATCAGCTTCAGCCAGTAAAGCCAATGGTCAAGGATGATAATAGCTGTGGCAGAGGTAGATCCTGAAGGAGCGTCTCCACTCCCATCGTCCAGTCCAGATACCGAGGTCCAATTCCGAGGGCCTTCTGGTGGTTACCTCACTGTGAGAAGTGAAGTTACAGGGAACAAGGCAGAGGACATCCTTGGCAGTGGCTCCCCCATGTGGAACACCTTCCCATCAGATGTCAAAGAGATAAATAACAACTTTTAGAAGGCAGCCCTGTATTAGGAAGTTTTTAATGTTTGGTGTTTTATTATGTTTTTATATGTGTTGGGAGCTGCCCAGAGTGGCTAGGGCAACCTAGCCAGATGGGTGGGGTATAAATAATAAAATTATTATTACAGTGGTACCTCAGGTTAAGTACTTAATTCATTCCGGAGGTCCGTACTTAACCTGAAACTGTTCTTAACCTGAAGCACCACTTTAGCTAATGGGGCCTCCTGCTGCTGCCGTGCCGCTGGAGCACGATTTCTGTTCTCATCCTGAAGCAAAGTGCTTAACCTGAAGCAATATTTCTGAGTTAGCAGAGTCTGTAACCTGAAGTGTATGTAACCTGAAGCGTATGTAACCCGAGGTACCACTGTATTATATAACCAGCAGCTGCAGTCAACAACTGCTTCTTCCACCTGTAACTTAAAGACACATACACCAAGGTTGCATATATACCTGTAATACGCAGACATAAAAATGAACTTAGGAAACAAACACCAGCCCTGCACCTCACCTTTCCCCCACTAACAGTATTATGACTTCATACACCTTGCAAGTGACATTTGTTAAACCAGTCTATCATATTGAATCAATTTTTGGAACTATATATAAAAAAGCTTTTAGGATCCAAAAAAGGAAACCCTTTCAAAGAATGAACTAAGACCTTACGATGGTATTCTGCAGATGTTACCACTTTCTGGAACCAAGTATCTTTTTACCTTGGGCCACCTTTAAAGGTTTTTTTTTTTTAAGCATTTATATTCATCAAAGGATCAGAGTTTATTTCCATAAAAAGCTATGATTTAGGTATGCTTGCGCAATTACAAACTCTTCTGATACACTGCAACAACAAACTCTTGCTGCTGGTTTGTACAGAGCAAGGCAACAATATGCTGCAGATAAAGTCTTTAAGACTATTTTAAGCATTAAAAGCAATATCTTGATGACTGGCTCTGTGTTGTTTGTCCTTGCGGCCTGTAAAAGAAAGTAGACATTCTCACTTGGAAGCTCTTCTGTTTACTAACATCCATTTAAAAAACTACTCTCTAGTAAGTGGATGATCAGAAAGCCTATAATGGATCTGCCTTTTGCTTTCTTCAAAATCAAAAAGAGAAAAAAAACTATAAAGCAACATATTCAATGCTCTTTAAAAGCTTTGTGATCTTTATAGTTTTTTCCTCTCATAAAACTTTTCACTACTATTATCGTTTTCTCAACTGAATCACAGTAGCTCTGGGGGAGTCCTGATCATTCTTTTATGTCATGCTCTCGCTTTCCTTTCCTGTAGAGGAAACACATTTATTTGCCTCCCATCCAAATATGGAGGATGCTGTTTTCATCAAATGTTCTGCTTTCATACAAGCCTTTCTTGCCTCTCCTTATTTAGATTCTGAACTTCTCGCCAGATTCTCCTCTCTGACATTGGTTTGCTTTGGTTTTGTACTTCTTCTTTTGTGATGAAATAGTGATGCACCTATTGAGGTTAGAGTTAGATGAATCAAAGGGTTCGCTCTCTATTTTGCACTTGTATGTGTTTGGGAAGCCACAGTCTGGGGATAGGGGATGAATTCAATTAGGTTTGCATTTAAAGGGAAGTTTACTTTGTTGGCACTTGCTGAAAAAATATGAATGCCTATATTACGCAAAACCAATTGAAAAAACACATAAACATGATAGGCCATATAGTAACAATTGCAAATCTATTTACTCGAAACTACTGTGTGTGTGTTATGAGCCAAAATCAACATCCTGACATAATATATTAAAAGGTAGCTTTCCAGTTGACCACCTCACTTTCAGAGTATGTTAAGAATAATTTGATTTCTAGAGGGTTACGCATCCCGAAGGCACCTACTCTATTCAAAGAGGACAAAGGATTCATGGGAAAATGGGTGTCTATTCTCAACAAATGTTCCAATGATTTAATGTTGTTAATAATAGAATAATCTATAGTCAGTTTAGTTAAGATTAATAAGGACACAGTGGTACCTAAAGTGGTACCTCGGGTTAAGAACTTAATTCATTCTGGAGGTTTGTTCTTAACCTGAAACTGTTCTTAACCTAGGTACCACTTTAGCTAATAGGGCCTCCCACTGTCACCACACCGCCACCGCGCAATTTCTGTCTCATCTTGTTCTTAACCCAAGGTACTATTTCTGGGTTAGCGGAGTCTGTAATCTGAAGCGTCTGTAACCCAAGGTACCACTGTATAGAGGAAGCGAAAGAATGTACTAAAGCTAAGCTGAACAAGCTCGATTATGACAAACTCATGCAAAAGATAGAACAAGACATTAAGAACTTCTCTAATTTGAAAAACAACAAACTAAGTAGAGATCACAATGGCTATTCAACAGGTAGAATTTATTTATGGCTTACCCCCTTGTCTGCTTGTGCCAGCATCCATCAGTGCCAGGTTCTTTTGTTTGCCAGCCCAATCATCTTCATTAGACACTTAGAAGATTATTTCATGCCACTCTTCTAAGCAATATGACAGACAGAAAAATACAAAAGAAGATGAAGAAATTAGAAAAATAATGTACTAAGGCACTGACAATATAGGACTTGTGTTTTGTACATACTGGACTTGGTGGTCAACTGGAAACATAACCACCCTTCCAAATTTCCACTTCTCTAAATTTTGCAATGCAGTTCTTCAGCCAACAATCCAGAAATGCATATATTATGATAAAGTGTGCCTTAAAATCCATATGTTCATGAAAATAGGATACAAAAATGTACCATATTAGGGACAATTGCTTTGCAAAATTGTGTATATTTGAAGTAATTGCATGCAAACATTTGTATACAGTGGAACCTCGGGTTAAGTACTTAATTCATTCCTGGGGTCTGTGCTTAACCTGAAATTGTTCTTAACCTGAAGCACCACTTTCGCTAATGGGACCTCCTTCTGCCACCGCGCTGCCGGAGCACGATTTCTGTTCTCAACCTGAAGCAAAGTTCTAGCTCCTGAAGCAGTATTTATGGGTTAGCGGAGTCTGTAACCTGAAGCGTATGTAACCTGAAGCGTATGTAACCCGAGGTACCACTGTATTAGAAGAAATTTGTTTTAAAATGGTTGTTGTTGGCATCTGTCCGTCATGAACAACAGCGGAAAAGTGCACTATCACCAACTGTGGCTGTAGAGGCCAATTTGGTCTTCTTAAAAACGGATGCAATTTTCATGAAGATCTCTTAAAAATAAAATTGCAAAGTATTGTGGGAATGTGGATGTGCATACTTGCATATTCATTTGCCTCTGGGTTTGCATACACACACGCACGCACACATACACCCTTTCAGACTGGATCCTTACTTTACTTTATGAATTGATAAAGTGATTCAGCATAGACTTTTTCACGTGACTTCTAAGCTTGTAGCCATGGTGAGAATATAAATGGAAAAGCCTTCACCTTTTTTACTCTCCTGATGCTTGAAGTAATATCTGCATCTTCTGCCCATGTGTAGGTCATGTCTGGTGATGTACACATGCAGGAAATAGAGGAGGAAAGGCGATAGAATGTATTGCACCAGCACTGCTTTAAAATGCGGAGGGATTCCAAGTTGGGCGTGTTAGTCTTGAATGGTTCTCATGGTTCAAAAGAGCAATCCACAAAACTATGTATAATTAGCATGGCTGTTAGAAAGGGTCTATCCTAAGCCTTGGTATGGACTGTATGGAAATGTGCAAACCATTTTTTGTAGATTTTCAGAAATGCAGAACTGTAATAGCACATTGTCTTCTTGGCAACAGGTTATGCTGTCCAGGACATCTAACAGTTGCAGGATCAATTATGCAGCATGGGACTGTGGAATATAGGAAATGAGTTCAACACTGATAACCTTGATAAAAAAAGCCTATAAAGCAGTACTAAAGGATTAAAAAATAAGCCAGAAACAAGTTTCATAGAGCCCCATAAAACAACACTTACTCAGATTATAAAGCACTCTCTTGCAGTTATTAGAAGCATAAAACACTCCCTTTGTTTTTAGAAGGGCACTCCTGTATTAAGAAAATGTCATCATTCATAGTTTCACATCCAGTAGTAGAAAAGGCACCTTCTTCAACTTCTGTGGTAAAAAATAACGGCACAGTTTTAGAACTGCTGGCAATAGATCTCTGCTTCTGTATCAAATAACCTTTATTGCATCATATCAGAACTATCAAGGTTATTCTAGGTTTTCAAAGTTGCAGGGGGTGGAATGCTTATCACCAGACAAAGCTGCTTGTGTTCACAGGCTTCCATTTGTTAAAGGCTGCAAAGAATGCAGCTTCCTTTCAAAGTTTGAACCAGTTTTAATGGAAAGGAATGCTAAATATTTATTAAGTCTAATTTTCTAATGCCTATCTCAGAGGTGCAGTGCACAGCCAATGAATCTGTATGGTGTTTCTCAGCCTCTTATTTTGAAGTTCTTGTTTTCTTATTAAAGAAAATGCAAATTGCTCACACACACACACAAAAAATCGTCTTTGTGTACAGGAGCAGACAAACCTCCCCAGGAATAGCCTACATCTCTCAAGCTGTGACTAATCATTTGGCTGTTGGAATGAAAAGATAATACAAAGTCTCAACTTGTTAGAAAAACGACAATATCAGCTCCACCAATATAAATTGCCAGCTACCTTGTTCTTATTTACCATGGGAGAGAGAGAGAGAGAGAAATTATTTCCTCTTTTACAATTTCTTTATGCCCAAAAGAATTGCTTGCCTTTATAAATGCATTGTATATAGTGCCCCAAGGCTACTTCTACAGTATTTGTACTATTACAGGTAGCCATGAGACTACAAAGAGAGGCTGCAAAATTCTATCCTGCCTGAACTCTGAATGGAATGTCCTGTAATACAAACAGTAGCACCCCGAGGGCACCAGTGATTTTTCGCTGTGTAGTGTAAAGAATAAATCACACACAGAACTCTTTCATTTGGACTAATCACAAAGGTTGGAATTCTGAAATGGTGTTTTTGTTCTGACTTTTTCTTTCACACTCTCCATCCCGTTTTTGTATAGCATTATGTTCTTGTGGGGGTGTTTCCAGCTGCGTGTTTGTTGTGGAGACTAAATTTCTTTGCAGGGTCTACATGACATCGTTGGCATTAAAATGCCAACCCTTACACCATCATACCCATTTAATCCAGATTTACCATTTCCATGGGAGATCTGATTTTTAAGACAAAAGCAAACTGTTGACCACAGCCTTTATTATAGCTGCATGATCTGTTTTCAAATTTGAGCCCTAATCTGGAAGCATCTTGAGAATTATATCCAGATTTTCAAACATAGGCATCATTGTGGGTAGGTGGTTTTAGAAAGAAATGCATGTAGATGAAAATGAATGCCTCTTTTATGTCTTTGTAGTCTATCCTGTAAACCACTATGTTCCTAGATATGATTTTTTTATTCTCTGTTTGGAGCTTCCTGATGCAGAGATGCCCCTCACCACCACGATCTTCTCTGTTTATAACTTGTTGACATAGCTCAGATGGTAGAGCATGACACTCCAAATCTGAGAGTTGTGGATTCTTTCTGAGTCTCCTACCATAGCTCCTAATTTCCAAAAAGGGTTGTGTTTCAGGCAGCCAAGGAGTTTACACTTTACAAAATTGCCTTCAGTATACTGTCCCAGATGTATCCTAAAGTCCACAGACATAGGTCACTTTAAAAGAGGATTTGACAAATTCATGGAACATAAGGCTATCATTGACTGTTGGCCACAAGGGTTATATTCTCCCTCTACTGCTGGAGGTCGTATGCCTCTGAAGAGCACTTGCAAGGAATCATAAAAGGGAAGAGTGCTCTTGTATTCAGGTCCTGCTTGTGGGCTTCTTACAGGCATTTGCTTGACCCCTGTGAGAAGGGAATTCTGGACTAAATGGACCTTTGGATGGATCCAATAGGCTTTCCCTGCTGGATAGTCCTTTCAAAACGTCCACCCTGAAAAAAATACAAACTTTCACTATTCTCATACAATAGCCTCCATTTGGCTTTTAATTTTCCTTAACTGTTAAACAAGTAGCTTTTATTTCCCTACCATCATTTCAGAAAACAAGAATAATTTGCTGTTTCTACCCTCTGTAAAGACATGTGTGTCATAACTATCGCTACATGAGTCCTCATGCAAAATATTTGACTCACAATATTTCATCTCTGGGAAGTGTGATGTGATGTTTTTCTCATATACTAGAAAAGCATTAAATGAATTGACCTGTACACGTTTCATATGAATGGACCAGTGACAGCTGTGATTGCAGCTCCCTTTCAAGCCTTGGCAGCACAGCTGTACATTTTTTTCAGGTGTTATAGGTCTTACAACATCAACACTTTTTTTGTTGTTCTTATTCTGTGGTTAACCATTTCTCACAATTTCTTTGACAGTGATCTTTACACATCTTGGAGAAGTAGTAAATAGACTTTATCAGAAGCTATTCAAATTTATTTTTACTGCTTTAGTCACAGGATCCATGAGTTTTGTTTTGTTTTAAAAGCCTTTTGCAAGATATTTGCAAAAGAGAGCCAGTGTGGTGGTGTAGAGCAGTGGACTAGTAATCTGGTGAACTGGGTTTGTGTCTCCGATCTTCCACATGCAGCTGCTGGGTGACCTTGGGCTAGTCACACTTCTTTGAAGTCTCTCAGCCTCACTCACCTCACAGAATGTTTGTTGTGGGGAAGGAAGGGAAAGGAGAATGTTAGCCGCTTTGAGACTCCTTCGGGTAGTGATAAAGCGGGATATCAAATCCAAACTACTACTACTACTACTCTTCTTCTTCTTCTTCTGCTGCTGCTGCTGCTGTTTTTCTCCACTGCATTGTGACCTATGGCTTGTGTATCATAAAAGGTCACTTCCTTTTGCTGCCTGAAATTCTTATTTCTGCTTTCCCACCTTGCAATACATGGCATAGGTGCCTTTGTGACTAATGGCAGCCTTTTGGGGAACTGAATCACAAAATATTATGCTCTTGAACTCACAGGCAGCTGCATAATCATTTCAACAATAAACCCATTTTCATGGAGTCTGTGCAGTAGAACTGAACGTGCAGCCTTCCACAGTCAGTAACAAATAATAGTAACCTCAGTGAAAAGTGGAGGCAGGGGGAGGAGAGATTTAGGAAAAAATCA
The DNA here is from genome assembly GCF_964234715.1 of Podarcis melisellensis. NCBI lineage: Eukaryota > Metazoa > Chordata > Lepidosauria > Squamata > Lacertidae > Podarcis > Podarcis melisellensis. The sequence continues at coordinate 33,453,544 of NC_138541.1, forward strand.
GAGGTGCTAGCATTCAACAGCCTGAAGTGTACTCTCACTTCACTGAGAAATATTGCTACATTCATGGTGACTCTACTATTATTCATCACTGAGTTGGAGATGGATCATTAGAAGTCTATAACTATTTGAAGAATATGCTGGTTTGGCGGGGGGCGGGGAACACTTGCAGGAAGTGGGAAGCTCTATTCACTAGTCATTGAATTTCACTGTGTAGTGAAATGAGATCCTGAATAGACAAATGATAGCCATGTTCACACATAATGCAAAGCCAAACCATGGCTTAGCATTGATGTGTGGACTTCTGGGGACAACAGATACTTTGTTCCTCCCTGACCCATTATGTTCAGCTAAGGTTTGGCTTCCATGAGCTTAGGCCTGGATGACATACTAAGCTAGAAGGAACTAGGAAACATCAAGTGGTTGTTATCCCCTCTCTGGGAGCCAGTCCATTTGAGCAGTCCCAGTAAGCCATAGTTTGACTTATTATGTCATGCAAGCCAGACCAGCAATGTCTTATATGGTATGACATGGAGAATAAAACTAGGACTGAAGCATTAAGAAGGTTTGCATTAGTAAGAGTGTTAAGGCTGTTGTGTGGGCACCTTTAGACAAGCGAAGAGTTGTTGTTAATCTGTTGCAGTCTCCGGCAATGCTGTCTGCCTCTCTGAATTCCACTCAACTGGTGAAATCAGTTGCATTCATGTAAACTCTTTGATATGACCATGAGCCTTGTGCAACTGGTGCTCCTGATCATGTTGAATAGTCTATGTGAACTGAGCTAACTCCCTATTCAGACTTTTAATCAATGCAGAAAGGGCAGAAGTGCAGAGTAAGTCAGAAAAGTGGTTGTCAAGTGTCATAACTTTGGGGGGGGGGGCAGGACAGGAGATGCAAATCCGTCCCCTTTCCAAGAGTTGTCCCTCTATGTAGAACAGTGGTGGGGAATCTGTGGTGCTCCAAATGTTGTTGGGGTCCAATTCCCATCAGCTTCAATCAGTATACAGTCATACCTTGAGTTGAATGTGCTTCAGGTTGAGTGCTTTCGGGTTGCGCTCCGTGGCAACCTGGAAGTAACGGAGCGAGTTACTTCCGGGTTTTGCTGCTGACATCACACATATGTGTGGAAGCGGCAAAACGCAACCCGCGCACGCACAGACGCGCTATCGCATCTTACATTCCATTCAGGGTGCGAAAGGGGCTCCAGAACAGATCCCGTTCGCATCCCGAGGTACCACAGTACATAACAGTCAGGGATTTTTAGAGTTGTAGTCCATCAACACCTGGAGGTCTGGAGGTTCCCCATCAAACACAGGGCTAAATAAATTGTGAATATCATTGCAGCTAATTGTTTTTGGCTCAAAGCAAGTGCTTGGTAGACAGTCTAAAGACTCATCTAATAGGTACTGAAACTCTGAGCATGCAATGTTATATTCTTATCAGATTTTATACTTACAATTTTAAAGCCCACAGCAAGTGAAGAAACCCTGTGCTGGGGAGGGGGAGCAAGGTTGTATGTGTATAATTAAACTTAGAAGCAAGTGAGAAGAAAGTTGACATTTATTGTTCAGTTCTGTTCGAAATGTATTTGTTTCCACCATTGGCTATAGGAATAAAAGTTGTTATATTAAAGAACTCATAAAGCAAAAATCCAAAGCAGAGCATAAGACTTCTCATATATCCAGTTGACTACAGGAATACACTCAACTGCATAACCGTACAAGAAACATTGGTCAGCATTTTGCAACAGGCAAAAATAGCCAGAAAATACTCTATTTTTTCCTTATTTGACCAGTTTATGTATTCCTTCAGAGGAATCTCCCGTACCTATTTTTGGCATTAGAACAATGAAATATACACTGCATTATGTACTACCTTGCACAATATGGGACGCGGGTGGTGCTGTGGTCTAAACCACAGAGCCTAGGGCTTGCCGATCAGAAGGTTGGTGGTTCAAATCCCCATGACAGGGTGAGCTCCTGTTGTTCAGTCCCAGCTCCTGCCCACCTAGCAGTTTGAAAGCATGTCAAAAGTGCAAGTAGATAAATAGATACCGCTTCAGCGAGAAGGTAAACGGCGTTTCTGTGTGCTGCTCTGGTTCGCCAGAAGCAGCTTAGTCATGCTGGCCACATGACCTGGAAGCTGTCTGTGGACAAACGTTGGCTCCCTCAGCCTATAGAGCAAGATGAGCACTGCAACCCCAAAGTCATTCGTGACTAGACCTAATGGTCAGGGGTACCTTTACCTTGCACAATTACAGAATGGTGTAGCATTATCACACTAGGTGAAAAATACATCACTTTTCATTACAAACTTTACATGAAATAAATATCATTTATAAGGAAAAATTAACAAAATACATGAATTACAATGGACTCTCAATTATCTTTTTTAACATGCTGTCAAGTGATAACATGCCAACCAAGCCTTCTCAAATGTTACCACTTCAAAATGTGGGAAATTGATTATACCGTCTAACTCGGGGGTCTAAATGAGAACACCAAAAATTGGATCTCATCGTAGACTAGCAATAGGGAAACTTACCCAGCACAGATTTCTCACCCCCCACCTGCCCCCCGAAAATAGCAACAGAATGATCAATGAACTTATCACTCCCTGCCCCTTGTCTGCTTGTATGAAACCATACTCTGCTCCTGCATCATACTGGTTTATTTGCTTAGTATTTGCAATGTTTTACATGACAGATCCAGCCATCTGTAAGCAACTTAGAATCATGTAGAGTTCGGCTGACACCATTTGTCATCTGTACTATTGAAAGAAGTGGCATACATGTGTTCTGTGAAGGTGGAAATTTTCTCACACAGCGGTTTTGCAGTTATTCCTCACAGTTTTTCACTCAGGCAATCTGACTTGCCAATGTACACATCTAGACTGCTTGATAAGCAATGCCCAGATTTTACATGTTTACATACTTTCCCCATGCTTACGCATGCTTGAAAATAAATGAAATCTTTAGATCTGATGGGCAAAAGTATTTTAAAATGCAGACATAAGCACATTGGCTTTTACTTTTTGATGGACCAAAAAGTGGCTGATGGACAGTAGAAAAACACTGTTGATAAATGTGAACACATTGAATAGTGGGGAGGTTTCCTGCATTAATATACAGATCAGTGTAAGGCCTGTGCTTATTTGCTGTTTTCATTAATGAGCTAGAAGGGATAAACAGCAGGCTAATGGCATTTGCATATGATAGTAATTTATGAGGACAGATAAATCATATGAGTAGACCCAGGGAGATTAAAAAACAGGACACAAAATAACAGCATGGGGTTATAGTTGGATGACTGCAAATATCATGCCAGCAACAATAGGCTTTGTCTTGACCTTCTGCGCAGGGGATCATTTTACCCACCATGCACAGCTTGGAGTCCTGATTTATAGCAGCCTGTGTTGTAGTGCACAGAATTGACTAGAGAGGCTGTGAATATAACTAATTTGTTGCATTGTAGCATATATCTTCTTAACAGTTCCACAGTATCTTCTTTTACCTGGGGTGTGTATGTGTTTCTGTGTATATCTGGGGTAATGTGAGTTGTGCATAACAGTAGGCCACCACATATCACAGAAAACATGCACACAATCTGACTATGAAGAAGGCTTTGTGCATATTTTCTGGTCAGTATAAATCTTCTCTAAGAGGCCCTGGGCAATGTGCAAATCCCAACTGCATTTTGTACAGTCTCTAGGCCATGTGCACATTCTCCATGAAATGTGCCTTTTCTTCTGCTGAGGTGGGCAAGCTCAGCTGATCAACAGGGAACACAGCACCTTTCTCTCACTGCTCAGCTGTTCCCTGCAGAGAAGCATGGGTTTCTTTTTTTCTTGGTCTGGATTAGAATCATAGCATTGGAAAGAACCCCAAGGGCCATCCAACCCAACCCCCTGCAATGCAGGAACTTCAACATGTGGCCCCCCATTCAATCTGACACAAGACCCTGCTTAGATTTGCAAATGTGCTAGCACTTTTAGCACTGTACCACTAAGATGGCATATCATGGCATAGGGGCATTTACCCATTGTCTTCTCTTGTAATCTTGATTTAAAAAGTGTGCCGCCTAAGCAGAGATAAAATAAATGAATTGAGCAAGGGTTACTGTCAGGCTATTTTCTCTCAGATTTGAAGTATTACTTGACCTTAATGAAATGATTGAGGGTGTGGTTATTTATCAGAATACACCCCCCAAAAAACCTAGTATTTTAAGAAATTATATAGCATAACTTTATATTATTATATGTATATTGTATCAGTTATTTGTATACTACTACTATTAATAAGAATAATGTGGTCTAAACCACAGAGTCTAGGGCTTCCAGAACAGAAAGTTGGCAGTTTGAATCCCCGCAACAGGGTGAGGTCCCGTTGCTCAGTCCCTGCTCCTGCCAACCTAGTAGTTTGAAAGCACATCAAAGTGCAGTATGCCATAACAGCTGCGAGAATATTATTAGTGAAGAATTAGTGTTAGTGTTATAAAATGAATTTTAAAAAAAATGGGAAAAGAAAGCATATAGTGCAAGTAGATAAATAGGCGGGAAGGTAAATGACGTTTCCGTGCGCTGCTCTGATTTGCCAGAAGCGCCTTAGTCATGCTGGCCACATGACCCAGAAGCTGCCTGCAGATAAACATCAGCTCCCTCGGCCAGTAAAGCGAGATGAGCGCCGCAACCCCAGAGTCGTCCGCGACTGGACCTAACGGTCAAAGGTCCCTTTACCTTTTTACTATTAATAATAATTTTAAATGTGTGCCCCCCAGTGAAATGATATCAAGCTCAGGATGTGGTGCTATTATATTATTTTGTAATTTTATATATTTTGACCATTATTTGCATACTTTTACATCTCATTAATGTTGTAATTTATTTTCCTTATTTTTAGAAACACATTTCCTTATTTTTATTATTGCCAACTTAATCTTTGTATCTAGTTTTGTAGGTTTGGGGTAGGATACCTTTTCTTTGTGCAGGTTAAAATCTTCTGACATATCTTAAGATGTGTCAGCATTTCACACATTTCCTGAAGGGTTTACAGTTCCTTGCAGCTTTTTGTATAATAATCTTTAGATTAAAATGCTAGCAAATGCCACTTTCAATTATCATAAAGTAATCCTCTTTGTTTTTCTTCTTAACTAAAACAAAAAACCACATTGTCATGGTAAAAGATACCTTGTGATTCTCTATGTAACTGACACACTTTGTGACATTTAAGCATGTACCCTAGCCACATCTTTATTTCCCCAGACCACTTGTATGACTTCTGTGTTGTAGAAAGAAATAATTTACCTCTCTACAGCGAGATTATGATGGAATCTGCCACTTAAACCTCAGTGATACTTCATTGCTATCTAGTTGTCAAGCAGCCTGTTGAGACAAGCTACTACCAAGAAAGCTATTTTGCCATTGAAGAAAGTTTAGTAACGCTCAGAACCCCATAGAAAGCTACACTGGGCTTTCCTCATTATCTTTTACTCTCCCAATGAGATATTATACAGTAAGACTATGCACTTAAAAAACCAATGATTTTTTCTCCAAATCTCCCATTGGAACCCATGAACTTGGGAGAGTTATTGCTTTCAAAAATGTGCAATACAATTCACAAAATGGCAGCAGTCACTGGAAGAGATACAAAGGCTAAATGATAAATGCAAGGAATAAGCATGGAAGCAGCAATGAGCTACAGGAATCCTCAATTTGATTTGTTTTTGTTTGCTTGTTTGTTTTTGAGGGAGATGAGTAATGGATGAATATTAAACTCCACCTTCATTTCATGCCAGTGCATGATGATATGCATGATAAAAGGTAAAGGTAAAGGCACCCCTGCCCATACGGGCCAGTCTTGACAGACTCTGGGGTTGTGCGCCCATCTCACTTAAAAGGCCAGGGGCCAGCGCTGTCCGGAGACACTTCCGGGTCACGTGGCCAGCGTGACATCGCTGCTCTGGCGAGCCAGAGCTGCACACGGAAACGCCGTTTACCTTCCCGCTGGTAAGCGGTCCCTATTTATCTACTTGCACCCGGAGGTGCTTTCGAACTGCTAGGTTGGCAGGCGCTGGGACCGAGCAGCGGGAGCGCACCCCGCCGCAGGGATTCGAACCGCCGACCTTTCGATCGGCAAGTCCTAGCACTGAGGCTTTAACCCACAGCGCCACCTGCGTCCCGATATGCATGATATTACATGCTAATTTTTATGCTGTGTATCACCCTGAGTTCTACAGGTATGGGGTAGTATACTATACTACTACTACTAATAATAATAATTCTGAGGGAAATGGGGAGAGCAAGCCATGCTTTCTTATTGGTCAACCTTGGGGTCTCAAATTTCAGTGATGCCCTGTGTGATGCCAAAATTTGGCAACCCCAACCCCACATCTCACCTTCCATTCTACATCATAGTTGAGGCTCCACCTACGGTACCCCTGAGGCTCCACACCCAGTGTGACTGAACAGGTTGGGCTCCACCTAAATCTGCCTCCTGCTTTCTGAAGGAATCCACATTGAACAGAACAGAATGGTTTGCTGGAAATGCTTTTAAGAGTTACACCGCTCACTGACATGATTATCAATGTGCTCTTCAACAGGAGCCAAAAGATGAGCAGCTGGGAGGTCACCATTTTGGAGAGGATTGCTGGAGTGGAGTTCCTTGGCACATGTTGCACTGTAATGCTTCCAACAACAACAAAAAAGAAGAAGCAGCAAAGCCCCCTTGCGCGCTCTCTCTCTCTATTTCACTCAGTGATGTAGATGGATCAAACATTTAAAGCTTGCCACACACAAAAAGGGTTCTTTATTATCCACAGCTTTATTATACAGATTTTAAATCCAGTGTTTGCTGCAGAGTTCTATGCATGTATACATAAGAAAGGGGGTTGAACTAGAGGACCATTGGGATTGCTTCCAACTCCACAATTCTATCATTCTATGACACTAGGAAGGAACAAGCTGGAAAATGTTAATGAGCACAATAACCCTCTCCTCACTTCTGATTCCCAGCTACTGTCATTCAGAGGTGTACCACCTCTAATACTCAAGGTAAAGGGACCTCTGACCATTAGGTCCAGTTGTGGCGGACTCTGGGGTTGCGACGCTCATCTCGCTTTATTGGCCAAGGGAGCCGGCGTACAGCTTCCGGGTCATGTGGCCAGCATGACTAAGCCGCTTCTGGCGAACCAGAGCAGCACACGCAAACGCCGTTTACCTTCCCGCTGGAGCGGTACCTGTTCATCTACTTGCACTTAGAAGTGCTTTCAAACTGCTAGGTTGGCAGGAGCAGGAACCAAGCAACGGGAGCTCACCCCGTCGTGGGGATTCAAACCGCTGACCTTCTGATCAGCAAGTCCTAGGCTCTGTGGTTTAACCCACAGCACCACCCGCGTCCCTTAATACTCAAGGTAGTATCTTATTCTTTGGCGATCACTTGTAGCCGAGTAAGATGTCTTCCATAAACATGGTCTTAGCAGTGAGTTTGTAAGTGACTCTGGAAGCCAATTCTGGATCCACACATTCTTCCACAGTAGGGACATAGATTTACGGGCTGTGTGAAGTACTTTTATTTGTCTGTCCTGAATCTTCCAAAGTTTAGCTTTATTTGATATTCCCAGGTTCTAGTATTAAGAGCGAGAGAATAAACAGTTCTATTGGCAAGCCTGATATGTTGTCAGTTCTGTCCTCCTCCTTTTGCAAGTAGCTGCATTTCTCAAGAGAACTACATCTCCCACGGTCCCCTGGGCTTTGCTGTTCTTCAGCATGTGAAATGAAGCAAAGGGATAAGCATCTGTCTTCTCCTTTTCACATATGCCTGATGCTTCTGTTATTGCCACCTACAACTTTTCAGGCAACTAGTGAATGGAAGTGAGAGTGTGTTCTGAGAGGAGTGGGAGTTGGCAGGGTGGTTTTTGGAGACAGTGAAGATAATGGGGATTGGCAGGAGCATTTGTTGAACTCCTGCCTTGCGGACAGTGGTGGGGATCCAGATATGTATTGGATTTTTTGTGGTGGAGGAACTCAGATATTCCAAGTTAAACCAAGCTGAACTTTGGAGAGCTCATCCATTTCTAATTGTTTGGGTCTATTACAGCAGTTAGTAAGTCCCTTCTCAACCATGTAGCAGTATTGTATCTGCCACACTGTATCTTGCATAATGTACTGAAGGCTTTCCAATGGTGCCTTGGCGGGCATTCATTTCAGTGAACCAAGTTGCTCTGCTACCTGTTGCTTTGCCAATTGGAAAGTAAACTTTTGTTATTTGAAATTACACAAGGGGGACATGCATCTGTAGTCAGATTATGACAGGTGCTGAAAGAAGAAAGGAGCGTCACCCTGTGGTGCCCTGTTCATGGAATGAGGGTCCCACACTGATTTTCTCAACATGCTTCCTGCTAAAACAGCATAGTTATTTTCCAACGTGTTAATGCACACATATGCTGAGGTTTGCAGTCATGATTAATCTTAAGTGTTATCTTTGACAGGCAACTGATCCATATGACAGGCAACTGATCCACTTAAGAAACTGCTGTAAACATACTAAAAAAACATCAACCAAAGAGTTCTGTTCTCTTTCTCCCCTTCCTTCTGCTTTCACTACAGTTCATCTGACATGCAGTGCAAATCTGCATTCAACTCGTATAGTGAATACTTGAATATTGTGTTTGTGGTGTGTTTCTGTGTGGAAAATTTTACTAGCTTTTCCTAATTGTGATCAAGCTGTTTGCAATGGAGATCTCTCTAACTTTGTTCAAACTTTGTCTAAACATTTTACATATTGCGTGCCAAAGCACAAAAAAACCCGCCGCTGCACCCAAGATCAAAGAATCACACATGACAACATTCATTTGGATCAAATTAGGCAACAACTTAATTGATTGCCAATATAAGAGGATTTGTCCTATGTATTGAATATATCCTATATCAACTAACCTGCTTGTTAGTTGTTTCATGGGGGTTTCTTCAGGGGTGGGGAGGCCCTATGACATAAATCAAGTAGGTGCCTCCTTGCCTAGATTGCCACCTTAAGGCACTGGAGCCAACTCCAGTGGCATGGCACCCACAATAATATATTTGTTGGGCTGGGCTCCAAAGTTGCAGTCCTTCATTACAAGCACCCACAATCTTTGGGATGAGATGGCACCTATGCCTTGAGGTGCCTTGAGGCGCTACCTGGACATTTAGACAAAAGCACCTCCTCCTGGTTTCCTTTAACAGGATACCGTGTTTTCTCAGAGGAGCAGGCAAAGGCTTATAACCACCTCTCCAACCATGACTAGGGCTTTACCCAATCAATGTCTAACCTTTACAAAATGGTCCTTAGCATCTTGACTATAAACAATTTTAACTACCATCTGGAATTTCAAAATGACAAAGAATCAAAGATAGATTTTGTCTACATTTTTCTTTTATCCCAACAGTGGCAATGCATCTGCCCCAGAAATTCTTAAAGTGACTTTGCATCTGTACGCACAACTTGTACCAGTACTGTAGCCTTCCTTTCAAAGCCTTCCAAGACATAGTTATCTCTCTCTCCTCTTCCATTCAAATACATCCATGTTTGTGACTGGCACACATTTCATTCCACCAACTATCCTATCCTGCTGATGTCTTTCTTCTGGGGTCCCCATGACCATCTGGTTGACTCCACTGAGAAGAGGTTGTTGGATCAAATAAGACTTTGGTTTGATCCAGCAGGGTTCTCCTAATGCCCATAACAGTCCACAGTATACCAGCTGCCTCAAATGCCTCTGCTCTTTTACCATTGCTGTCTCTTTTGCCTAAGTGTCTTTCTTAAAAGACCTGTGTGATGAAAAGCCACATTTTGTATAAGAACTTTGGCTCTATGTATTATTTTGATTCAGCCTAAGTATGTGTAGGTGAAACAATTTTTTTTCCCCTTCCAGCAGCACCTTAAAGACCAACTAAGTTAGTTCTTGGTATTAGCTTTCGTGTGCATGCACACTTCTTCAGATACACTGAAACAGAAGTTTCCAGACCCTTCTATATAGTGAGAAGGTGGGGAGGGGTATTACTCAGAAGGGTGGTGGGAATGGGGATTGGCAGATAGCTGTGATGAGCCTGTTGACGACTCTTAACGACTGCAATAGGTCTTACAGGAAAAAGCAAGGGGTGAGAAGGTGAAAAATAGCTTTGTCATGTATAATGAGATAAGAATCCAAGGTCTTTGTTCAGACCAGGTGTCTCCATGGTTTTAAGAACTAACTTAGTTGGTAAAAAATTTGTTTTGACTATGGCAGACCAACACGGCTACCTATCTGTATGTGTAGGTGAAATATACATTTATTCTATTCAATCCTGCCACAGTTTCTCTATCTTTCTTATGTTTGACTCCCTTGTGTTGAAACAGTATAAACTCCTTGAGATTGGAGACTTTCTTCTATGTTGCATGCACATAGTTGTAGTCGTAGTAGCTGTTGTTCTTCTTAGACAATATCTAACAAAGCAGTGCCATTAACATAAATCCTTCTGGCTCCACAGCAGAACTTTTCCTTCCAATTCCTATCCCCATGTGTCCCACTATGCACCCTCTAAGTCTTTTCTTGGTCCCTCTGACCCAAACCCTCAAGTGAAGATTTGGGAAGAGTGAATGAGGAAAGGAGAGAGGGGAAGTTCAATTGAGCAAGCAGAGAAACGTGTGACAGCATAACTATTTTGCTGAGTGTTACCCATTATGGTTAAATGCATTTTCTGTGTGGAATCATTTTCATGGAGAAAACATTATGTTAGCTGTCTAAAAGCAGAGGTAGACCTTATAAAGCAGGCACCTGAGTTATAATTGTGAAATATACCAACACTTAACATAAATCACTTTTGAAACACAGTCACCCATTTGTTATGTAAGAATATCCCTTTACATTTCCTACAGTCCTACAAAATCCAGCTCTTTAAACTTTGGTCTTTTATAACACAGATTTGCCATAAAATGAGTAAAGGGTCATTAAAATAAAACATTTATTTTTATACTGAACAATTAGGGAAAGTAATATTACCCTTGGGGAAAGTAATATTTACTACTATAGGAAAGCTTTGACAAGTCAGGCAGCATAGCTCCAATGATGGTAAAACATTCTTTCTACAGTGCTTTCTCTTCCCAGTCACTGTTACATGGTTGTATAAATCATGAAAATGTTTCTTAGCTATCCTTGCACCTTTGGGTGTAAACCTGAGTAGTAGATTATTATACAGTGGTGATTCATATCCTCTGAGAGGGAAAATGTGGGTGTTAGTGAAACCTTATTTGGCATCAGTGGGAAAGTTGCTATATTTAAAACACTGATTGCATTTTTAGAAGCTAGGGGTGCAGTGTGTGTGTTGCAGATAAAGTGTGGCTTTCATACGTCACATGCCTTTATCTAGAGCTTTAGGGACAAAATAGATGCAACACAGGAAACCTGTAATGAGACCTGTCAATGCTATCTTTAAGCCGCCATAGGGGACTCAATTTCCATTGGATACTGGAGCAGCATTGTGGGAGCTTCTTTCTTTCATGATCTAAAACACACACACACACATGGCTCTTATTAGACCAAACCTAACTGTGCTAGAAAAAACATGCAGCACATTGGTAGCTTTAGATTCAAAAAAACACTGCAAGATCTTCTACAAGTGTCACTACTCCTATCAGTAAGAGCCCCTGGTGATAAGGGTTTGAAATTAATAAAATATCAACACTACTGGAAACAATCTCACTGCTTGATTATTTGGGGCAAGCTGAAGAGCATAAGAAGAACTCGGCTTGATCAGAAGAAAGTCCCATCTGCCTCCAGCAGTTAACGTAGAACATACCAATTGTGACTAGTATGTATTGATAGCTTGCTTCCCATAAATTTGTCTAATATTCCATTAAAGTAATTGAAGTTAGAAGCCATCACTGCCTCTGTATAAATGCTGGTATATTTTATTTTTTATTTATTAACTTTCTGTACAATAGTTTCCCCCCCTAAAGGTGGACATTTCTGCCAAGGCAGAACACGTAATGAAACAGGCTTTGTACACAGATGATTAAAAGAGGAAATATGAGTGAATACAAATACATGTCTATGCAACTGTTTTTAAAATACAAAGCAAACAAATGGACAGCACAATATTTTTCTTTAGGTGGCTGCTATACAACTTACCTTTTTAATGAAAAAGAAGGAAGCTCTGAAAGAGGTGGTCGCTTTATTTATGGCGCTTGCACATTTTTATTTATCATTAGTTTAGCATTTTCATTGACTGCTTTGGAAAAGACAGGTGGAGAAAGAGAAAACATGTCCCTAAAATGTTATGAATTAATATGGCAACATAATTATTTGAGATGAAAATGAGTTGAATTTTGAAAGGGGTGGAGGGAGAAGCCTATGTGGAAAAATGTGAAAATTTGACTTGAAGAATGAAATGTTTCGCTGCAGATGGGGGATGGAAGTGGCAGCATTCATTTGAGGAAAGACTGATAATGTTGGTCCTTACATTCATTCTGTGAATATTTCATCAATCATTCACTAGTCACCCTTCAGTTCCTGAAGCATTTTTAAAATATCCATCTCTCCAATTGTTTGAGGAGCTTTATGTTACCTCCCTTTCCCTCCCACCTCCTTTACCTCAGTCACTTTAATAATTTTTAGTTTTCAGGGTGGGAAAATTGATGTGCCTGAAATGTTTAATTCTGTCTTGACAACCTTCACCCACATAAAAAGAAAAATGGGCTTACCAGAGATTAAGACAGTAGTCTTACTTTTATGGCCCACTATGATGCCCCCTTACAATATTATGGGAGGTGACATTTACATTTCTCAGTAAGTCTCTCCTACATGATTAAATCTGACCATGAGAAATTAAATGGTAGTTTTGAATGGATGTATTCCACATGGCTTTATCTGTCTTACCATGTGATGGAGAAGATAAGCGAGAGCCAGACACCCATAGCTGGTATTAAACATTCTAATTGAAAGAATATTGGAAACATACATTGCATAAGAACAGTGTGGAGGGGAGCATAAATAGTCAACAGCAATGACTCATCTGTCACTACTAAATTCAGTCCTAAACTACATATCTTGCATGGAGAGGCTGTAAAACTGTCATGTAAAACCCTGGTGTTTAAAATCTGCCTTCAGGACCATGGACAGCAGCACTACCATTGCACTGTTCTAGGCATTAGCCCTATTCAGTTGTTTTGTCATTGTCGTCGTCCCTCTGTCCCCCCATTTCATATGATTAACATTGTGCAAGGAGGAGAATGGATAAGAACACTGGGCCACTGGAAGGAAAGAGAGAGGGGATATAATGCTTGAATAAATTTGAGGATCTTGAGGATGCTTGCTCACTCATTTGTTTATTTCCAAAGCCTAGCAGGAGGGAACCTCTGGTCTAGGGATTTGAATATGTCTTTGAGACTTCTTTATCCAACCCTCAGGAATCTCCCCAGACTTCATCTCTGACTGGCCCTGCTCTCCTCCCTCTCCAGATGCTCTTTGCCTGGCTGAGACATGTCCTTGAAATGTGAAAATGCTTCTTGCTTGCCTGGATATATGGTTTGTGTATGAAAACCATGTATCTGACTCTTGTGTGGCTGAAATGTCACCCTCTGTGCAAAGCTAAGAGTCACAACTGTTGCCCTTTTACCTCTGGACCCGGAAGGGTTGCCAGTGGAGGAATGTGGTCGTCAGCTGAATAAAGGTTTCTCATCCCTACCAGTATTGGGGGATCCAGTGAGAAAGGAGGAGAGGGAGAAAGCAAAAGCTGCAGAGGTCCTGGCTGTAGACCTGTGGGTACATAATTACAAAAATAAAAAACAACAAAATTGAATCGGTGGGCTATGGTTTGCTCTGGTGAAGGAATTTTCAGATTGGTGAACATTAGGCAATAATTGCAAGAGGAGGAAAAACTTATTTTTGTTGACCAGCCAGCTTCTCTTTCAATGGCCAACAGCAGTGTCTTATCTACTCAATAGCAGCTGGAAAGCTCAGCAGGAAGCCATTAGTTCAGTCAGTTACTGAAGAATGATTTGATAATTCCTTTGTGTTGAAGCTTGGTCAGGCCGCTCATTTGATTTTGCATTGCAAATTGAAATCTTAAAAGGAAAGAGAGAGACAGAGACAGAGACAGAGACAGAGAGAGAGAGAGAGAGAGAGAGAGAGAGAGAGAGAGAGGAGAAAACAGTCATGCAAGCCTATTCCCAATCACTTGAGATGAGTAAGCCTTTTTAAAGGAAGTGGGGCTTCCTTCCCAATTAACACCCATCTGACTGGGCTATACGTGTGGTTTCTGGAACACATTTCTAAAATAATTAATAAAAGTTGTTGTCAGTTTAAAAGGGGGAGGGGAGAACACCAAAATGTCTTTAGGGCTACATTTTATTAGCCAGCAGTGAAATACGTGTAAACTTTAGTGGAACAAACTTTGGGAGCCAATGTTCACAAAGAAGTCTTAAGGAAGAAACTTTAATGTCTCTATGGATTTTTGGTTAGTGAATCATCACAACTGGTTTCAAGCTGCATAACTCTTTATGTTTGTATAACACAGCAGTTCTTGGTCTTTTAGCATAACATTTCCAGAGATAGGTGGCATGGAGGGTTGTCACAGAATATACCTTCCCGGATATTATTCACTGTGGAATTTCAATATAAGTACATGTAAAATGCATATAGCACATGTAAAAAAAGGTAAAGGACCCCTGACAGTTAAGTCCAGTCACAGATGACTCTGGGGTTGCAGCTCTCATCTCGCATTACAGGCTGAGGGAGCTGGCGTTTGTCTGCAGACAGTTTTTCCAGGTCATGTGGCCAGCAAGACTAAGCCGCTTCTGGTGCAACAGAACACCCAAAGCAGATCACTGCATGGAAACGCTGTTTACATTCCCGCAGGAGCAGTACCTATTTATCTGCTTTCACTTTTTGGCATGCTTTCGAACTGCTAGGTTGGCAGGAGCTGGGACTGAGCAACAGGAGCTCGCTCTGTCGCGGGGATTCGAACTGCTGGCCTTCTGATCAGCAAACCCAAGAGGCTCAGTGGTTTAGACCACAGCGCCACCCGCGCCCCTTATAACACATATAGTATAGGAAAATATTTTTCACCTTTTGTTAAATTGTCTAATAGATCCATGTGAAAAGAAAACAATTTTCAACCCCTCCCTCAATTCATTATAAGTGGAGTATCCTGGGGAAATGATTCACAGCAATTAAAACTAGACCTATCCATCAAACTGAAAGATTCCTCATATATCCACCTTTCCCTTGTCAAACTCAAGACTTTTTCACCTCAGGCAGTGGAATCCCAAGGGCTGGCACCCTCACAGGTACCTGCCTGCCCCTGCTGCTGCCATCAGAGAAGTGAATTAAAGTGATGGCTTTCGATGAGATTTTGTGAGATCTTGCTGCTGCCACTCCTTCTCCCTCCTCCTTCGGCAGGAGGTGCTGCTTTTGCCAAAGAAGTGACAACAAGGGGTCCTAGATCTCATGGACCTCTCAGGAGATTTTACTGCAACCTGGAAGCCATAGCTACAGCTTTGTGAACCTAGTAAGCAAGTGGATGGCAGGGGCGGCAACACTTCCCATTTTGCCTCAGGCAGTGTAGCAGAATGGGCCATCTTTGCAAAGCTGGCATAGATGCCTACCATTTAATCTGATTTACATGAGTTGATCTTTGATAGGCTGAATTGTGGGTGACACGCCATTCTTTTGACAAGAAGGGATTACACCAAACACACACACGCAGACACACCAGTGCAGCAGAATCCTTGCAGTCCAAACTGGTTTACTCTAAAATATAGAAGACAGTATGTAGAATGCATTGTGATATTAGGTGCAATTATTATAGCAACCAAGTTAAAGTTTGACAACAGTATTTAGAGTGTGATAGGAGACAGAGCTGGGTCCACGATTAGGCTGCATATTTGATATATTTCTATCCTTTAAAATCCTTCTGAACTAGAATCTCCCTTTAATACAGAATTTCTTTCTAAGGCTTCTTGTAGGTCAATGCAGCCATTAATAATGCTATGTTATTATATATGATATGATTTACACTCTAGTCTAATGACTTACAAAACATTTTTTTTTTTGGCAGTCTGAACAAATTAGCTCTGTTTTCCTGGCACAATTAGTTGTAAGCCCTTCATTCTCATGCTGCTAAAAACTGAAGGACAAATCTGTGATAACAAAATCAAGCAGTTGAGTAGTCAGCTAAGATTTTGTCTTAAGAACAATTTATCACGTAAATGGTGTCTGCTTTGGTGTCTGCTTTGTTTTATGGAAATTTGAAAACAGCTTTCTGCATGATTGAAGCTTTTGTCAGTGAGACCCTCTTCAAGATGTGACAAATGTCTCTTATCTCTAGAAGATGCTGAAAAGACGCAAGTGATAAAACTTGCTATTTTAGATCAAGAATCCACGAGGGAAGCACGGGGGAGGGTTAGCACTCAAGACTGAAAATAACTTTCCAGCCTTACAGCTTCAGGAGTAGGAAACAATTAGTTAAATGAGTCAATCCAGCTTTATTTTGAATGTCTGGATATATATGTGTCTGTGTCGTGTGTGTGTGTGTGTGTATTCTAGACATTCAAAATATATATGTGACTGGTTGTTCATAAGCAATGTGCCATGCAAACAACTTCACATTTTACCATTTCTGCACATGCAAATAACAAGCAAAGATCCTTATTGTACCCATCTAGTCCAGCATTCTGTTTTCACAGTGGCCAGCCAGATGCCTAAAGCACCACCTGATACTCCACCTTGGTCAATGAGCTCTTCTAACAGGGCACTTTGGGTGTTCCCCCCATGCTCATGCACTTTGACTGGTTTCACCAGGGAAGAAATATTGCTTCATGGAACTCCTTGCCAATGGAAGTCATCTCTGCTTTCTTTCAGGTTGTTTAAAACAACAACAACAACAACTAAACTGTTCAGCCTCTGAAACTTTACTATTATACTTTTGATGTTTTTACTGATGCTGTTATTGTAGTATTTGTCAATGCATTAGACACAACCTGGTTATATTTTCTATGAAAGTAGTATTGAAATAAATGAAAAATTTAAAAATCAGGACCTGATCGCAACAGAACTCTGTGTACTTGGGGTTTCTAGCAACTGGCATTCAGAGGTGGTTTCTGCTGGGACAGGTTAATCTATACATCCTGTGGGTTTTTTTAAAAAAAGTAATTATCCTGAACCTGACAGTTGTGTCTGAAAAACAGGCAGGAAGGGAGAAAACCTTACAAACTAGGGAAGCCCCTTATATGTTGGCATAAAACTCAACTCCAGTGTTAATACTTACTTGCCTTCTTACTCAGACCAAACTCACTGTCCTTTCCTGGAGGGTATACCTGGGAACCAGCAGGTAATATGTTCAAACAACAAAGCATCACCCACTACTCTGCCCCAAACTTTCTCTACTCTCACCTTTCCCATACCAGACACAAAAGATTCTCCTTATCAGAGATCAAGGCACTATTTTTCATATAACTTTGAGGTCATATTTTCTGTGCAAAAGAAATGCAATTTTAATCAGATTGATTTATTTTTTTTACTGAATTGTCTAAGTCAGTAATGGTGGTTGGGGGGGGGAGAGGCCTAGTGATGTGAGATTTCAGTAAAGGAAAAACTTTGCATGGTTTGCAGCATGGAAGATGAAGTGAATAAATTTGCTTTCCCCTGGACTTTAACTGAAAAGTGATTCCTCCCTTGAGGTTTCCATAAATGAAGTAGAGGTTCAATGAATGATAGTGAGATGAGTTATGATTGGATGAGATTTCAGTGACAGTACTTCTGGCTTGAATTGAAAATAATGGTGAGCAAAGGCTGCTCAGGTAATTTAATGTTGATGCCCCTAGCTTTATTCAGAGCATCCTTCATCAGTCTGATAGCATCTCCAGATAAACCCCCCTTAGTGTAAACCATTATCATAATTTTAGTCTGCACTGTGAATTGACATTGGTAAAGTGAAATACTTTTTGTTAACCAATATGCCTTTAAAAAAATAAATTGTGGGAAAAACTAAGGTCAGGCAAAGTTAAATAAACACTTTAAAATATTTTAGCTCTAAAATATGGCTTAGTCTCTGTAAGGGATATTTAAAATGCATGGTGCCAAATCAGCTGTCTCCACCATGCTCTTATATACTAATGATTTCCTATAATTCAATTTGAAAGAAAATCATAGTTAATTAAACCTGAAAGAAGCAAAATATAATCAGGCATGTAAACAATAGAATCCTTCTGTCTTTATTGTTCCTGCATTTAGCTTTCTTCAAGACATTTCTTCTGAGATGGCAAGCCTGGAAGGGAAAATGAAGATATATAAACTTTTGTTGCAGCAATGCTGCTTATTTGAAACATTCAGCAGTTCATCACACAATCAGGCGAAATCAGGGAAATCACTCAGAGCCAAAATATAAGTGATCATTAACTGCTTCTATGCTTTTAAGCTATAAATGAAACAAACTATGAACTGGTGTGTCTACCTTCCAGGGTTTGTAGGTTTTTTAAAAAGCAAACAAACTGCAGGGAAAGGGTTTAAACTTTAGATTTAAACAAAGGGGTGAGTGAGACACAATGGTTTCAACTAGGGATGGGAGCAGGTGTCAATTTCAGTTTCCGATCCCATTTTTGTAATCTTAAATTCAGTACTCCACATTTCTGCATCAATGTGCATTTTTTTTTAAAAAAAAAGCCATGTGAAACTTCATCAGCATTTTAGTTTCAATTTCTCCTAATAAACACATGTTTTCATGCAACTCTCCTTAACATTTTATGTTATTTTCACTAATATATGCCTTTTGATGCACTCTTTACACTGTATATGCATTTTTGTACACATTCAGAAATCTGTGAATTTTGGCTGGGGTTTGCTTCTCATGCTGTTTCAGAAATTGCAGATTAGGAAGAGTCACCTTTAAATGCAAACTGAATCTAACCTGTCCCCAGTTCCTAGCTTTAACCCACCAGTGGTATGCTATATTCTATACTTAATAATAATAATAATAATAATAATAATAATAATAATAATAATAATATCTTTATTGTCATTGCCCCCTCTCAGGGACAACGAAATTACTTGGCTGCTCCATCCACCCAGATAGGGCACTCCACTCAAAATCAGAACTATAAAAACACTAATTAAAACAATATAATATAATACAGCAAGGAAGATTAGATGACTTTCAAAGTCCAGGTTTCCCATTCAGGGCCGAGATCGCTCTGGAGAAGAAGCTGTTCTTGAGACGGCTCGTTCTTGTCATCATCGTCCTGTATCTCCGTCCCGATGGCAGGAGCTCAAAGAGACAGTGACCAGGATGCGATGGATCTTTTACTATGTCCAGTGCCTTCCTATGGCACCTTGTGGCATAAATCTGCTCTAAGGTGGAGAGTGGGCAGCCAACAATGCTCTCTGCTGCCTTAACAACTCTGCACATCGCCATCCTGTCCTGGGTAGTACAGCTTCCGTACCACACACATAAGCCATAAGTGAGCACGCTCTCAATGGCACAGTGATAGAAGGCAAGCAGCAGTTTCTGTGGAAGATGGTTTTTCCTTAGGATTCTTAAAAAGTACAGTCTCTGCTGTGCCTTCTTCACAAGCCCCCTTGTGTTGACACTCCAGGACAGATCCTCTTGTAATTCAATACCCAAAAATCTGAACGTTGTTACCCTCTCCACACAGACCCCATCAATCAAAAGTGGCTGGACATTGCTCTTCTGTCTCCTGAAGTCCACCACAAGCTCCTTTGTCTTTCTTGTATTTATGAGCAAGTTGTTAGCTCTGCACCACTCTGTCAGCCGCTCCACCTCATCTCTATAGTCCGTTTCACCCTCCCTTTCAGAGATGAGCCCAATCACGGTTGTGTCATCTGCAAATTTGACAACCCTATTACTAGGGTGAGCAGCGGCACAATCGTACGTGTAGAGAATATAAAGGAGCGGACTAAGTACGCATCCCTGTGGTGTTCCTGTGTTAGTCTTAAGTGTATTAGAGGTATAAGGGCCCAACCGAACCCTCTGGGTGCGGTCTGACAGAAAGGCCGATATCCACCCACAAAGTGATAATGGGAGCCCCAGATCTTCCAGTTTAGACACCAGACGTTGTGGTAGAATGGTATTAAATGCCGAGCTGAAATCTAAAAAAAGCAGTCTGGCATAACCCCCCCGCTGCTCCAAATGTGCAAGAACGGCATGGAGGGCAATCGCCACAGCGTCCTCTGTCGATCTTTTCGTTTTATAAGCAAATTGGAATGTGTCCAGTCCCTCTGGTAAACAGGCAATGACATAATTTCGTACCAGCTTTTCAAAGCACTTCATGATTATAGGTGTGAGTGCTACTGGACGAAAGTCATTCAGATCTTCCGGGTTAGATTTTTTTGCTATTGGAACGATAGTAGAGGACTTTAGGCAGGATGGAACAATAGCCTGGGCTAGGGATCGATTTAAAATCCCAGTGAAAACTCCTGCTAGTTGATCTGCACAGTCTCTCAGTACCCTTCCAGCTACCCCATCTGGCCCTGTGGCCTTCCTTGGGTTGATTCCCTTCAGCACCTTCCTCATCTCTTCTTTTTCCACAGAGACTACCACATTCCTTTGTACTGATGATGACGATGGTGGTGATGGTGGCAAAGCCTTCACAGGGAGTGGTGGTGGTGGTGGTGGTAAAGCCTCAGCAGGTGTTGCTGCAGATGTTACTTCAAAACGGGCAAAAAAGGCATTCAGATCCTCTGCGAGGGATGCCCCTCCCTCGTCTGCCAGGGAATCCTTGGATTTATACCCTGTTAATTCTTGTACGCCTTGCCACACCTGCCTGGTGTTGTTGCTTTGTAGATGATTCTCCAGCCGCTGTCTATACGCCTCCTTTGCTACACGGATACCTCTCTTTAGATCCGCTCTAGCTAAGCTGTACAACGATTTATCTCCACTTCTGAAAGCAGTATTTCTTGCCTTTAGCAACCCCTGGACCTCCCTTGTCATCCAGGGCTTCCTGTTTGGGTAGATCTTTATCCGGCGCCTCTGTGTTACATTGTCAGTGCAGAACCTGATATAGTCCAACACTTGCTCAGTATGAGTCTCTAGATCCTGTTGGGCAAATACCTCCCAGTCAGTGTCATGAAAACAGTCTTGTAGTTGTTGGGATGCTTCAGCTGGCCATATTGTAATATCCCTCTTTATAGCTGGAGTCAGCACACACTCCGTAGCCGAATAGATAACATGTCCTGCCGACTATAAACAAGTCTATTTTGGCAGGACAAAAAAGCCAAGTTCTGAGTTGAGGAGCAACCAGCCGCTGCATCTACACGCGCCGCCATATTGCAGTAAGCTATATGTAATACTTGCTATGTCAACTTAAAAACAAGCAAACAATAGGAACACCCTAACGGAGCATGCATGGTGTCCCATATGGGATCGGATTCATATCTGAGTTCCCTAAAAGATGCAACCGCTTTGACAGTGCCAGTCAGGAGTTGGGGCATGCAAAGATGTCTGGGTGGAATCCCACAAACAGGTGATTTGTGGGATTCCACCCAGACATCTTCTCTTGCCCCAACTCCTGACTGGCACTGTCCAAACTGGCAGTCACTGCCCTGAACATTTGCCAGTATTTTCTCTCCCCCAAAATCCCTCTCTTCTCTTGTATTTATATGTTGCATAGCATTATAATTCTGGGGCCCATCTTCTAACTTACTATCTATTCTTAAGAAGCAGGCAAAGCGGAATATGCCTTGCAAATCAGTTGTCAAGCAATACTGTGTGGAAAGGCAAATCCCCAGTACACACTTAGGTCCTTGACCTGCTTTGACTGACATAGATATGCATGAATGACCCAGTGGCAGGCTCAGCAAAGCAGGCAGCACCAGGGAATTGCCTGTGTCTGGAAGTGTAGCTTCCATGAGAAGTATGTATGAATAAATATTTTTAAGTGTATACATGAATGCTGCTCTTATTTTCAGCTGAACTGAGTCCGTATCACAAAAGCCTGCCATGTTGCAGAGCATAGCCTCTGGGTGACATTTTACATAAGGACCAGATACCAATTTCCTTCTTCCTATAATATGGATCTTGAGATAGGAAGAAGCTAAAAGATACAGGTGCTGTTTATTTTCCTTTCTTCTCTTTTAGGCACTGCAAGCCAACTCTCTGACTTCAAAGCCAGAAGCAAATGTAAGTACAGTGCAGGTCCTGATTTTGAATGTGGCCACAAGTACCTCAAATTTTATTTCTTCACTTCCATCAAATTGTCACAGTTCCTTTTGACATGGTACTGGCTCTTGATGGATATTGATAAAATTCACAAATTATGGGCTCAGCATGTGAACCCTCACTGAATGTAACACTTTTCGTTTTGTTTATAAACCGAGCGCCTTTACCCTTAAATTCTTATTTTATTTGCAATTAATAAATATATGTCTTATGTTGT
This sequence comes from Podarcis melisellensis, assembly GCF_964234715.1. Lineage (NCBI taxonomy): Eukaryota > Metazoa > Chordata > Lepidosauria > Squamata > Lacertidae > Podarcis > Podarcis melisellensis. The sequence continues at coordinate 33,475,940 of NC_138541.1, forward strand.
TGAAATTGTGAGTCTGGGAGGGATTTACCGTAACTGAGAGGAGACTGCAGTTGGGACTGTCAATGGGAGTTTCTCTTGCTGTCCGAAGTACATGTGGCAGCCAGAGTGCGCAACACACACAAACACACTTTCCATAGAACACAAATCTCAGTTTCATCTTCTTGTTTGAAATGTTGAGGTGCCGGGATTTCCTCTGCTCCCCTCCCCCGACATAACCCTTCTAGCTCCAATTGCAAGGGCCGTAAGAAATGGTGTCAGAGGTTTTTGCCCAGTTCCAGCCCTCTTGCCATCCAGCAACCTTTTTGCAAGTTTGATTACAAGACTACAATGCCCTCCCACCAGATGTCAAAAGTGAAAAATAACTACCAAACGTTTAGAAGACATCTAAAGGCAGCCCTGTTTAGGGAAGCTTTTAATGTTTAATAGGTTATTGTATTTTAGTGTTTTGTTGGAAGCGGCCCAGAGTGGCTGGGGGGACCCAGCCAGATGGGCGGGGTTTAAATAATAAATTATTGTTGTGGTTGTTGTTGGGAAACAAAGTCCAAATACAGTTTCAGTGGATGGGGGTTTGCAGATTGACAGATTAATCTATTTAACTAAAGCATGTTCATATGTCTGGTCCATCCCATTTCACAACAATCTGTTTTTTTAAAAAAATAAAAAGTCCATATGGAACATTTGTATTTAAGGATGTTTATTATCTCCAGTGTATACATTTCTAAATGTGTGTCATTTTCAACACAATAAAAATCAAGTACCTTTCCTCACAACTGCCAGTATTTCATATAAGAGCATGTGGTATTGGAGGAGCAGAAACTAGATGGCAGTCAGTGAATTCTAAACATCTGGTCACTATTTGGCTTGCACCCTCAAACAAGAGTTGCATATATACTGCATCAAGCTGTGAATCATGAGCCATGCTGATTAATACTTTTCAAATGTCTAACCAATTAATTTTAAACAACATGCAAGGTCAATGAACTCTTAAAAGAAAACAAACCTGAGGGCTAAGTAGGGTATGATTCTATTTTATTTTTTAACAACGGCATTCAGAATAGCCTGAATACATACCAAATATCCTTCACTGTAGAAAGAGATTTTTCGTTGCTCATTATTAGGAAATTGCCATTAGGACAAATATGAGTGCCATGCTATTGTTAGACTGGCTCTAAACAAGAATGTTTAAATGAATAAATACAAGTCAAGCCAATTAAAAAGGTTAAATAAGGCAGATGATCAGATTGAGTCTTATATTTTTTTTAAAAAACCCCGAGTAGGACAGTTATTAGTAATGAAAGCTTTTAGAGCAGTGTTTATTTGTTTTTTAACACACACAAAATATTCATGAGCAAATTCATTGAGATGTTTAAAAAACATGTATGTTGTTTGGAATTTTGAAATCCTATAACATTAGTTAGAACCATTGACCTTGGGAAATATTGCAGTCGGGAAAATTGAGAAATACACTTTTCTAGTTTGGGCTGGCCAACCCCATACAATCCAAGCCCAAGTTCACCTCAAAGCACACTTTATAATGGGTTTGAGTCTGGCAACCTACCCTGCCAATCTCCCTATCCCCCAAAACACATGTTACCAACTCACCTTGGGAGTAAACCTCACAGAAGTCAATGGGTCTTATGAGCAAGCATGCTGTTGACCTTGTAAGCATGGGAAGCTTGCTAGAGGTGGAAACCTGTAGTTGAGGAACAGGACAGGGCTGCATCAGGTCACACACTACCTAGGCTATACTTTATTGGTTGACCCTACAGCAACACACAGTTGTCAGGTCCTTCTGGACTCCCTAATACATTGCCTGCATCAACCATGCTCTCTAGAAGGTTAATAACGCATTGTGGCAAGCAATAGAGCACCTAGGTAAGTGTGTTATTTCACACCTGTGCATAAAATTTGACAAAATTGACTTTTACATACCCAATGGTGTACATTTATCTCTTGTTTAAATTAGTAATGGTCACTCAATGTGTTATAGGGGCATTGGCTGCAGCTGTAGGCTGGTTTGTGGCAAGAGGTCAAAAGGAGCTGTTCCAGGTGACAGGTAAGGCATTGAGTGCAATCCTTAATCGAATACTAGGCTTGACGTGAAATGGTGTATTATCCCAACCTCAAGCAGGTGCAATCTCAGGGTACCCTGTTAGAAGGGGCTTAGTTGAAGTCTCTGTCCAGAAGCCATGTGGGGCAGATGGACCATAGAGCTCCCAGCAGAGGCCAGGGTTCGGCCACCTCAGTTGACCTGCATCTTGACATGGTCCATACTCCAGCCATGCTCAAGCTCCAGACCTCCATCAGGAGGCTGATAATGGATATATACTTAGTGCCTAAGCCAGAAGGTTGTCTTTTTGAGTTTATTCCACCCATCATTGAGCTCCGGCCCAATGGTTGTCATTGGTTTGATTTGAATTAATTTTATAATGAATGATTTTAGAGTGTTACTGTCAGAGCTGCCTCCAGGTCCCAGCTCACAGAGGACCAACGCTAGCCGGTAGTAATGTACAAAAGTCTTTATTGAGGTTCAGTTTCCATTTACAAGCCGCAGCGTGCAGCCCTACGTCTAGACGCTAGATCGGCGAAGCCCTGTCTGAGTCTCCACCCCCTGTACACCAGTTTAAGACTCTAGCCTTACTCCACCTTTTCCGTTGCTCCTTTCTCCTCTGGGTCCTTCTGCCCCCCGGTGTCTCCTCCTTCCTGGACTCTTCTGACGCTGACCCCCCTGACTCCTGTCCCTCCTTTCGGCGGGCTTTAGGACCTGGCTCCCTATCCGGGCTACCCACTGTGCCGCTCGCCTGTACATTTGAACTTGGCGCACGCGCCCAGCTTCCAACCTTCCTCTTGACCGTTTCCTCGCTCTCCAATGGAGGCGTGGCCAATCCTGACTCATCTCCTCCCGTTGGCGGTGAGCAGCCTGATCCCGATACCTGGGACTCCTCCCCCCTACTGCTCTTTGGTGGGGAAGCTGGTCCCGATTTCCAGCTGCTGCTCTCTGAGTCCCCTCTGGCCCCTTCTTCCTGGGGTGTCCCCCTTGCTCTGACCCTGGGAGCCCCTTTCTGTGAGTCTTCCGATTCGCTGGAAAGACTCAGAGACCTCAGACCACTGTCATCGCTTACGTTTCCTTCGGATTCCTCCCCCTCGCTCTCCGTTTCCTCCCTTTCCTGTGCCTCTGCTCCTGAGCCCCTGACAGTTATGTTCTGTTGTACTGTTGTACTGTTTTATTGTTGTTAGCCACCCTGAGCCCGGCTTCAGCTGGGGAGGGTGGGATATAAATAAAATTTATTATTATTATTATTGCCTTTGCCCATGGGGTTGGGTGAGAGTATGGTGAGTGAGTTCACAACCTGTAGGCCTTGCGCTTAACATCTTGATGTTATGCGCAAGAGTCTTTTCATAGCATCCTTCATGGAAATTCTAGTTTCCTATGTATCCTGGTACAATTAAATGAATTGGGAAATATACAAAATTACAACTCCTGTGAATCCTGTCTTGAAAGGACATGAGAAGGTTTCTTCTAAGGATATTCAGGGACATCCAGTTATTATTCATCAGCTAGCTTTACTCACCACCAATTATTTCCTTTTGCAAGGCTATGTTTCACTGGGAATGGGAGATCTTGGAGAGTAAGAAGATGCACACTTTGGTCGTTCCAAGTTTTTTTGTGGGGAGAGTTTACTCATGAGGATTAAAAGAAAAAGTTCCCCCTTAAAGTCAAGATCCCTCAAGCATCATTCTAAGCCAATGGAATTCCATACTTCTATTACTATTAACTCCCGGGGGGGTGGGGGGGTAAAAAGTTTGAGACTTTCATGAATTTATCCTTTTATGACTCATTTGGAAGACAGCACAGGCTAAGAAATCTGAAAATTAAGAAAAAAATATGCAAAAGGGAAGGAGAATTGATTTTATATAAAGAAAGACAAATTTAAATACAACCCAAACAGATACAGTGGTGTGAATTCAGACTTGCTTGCTGACTGACTGACTTACTTACTTACTTATTGTGTGGTGGTTATGATAAATGATGACTTAGAAGACCTAAATATATCCGATTACCAGGAAATGGCATGGCAATTTTCATTCTTTTTTCCTGCTTCAAGCTATTTTTGTGTGAAAGAAATATAGAGTTAAACTTGATGTATTCTTTTAAAAAAGGAAATCCATTGTTGCTATTTTTGTGTCATTGAGTAGCGGGGAGGAAAAATGACATTTGCAAACTGATGCTTACTGAATCTTTCTGGCTTCCCTCCTTATTTTAAATTATGAAAGGTTTCGTTATGGTACTATTTTTATGCTTTTCATCGAGATGTTATTTCCTCTCTTAAATGTTTTCCACCATCAGTTACCACAAGCAGTGCATTAATGAATTCCTATACTGCGCCTTGGGTAGGGTTTCAGGTATGGATTTGATTATAATATTCATCCTGAAATACCACTGCCCGGTGGGTGGAATGGTTATTATTTTAATAGAATATATACTTAAAAACGAAGGAAAACCATTTCAGAAAAGCTGCATTTATCAGGTTTAATAGCCGGAGGTAGGTGACACCACACAGGTCACATAAACATTCCACATGTCAAGAATTGACTTTAAATGAAAGATCTCACACTGCAGTGCTCATTTTTATTTGTTTTCCTGAAGCTGTTTATAGTGAAGACTGCACATTTTTTTGTGTAACCGTAAGTAGTAGTATTCAATCAAGAGACTCATTATGCTTTACTGTTCTTGTGAAAAGAGGTATTTGGGTGTTTAAGAGGTGATGAAGGATAAAACAAATATAGGAACAGTTAGATTTAGTTACACCTGAAGTTTTTCAGTAGCATATTTAATGTCACAGTTATTACCAATACTATCACATCAATAATAATGACATTTGTGAAGGAGTGTTCAGTGCCTTCAGTTTGTCATGTATATTTAGATCCACAAGCCATGCTTTGTAAACGGCTAAAGCTATCAGGTGAAAATATAGAAATTGTAGTATTTTATTATTGGTAATTACATTAATATTGACACTTGCTTCTGTGCAGGGGCAGTTCTGTTCAATAAGAGGCCACATCCCCCCACCCCTTTTTAAAAGTCAAGTTCCACAGCATTATTGCACCTCGTATTCACAAGTATTTACAGATGGATTATCTCAGGTTGTTTGTCTATTGTTCAAACAGCCCTCTGACATCAAATTCATAAATCTGGTGTTCAGTAAATAGAACAAAATCAATGTCCCTGTGTTTCCTGGCTCAGGACCAATGAGAACATGACAAGGCTGTTAACCTTGTTGACACATTTGAAACAATAAAATTTCTGAGAACTGCTGTAATGATAATATCTGTTAATTGCTCTCTGTTTCTGATATGGGTATATCAGCAGTTGCTGACAGCTCATTAGCTAACTATAAAATATGATATATATGTATCCCCCCCCCCAAAAAAAAAACCTCTTCAAGAATGTTTGTCAACCTTTGGCCATTATTTGTATTCATACTTTTTTTTTAGAATGAGACATTGATTTACAATATAAAATGCGCAAGACTTTTTTTTTTTATAACATCCATACAATATTTTCTAGAGGGCTAGAAGAAACCCAATGTTTTGTTATTGCCTTTACCACTGGCAAGTGGTACAGATGTGCAGCTGGCTTGAGGGATCAACAAATTAATAGTTTTTGTGGCTGTTTTTTCTAAAGAATGCTCTGACCTGTGTTCTTGAGTCCTAACTTTTTTGGCATTATCTCTAAGGGGGACAAAGCGTCGTCAGCAACCTCGAAACAGACTTATGGTTTCATTTCTAAACTCACGAACAGCTTGTTATCTGAATTAGAAAGGCTGATACTTCCTATAAATGTCAGGCAGCCAGTAAAAACTTATAGAGGAAGTTTTAGAGACTGTAGTAAAAAGTCATAGAGTCAGCTTTAAAAAGTAAGGAAATAATACGGTGTGTGTGTGTGTGTATTTTTCTCAGACAGCCTCTTGTGGATTTAGCTCAAGATGTCCTCGACCTGAGTATTCAACAAGATATCAGATATATAGCAAACAGTATTACTTGGCTCTTTCAGCATTTCTTAAAGCATTCTGTGTGACAAATTTTCCCCTCTGGCAAAAAGGGGAAACATTTTCCATAGTCTCTCTTTCCCTTAACATGACATAGCATGACTCCAATTGCTTTATGTCATGGTTGATAGAAGCAGGGAAAATCTCTATTCGGTATAAGAACACTAGCTTGTCAAATATAGAAGATCCTATTTTGCATGTTGTAAATTAATTAGCTTTACCAAGCTAAGAAAACAAAGCACTTTTATTTTTAAAATATCATTTAAAATTCACACATCATTTCCGCAGCAGGATGCTCAGTTTATTATTTTTAAATGGCCATGTTGTTAGCATTTTCTGCTTGTGTATAATGATGTTAGGAAAAAATTGGCTTTTATTAAATTAAAACTCTCTTTCATATAACAAAATAATATTAGTTCTTCAAAATCTGTTGGCTTCTTATAGCTGTTTTCTTTGTAGTGTTTGGCATAAATATTTGAAGACATTTTGTCAGTGGCAAATTTTCATTTGTCCCCTGTTTTAAGAGTCGTGGAGCTAATTTTTAGCTCCGCATGCAGAAAACCCTTTGTGGAATTTTTTATGTACCTTCCAGACCTAACAGCCAGTGACAAACACAAATGTTTTAGTATTAGTTTGTAAAAAATAATAATAATAAAATAAAATAATAATAACAATAACAATAACAATAACAACAACAACAACAACAACAACAACAATAATAATAATAATAATAAATAAATAAATAAATTCAATAAGGGCCAGCTGAGAACTTATTTACACAATAATTAAAGTATGGAGGATTTGCTCTAAGCAAAGGTTGGAAGGGTTTGAGCAAACAAAGCAGTGACCATGTCATTGCTGTGCCTCAGCAAGACATGTAGCATGATCTTATGAATATTTGCTCTAAAGTAACTTGAGTTTTTTGAGTTAAGGGTGCTGCGGGTTAAACCACAGAGCCTAGGACTTGCCGATCAGAAGGTCGGGGGTTCGAATCGCTGCAACGGGCTGAGCTCCCGTTGCTTGGTCCCTGCTCCTGCCAACCTAGCAATTCAAAAGCACGTCAAAGTGCAAGTAGATAAATAGGTACCGCTCTGGCGGGAAGGTAAACGGTGTTTCTGTATGCTGCTCTGGTTCGCCAGAAGCAGCTTAGTCATGCTGGGCACATGACCCGGAAGCTGTACGCCGGCTCCCTTGGCCAATAAAGCGAGATGAGCGCCGCAACCCCAGAGTTGGCCACAACTGGACCTTATGGTCAGGGGTTCCTTTACCTTTACCCTTAACTTGAGTTCAGTGGAAGTTACTTCCTTGTAAGTGTACCAAGGTTTGCTGCCTAATCTTGATTCATACATTCATCAGGAGATGACACTGAAATAGTCTGGTGGAGAAATGTAATGAGATCCTCCCGTCCACACAGCTTTTGTCCTGTGGCGTGGATTCCACCACATGTTTGCACAGTGGCCTAGTTCATATATTTCATTCCATCCATTTTGAGGCAAAGTCTCATGGAGCAGCAACTAATATGGAAGTCCTTGTGTGGGTTGGAATTTATCTGTGTGGTGGAAAAGAGAGGGGAAGGGCCACAGTGGTAGAGTGCATTGCATGCTGAAGGTCCCAGGTTCAATTTCCAATAGCTCTAGATAAGGCTGGGCGAGATCTATCTCTGAAAATCTGAAGAGCCACTGCCAATCAGTGTAGGCAATACAGTGGTACCTCGGGTTACATACGCTTCAGGTTACACACTCCGCTAGCCCAGAAATAGTGCTTCAGGTTAAGAACTTTGCTTCAGGATAAGAACAGAAATCGGGCTCTGGCAGCACGGCAGCAGCAGGAGGCCCCATTAGCTAAAGTGGTGCTTCAGGTTAATAACAGTTTCAGGTTAAGAACAGACCTCTGGAACGAATTAAGTACTTAACCCGAGGTACCACTGTACTGAGCTAGATGGACCAGTGGCCTGACTCATCATAAAGCAGTTTCCTATGCTCCTGTGAAAGGATAATACTGCCCTCCTGCAGGCTATTTCATTGATGCCCCTGGCTGAATATATAAAATGCAGCTTAGTAAATGGAAGTTATACCCTGACTGGCAAGTTAAAAATGAGCTTATTTTACCATGTCGGTTTCATACAATGAATACAGTTGATGAAATGCAGTCACTTCAGTGGCACCTCCAGGTTTTGAGAGATCCTTGAGTAAGGTGTCCAGAAAGGGCCTTCCTCCCAGGCCTAAGGCACTGGGCTCTGGACAGTTGGCAGATCAGCTTTGCCCTGGGCTTCAAGAGAGATGGCTGACTGAAAAGGCACCCAAATCAGTGCTGCCTCCCTTGAGGCTGCGTCTCTCCATCACGAAAGAGGGAGATGCAGCAGCTGTGAACAAACCTCCTTCAGTGAAAGTGGAGTTGGCTGGTGCACAGCCATGGTGTCTCCCTCTCTTCACAGTGTGAATCCATTTTGTGTGAGGAGGACATCCCATCTCACTTCATTTATCCATTTGATATGTGTAAAACAAAGCAGTCTAGAATGTGAATAGTCCTGTCATAAACTAGTTTATCAGAAAGCTAATATTATGCATCTGTTTTTGTTATAGTTGGCTATTAAGAATGCTAATGTAAACACCACAATATAATGACAGATTAAGTCACACTATGCCAAGCTTCCTTCCAGATTTTTAACTTGATAGAGATCTGCTGGCGGTTCATTTTATGTCATTCTAGATTGCCAGAACATGTTGGAATCTCAAATAATACAATGTCGGTAAACAAGCACACATTATGAAAATTGAGGAAATAATGTCAGAAAGATGCTTGGCAGAAGTGTCTAATCCCTCTCCAGCATACTTCTGCCATGAAAGCTTTCAGTGGAAAGAAAAGGTCTTCCTGCTCAACCATCATTTTCTTTTCAAGGACAACATCCATATTTATTCATTTGGCCATAAAACTTTTATGGAAAATGTTTGGTTTCATTTCCCCACTCGGCAACTTAGTCTGTTGCTGGCTACTGGTTGCAGCTGGCAAGACTGTAATGAGTTTCCCCAAACCCTTTTTTATCTTCCTGTTTGTGACAGATCTGATGCTACATCACATTGGTATCACTTAGCATTGCCCAAACTGCAACAAGTTTGACAAGCAGCCACCAGTGCACCAGCCAATCTTTTAGCCACTCGGGAGACACTTTTCAGGTGCAAACATACTCCACTAAGTACTGTTACAGACTTCTAGACTAAGCTCAGGTTCCATGTGATTAGCAGAAGCATACCTTCTCTTCTCACTACATGTGATAATGTTTGGAGAAACTAAATCCCAGGCCAGGCAGGCAACACAACTACTTCCAACAGCTGCTTCAACCTTCTTTATTAAAGAACTGTACTTGTTTGCAGAGCTAACATTGGAAGTTGCCATTGTGGCTACCTGCTAAGTCCCACATTACCAAGAACCTGCAGTAACCAGCCCTACTGTTCATCTGCATTACTTTTGCCGCCTGCTGCTTCTGTCCTCCAGCAGTAGTTGGTGGGGCAGTGTCAAGTGACACTACTTACCTGGCTTCCTGACACTGAGGTTGCTCCCAGTGACCAAGATGGGTGGAAGAAAGTTGGCAAGGAGATTGGCACAGTGCAGGTGCCCCAGTGCCCTACTGCTGCACCTGCCATGCACTGACTGGGGTCCTCCCTCTCTCTCACAGGGTTGCTGTGCATCCAGAAGCCCACAGAGCAGCTCAGCTTTTGTTCCACCAGCCCAGCTAGAAGATCTAAGAGGAACCATTTTCCTGCTTCCTAGTGGACACCAGATAGCTCTGAAAAAGTATTCCCATTTTATAGGCAATTAAATTGAGTATACAGACACAGCCCAGTTGCTATCTGAACTAAATAAAGCCATTTCATGTACTGAGTTCACTCTTTTCACCACCACCCCCTTTTTAAAAACCCCACATAGGCTAATCTTTACACAGTCATATATTAATTCCACTGATCTTTCTCTCTCCCTATAACCTTTCCATGAACTCTACACTGAATTCTAGGCAATGCATGAAATGCAAAACGGTGCATGCAATTCAAGCCACTTATTAAGAACTTACCAGCTTCACCAGAGGTATTCCTTTCTCTCCCTCTCCCTCTTTGTTCTACAACACAAAGTATGAATCTCAGACTCCGTTCTCCTGTTACCTTAATTGTGATCACTGCAATTTAGGTAATCTTTGAAGTGGGACTCCCTAATCTTCCCCACAATGAGATTTGTGAGTTTCAGGCAACCTCTGAAATTTACAGAACCCCCCAAGGATGAGTTCTTAAAGAGCCCCACTTGAAACATTGTTTTAACTGTGGGGAATTTAAAGTACAAGGCATGTGTGTTTCTGCAAGCCAAACTATTTAAGCAATTTATAAATGGACTCTCCAGCCTATGCTGTGCTGAATAATCTTAACAAGAATTATAATAGGAATAATGATTTCTAGTGTGGTGCAAGTGGGAAGCAATAGCACTGTTTTTTTCCATTTGAAGTTTAACAGCTACATAAAATTCAACAAATTCTCTGAACATCTGTCTGCCATCAGTTAAGTAACAACTGAAGCATTTACCTGATAAAACAGAACAGTGTGATACTTCTGATAGAACTGCACTCCTATTCAAAAGCTTGGTTGGTTTCCTTGGATGGGATAGCTTCATTATTGCTTCTTCTTTAAGTCTTCATTACGTAGTTTCCTTTTTAATCATCTAGTTCTCTGTCAAACTCTTCTCATTTGGACAAGCTCTGAAAACACATATAACTCCTAATAGATTAATAAGAATTCCCTTGTTCAAAACCATCCAGACACAAGGGGTACAAGATAGCTACATTTGCTAGTATTCTTTGCTATCATTTGAGCTTTTTTTGTTGCTAGTTTGAAGTTATTTAGGAACTATTCTTAGATATATTCTAACTGTAATAAGAGAAGTATGGCTGCCATTCAGAATATGCTGTGTGCAAAGAACATGACTCAATAGAAGGTGTCCCATTAGCTTAAATGGAACTGCTGTGTGAAGTATCTACCACCATTTCCCTGATGTCAAATTATATTCTTTGGTCCCTTGGCAGACCAAGGAATATAGGCAAGAGCAGAATAAATGGCAAATAGTGAATTAGTCATCATGGTATTTTATACATACTACAAGGTGAGGTCATTTTTCTCTGTGTGCAAAGAACAATCAAGCAGTTTATGCTCCTGCATAAACTATGAATCCTTACTGCACTTGAGATCATGCTGATTCCCTCACACAGTGTGCATGATTTATTTTAAATAAACTTTAATGACTGCAATCTGTGAAATAATAATATTTCATCAATATCTGCTGGAAGGAATAAGGCGGGCTTTGTGAAAATATAATCGAAACACAATATTATTCACTATTCACTCATGTTGAAATATACAGGTATTCTGTATTGATTTAAATGTGAAGGGATTAATGTTAGTATCCACAAATGAGTTGAAAAATGAATAAAAGCATTTTGGCAAGAAGTTTTTAGCCCATAACAAAGCAACACCTTTCATTAAACAAAAGGATTTAGTCCACTTTACATGCTACTAGAGCATGAATAAAAATATTTTCAAAGCTATGCAAATTGATGCTGAATATGTCTGGCTTATTTCACATTGAAATGTATTTAAAATATTTGTACATTACCATTCACACAAAAGATTTGATATCAATGATATGTATTTAGAGATGAGCAAGTTTCCCACATTCCTTTCATTTATCATTCCATGGAGTTATTCTTCCCTCAATTCTGCTTCACCTAATTCTGGATTAACTATGAGAATGTTCAAAAGCCATTCATGAATTTTATCATAGCTCTAGCATTTTATCTTGCATTGATAGCATGTTGCTCGTCCCATCTTAGCAGCCTCCTGACTCCTTCCCAGCCCATAAACAAAGGAAAGAGGCTGAGGTGCAGCTTCCAGGTATCTGTGAAAGGTCACAACTGAGGGAAGTGGAGGTTATAAGAGAGAGGGAGAAGATGTTGGCGGGAGGTTGCCAGTGAGTGGTTGGAACACGGATGGCTACTTTGCTGGAGTTGACTGCCCTTGTTGTCCTTGAGAGCTACTAGGCCAGGGTTTGTAAATGTCAGGTCCAGATGCCAAGTACATCTATCCAGGCCTGTCTGTTAGGCCCACAGGACTCTCTGTGACCTCTTCCCCGGGCCTCATCCCCTTTTCCTAAACTATACCAGCCTGGCTCTACATCAGCTTTGATTGGTTTTGCTGACCTGGAATGTGCCCTTGAACTTGTCAGGTATGATGGCGTTTCTAAGGTACGGAAGGTACAGAAACCATGACTAGCTTATAGAATCTAACAGGAGTTTTCTCCTGTGTTCTGTGTGGCTGGAAAGTTCTCAAGGGAGCAGAAACGCAACTGGGATGAGCTCAGTGCATTACCTATTTCTCAAGGACAAATTGCCTTCGGACTGTCTATAATTACAAGCTGAAGGGGTCTCATGTTATTCTCTCTTCTCTTTCTTTCTTTCCTTTCTTTGTACTGTTTTTACTTGCTCCGTGTACATAGTATGCTTAAGTTTTATTTGAGAACTACCGGTATATTTTGCTGCAACTGGATTTTAAAGAGTTTTTAGTTCCAGGCATCTGGAATTGCTCCACCAAGCTTATTTTTGCCTTAGTAAAACTTTTACTAATGAAGTTTACAGAGTCTGAATCTTTTTGGAACCACGTGTCATTTTGGAACTATCTACTTTACTACCAATCAAGCAGGCATGCCTCGTGTCGCGTGGGGAACCAACCCTGACGGAACTTTGCTAGTACATCTTGGTTGCCTGGATGAAAGGTCAAGGTGTGGGAGTGTAGAAAAATCTGGTTTTTTTGCATGGCCAGAGTGCAAAGGTAAACCACTCAGACAGTTGCTTCCAATCAGTGTTGGTAGTGCTGAACAAAGATGGGCTGATAATCTGAATTGTAATAGGGCACCTTCCTCTGTTCCTAGGGCTTCCTGGAACAGTCCTGAACAGCTGAGAACAGCTTGGTGTAAAATGACCACCTCCTCTTTGCTCTGACTCCTTTGTAGATGAGAAAAAGCAGTCAAGTTATGCAAGAAGAAAGAAAATGCAGCCACGTATGACAAAGAAAGATAATACTTCAGAGTGCTTTGCAGCAATTTAGAAGCCCAGAACCATAACTGGAAACAATTACTGTAGACCCTGCAAAATAAGTAGAAGTCACCATAATATGTGGCAGAGCAGAACTGCCAAGCTAATAATAAAGCCTGCAAAACCCACCTTTTAAAAAATGACAACAATGGTAAACAGATTTTAAATCTTCTTTAAATAATGTATGTGAGCAAACTATAGCGTTATTACAGCTGGCTGCTCAGCATAAATTAATTTGCTTTTCATCTGAGCAGATAAAGAAAAGTTTTGTTGTGCTCTGAATTTTTAAAAGGCTTCTTCAAGCTGACAAAGAAAGATGCCTTTTTGACAGTGAAAATGACTTAAAATACTAGTGATAGCTCCAGAGTTATTACTAGAGGATTTTTAATTTGTTCTCTTCATAAATGTTTCATGGCTGACTTTAATTTCATTTTGTCTGAATCCATATGGAGACAGGCTGAGTTTCAAAAACTTCCATTTCTGAGAAGAAAATTAAAAAAAGGAAACTGTTTGCCTCTGCAACTTGAATCAGCTTGTTTTAGACTTTCAAAATTAAGTAAATTGTATTTTAAATATTTTAGATTTGCATTTTGTATTGTTGACATAGAATTTGGCATCAGGCCATGTAAAATGCATGCTGCAATAATCATTGCTTTTGAGTTTGCCTAAAGGAAATTAGCACATCCAAAATCCAATTTAATGGTCTGATATCATTTAAATTATTTAACAGGCCCATAAAGAAAACTGTTCATATGGAGAATGGAAGGATGAAGCTTTCAATCATTCTTTATTCCCAAGATATTAATATGTTGTAGTGAACTGTTAAAAGAGGAAAAGTTATTTCCTGTTATTTGAATAAGTTCTAAACTAAACAAAAGCACCAAACTGAAGGTAAACAATTAGTATTAAAAAGCAGGCTTTGCACAATATACAAGTTACCTATTTTATGCATTTAAATTCATGTGTCCTGCTATGGCAAAGCAATCTTTATGTGATAATATGTTTGCATATTCAGATTATCCTTTTCAGCCAATTCATATGGAAGAGTGTTGTGGGAGTGGGGGTGACATATACAGATTTCACATTACTGTATGCTGTGCAGCACACATTTCCAGATAAGACTTGTTTTTCTGGCCCATACTAAAGATTAAGTTAGTTTAGCAAACTGTCTAGTGTGTTGCCAGCCGCATACGTCTTCAAGACATGGTGATGGCAGTGTTCCCTTGTTGTTTGTCCCCAGTGCCAAGTAATCAGAAATGTACTTCTTTTGAGAATCCATTTTCTCTATCATGGAGGGTGGGGAATAATAATGATAGTAGTAGTAGTAGTAGTAGTAATTTACAGACTTTCCTTCTCTTTTAAAGCTATCTAAGCTAACAGCCGCTTTAGCTATGGTGGCGATTTGTGCATCATGAAACACATCAACAAAAAAGAATGCAGATTTTATGCAGCTGATTTATATACAGTGGTACCTCTGATTAAGAACTTAATTTGTTCTGGAGGTCTGTTCTTAACCTGAAACCATTCTTAACCTGAGGTACGACCTTAGCTAATGGGGCCTGCCGCCGCAGTGCCACCGCATGATTACTGTTCTCATCCTGAGGTAAAGTTCTTAACTCGAGGTACTACTTCCGGGTTAGCGGAGTCTGTAACCTGAAACATTTGTAACCCATGGGACCAATGTACTGTAATTGATATAGGAATCTACATCTTGATATAGAGATGCAATACATCTTACCATAGTGGACAAGATTATGACCAGGTGACGTGTGTGCCTGCTGTAAAGATGGTGTGTGTGTGTGTGTGTGTGTGTGTGAACTCTAAGGGGTTTCAAGGTAATTCCTATCGCTTCTTAACAGTTAGTGATCTTTAAACCAGACCTATACCAGACAGACTTTCAAACTGAGGATTTCTCCAAGTAGAGGATGATCCTCTACAAAGTTGGACCACCCTAGTCCATCCTAGCTATAGCATGCACTGTGAGAAGGAGTGGAGGCATGCTAATCATAACCTCTGCCTTCTTTTTGCTACTATTAAGTGCATAACTTGATTTCCTGGCTGCCTCCACAAAACTACCCATTCATCTCTGTGCTGACTAGTGCAGTAAGGCAATGGGGCATAGTACGAATAGCAAGCCCTCAGACAAAGTTAAAAGCCAAACCAATTTTATCTTTTCCTACATGTTTTTAAGGCAACTATTTAAACACTTGTTGTAAAGTTGTTCTCTCTCTCTTTTTGGGGGAGGGGGAGGACTTATTTTTAAACAGTTTGATGTAAAAGCAAAGGAAAATAACATAGGAAAATGTATCCAGATAGGCCTAGTCTAGATGATGTCCCCATTCAAGTCAATACGTCACAGGAAAACAGTTTCAATGTAAAACAGCCCTCTCAGTGTTCAGCTTCAAGTATTGCTGGTGTCTGGATTAGCTGCAGCCCTCTAGTCCCTTCTGATTTCGCGACTCTTCTATTTTTAACAGCACTCCAACCTCTTTTTGACAGCTTTACTTATATACATTATTTCCACTCCCGCTCTCAACCTCTTGGCCTCTTAGGTTAAATTAGACTCCCTTGGTTCTATTTGAGTTTTTATTTTCCTTAATTTATTTGGTTTCTTTTATTCTCTGTGTTTTATTTTCACCTTAGCAATCAAATTCCTGAGCTTTACTCTTGATCAACCTGTGACTTTTTGAACCTCCTGGTCAGAGCAGCTTCTGAAATGAAAAGCAACAATTTTACAACAAAGAACAGATCATAAAGTGGTGGCCAATTATGTTCTTTCGCAGTCGTAAAATACCTTGAAATGATTAATTACATAAGTTATCAGTTTTATGAAGCACTTTCTTGCAATTGTCCTGAAACTACTGAAAATCTGTTTTATTGGGTAACTCAGAGTTTGGTGTAAATGGCCAGAATCCAAAGAGCTATTTTATGAGTGTGCTCAAGGACATTTTTGTACTCAGTAGAAATCTGTAGACTTTTCCGCTTTGAATAACAAACTCCTGTGCCACAATACAAAATGCTTTGGACAGGCCCCCTATAAAAGTTGCATAGGAGGCTTCTCTTTACGAAAAAATACAGCACCACTTTGGGCATGAAATAAGTGAATGTTTGTTTGCTTCTAGGCCCATGATCGATGGCTAGTAGTCACAATGGCTATTTTTTTACCATCATTGTCAGAGACAGCCTGCTTCTGAGTAACAAGTTGCGTGTCAAGGTCCCCAGGTCCACCCCAATAACTCACACATCACACAGAATTTTTGTTTAAGGTTTTTGGCATAATTTTGGCCACAACTTTATTAAAATACAAATTTGTGAGTGGTTGCTTAGGCATTGGTTGCGGCTATCTGCCCCCACCATGGGGGACAGACTGACATTCCGCACGATGCGAAAGTCAGAATGGGGGAATACACTTGGGGGTTACGCGGAGCAGGGAACCTGCCCTCACCCCAAATGCAACCAGGCATTGGTTGCGACTATCTGCCCCCACCATGGGGGACAGACTGACATTCCGCACGATGCGAAAGTCAGAATGGGGGAATACACTTGGGGGTTACGCGGAGCAGGGAACCTGCCCTCACCCCAAATGCAACCAGGAGCTCATTGCTATGGCCCGAGCCCCCTTGACAGAGTGGACAAGCAATAGTTAGCCCCCAATTCCTTTAACGGAATCCCTTGCAGCAGCAGCATTAGAGGGGCAGGCACAGCCAATCCATGCCCCTCAACCAACCAAACCATAAACCAATGCCTAACCGCAACCTTACAAGTTGTGATGATTTGCTACGCAGTAGGCAAAAACCAAATGGCCCCAGCCAATCAGCCAGATGGACAAAATTCCTACCAGGCCCCGCTCCAAAGCAGACGACCCCATGACAGGCATAGCAAGGTCAAAGCGAACAACCCTATTCTAGGGAGGGAGGGGAGGGACGGGCAATCCGCTGCACAGGCGAAAAGAGGAAGCCCTAGCCTCGTGCAAGGAGTTTTAGCATTTCTGGCTGTCAATCAATAAATGGCAACATTAATTTCTTCCCAACAACAAGGGAAGCCCCAATCGCATCAGTGGCCAACGATCAATTAGCCCGCCCCCAACTTTGGAGTGTCCTGGTGGCCCCCACCGCAACACGTGCTCTCCATGAAGGAGAACACGCTAAACCACAGGAAGGGAGCGTGTTCTTGCACTGTCTAGCTTGCAGGCTTCCCATCAACATCTGATTGCAAGAACAGAATGCTAGTCTAGATGCTTAACTGGCCTAACTGGCTGGTGCAGCTCCCTGAGACATGGAAAATCTTTCTGCTCACAGCCATTGGAAATTGGTGGGATTCTCAGACAATTGTGAGAATCGGTGGGATTGCCCATAAATAGCCAATCATTGCTTTTGTTGGGCACAGGGCACTTGTAATTACCTAGACTAGGTAAAGTATGCACGAATAAGCATTTATTAGTGGGGGCAAAAAATAGAAAAATACTTTATATTAGGGGAATATCCTTTGTAAAAATGTGAATATTGGGACAAATAGCATACAATACAGCATATATTTTGAGATATGTATGCTAAAATACTGTGAATTTTCATAGGTTTTTTATTGTACTGAAAAATTAAGACTGGAAAAATAAGAAACTGAGAGAAGCTTAGCCATCTTAGGCTGGATCTAGATGCATGAAAGAAGCATTTCAGTTAAACACACTGTAAACTTTGTAGGAGAAATCAGGTTGGCAAAATAGAACTCCACAGTGCCATCTGGTGTCAGAGTGTTGTGAGAAGGAGAACTTTTTCTTTGCCAATGTAGCTGAGTCCCCAGAGAGACATCCTTAGAGTCATAATGGAAAGTGGGCTATATTAGGAACAACAAAAGAATGTAAACATAGAGATTATTGGCACCAACAAATGAAGAAAATGGGAAGGGATGTTGGAAATACTATTACCTCGGCTTCTAGAAGCACTGTTCATGTAATGTTCATGAATTACTGAGCAGAAGATTCTCCCCTTTCTTTGGGATTAAGGCTGCAGTTGAGCTGCAGTGGTGCAAGTCATTATTTGAGCCATTCCAGCTTATACTGATCCTTAGGACTGGGCTATCCGGTGGGCTGTATCATCTGTTGTGGAAGGAGCTACAGATGGGCTTGTTCAAAATACCAAGTTAGATACAGTGCAAGATCAGTTGTTTTGAAGGTTGAAACACTGAAATGACTAAGGTGCTTAAATACAATCTGATTAAATGCAAATATTAATTTGATTATAGGTAGGGGTAAATGCTCAATAAACAAGGAAATGGAATGCATTGGGTTGTATCAGATTAGGTCATAGTCGGTGGTCTTGCTAATCCTTACTAACTTGAAATCCATAGATTTCAAAGGGTCTCCTCTAAGTATAACTTGGACAGATGCAGCCCGTTGGCTGGAATCTTGCTCTGTTAAAATTAATGGCAATTGGTTATTGTCATTAATTGTCAATAGTTATTGCTGTTAGTTAGAACATGACTAAAGTGGTGCTTCAGGTTAAGAACAGTTTCAGGTTAAGAACAGACCTCCAGAATGAATTAAGTACTTAACCCGAGGTACCACTGTATAGAGTTCCACCAGCAACATTACTGGGGACCATTCTGTCATGTGAGTGTGAACTGGCATGACCAAAAAGGCATAGATTGACCACCTAACTTGACGCACCAATCACCACACTATTCTTCAAGTGTCATTGAATCAAAAGGTGCAAATCCAAATGAGAGCGACTGAAGAGATATTCACTCATTTGGCAAGCAATATATGGTTTTGAAAATACTGCATTGCATCATCATCCAACTGAGTTCAGGAAATCAAAACTTTTAAATAAAAAGTTTCACTTTGAATTTAAAAGTTTGTTTTAGAAACCCTGTGGATAATTTAATGTAGCTAAAGCATGCAACAATTCCCTCCTCTCCCCTTAAGTTGGAAATAGAATAATTGGAAAGATTTCTGTCAGTATGAGATGTTTGTGCTAATGCACGGTCATTTACTTCCGCACCACCTGCTGTTATCAACTTGCATAGTATGTGTCTTATCCTAGACGTTCTTCTGTGTTTGACTGTTCCTAAAATGTGCTACACATTCTGGATAAAAATGACCAATTTGACAGGATTGTGTTTGGAGCTCATATATGATTTGCTTTGTGATATATAGAGAAAATGAACTTCACCACATGGCAAGCCTTGGCACAAACACTGAGGAAGTAGAGCACCCTTTTTCCAGTCTTGCTTCAATTCAGTTGGCATTGTTCAGAAGAGGGGGCTGCAGCTCAGTTGTAGAGCATCAGCCTTGCATTCAGAAAGTCTCTGTCTCTAGGTAAGACTGGGAATGTCCCCAGTCTGAAACCCAGGAAAACTGCTGCCAGTCAGTACTCAGTAGAACCCCATAGGAACCAACCTGAAGCCTGCAATCATCATTTGAGACCCCTCTTCTTGTGCCGCCTTCATGAGAGGTCGAGAGGGTGGCAACATGAGATCAGGCCTTATCTGTGGAGGCTTCCCACTTGTGAAATGCTCTCGCCAGGGAGACTGGCCTGATGCCTTCACATTATCTTTAGGTGCAAAGCAAAAAAATAAAATAAAATCCTTTTCTTCCAGACCTTTGACTAATTAAACAATCTTTGTTGTTGTTTAGTCATTTAGTCGTGTCTGAATCTTTGTGACCCCATGGACCAGAGCACGCCAGGCACTCCTGTCTTTCACTGCCTCCCGCAGTTTGGTCAAACTCATGCTGGTAGCTTCGAGAACACTGTCCAACCATCTCGTTCTCTGTCGTCCCCTTCTCCTTGTGCCCTCCATCTTTCCCAACATCTGGGTCTTTTCCAGGGAGGCTTCTCTTCTCATGAGGTGGCCAAAGTATAGGAGCCTCAGCTTCAGGATCTGTCCTTCCGGTGAGCACTCAGGGCTGATTTCCTTCAGAATGGATAGGTTTGATCTTCTTGTAGTCCACGGGACTCTCAAGAGTCTCTTCCAGCACCATAATTCAAAAGCATCAATTCTTCAGTGATCAGCCTTCTTTATGGTCCAGCTCTCACTTCCATACATCACTACTGGGAAAACCATAGCTTTAACATTAAACAATCTAGGACCTTTTAAACTATGGGGCAGTATTATTTTCCCATTTATTACTATGTTGTGTATTTTTTGTGCTATTATTTTTTTGTACCACCCTATGATCCTCAAATGAAGGGCAGCATAGAAATTTAGGAAATAAATAAATAATAGCTTTGATCTGTTTACAAACAATTGGACGCACAAAAGTGACTATACTAAAGAATGACAAGTAGATCAAAATGGCAATTTTCATCCCTTTTTATTAATACCCATTACATGCTACTCAGACATACTCTATGGAAATACATTCATAGCGCTGCTGAGACCAACTGACCTATTCCACAGATACTAATTTACTTGCTGTGATCTTTGGTGTTCTGCCAGACATATGAAGAACCATGCATGAATCATGAGTGTCCAGCTCCACCCCATAGTTTGAAGCACAGCCACCTACATGTTGCATGCCTCTCAGGTATCCTACATGCTATTTTGTGTTATGAGTATCTGTGGAGCCCTTTTTGGACACCCACTAGGGGTACAATGAACACATGTTGGGAGAAGTGATCTCATGGTGACAGGCTCCACATCTGATCTATGCAGAACTTGCAGATAGCCCCATACACCCAGCACAATAGTATCGCTACATTTTCATGAAGATCTGTGAATTGTGAATTGGGAGCCGGCCTTCCAGAATTTCACTACTTGCCCCACATATGTCTGTTTAACCCCAAAGGATCTCTGAAAAGCAATTCCTTTAGAAAGATGTTTAACTGGGTGCTTCTTGCACTGGGACAAAGCGTGTTCTCACTAAAGGAGAGCACGTGTTGCGGATGGGGCCAGGCAAAGCACCCCGTAGTTGCCAGGCAGGATAGATTGAAGGGGCCTGGCTTGGATAGGTGGTTGGTGTTGCTGGTGTAAATTTAATGTTGCCAATTTGGGGGTGGGAACAGAGGTCATTTAAACAAGGTTCACAGCAAGCTGCTTTCTCTTTCGCTGTGAGCACCGGATCACCCGCCCGCCCTCCCTTGTTTGGGCTTGTGCTTTGACCTTGCTATGCCTGTCATGGGGTCGTCCGCCTTGGTGCGGGAGCCTGGTAGGAATTTTTCCATTTGGCTGATTAGTGTGTGCCAATTGGTTTTTGTCTACTGCATAGCAAATCGTCACAACTTGTAAGGTTGGCGGTTAGGCATTGGTTTAAATTGGTTGGTGGAGGGGTATGGATTGGCTGTGCCGGCCCCTCCAATGCTGCTGCTGCATGGGAATTCCATTAAAGGAATTCAGGGGCTTACCATCCTTTCGTCCAAACCCCTGGAATCGGGTTTAGGCCGCGTAAGCCCCTGGGAGCAAGCGGGGAGAAGCTGAGGGTCTGTGCCGCAGCGCCAGTTATCCCTGATCTTGTTCCTCCACACTGGCTTTCGCTGGAATCCAGGAGTCAGTGCTGTCCCCCAAGGCGGGGGGGGGGGGCAGATAGTCATAACCAATGCCTAAGCAACCACTCACAATTTATATGTTTAATAAAGTTGTGGCCAAAATTATGCCAAAAAACTTAAACAAAAAATTTATGAGTGATATGTGAATTATTGGGGTAGGGGTGTTTTGGGGGACCTCAGCACGCAAAAGTTTTTGTCTTGAACAGCATTTCAGGTGACTGTGATGCAGCTATTTTGCTGTTGGGAGGGTTTCAATAGTGCAATGGAAAAAAACCCCAACATGTTTCCTAGAATGTTAATGAACATTTGTGTGTGTGTGTGTGTGTGTGTGTGTGTGTGTGTGTGTGTGCAGTTTGTGACCAAATATGCATATGTAAAGTTATTTTGTCAACTTCTAATAGCAACCTTTCTCATTAGTCTTGTTTACATCTTCAAGTTTCTCACAAAAATATGCTAGGTTCTGTGAAGCAAATCAAGGCAAGCCTAACATCTGTTTTTATGTTTGTAAGACAGCGTAAGCCCTTTGGGACGAAAGGAGAATCTTCTCCACAGTTCAAAACTCTTGTGAACAGTTTGATCTAATTTTATCATATGATTGGGGATTGTGAAACACTAGGAACCCTTTTCTGCGCCTGTAAGGAGCAGAGATGTAATGAGATGCGTTGAATACACTGTTGGGAGCACCGACTGGAAAGCAAATCAGCTAACTACATTCCTCACTAGAGTTTTCAAATGTATCTTCCCAGTGATTGATCTCGGTCTTCCTGTCATTTCCCTTTCTACTGCTTTCATCAGAAAATACCAAAAAAAGAGTTTGGGAGTATTTCCCCCTAGACTGTTGAAATCTTGCATGAATCTTATATTCAGTGTTGGAAATGTACCACAACCTTCAATCAATATTTTCAAAGCTATATAATTGACATATTCCTTGGTGTACTTCAGAATTTCACATTTTAATAGAAAGAAGATGAAAAACCTTAGTTTGCATATTTCTTGTTCTGGTGTGTAGTACATTTCCTAAGTGAAACTTGATATTAAGACTAAAAATAGTACCAGAAAATTCATTGGCATAGGTACCCATGGGAATATGCACTAATTACTAGAAGGCGAATCAATGTATATGATGGCCTTAGCATTTTTGATTCTCAGTTTTCCAGTTCTATGACAGCGTAAGATTTAAATATAGATCACTTAAAGCTAAGTAGTATCACAAATAGAACAGCAAGAAGTTTGCTTGCTTGTTTGTTTTTTAAAAAGGTATTCTAAAACATGTGTTGCCATGAAGAAATTTGCAAATATGTATGAGAGTCAGTCTCTTGATACATTTCATATTTTATGTCAGCCAGTTACAGAAGACTACGGTAAGAAAATTGATTCTGAAACTTACAGATACTGAACCTTAAAAGCTAAAAAATAAATAACCCAGAACACATGAAAAGGGGAAATCTAGAAGCTCCAACTATTTTAATTTGGAGCATACTAGCACTTGTAATAATATTACTGATTCTGTTGTGAAGTGTGTCTGCATACTTTACTTTTAAAAATATGGTCATGTATATATTTTATTTGTAGGGGAAAGATACTAGTGACAAATGTACATTTTTCATGATTACATCCAGAGAACAACCAACAAATTTTAAAATATCATCATATCAAATTAAGGATGAAATTCTATGGTCCCTGGAAGGATAACCCAGGGGTCCTGAGCATGCTCTAAAATAATTGTATACCATATGACGAGCTTTTAGGATAGTGGGTCCTTGTAGACAATTTATATCTACAAAGTAACAATTCTTAATATTTCTGTTCTTAAATTGTTTTAACAGTTTTTCTTTTCTTTTTTTAAAAAATGTGCATTTCTTTGTTGCCCTGGCCTCCTTCAGGATCTTATCACCATTATTAGAATGTTATATCATTTTGAATGAGACGATGCATGGGAATGTTAAGTATGGATTAACTGAATAGTGTTTCTTGGTGGGAACTTGAGGAATACATTGTATTAAAAGGCAGACTAGAAGGCAGCAGAGTCAGTTAAACTGTCATGGTTCTCTATTGCTCCCACCTCCAGAAAGAAGACTCAAAACAACTTATTAAATGGTTTTAAATGATTATATTTTTTTCAAATATAATACAAATTAGAGGATCTGCCAATTAACCATTAACTAGGTGTGGGCAGAGGGATATTAATGATTGCATATGATGAACACATCCCTCACCCCATTATTTACTTCCCAGCCATGGATTGGGAGAAGGTCTCCCTCCTTGCTAAGTGAGCCATGGGTAAGTGGAGTCTAACCCCACTATCCAGTGTTCACCAAGGTGTGCAGGATAGTCCCCAAGGGAATCCGAAATTACCCCTAGCCCCCAGCCTCCTTACCCACATAATGTTTCATGCCCCTTCAATGTAAAACTTTGATATGCTATTTGCCCTCATTTTCAAAACTCTGCTCTTGATTCCTGGTCCGTTCCTTCACTTTAATCACAGATGTGTCTCATGACATAACTGCATGTGACCCTAACTGTGTCACTTGCAAGCACATTGTTATTGCTAGAGTGGAGGTAAGTGTTAACCTCCCGGCATGTTGTGATCCCAGTAAAAATATTTCTCAGTGGTTTAGCATAGAGTTTCTTTGAGGGAAATATTGGGGAGAAGAAAGATGAGAGTTGATAGTCTGTTGGGGAATGCCATCAGAAAATATGGTGATGCAAGAGAAGGATGCTGAAATGGATTTTTGAGCCAAATTTATGCATATTTTAGAGCTTTGATCATGACACTGAATCAATGCCTCAGTCTTAAATCTTCCGTGTGCTGAATGTTCTGGAATCCCCGTACCTATTAATCAGCATCTAGGAAAAAAATGAATACTTGTTCTAGCTAACCAAATAATGCTGTCTTTTATTGATGTTGCCTTCTTAACTGTAGATCTCCCAGACATCTGCAAATTGCCATAGGTCCACTGTAAATTTTAAGCATTGCTAAAAACCACTTGACGGTATATTGAATCTGTCAGCTTCAGTTGTAAGAGACAAAAGGAAGAATTGAATGCAGCACTGAGCATTCCTGCTTCGTGTTGTCATTCAGTGAGATGAGGCTTACTAGAAAACACAATCAAGGGTAAATAATCATGCAATAATATTCACTGTTTATATTTGTTTTGAGTACCCAGGACAGGAATATATGAAATGCAAAACAGATCAAGATGGTTGTTTATAAATGAAATATGGAAAAATGAACCAACAACCTGAAATCCTTTCCTTACTGCTTCATTATTCTTTGTCATCCAGTTAGAATTTGACCTCTCAAGCAGTGTAATTCTTTGCATGCCTACTTAGAAGTACCTCCCATTATGTTATATAAGAATGGCTTATAAGTAAGAGTTTCAGTTTCTTTTTTCTCCTATCCCGGACAACTTAATCTCTTTTACAGAGTAGCTCTCAAACAGTGTGTGTGATGGGAGTCGGGATGGCAACATGGCATTTCTTAGGGACTTCCCCCGCCCCAAGGAATGATAGATTTATAAGTGCTTAGAATGCCCCATGGGAGCAGACCTTCACTGAACCATGGGATGACTTCATCCCTCCTTACTATCTGTATGTGGCTCTTATCTACGTTCTCTGTCTCACCCGGCATCCCAGTCCACAGCCAGTCCAGGAGATACCTGAATCCTCATTTTAAAAAACCACTATGATGCCATATAAGGGATGCCATATGTGATTGTGGCCTCAGTTTTGATTTTATATTTGCCCCAGGTTTTTAACAATTGAAGGGAGATTAAGTTTTGTTTCAAGACCTCTCCCCTTTCCCTCTTTGATGTCCACATCAGATTTGCAAGGGGGTGGTCAGTAAATAGCTTTTCAAGTTGATATCTTCCTCTTCCTTCTGAGATAGCCATAGCTTCAACCATGTTAGCTGTGCAGTTTCACAATACAAAGCTAGGCTAAGAACACAAAGTCTCCTTTCTGCTTTGATGTTTGCATAATAATGCTGTCAATAGTGGGGCACTTATCTTGCCAAAGAAAGTTTCCCAAGCTTTTCTGCAAGGTTTTTAATTCTCTCAAGTCCACAAACAGGAATAAAATGATGAACAAAAACAAAAGTCTTGGCAAACCATCATTTTATGCTAATCCTTGCAAACCACTATAACTTTAACTTGCTTGGTCTATCTACACAGTTAGGTCCCATCCCAGGGATTCTAGTAGATGAAATACCTGGGCCACAGATATTCTTGGATTTTCCAAAGATCACATTATATCATCTGTATACAGCAATATCTTAATTTTGCCGTTTCTCTTTTTGCTCCCTGTATCTGTGGATCACTTCAAATTGTGCAACCTAAGGGCACAGCCTATTACTAAAGCAAATAATAATGGTGATATAGGACCGCCTTTTATTTTTTTCTGTCCTTAGCTGCAATTCTCTTGTCAGTTATTTATTTATTTAATTTGTATACCTCCCTATACCTGTTGGGATTTCAGTTCCCACCAGCTGCAAGGAAGCAGCTACATTGTTGACATCATGTGATGTCTATGAGCGTGAGACAGGAAGTCTCAGCCAGTTCTCAGTGTAACCGGGTGGAGTTACTGAGTGTTGTTTCTTCCGCTTCTGGATAGAAGCTGAGTCGAGTCAGAGACTCTTGTACTGTACTGTTCAGGAGAGCACACATGTTTTGTACAGTCTTAATAAAGTAGCAGTAGACTACGGACTGCCTCTTTCTTCTGTGATGTGATGCCAGGAGGAAGTGAGTGTGCTCCTCTCAGAAGGGAGGGGTTACTTATCAACGGTCTCTCTGGACTGACAGAGGATTCCAGCTTGGCACCTTTCCTGGGCGGGCGTTTTTCCAACAATACCCACAGGTCTCAGGGAGGTTCACAGGGTAAAATTACAACATAAAAACATGAATAAAAATGAAAGCAACCGAATAACTCCATGCCAACACATTTATTTTTAAGGGCATCAGTTGTCAATCAGGCAAAGGCCTAGTTAAAGATAAAGTGTTGACCATTGATTGAGTGAGTAGGGTTTTTAAACTGAAGTTGCTCAAATTCAAAATCATTACACTACTTACTACTTTCATATGCTGAGGTCCAGTAGCATTTGTGAGTGGTTCATGAGCCATGCAGCCAGCCACCATTGGAAGTTCATTAATACCTAAAAATCCTCTGTGGTCAATAACAGCATCCCTCTTCACTCTGGTCAATTGCAGCATACCCCTTCATCTAGAATTTCCCTACCTACATTATCATTGCTTTGGGAAAGCTAACATGAAATATTATTTTTTCTTACTGAGGGGTGTTATTTTGCCCACCTTCACCCCTTGAACTTCCCAAACAGGTTAAAACAGGATTCACACCATCAGCCTCCATCTGAATAAAGAAGAATAATTCTAGTACTAGCAGTGATGGAAGATTTCTGTGATCAAAACCATTCCTTTGACTTTCATCAGGGAGAGCTGAAGACATGGCACATAAAAACAAAATATGGGGATTTCTATCTTGCAGCAATAATCTGATAACTCACAGGTGGGATTTCATCCAAAGCTGTCTTTAGAGCAGAAGCCTTTGGAAAAGGCTTTCTCTGCAGGTGGCAAGGTTCATTTTGTAGAGTAGCCATTTGAGTCATGTTTCACTAAACAGTGCCTTTAGTTGCCCAACATAAATCTCTTTAGTAGTGAAGTTGTCACATGTGACAAAACTATCTCAGGCCATGTAGTATAAATCAGCAATTTTTTTTGCAGAAAACTTCAGAACTGAAAGATATGTAATGTTTGTTCTGTATCCATCCCTGTGATCATGGTCAAGCATACAATTTCTTCTGGGCATCGTGGAATTTGTACTTTTTCATGAACTGAATCCCATCGGCCTCAGCCTATTAGAAGTCATGTGCTTTCCGCTGGCCCCCTTACATTGCTTCCTAAATCAAATCAGGAGAATGCTTGCTTCTTTGCAAATGATAGGTTTTCTTGCTTGGTAAGGAAGAGACTAGCAGGAGAGGGTTAGGGCAAAGGCTAGGATAAACATTTTGAGCAGGACCCAAACTCAAAGAGGTCTATCTCAAGGTGAAACTTAATGGAAGAGGCTGAAGTTGGCATGGGGGTAGTTTGCCTTATGAATTTCTCTTGATTCAGAGTTTATCTCATCCCTAGATATAAATGGTATGAAAGCTAAGGCTGGTAGAATGTTGGCATCTGATGCCCAAAACCAGTGCCCATACATGAGCAATGCAATTTCAGAAATTACATAGCATATGCAAACCATCTCCAAAACTTCCTGCCGATGTCGGTATATTTTCTCTATACTCTTCACTGCCATGTAAGACTTTTCTAGTTCAAAGTCTTTGGGGACTCTTTGAGTTTCCAGTTATACAACAGATTTGTTCATACTATCGTAAATTCTTCTGGAAATGCAGTTACGGTGCAGGCAGTGCTAAAATACACAAGGTGCTAATGAGCTTTCTTCAAACAACACAATTTATTGAAGTCACTTAATACTGTTTTTCTTTTTTTAAGCATCAGGAGTTTCCCACAAATATAAGGCAGTAGTATAATTTGTTTCTCTTGTTTTTCAACTTTTCACTTCAAATTGAAAACATAAGCACTGCATTAAAGAGAATGGCACTAATTTATTTCCATCAAATGTTCACATATTTAAGGATTAGTTTGTAATCCAAAACAAACAAATTAAAAGGGAAAGAAAGAAATTGTTTTCTTTCCAAGGAAACGTGCATTCTTATAAACCACAACCTTAGAAATGAGTGTTTTGTTTCAAGTGGAAGAGCCTTCCAATGCACATTTAATTTATGTACCATGCCAAAATATATTTCCTAGAATCAAAGAATGGTCGAGTTGGAAGGTTTCCCAAGGGTCATCCAGCCCAACCCCCTGCAATTCAGGAATCTCAACAAAATCATCCATGACAGATGGCCATCTAACCTCTGCCTAAAATCCTCTAAGGAAGGAGAGTCCACAACCTCCTAAGGGAGACTGTTCCACTGTCCAAC
Organism: Podarcis melisellensis; assembly: GCF_964234715.1. NCBI lineage: Eukaryota > Metazoa > Chordata > Lepidosauria > Squamata > Lacertidae > Podarcis > Podarcis melisellensis. The sequence goes on from NC_138541.1 coordinate 33,504,590, forward strand.
ACGCATTACTGTCAGAAAGTTCAGAATCTCCTTTCTTTTAACTTGAAGCCATTGGTTCAGGTCCTACACTCCAGAGCAGGAGAAAACAAGTTTGCTCCTTCTTGCATGTGAAAGCCCTTTAGCTGTTTGAAAATGGCTATCTTATATCACCTCAGTCTCCTCTTTTCCAGACTCTTCCCCCACCCCACTTGTGATTCCTTAGGAAACTCCTCTCATGTCTCAGCAAATAATGGGTGTGGTATCCATCATTGAGACCTCTGTCATTGCATGGCTTCACAGCTGTCAATCTATTGAAGATCAAGTATGCAATAACAATGACCTTCAACTGCAAGGAGACGTTTAACAGGAGAGACACTATGCACAAACACACATTTTCTCTCTATGTGCTTTGTTCCCTTCTCTTGGTCATCACTCTCAATTGCTCAAATACTCTCTTTGTATTTTGTTCTTATTTCTTTACCACTTTCAGATAATATCTCATTAATTTGTGATATCTTTCTCTATTTCTGCATCTTCCGTTCAATCTATGCATGTCCATTATTCCCTTTCTTTCCTATTGGCTCAGTTTATGTGCAGGGTTACAAGATTGGGCTTCAGGCTGTGGCTGGTTGTATTTTACACTGCTGCTGATGCCTGTATGTATGGTTCTGATAGCTTTGATGCCAGGAAGCCATCAGAGGGAGTGCAGGCACAGGGAACAAGCTTCTTGCCCCTAGGTCGGGGATCTTCTGGGTAGGAAAGGGGGGAAATACTCATGCATGTCCTATAGAAGCCTCTGTGTATATGGCTGCAGACATACTTCTCAGCAGATGTTTGTGATGTGCAAGAGAATGTATGTCCATCATAGGCTCATTTCTTAAGTTCAGTTGTCTCCATGTTCACACCAATCTGCATTTTTTAAAATAAAAACTAAAAAGTCCTAATGAACATTTATCATTTCAGTGTGGATTTCTCCTTATGTACACATTTTTATATGCATTTTTACCTAATATACACATTTTGAGAAGAAATGTTCCCTGATACAATGTATTTTAATGTTATTTTCACTAATAGATGCATACTATACCCTGGTATATGCATTTTTGTATGCATTATTCATCTGAAGAACTGCATTGCAAAATTCAGAGAAGTGCTGATTTTAAAGGATGGACATGTTTTATGTTGTATATTGTTTTGTAAAGGGTTAATTAGATAAGTTCACTTTCAAAGTAAGCTGAATTGACTTTCTCCATCATCCCTACTCTAAACCCCCCTTTGCCCTAGCTGTGTCTTTACCTGTCCCACACCTGACCTCATATATGACATCAAGTGTAGAGCAATTGGATACAGCTTGGCCTGGTGGGCCTAATTAGGAATATGAGCCAGAGGTTTCCCCACCACTAACCTAGATCATGGATTGCTCTTCTGGAACCCATTTTAGCAGACACCTGGCGCTTCATGAGTTGGTATTGTTTTCCACTGAGAATTCTGTATTTGTTTTAACAATAGGGTTTGTTTGATTGTTAGCTGTCTTGGGTGGATGGTGTGCCTAAAGACCATAAAAGATCAAAATTATATTAATTAATAAATAAAATAAATAAGTGCCATGATACTGGGGGAGGGGCACAGTATTACAGTGGAGCAGTTAACTGAAAAAGGAAAGCAAGAAAAGTGACACATCTGTGTTTGGAGAAATAAATGTTTGTCTTTTATTTCCCTCTCCCTGATATTGAGGCATATGGAGATATAGATCAATATACATACAGATATATCTGCAGGAGAGATCATGCAGTAAGATAATACGAGCTGCTTGAAACTGTTAGCTCAGAAGGCAGTGGACTCTCCTTCACTGGAGGTTTTTAAACAGAGGTTGGGTGGCCATCTGTCAGTGATCCTTTAACTGTGATTCTTGCCTTGCAGGGGGTTCTTCCTTGGGCTCCCTTCCAACTCTACCATTTTCTGATTCTATGATCAATAATTACTACCTCATCTTCTTATATGAGTATTCCTACACAGACACTGCAACTTTTCAACCAAATTCTAGGTTTAAATAAAAGTAATTCATTTTGTAGTATTAGAATCATTACCTCACTCCAGGAAAGTATAGTTATAAAGCTATCATATAAAAATTCCTAACAATTACTATATATCAAAGTGCATGGTTCCATTTGTGCTCCTCCACTGCTGATCTCGGGCTCAGTCCTTGAATGACAAGTGCTAAGTTATGTAAAGTATAAATAACCTTACTCTTTGCATTAAGCAGTTTTTCCCATTGTAAACAGGTGCAAATGACATGTCCTCTGAATTTATTCTATTAGCTGAAGTGCAGCGTTTTGAGAAGCACACTATTTAGCAGTAAACCTTTTGTCATTGTGGATTTGAATGGTACAATATTTATGGGCTGTAGTCCATTAAGCTGCTCCCCCTAGTTTATAGGAAGTGTCAGTAGCAAGTGCAAAACCATACATAATTTATCTCGTAAAACAGCACAAATAACACTCTACTTATCATAAAATCTTTCAGCTACAGGCAGCTAAGATGGAAACACATATTACTTGGTATGCATATATACTTATTTCAACAAAGTGCAAAAGTATAAAGATAGAGACCCATCAAGGATGCTGTATTGAATTTTTGTTGTTTCAAAAACAGCTTCTTCTCTTCCTTTGACTGAACTATGTGTTGTTGATTTGATTTGTTAACTTTCCCAACTGGGAGAGAGAGTTGTAGCCAAGGCAATCAAATTAGTATTCTCATTCTGCCCTTTGAAGATGAAAGATGGCTTTTGTTTCCCAGGACGCTGTCTCTAATGTAATCTGGAAAGTGTAATGTGATCAGAGGTCATGGATAAATTAAGAGTTGTGGCACACTATTCAAACACATTCTGACTTCACAGCATTTGCATTCCTGTTTACGCTCCTGTTTATAATTTCACCATAAGTAGTATTTACTCTGAACAATTTGTTGCTACCTTTAATGCAACAACTTTGCATTAAATAATAATAATAATAAATAAGCAGCATTTGAAATGATCAGTTAGTTTGTGTTTTAAAAAAGGAAATCTGGTTTTCATGCAAAAAGAAAAGGCAAGGCACTGTATTATGGTTGTTTATGAAACTTTGATACCACCCTTCATCTAAGCATCACGGGGTAGTCTGCAGTATCATTGAGCTTGTTTCCCCCTCCTCCTTACCCTCTCTTTTTCCTTACGTGTTGTGTCTTTTCAAATTGTCAGCCTGAGAACAAGAGTGATCTTAATTCTAATTTTTTCAAACTGCTTTTAGAACATAATCGGCTAAAGGCTAGGTATAAATGCCATAAATAAATAGATGGTGTTCTCTTTCAAGCATTTCAATTTATTTTATTCAGCCTTACATCTGTGTTTCAAAGGCATGCTAACCTATGCTGTTTTGCTGGAATGCATATGAAAGTTCACATAAAAAGGTGCTCTACCAGGTTTAAGCTTTGCTGTTATTGACAAATGAAGGGCCATAGGGGATTGGAATTGGAGCTCAGGGAGGAGAAGGCTATTGGCAGCTATTAGCCATAAGGGCTATGCTCTGCCTCCACAGTCAGAGGCAATAATGCTTCTGAACACCAGTTGCTAGACACCTCAGGAGGGAAGAGAGCTCTTGTGCTTGTATTCTGGGGTTCCCACAGGCATCTGGTTGAACACTGTGAGAACAGGTTGCTGGGCTAGATGGGCTATTGGCCTGATCCAGCAGGCTCTTCTGGTGTTCTTACAATGCTATGTGAAAGTAAACTTTAGTTCCCAGGATTCTTAGGGGGAAGCCATGAGATTTAAATGTGTGTTAAATGCATGGTGGGTGTGATCCAGGTTGCATTCAGTGACTATTGGCATTGTTTAGTCGTGTCCGACTCTTCGTGACCCCATGGACCAGAGCACGCCAGGCACTTCTGTCTTCCACTGCCTCCCGCAGTTTGATCAAACTCATGCTGGTAGAACACTGTCCTACCATCTCGTCCTCTGTCGTGCCCTTCTCCTTGTGCCCTCCATCTTTCCCAACATCAGGGTCTTTTCCAGGGAGTCTTCTCTTCTCATGAGGTGGCCAAAGTATTGGAGCCTCAGCTTCAGGATCTGTCCTTCCAGTGAGCACTCAGGGCTGATTTCCTTAAGAATGGATAGGTTTGATCTTCTTGCAGTCCATGGGACTCTCAAGAGTCTCCTCCAGCACCATAATTCAAAAGCACCAATTCTTCGGTGATCAGTCTTCTTGTATTCCCTCTATTCTGTGAATGGCAGAGCTCCCCACCTTTACACATGAAGTTCAGTTAGACTTTTGAAAGGAGGGTTTTGTTTTGTTTTGTTTTAATACTCAACAAAATGTTAGTTTTGTTTCATAGGAATGAAAGAACTGTGGCAAAGCATCTGCCTTTCTGTGGATGATGATTTCCCTATTACAGATTGGGCAGCACCATGTGGGCAGTTTAAGCAATATCTATACTATTATCCAGATATATTTGCAATGAGAGCCATGATGAGGACACAAATGGGGAAGATAAAGAAAAATTAAGTTAAATGAACTAACAAATTCCAGATGATAGGTTCAAAGAAGGAAATGCAAAGCAGGACTAAATGTATTTTTCGAAATGCTAGCAGCGAAACAACAAACACTAAACCAATATTACTCTGGGCAACTCACACAGCAATAGAAGATTACAAAACAGACACATCTGGGGGTTACCTGGCATGTTAGTTGTAAAATTCATGGTTGCAATGCAAGGATGAACTTGTGCAATAATTTTTGACATAATAAAGTCTCCTTATTTATTCATTTATGTATTACAAATGGTGCATGTGTAACAGCAAAACAAGTAGCCTTTGTCCCACCTGCACTAAAACATGCTTCTCTCATATTGGTCTCTATAGGCACAACAGACATTGCAACTCTCTGATGGTTTGACTTTATCCCCGATGGTGAATGCCAACAATTTTTTAATAAAAAAATATATATCTATCTTTTCGTCTGGTGTGTGTGTGTGTGTGTGTGTGCGTGTACACACACACACACACATACTAATTAAGAGCCAACACTCAGTGTCAGAATTACCTCTCAGTTTAGTGGGGAAATAGCACAAAATATTATCAGCTGGAAAACTGATCTTTAAAAGTGATAAAACTGCATGAACACTCCATAACTGCAGCACTTGGACTATATAGAACTGCTCACCCATCCACATCCATTCACTGCTGCTCAATAAGGGGCAGAGTGTGTGACTGAGTGCATTTAGGAAGGCGTGATCCCTTCAGATATCCAAGATTGTTACAGATTTTAATGGTCAAAGACACCACCAAGACTTCAGGTTGGCCTTGGGAATAGACTGGCAGCCAATAGAGATGAGGGTCCATGCAATGTATTTTGAACCAACTGGACTTTCTGAGCATTTTTCAAGGGACAACCCATTGCAGCAGTTCAATCTGGGCACATCTGACTGCAGTCAGGTTGGCCTTCTCCAGCAAAGGGTGCAATTGGCGTATGAGCCTAAACTGCCAAGAGGTGTCACTGGTCAACTGCTGTTCCTTGTGCAGCCAGTACATGATTCAGAAGCACTCTGCATAGTGAGTTCCCATTCTCATGTTTCTGTGCTTAATCTCATATGGGTGTGTTTCAGATAACCTAAATGATTTGGAAAGTGATACCAAAAAGCCAGCGTAGGAAAGTGTCTTTTCTTTTCTTAAAAGGAAAATGACTGGTTGAGTGATTTGAAATCCCACAAATATATAACAACCAGCAGAACTGATCCTTTCCTTCATGTCTCTACCACTTCTGTAGCTCCTGTAACCACCAATAATCTTCTTCAGAGGGTCAGGAAAACCTATGAAACATTGTCAGCTTTATTAAGTTGTACTGCAAAGAAATGTTGCTGGGTTGTTTTTTTTTCTTGAGGGGGGGCTTTAACAATAATAGTGCAAACTTAGTCATGTTTGCTAAGGTACCTGCAATTCTGAAAACCTGCTACAATTGTGTGTCTGTATGTGTATGGGGGTATTCTAATTCTCTTCAAAATATGTTTTTTTGTTTGTTTGTTTTGTAATTCCAGACATTAAGGTCTATTCATATTTTTCTGTTCCATATAACAGCACCCCCTTCCCCATAAATGGCTATGTTATATGCCATCTGACCTGCAGGAAAACAAACAATTGATAAGACATAGAAGAAGCTATTTGTCTCCAGTGTGAGTAATAAATTAGCTTTTCAACAAATATCTGACTAAACAAATATTTGAAGAAAGAGAGGAGTGGAGGAAAAAAACCTTCAGGCTTATTGTTTGGTTTTGTGCTGTCACTTGATTAACGGTTTACCCTTTATTATTTGATCACTTCAGCCTTGATAGGCCAAGAGTGGGAATAACTTTCAGAGACTGAGACAAGAAGCACTGAAGCAGAGAGCAAAAGCAGACAGGTTCTCACTTGGCTAGCTCTGCTTTGCTTCTCATTGCACATGAAGCAGTCCATGATGAGTGAAAGCGAAGGAATGTGCATTGCCTCATATTCCACCTCTGAAGTCTGGCCTGCTGTCAGCATCAGTGCTGGAGGTATTTTGATCAGCCAACGGGAAATTTGAAAGGAAAAAAAGCCCCTCAAACCAGCAGCTCAATGACCTGTGGAAAGGTAAATATTAAATGGTTTTGCTGTTTATCTGAACAGAATATGTGAGCTGAATATATCCACCCTGGGAATAATGTGTGTGTGTGTGTGTGTGTGTGTGTGTGTGTGTGTGTGTGCATATGTGTATGTGCACATGCACAGGAAATTAAGATGCTATTATTTTGGCATTTTTAGCTTTCAATAGAACAGGAAATAAATTAAACACAGGCATAATGCGAGGCATCAACCCAGCAGTCCCTCACAAACTAACCCATACAGTCTAGACCACACTGTGCCACAACAAGAGCTCAGGCTACATGGCAGAACAGTTACAGAGCAAACATCTTGAGGTAGTTTTTAATTGGCAGGAACATAAATTGTAGGGAATTTTTTAAAAAAAATATACAGTCATACCTCTTGTTACGTTTGCTTCAGGTTGCGCATTTTCAGGTTGCGTCCCACAGTGACCCAGAAGTACCGGAAAGGGTTACTTCTGGGTTTCGCCACTCACACATGCGCAGACATGGCGAATCGTGACCCCTCGGGTTGCGGTTCCTTTCAGGTTGCAAACGGGGCTCTGGAACGGATCCTGTTTGCAACCAGAGGTACCACTGTAATGCTAAGAAACTACATTTTGTATAAATCTCCACAGCTACTTAAGAACATAAGAAAGAGCCTGCTGGATGAGGCCAATAGCCCATAAGCAGAAGCTAAGCACAAGAGCACTCTGCCCATTTGTGATTCCCAGCAACTGACATTTAGAGGCATAATGCCTCAGTCAGTGGAGGCAGAACATATTTCAGTCATCACCACACACTGCCCACCTTGTAGAGATAAAAAGGTAAAGGGACCCCTGACCATTAGGTCCAGTGGTGGTCGACTCTGGGGTTGCGACGCTCATCTCGCTTTATTGGCCGAGGGAGCCGGCGTACAACTAAGCTGCTTCTGGCGAACCAGAGCAGCACATGGAAATGCCGTTTACCTTCCCGCCGGAGTGATGCCTATTTATCTACTTCCACTTTGACATGCTTTCAAACTGCTAGGTTGGCAGGAGCAGGGACCGAGCAACAGGAGCTCACCCTGTTGCGGGGATTCGAACCGCTGACCTTCTGATCGGCAAGTCCTAGGCTCTGTGGTTTAACCCACAGCGCCACCCATGTCCCTATACAGACAAGCATTTTTGAGGCTATAGTGCTATAGACACTTATTTGGAAGTAAAGTCCACTGCATTCAAGGCAGGAGTTCAGAGCAGAAGTCCAGGACCTCGTTGAGCACAATGATCCTGAAACACCTCAAGATTGGCTTAACACATTTTGAATTAACTGAGAGTGACACACATTGCCAGCTAAAGGGGAGACCTGCCATAACATAGAATAATACAGTTGGAAGGGACACTGATGACCAACTTGTCCTGCAATGCAGGAATATGCAGGAACCCCATACAGGGATTGAACCTGCAATCTTGGAATGGTCAGCCCCATGCACTAACCAACTGAGCTATGTTCAGAGGATTCACTAAGGCCTCAGTCCTATATACATTTATACGCACAGTAAGTATGTACAGTGTATAGGTGTGTGTGATGAGTCCAGAGTAAAAAGAGTAAGAAGGAATTTAGCAAGTAAACATGCTTTCAAGTAAGTATGCATCCATTCTGGTTGTAAGACTATTGAAACTGGTGGGAGCTGCAAGATTATGACCGATATTAGGGATACTCTCACAGTTGCCTCCTCTGTATTTTCCCTTCACATTTTGAGGTTCCAATAGATCAGCTTCTGATGGGAAACAGGATGAATTACCCTCATATTAGAGTTGCATGGGCCCATTTACTTTCTTCATGCTTTGATTTCTGGACTTCTCCACTGAACAAATTGTTTGCCAGAGCTTTCCATATCTTTTGTTCAGCTAGATTTCCTTTTACATTTGCTAGTTGTACTGTGAATATTAAAATACTGAGCATTTAATAAGAATATTAAAATACTTCTTTAAAGATGGAAAAATCAACATAAGATGGTATACTCACAATTACATCAATTATCCTTTTAGCTAATAGAAAGGTCCTGACATTAATTCGTATGTTCATGCAGATCGAACTGTGCATTGTTCCACATTCCTTCAATTAATGTAAAGGATCCAAGTAAATTGAGTTGAAGACAGCATTAACAATGTTAACTGTAGAAGGAGAGATGGGGGGGGCAGGGAAGCAAGTGGCATGCTCGAAATTTAGGTTTAAAAGGCAGTCTTACATTAGACACCTATGTTTTAGCTTTTACATTAGTGGGAATTTTCCTTTTATTCCTGTATGGTTTGTTGAAGAAAGAAAGAAGGAAAGAAGGAAAGAAGGAAAGAAGGAAAGAAGGAAAGAAAGAAAGAAAGAAAGAAAGAAAGAAAGAAAGAAAGAAAGAGCTTTTACTTGATGAGCACTAGCAAGCTGTAGGAGACTTAGAATGGAGATATAGATCAGCACTAGCAAGCAAGCAGGTCAGGCTTTAAATGGGGCACCATGCACAATTACACCCATTCCCAACATTCCTAGTGCAGTCTTTTAATATTAAAAGGAAGAATGTGTGTATGTGTACTCCCATTACTTTTTTTAAAAAAAAGTATGTGCAGGTTTAAATGAATGAGGAGCAATGCACACTGGGATCTTGGCCAACATATGACTTTATTGATTTATTTTTTAAAAATATACCCCACTTTCAATCAAGTTATTCTCTTTTTTTTATATATAATAATTTTTATTAGTTTTCTTAACATACAAAAGACAATACAAAACAAAACACATATATCAAAAACATACAACAGAATTTGACTTCCCCATGCCTCCCTTTCACCGCATCCTTATTTTACCATTTTCTTTTTTAGCAACCCTTTAGTCAATTTTTAATCAAGTCTCTTTTAGATTTACTTAAGATTAACATTTACAGCTGTAATTCTTTGTTTCTTTCCCCTTAACATCTTATCAGTCCACAATTTTACAATAATTTTAAAGATATATTTTAAATTTTCTCCAATCCTCCTCCACTGTCTCTTTCCTCTGGTCACGGATTCTGCCGGTCATCTCTGCCAGACCCATATAATCAGTCACCTTCGTCTGCCATTCTTCCAGAGTAGGTAGTTCTTGCATCTTCCAATATTTTGCCAACAGGATTCTTGCTGCTGTAGTTGCGTACATAAAGAATGTCCTATCTTTCTTTGGTACCAATTGGCCGACCATGCCCAAGAGAAAAGCCTCCGGTTTCTTTACAAATGTCCACTTAAGGATTTTCTTAATTTCATTATAGATCATTTCCCAGTAGGCCTTAATCTTTGGGCAGGTCCACCAAAGATGGTAAAAGGTGCCTTCAGTCTCATTACACTTCCAACATTTGTTATTGGGCAAATGGTAGATCTTTGCAAGCTTGACTGGGGTCATGTACCACCTATAGATCATTTTCATTATGTTCTCTTTCAATGCACTACATGGCGTAAATTTAATACCGGTGGTCCATAACTGTTCCCAGTCCGCAAACATAATATCATGACCAATATCCTGTGCCCATTTAATCATAGCTGATTTCACCGTTTCATCCTGTGTATTCCATTTCAGCAGCAAATTATACATTCTAGATAGATTCTTAGTATTGGGTTCTAGCAATTCTGTTTCTAACTTTGACCTCTCCTTCTGAAAACCAAGTTTCCTGTCTTGCTTAAATGTCTCATTTATCTGACGATAATGTAACCAATCTCGAACTTTATGCTTTAGCTTCTCAAAACTTTGAAGCTTCAACTTTTCACCATCTTGTTCTAAAATTTCACAATATTTAGGCCAGTTAGATTCCATGTTGAGTTTTTTCACCAATCAAGTTATTCTCAATAAGACTTATAAGCGACTGATAAACTGATTTTAAAAACCCTTACACATAAACATGCAAGTTCATATGTATTCATGGGGGGGGGGGACTGCCCTCCCCCATGAATGAATTAATGGGGGGGGGTCTATGAGAAGGTAGTGGTGGTAAATGAGATGCAAAGAGTTTTCCCCAACCTGGATTTTTTTAAAACCACACATCAGATTTGTGGGTTAGGGATGGGTGGAGGATGAAGCAAGTGAAATGATGTTGACATTGTCAAGGCGTCCCCCATCTCTGCCAGTTTTACCAGTGATCAAACACTAGAGGCCACAAATGACAGTGCAGAAAAGATGACCCAAACTACCTGACTGTTACCAACAGTCTTCTAGACGTAGTCACACAGGACACAATGTGCCAGAGGTGGAAAATGGGCTTGATATTTTGCCAACAGTTATCCAAGCTCTGGTCTCCTGTTCAGATGATTGCAATATGTTATACATGTGGCTGCTTTTGAAGAAGGTCCAGAAGTGTCAGTTAGTGTGAAACAGGGTTGCCAAAATTCCGACTGGGGCAGATTGTACAGACCATATTTCACCAGTTCTAACAGAACTTCACCAGCTGCCAAGTAGCTTGTAAAACCAATTCAAAATCTGGTGTTTACATAAGCAGCTCTAAATGGCATATTAAAGGTTCAAGTACCTAAAGGAATGTAGACACCTGTATTATTAGCCTTTAAGGTCACCATCTAGAATCGTTCTCAAGGTCTCTTTTACTGTAAGTAGGGATGGATAAAACTGTCAAAGGCACTTTCTCTCAGTTCCCATATTTTTCCAGTTCAGATTTCTGCATTTCTACATCAGTTTTGTTTAAAGTCCTCCTTACAATTCATCAGCATTTTAGTGTGTATCCAATTCTCCCTAATAGACACATTTTTGCAAAGCATTTTTCCCCTAATGCATTTTATGCTCTTGAAAATATGCATTTTGGTGCACACTTTACCCAGATATATACATTTCTGTAGATGTCACTTGGTTGGAGAAATGCATTGCAAAATTCAGAGAAGTGCAAATTTCAAAAAATGACTCTGTTTCAGTTCACATATTATTTCAGGAAGTGCAAATTAGGTAGGTTCACCTTCAAATGAGAGCAGAAACAGTTTTAAGATGAAGAAAAGTGTGCTCTCTCTCACACACTTCTCTTTTCTCCCCTCTTTCTCTCTTTCTGCCTTCCCAAAGAAGTTTCAGTTGTGACAGCCTAGTTATAGAGGGTCATCCCCAAGGAGTCATGAATAGCATCAACATTATTTTATATTAGGCACAAGACTGAAACTTTTTTATTCACTCAGATGTTTTAACTATTCTTGACAGTTCTTGATGAAGGGCAGAATAGAATTGTTTTATTAAATAAATGTCTTTCCCTGCACTGGTTAGAGAAGATATGGTGACATTGCACATACCTGATGCTGTTGCAAAACTGACATACCTTGAGTACTTCATTTGCTAGAACACATATCTCCAACATAAATACAGTGTTTCTACTGAAGTTGTTGTTAATGAGAAGGCCAAAATATCCAAGACCTCTCTGTGCGCAGTTGAGGAACCACAAAGCTGTTGATCAGGCTGCAGTACAAATCTTGTCGTATATTACAGTTACAATATAGAAGTTGAAGGGAGATGAAAACAAACCTCTGTTTTGTACTACTGCACAACAGAGTTAATTCTACTAGGTAGCCATTACTGATAAGTATTTGTCCAACAATGATTATGAGCAGGAGAAATAAGCATTCTTCCCGTGGGACAACCTTTTTCACACAGTTCGGGAGTTGCAAGTCCAATTTATTGAAATGGTATTTATGTATGTGTAACTGTGAAAGATCATAGCTCAAGATAATTACAGCACAAGTCCTCCTTTCAGGGAAAATGTCTACACCATCTGTTTTACTTTGACTCAATTTGCTAAGGTCCAATTAAGAAACATGTTTAAGTCAACAACTCTTTTTCCCCCATTCATTCAAGACAAATGAAGACAGCCCTATTCCCCCTGGACCCTGTTCATATTTTTTCAAACAACTTTGCAAATGAATTTGAAAATCTGTGCACCAACTCATCTACCGTTCTCTCTACATTTGAAAAGTAAGGTAAATAAGACTCTTGATACATTTTGATGCCATTGTTTTTCAAGTATGTTTGATGGGAGTTGGAGATAAAGGCAAGATACAAATAGGATACATCTGAAGGATGAGGACAAGAGTAAATCAGACTAGGAAGTGGTCAATCCACACATATTCCATCTGCACATGACATATATACCAGGGTGTGGGGGTGAGCACTTCTTCCCATATTTGTTAATTAGTGGTACAGTGGTACCTCGGGTTATGTACGCTTCAGGTTACAGACTCTGCTAACCCAGAAATAATACCTCGGGTTAAGAACTTTGCTTCAGGATGAGAATAGAAATCGCATGGCGGCGGTGCGGCAGTAGCAGGAGACCCCATTAGCTATAGTGGTGCTTCAGGTTAAGAACAGTTTCAGGTTAAGAATGGACCTCCGAAATGAATTAAGTACATAACCAGAGGTACCACTGTATAGTGGAACAAGGACATGGGGAAAACACAGCAGAACACAGCACTAGAATGTTTTTCTGACTGACCAGACTGCCAAGGTCACTGACAGTCTCTCCTGGTTTTGGCAACTGAATGATACATCTCTGAATGCTTATTATTGTTTGTAACATATTAGTACAGTATAGAGAAAACCAGGAAATTACTTCCAGCTTCTTATTCTTATTTCTATAGTGCCCCTCATCCCAAGATCACAGGGAGGTTTACAATACGATTCTATGACTGTCAGCTCATACTAATGAATTTGTATTTTGTTAGGTACTGCCCCTCTCTCTCTCTCTCTCTCTCTCTCTCTCTCTCTCTCTCTCTCTCTCTCTCTGGGTGTATCTGTCTCTTTCTGTGAGTGTGTGTACAATATATCAGCATAGCTGCATACATTTTTGGACTGTCCATTGAGGTGTGCTTTCATGATGAGCTCCAGTACCACTTCATCACTGATACTAATCTGTACGTGATGTAAGAGTCTAAATGTCTACATCCTTGCTTTCATGACAGGAGGCGCAGAATGACTGGGATCAGGCACGTAAGACCAGCCCCCATGCATATTGTACATTTAAAGTACTATTATATCACTTCAAACAGTCAAGAACCTTGGAAGCAGAAATTTGTTATTAGAGAGCTGTTCACCTCAAAGTGCTGTAGTTTCTAGAGTAGTTTAACAATAAACTTCTCTTCCCAGGAAACTCTAGCTAAATCTAGTTTTTTTCCCCTCATCTATGTTGCTGTTAAGTTCTATAAGCTTAAATGCCACACTGAGACTAAGAAGGGGGGAAAGCTGGGAGGCAGAACACCTCCTAAATTTGCTGAAAGGAGGAAGGTAGGGAAGTCTGCTCATTGAGGGCAGTCTGAATGGGGCAGTCCTCATTCAACCTCATGGATTAGTCTCTGATGGGAAACAGGGTGAATTGCGTGACCAGGCGTGACAGCACCAGCCCCCGGGGAATGTGGGAAACGACAATGTTATGGAATTAAAATTAGGCCACAACTTTATTAAACTTCTGAATGTAGGAAGACCTTGGCTTAGGCCTTGGGCATGTATCCCTCCCAGCCCCCCAGCTGGGGGGAACTGTGGATCATCAGGGTAAATGGGATATGGGGGTGCTCTGTGTGACATAAGTGCAGGCAGGCAGCCGAGCCCATATCCCCGCACGCAGGGTAGTTCACTGAAAACCTTTCAGTGTATGGCCAGTGACACCTGTTTATGTAACCCCTTTAAGAGGGGACCCTGGAATCGCCGCTGCAAGGGAGTCAGTCACCACTCCCCCCCCCCCATTATAGGGAAGAAAAGACTAAAGGATTCCACCCAAGGCCATAACCGCCAAAGTTGTGACGAATTGCTACGGGGAAGATACAACCTGCCAATGCAGGAAAATTTCTTCCCGGTCCTTCAACAGCAACTAGTCAAAGGCTGTAGCAACACCTGCAAAACAGGAAGGAAAAGTTAACCTGTAAACAAGAAACATTAACAAAGGGAGGGGAGGGAGGGTGAATCTCCACAGCCGTCTGCCTGGCTAATACCGGATTTTTTTCTCTATTTATAATGGGTCTGGCCCCATATCCCAGGAAACAAAACTTAAATCTGAGGCTGGGCGTGAACCTCTGAATAATACACTGAGAAAGCAGGCCAGCCCCCTTCTGCTAGAAAGCTCCCTGGGAACTGTAGCACTGCACATGATCCCGCAAAAGGGACCCATAATATAGTGTGAATGCTCATTAGCAGACTTTGACCTTAGAATTGGTAGTTCTGAAATCAGAACTTCTGAAATCAGAATAATCTCCATTGATGAACACTTCAGTTTTGCAAAGATAAAGTCTGATTCTTTGACAGCTCTTTTCCAATAAGGCAGACTTTCCATATTTTTGTGACGCACTTAGAAATAAACCCAGACTGTGCTAGCCATGTCTAAAGAATCTCAGTTACTGAATGTTATTTACGGTAGATCTCATACTCTTCAGTTTTTCCTGTTGCTCCGCCGTGACCTCCCTGCCAATTTAGATACAGTGACTGAACTGGAGGCCCCTCGACTGACTTCAGGTCCAGTGTTGGATCATTTTGATCGGATACTCCGTACTGATGTGGATAGATTCCTCCAAGTTGGTAGGCCCACCACCTGCCTCCTTGATCCGTGCCCGTCTTGGCTGATTAGGGAGTATCCAGATGTTGCGCGGACCCCCCTGGTTGAAATTATCAATTTGTCCCTTGACATGGGGACATTCCCAGGGGAACTGAAGGAAGCAGTGGTGTGTTCACTCTTAAAGAAAACTTCATCAGATCCCTTAGACCTATCCAATTACCGCCCAGTTTCAAATCTTCCATACCTGGGTAAGGTAATTGAGAGAGCGGTTGCTGAACAGCTTGGTAGGTTTCTGGAGGAAACATCAGCATTAGATCCATTTCAGTCTGGTTTCCATCCTGGTTTTGGGACAGAGATGGCTCTGGTTGCCCTAACAGATGATCTCCGTAGGCAACTGGATC
The DNA here is from genome assembly GCF_964234715.1 of Podarcis melisellensis. Classification (NCBI taxonomy): domain Eukaryota; kingdom Metazoa; phylum Chordata; class Lepidosauria; order Squamata; family Lacertidae; genus Podarcis; species Podarcis melisellensis. Next base: position 33,520,106 of record NC_138541.1, read on the forward strand.
GAGGTGGGTCAGGACTGCTGATCCTTTTAGATTTGTCAGCAGCCTTTGACATGGTTGATCATGATGTTCTGGACCACCGCGTGGTGGGGATACAGGGCATAGCCCGTAACTGGTTGTGGGGATACAGGGCATAGCCCGTAACTGGTTGTGCTCTTTTATCTCTGGTCGGGGACAGAGGGTGGCACTATGGAGGGAAATGTGTGGAGTGCCACAGGGCGCAATTCTCTCCCCGATGCTTTTTAACATTTTTATGTGCCCCCTTGCCCAGATTATCCGGAGCTTTGGGCTGGGCTGTCACCAATATGCTGATGACACTCAGCTCTATCTGCTGATGGATGGCCCCAAACACACTGACCAGATGCTTGGAAGCTGTAGCTGGATGGTTTCGTGGGAGCCGATTGAAACTAAATCCTTCAAAGACAGAGGTCCTATGGCTAGGTCAGGATGGATTGGGGATGAGGGACCAACTCCCTTCTCTTGCGGGGGCCCAATTAGTGCCATTGCCTTCCGTTAAGAGTTTGGGTGTAATCCTTGATGCCTCCCTTTCCATGGAGGCGCAAGTTACAGCAACAGCCAAGGCGACATTTTTCCACCTTCGCTGCATCAAGCAGTTGGTCCCTTACCTTTCCCGCCCTGACCTGGCCACAGTGATCCATGCAACGGTCATCTCCAGGCTTGACTACTGTAATTCGCTCTACGCGGAGCTGCCCTTGAAGCTGTCCCAGAAACTCCAGCAGGTACAGAATGCTGCAGCGAGGCTCCTTACGGGGTCTCTGCCATGGGAGCATATTCACCCAGTGCTTTTCAAGCTACACTGGCTCCCGGTAGAGTAAAGGGTCAGATTTAAGGTGCTGCTTTTGACCTTTAAAGCCTTCATGGCCTAGGACCCTCGTACCTACAGGACCGCCTCTCCTGGTATGCCCCAGGGAGAGCCTCAAGGTCCATAAATAACAACACCCTTGTGGTCCCAGGCCCTAAGGAAGTTAGATTGGCTTTAACCAGAGCCAGGGCCTTTTTATTCAACTCTGGCTCTGGCCTGGTGGAACGCTCTGCCTCACGAGACCAGGGCCCTACAGGATGTGATTTCTTTCCGCAGGGCCTGTAAGACAGAGTTGTTCCGCCTGGCCTTTGGCTTGGAGCCAATTTGATTCCCTCCCTCCCTCTCTTTCTTTTTTCTTTTCCTTCTCCTCCTGCGATGAGGCTACATTTTAATATTTTAATGTTCCATTATTTTAATGTTGTATTTTATTTTTGTTTTTAAGTTGTAATCATTCATCTTGTTTTTATTATTGCTTGTAAGCCGCTCTGAGCCCGGCCTTGGCTGGGGAGGGTGGGGTATAAATAAAAAATTATTATATTATTATTATTTTTATAAGACAAGTTATTACAGACAGTAAAGTTGGGTTCAGAATTCACTTACCTGTCGTTTCCATTAACTGCTACCAGTCAGAGTGATAATTTTACAGTGATAATTTTACTGCCAAATAATTCAAGAGGGTCCAGTAATTTTCCAATTTCTTTATCTTTTGTATCACAAGTTGTATTTTCAATCATAGGAAGCTAATCTCTCTCCATTTGCCTTCACTGAACACACTAGCAATTGGAAGCACAAGCTAAGTAGAAACTTCAGTTTTGACAACACCATTATTTCCAGACATTCTGTGCAATACATTCCTTTTTATTGGGGAGTTCAATAAACTGGTTTGTTTTTTTTTTCACCAACCAACCTGCACACAAAATTACCTTCAGCAGTTTTGATCCATCTCTCCACCACCACCCCAGCCTAGATATCACCCTGAGTGTTTTTGGTGTGTGTTTTTTTTACTTCTGAGTCTTTTATCTGTGATTCTGGCTCTCATCTTTTACAGAACCATAACAAGTTGCTGGAATGAACATAAGCTATCACTTGAAATCATTCACTTTTCCACAGAGCTTATTTCAAGCAGAATCCTTCTACTCAGACCATCTACTAATAATCTGTATCATAAGAGAAGGGAAAAGAAGGAGAGAGGGAGACACAGAGAGAGAGGGGGGAGGAGAGAGAGAGAGAGAGAGAGAGAGAGAGAGAGAGAGAGAGAGAGAGAGAGAGATGGAGCAGAAACCAGAATTAAGCTGTCTATAAATAGAAATTAGTTTTCTTGGCCAATTTGAATTCATCCATTTTTGTTCAAAATGAAGTTCTTAAAGATACTTTTACTTTTCCCTGCTACAGTATTGTGGCTACAAAGTGTGATTCAAGTCCATGATAATAAAATATCACAGCAGCCTTAGATTACTTTCTCAGAGGCTCTAGGTGAGCCTATGCAATAGGGGACTAAGGCAAACCTATCCTATAGGGCTGTACAGCTGAACTACCCCACCCCGCGCCACCCTACTTCAGGAACCCCCTATGACAAATTTCCACCAAAAGAGTGATTTCCATTTTTTTTTGTTCATCCTTAATGGATACATGGAACCATTTTGTCACACTTGTATAAAATATTTTAAGAGATATTTTTATTTTAAAATTCTATATAGTACTCATATATTAGGTGTGTGTGTGTGGTATTTCTACTGTATTTTAATGTATTTCCTTATTTCTGCTCAAGTAGATTTCACTTGAACTAGCCCAGATATTGTTTCAATCCTGCTTGAGCTTGTTTTAAGTGAGGCGGTGTATGTGTGTCACAGGCATACATTTGGAAGTAATCAGCAGAAAGTAAGTGACATTGTCTCACCATTTGCAACTAGCCTCCGATATCATGATTCTTTCCCAAGACATCAGTGGCTGCAACTAACTCTGCTTGTTCCTTAGGTTCTTACTCATTTTGGTGTCACTGATGACGGTGTCTCGTCTCAAGCGTATCACTGCACTCATGACGGCTGCCAGATTTCTTGTTAGGAAACACTGTGGTTTGCTTTTGGCTCCAAATCTGAGATGACCACAAAAAGAAACAAATATACTGTTACATTCATGACAATTAAACAGATAAACTTTCAGCAAGACAGCAACAACAGCAAAAATACCCCAATGTTATTCTGATGAACAACTGCATTGGGCTTAAAAATGGTTTTTAAACAAATATATTGACTCTGTGTTGCGGAAGGTGGGACTGGCTGATCTTAAAAAGTTTCAAGATGAGCCAGAACTTGGAAGCAGTCTGATGATAATTAAGGAAGAAGCCTCCGTGGTTATGAATGAGTTTCCGTCATCGCTGGCATTCCCGGCATCTTCTAGTCCCACCCAACCATCCCATCTATCACCTCTGAAAATGTAATTAACAGACTGTTTATCCCACTTCTTAGATCACTAAATTCAGAAAGGATGATGCTGAAATATTGATTGCCGGCACTCTAATTGATAGCTCCTCACCAAACTGAATGCACTGTTGTTTTTCATTAACCTTTACTTTAGGTTTCTAAGCTAGTTTTCAACTTGTGTGACAAAGCGTCCCTCTAAGTCAATTTGAATAGTAGCTTCAAGTAAAACTGCTGTGCCATGCTTTATTTGCCCCATTTGCTGTTTCTCTACGACCCAGGACCAATATACTATGGATTGAATCCAGAACAAGACTGCAGACAATCCTATACGTCCTTACGAGGTAGTAAGTGCCATTGAACTCACTTCTGGGTAACGTGCCTAAGATGGCATCTTAAATAGGTTGAACCACTGAAATCAATGAAACAAGTTATGAAGGACTTATCTCCCAAGGCTTTTAAATGGGAAGTGACCCAGTAAAAGGAGGATAGCTACTTTTATTTCTTTGCCTTGCAAAACAAAACCGGCATCTCACCATATTCTGAAGTCCACAAAACCACAATAAAATACAATTTATCTGAATGGTTGGATGGAGCCCACAATGGGTGGGGAGCTGGGGTTTAAGACTACACTGATGTGTACCAGGAGTGTTCAATAACTATACCAGGATTGACTAAGTAGTGTTAGATTACAGCTCCTCTCATCTCTGACCATTTCCCATGCTGCCTGAGGCTGATGGGAGTTGGAGTTCAACAACATTTGAACAGCCACAGGTTAGCCACACCTGTACTGTGGAAAGTTCTGCCATACTGTTATCAATCTTAGCAGTGCTGTTATTTTTTACCTCTGTTTCAGTTTTCAGCTTCTGTAAGAAAGGTCATCTCTGAGCCAATTTAAACAGGAGCAACATTTTCCATTTTCAATATCTGAATAACCCTTCCAGATAAATAATTAGCTGCATAAATAATTAGATAACTGGAATAAATATATTCATAAAGTTTTAATTACATATAAGTAGCTACATAGATAGAGGATCTATTGAAAAAATGTATCCATATAGTTTTCACTTAAAGCATTAAGCTGTGAAAAACTCTGCATAGTAGTTCTTTTTATTTGATGATAACAACAACAACAACAATTTATTATTTATACCCCGCCAGACCTCCCCAGCCACTCTGGCCGGCTTCCAACAGAATATTAAAAACACAATAAAACATCAAGCATTAAAAACTTCCCTAAAAATAACAACTATACAAAGCTAACCAATAAATGCATATTGATTTATGCTTAATGTTTTCATCTTCAAAATAATATTGTGTAGTATATTGACAGAAAGAACTGAATCTAAAACAGTGATGCTTTCCAGAAAATTTCTCACTACTATATTTTCCCACAATTTCCCATGAAATTTTATTTCAGAATAACTGCAGGCTCCCAAGAATCATCTGTACTCGTACATTTTTCATTTGCACCTCCTTGTTTTTCCTAAGCTAGAATTTATTAGAGATATGTTTCCTGTGGAGAGATTCTTACTGATAATAGTATGGCAGCAATCAAGTGTAACCAATTAAAACTTTATTACAACGTTTACAAACAGAAACAAGATGAACTTATCCTTAGATGTAGGCTGAACCCCATACACATTTATTAGGAAGTATATCCCATTTGAACTCAATGGGTATAACTTTTGAGTAAATCAAACTGCACTGAAAGTATATTAATTTCAAATGTCATATAACTACACTATCTGCTTAATTACTGTCAATGTAATAAAAAGGGATAATGCAATAAATAATGTAATAAAAAAGGTTTTCTCATAAGAAGGCACACCAGCCTATCTCTTCTGAAAGGGTGGTATCTATATTTAAGTCTCCCCAATCCATCATGGCTGATAGAAGGGCAGAGAGAAGTCATTCAGAGATGAGCCTTTTTGAAGTCCAAGCACATGAGAGCTTCTCTATTACTTTCAATATCCTACAAAAGGAATCTTTTATTTCTTTGTTCAGGAGCTGTACTGGAATTGCACAGGAGCTAAGCACGTCTCTCAAATTTACATTGACCTATCATTCATCTAGACTTTTCCAACAATGAGATCTTTGTACATAGCTTTCTTATAAAAGTATAGCTTCTTGAAAAAGTAACCATGAAAAAGATGGCATCTGAGAAGTCATTAAGAAGTGCATTTTGACATTTATCCCTCAAAAAAAGAGCCAGAAATCTGCTGGTGTAAACAACAGTGATAATGCCAGAGTAAATGACAATAGATGCAATTGGACATGATGGTTTGGATCACTGCATCACTGTTTATACAGTTATACCTTGGATCCCAAATACCTTAGTACTTCCAACTGTGCCTGGGCAAGCTACCCAGAGTCAACATCCACCTTACTACTGGCAGTGGGCCCAAGAGCCCTACCATCTCCACCTGAGGACTCCAGCCAGTGAGCCATTTGGCTGAGCTGGCTTAACAAAAGGCACAATGTATATTTTATGTGTATTCTAATGAACTGAACAGAGTGAAAGATTATGAGTCATGGGGGCGTGGAATGTGTGTGTGTGAACTCAACAGTGCTCATCTTATTGTTTATCACTTGCTATTTTGTTAACGTTGTTAATATTGTTTTATAGTTTACAAATGCCATATTGATTTGTTAATCATATATATGATGTGATTGTGATGTTTAGCTTACAGTAGCACCTCGGATTAAGTACTTAATTCATTTCGGAGGTCCATTCTTAACCTGAAACTGTTCTTAACCTGAAGCACCACTTTAGCTAATGGGGCCTCCTGCTGTTGCCATGTCGCTGGAGCATGATTTCTGTTCTCATCCTGAAGCAAAGTTCTTAACCTGAGGTACTATTTCTGGGTTAGCGGAGTCTGTAACCTGAAGCATATGTAACCTGAAGCATATGTAACCCGAGGTACCACTGTATTTTTATTTGTGCTTCGAGGACCTCAAGTAACTCCCCCAAAATAAATTCACACAGACTCAAATTTCAGTTTAAAATTAATGGGCAAATTTTAGGGCACAACTTTATTGATTACACAATGTGAGTGGTATTGGCTTAGGCATTGACAAACTAAAACTGACCCCTGCCTGCCCTGCAAGAAGGGTAAACCAACTGAGGGAGCTATATTGATGCAAATTGGCTGTAGCACCCCCCGGGGTTCCCGGGGTCCTGGCATGGCCCTAGCCCCTCAAGTGGACTTCGGATGAGATTCAAAAACCCCAGATTCCTTTAACGGAATGCCCTTTTTTAAGGAGGGGCAGGTGATGGCCGCCCCCTCCCCCAACCACAACTAAGTCAATGCCTAACCGCCAAACCTTACAAAGTGGTATGATTGCTGGGAGGTAGGCGAAAACCAAATGGCCAGTGCCAATCTGCCAAATAGACAAAATTCCTACCAGACCCCTGCCACAAAACAGGCAACCAACCAAAGTCCCAAGCAAGGCCAAAGCACAGAAACCCAAATGGGCAGGTGTTCGGCAGCGTGAAGCAAGTGGCTCTGACACGTTGTGCTGCCATTTATAAATCCTCCCCCTCCCCCAACTTGTGAAACAACCTGATTGGGTGCTGGAACTGGGGTGATCGAGAGACTGCCCCAGCAACGCCGGGCTAAGCCCTGCCTCTGGGTGCCATGGGGCCCCTAAGGTCCCAAGCGCAAGCAGGACCCTCCTTGAAGAGGATCCTATTTGCTGCTTTATTAATAGTGTTTTATAAGTTAGATTATTTGTTAATTATTTTATATGATTTATGCTGTATTTTTGATGTTATGTTATTGTTATTTATTGTTTGTAAGCCCCTTGGAGATTAATTTGAATGAAAAGCAGCACAGAAATACATTATACATCAAATCAAATGGAAACACAGCATTTAGATTTGGTCACCTAGTGGTTTATATGTTGGGGTCAATTGGCTAATGCCCAAAGAACTCTCTAAATACGAGCCTTTCAGATCAGTATAAAGTTCTGCATTGCATTAGCTCATTAAAGGGGATGGGGTTGTACAACAAGGGGTTGTATCTGATGTTAGTCATACTCAAAGTAGATCCATCAAAATTAATGCCTATGACTATCTTAGCTTCATTGATTTAAATGGGCTTACTCTGGGTAGATCTTTGTTGGATATAACCCAAGGTTTCTGTCATGGAGTGTAGATTTCAAGACTCGTTATTCCAAGTGAAAAAATAGCATACATATGTTTTAATAAACGATGGCTGTAAACCAAGCTGTTCCATTTCAGAAAGTTTTATTTACATAACATTTCTGAATACTTATTGCCATGGCAACTAAAACAACCATCACATACATGTAAAATGCAATATAACGAGGAGCCATCAGTGATGGTGCTTTGCAAGTATGGAATTTGTTTTGGGAAGCAGAGTTTAGAAACCTAAGAAATCAAGTTTCTAGCCCCTACATTTTTTCATATATATCAGATATTTTTATACAGTCCTAAAATTTTAGAATGAACATTGTTGCCTTTTGCAAAAGACAAATGAACTTAAACTGATACTTAGCTGTGTGGTGCAACTGAGTACTTTTTTCCTGGAACAGTTTCCTACTGAAAACTGTTGTGGTATAGCCTTGATGCGATATTAGTAGTTTGAAACCTACCATATTTTTTGCTCTATAGGGCGCATCGGACCATAGGGTGCACCTAGTTTTTTTGGGGGGGAAATAAAGAACAATTTTCTGCTGGCTGTCTTGGCTTCCTCTTTAGCCATGCACAACCTCTCCAGCCAAGAGAGGCTGCGTGTGGCTTTGGATCCCGCTCGCTGTCTTGGCTTCCTTTTTAGCTGTGGGGCTGGGGTTGGGGAAGCTCGGGCTTCCCCCGACCCCAGCCCCCAGAACGGGTCCGGGAGCGGCCTTTGGTCCCGAAGCTTGCTGCTATCCGCAAGCCTTGGAAGCTCAGTGGGAACTCCCGCTGGGCTCCGAAGGCTTGTGGATAGCTTCCTGAAGCCTGAAGAGCAAGAAGGGTCGGTGCGCACCGACCCCTCTTGCTCTCCAGGCTTCAGCAAAACCTGCATTCGCTCCATAGGATGCACACACATTTCCCCTTCATTTTTGGAGGGGGAAAAGTGTGTCCTATAGAGCAAAAAATACAGAGGAGATGAAGAGACTTTTTGGTGTTTGGCGAGACTGTTAACGCCATGTTTCTAATTCTTACATGCTGCCACTCTCCTGAGAAAATGTTATAAGTCAGTGGAATGATGAAACTGACAAAACCAAGTTGCAAAGCAGCTCTGGCCTGATCAGTTTCAAAAGACACTTTGCAGATATGTGTAAATCCTCTCAACACATCTTAAGGTGCTAAATAAGTACATTAGAATCCATTAAAAATAATATCCACCAAAGTGCTAAGAAAACCAGATGATGTGCTGTTGCATGATGCCATATTTGTCCCACCTGCAATTTTCTTGGGAGCTATTGGATGTCATCAGTCCCTCTTACTCCAGGGGAACTGAACCTGTATAGCAAGCAAAAGATCACACACTAGCTGATGGTAAAAGGAAGAGTGCTCTCTGTCACCTTATAAATACTATGTGAAATAGACTCTAGCATACTTGGCCACATTATGATGGAACCCGGGCACAGTGTTGATTCAGAAGTGGACCCCTGTCCTATCCACACCTGTCTGGCAGGTGCTGATTGAGCGTGTCCTCTTTGGAATCCCCATTTCCATCCCTAAGAACAAACACTCTTCCTCTGACTTCTTTCATTCTGTCTATCTTACCTTTCTGATCCATCATGCTCTAGTCCTTCCCAATCTTTCGGGTACTTTGTCTCTTATTTCACTTCCCTAGCATTTCAGCAATATCTTAAAGACTATTTACTTTGCATTAAGTCTCTTCAAACTCATTTGTTGGAAGTTTCCTAGATACATTTGTTTAAAAGAATATAAAGGATAAAACAAATCTGAAACTATCAGCATCTTCAGAGGTTTGCTGCAAAATGATTCGGATTTTAGCCATTTAAATTACAATTTACCCCTCTCTGCATTTGGTAAATAAATGAGGTAACTGATGCCTGAGGTTATTTTTGGTATGCTTTATGCTTTAGTCTATTGTGAAGCTTTGCCAATTCTCTTTTCCTCCTTTTATTGAGGTTTTTTCAAGGCTTGTCAGCTCCTGCAGCTACTATTGGGCTAGATTTTGAACCATCTGTGCTTTATCACAGAGTCCTTTTGTATGTTCCCTAAGGTATGCCTGGTTGGCATATTATCCTTAATGGAAGCTCTCTTCCAACATATTGATGGATTATAGTTCACCTTTTAAGTTTATATGGCACAACCCTTCTACCGTCATGCTCCAAGGAAAGGGGGATGCTGAGCTTCCTGCAGAGGATGATGCCAAGAAAACTTATTGGGACACTACAATGATTTGAAAAAATATTCACTTTATAAGTTATCCTAGAATAATGAATTAATTCAGTTCATAAGCTGTCTGATAACAATGGGAAAACCACAACTAGATAAACTACCATGTAAATGAAGGAAAAACAGAATTGTAATACCAAACAAATAAATTTAAAACAAGAGCAGGAGCATTACAACAATTAAAATAGAGAGCTAAAACATAAAACCACAGTGTTAAAATGTTGTTAAACCACAGCATGATAAGCACTATAAAAGCCTGAGTAAATAGAAAAGTATCCAAAAGCATTAATAAAGTAGGTGCCAGGTAAGTCTCTCTGGGGAGGATATTAGGCATTTCTCCACTGAGTCTGAAGTCAACTTTCTGCCTTCAGGTCAAGCAAACGATGGGCAATTTTTGTCTGCAATATGGCTGGCTTATGTCAACAGAGGATTTAGCCTCTGGCCAGGTGCAGCCCAGGTTGCCTACTGTCTGGCATCTATGTCCCAGAAACAGCTCTGTTAGCTAAGAAATTTTTATATAGCACAGTACCAGCGAAAATATGTCTTCCCAGGCATATTGGAGGGTGTGTAGAAAGACAGAAGCATTATTTCCCCAAGCTATTTTGCGTATGAGGTACAGACTGCTGGAGATTTCCGAGTTAAAAAATAATACTATATGTTTGTACGGATGGCAGAATCTGTTAATTGCCAGTACTCTCCATTCCTTATTTTTCCAGTCTTAAATTCAGTTCTCCATATTTCTGCATCAGTCTGCATGTTTTGATTTGTTTTAAAAAAAGTCCTCATGAAGATTCATCAGCAGTTTTGTGTGAACTCCTACAGGTGGCGGAATAGCTCAGTGTATCTGGCTTTTAACCAGAAGGTTGGTGGTCCAAGCCTACGCAGGGACAGCTGTGGGCAGGATTTCTGCATTACGGAGGGTTGCACTAGGTGACCCTCCAGGTCCCTTCCAACTCTACAGTTCTATGATTCTATAGCGTCTCCACCCCCATCGTTCTGCCCAGACACTGAGATCCAGTGCCGAGGGCCTTCTGGCAGTTCCCTCGCTGCGAGAAGCCAAGTTACAGGGAACCAGGCAGAGGACCTTCTAGGTAGTGGCATCCACACTATGGAATGTCCTCCCACCAGATGTCAAAGAGAAAAACAACTACCAGACTTTTAAAAGACATCTGAAGGCAGCCCTGTTTAGGGAAGCTTTTAATGTTTAACAGACTGTTGTATTTTAATGTTTTGTTGGAAGCCACCCAGAGTGCCTGGGGAAACCCAGCCAGATGGGCAAGTTATAAATTATTATTATTAGTAGTAGTTTTTAAGAAATTTTGCCTAATATGCACATTTTTTCCAGAACAATTTTCCCTATAACAATTCGTTTTGTATGTAATTTTTCAACAATATATGCATTTATATGCACACTATGCAATATCTCAAGAACTGCTTCTCCCCATATTAACTGATAAGCCCCTGTGATCATTATCTGAGGCTCTTCTTCATGTGCCTTGCCTGGAGCCTTCATTACATATCTTTAGGTGCCAGACAAAAACCTTCCTCTTCTCCTAGGCCTTAGGCTAATTAAACAATCAATGGCCTTTTAAAATGTGTTTGTGTGGAGAGCATTTTTTTTTGTTTCTTTTACTTTTTATGTATTTTGTGTTTTTTTATTGTAGACTTTCCTGTGATCCTTGGATGAAGGTACTATATAAATTTTAACAACAACAATAAAAATAACAACAATAATGCCCTGGTATGTGGATTTTTGTACACATTACCTGTCTGGAGAACTGCACTGTAAAATTGTGAATTTTGAATTTGAGCTGTGTTTACATTGTTGTCTTGTTTCAGAAACTGTGAATTAGGTGCGTTCAACTTGAAATGCAAACTCAGTCAAACTTGCCCTCATTGTCTATATGCAAATGTGAAAAGCTTAGCAGGGACACTACGTTTCTTTAAAACACCATCAGTTCCCAAAAGCAACAGCATTCACACTGTTATTCTGCCTTTCTTTCACTGCCCACATTTAGACTGGAACAGTATTTCCTTCTCATCACTTGCTTCAGTGGGGTTCAGTACGTTGTACATGTTACCCTGCAAACACAGATTTCAGTTGCTTGTAGACTCCAAATATCACATAGCTGTCAAGCAAGGACCTTCATCTAGCAAACTATACAAACGTTTTGAGAGGCTATTTTGAACACCCAAAGAGCATCCTTGCAGCATTATGTTTTCACTACAAGAATAACTTCTCTTGTTGTTCCCAGTCTGATATACAGGGTTATATATATATATATATATATATGCAGGTTTTGGTGTCCTCGGGTGTCTTCCCGTGTAAAAGTTGGGGTGTCTAGGCGACGTTTCGACGAGGTCTCACTCGTCATCTTCAGGCTGGTGCTTTCGGCTTCTTGTTACTGGAACAGAGCAGGATCTCAGTGTTTGAGTTCCTATAAATACTGTTGAGGGGGTGTGGTGTATAGCCTCCAATGTTCTGGGCAGAGAGGAAGTTCCCAGGCTAGTGTGCCTTTTCTTCTTTTGTTCCTTAATTACTTGAGGGATATCTTGAGTGATTTCTTGAGTGATATCCTGAGTACCACTTAGGTGGGTCATTAGGTGTGGATTAGTTGCTAAAGTCTTTGTGTCTTGACCTCTTGAACTTTGTGAAGAGTTTTTCTGAGAAGATGGCTGTACTGCACTTAGTTGTGCTCTGGCTTGGCTTCGTGTATAGGGGCGAGCTGTGGTTTTGTGGCCTGTGTCAGCCAGATCTGTGTAGGGATTGCAGGGGGGTGCAGCATCCGGAGGTGCCACCATGGTTTGGCTACTGGATGGTGTCTGTAATTTATCTGTGGAGAGGGTCTGGGTTTGGGTCTGGTGTGGTTGATTGGTGATGGCGTTCTGTGTGCCTCTGGATCTGGTGTCAGTTTTTGTGGGGAGGGCTAATTTCCAGATGTCTGGCAAGCGGGATGTGTCGTCACGCTTGTTCATGTTGTGAGGGTGTTTCTCTATCTCGATGGCTTCCATGATTATTCTCTTGTGGTGAAGAAAAAACTTCCTCTCTTTTCCAACACATGAAAGAAACAGGACACGAAATTAATTTTGCAGATTCCAAATTGCTCTTTAACATGGAACATCACCACAAGAGAATAATCATGGAAGCCATCGAGATAGAGAAACACCCTCACAACATGAACAAGCGTGACGACACATCCCGCTTGCCAGACATCTGGAAATTAGCCCTCCCCACAAAAACTGACACCAGATCCAGAGGCACACAGAACGCCATCACCAATCAACCACACCAGACCCAAACCCAGACCCTCTCCACAGATAAATTACAGACACCATCCAGTAGCCAAACCATGGTGGCACCTCCGGATGCTGCACCCCCCTGCAATCCCTACACAGATCTGGCTGACACAGGCCACAAAACCACAGCTCGCCCCTATACACGAAGCCAAGCCAGAGCACAACTAAGTGCAGTACAGCCATCTTCTCAGAAAAACTCTTCACAAAGTTCAAGAGGTCAAGACACAAAGACTTTAGCAACTAATCCACACCTAATGACCCACCTAAGTGGTACTCAGGATATCACTCAAGAAATCACTCAAGATATCCCTCAAGTAATTAAGGAACAAAAAAGGAACAAAAGAAGAAAAGGCACACTAGCCTGGGAACTTCCTCTCTGCCCAGAACATTGGAGGCTATACACCACACCCCCTCAACAGTATTTATAGGAACTCAAACACTGAGATCCTGCTCTGTTCCAGTAACAAGAAGCCGAAAGCACCAGCCTGAAGATGACGAGTGAGACCTCGTCGAAACGTCGCCTAGACACCCCAACTTTTACACGGGAAGACACCCGAGGACACCAAAACCTGCATTCCTGTACCCGTGAAAATCTACGAAAGCATATATATATATATATATATATATATATATATATATATATATATTCTTCAGTAGTTAATGATCCATGAATCCAGTTGAGCCACCAGACTTATTCAAGGGAAAAAATAGAGTTGACTTCTTCAGCTGACTGGAAAACTGAAACTGATGGATGCTTCGTGCACATCCTCGGGATCAATCTTACTAGACCAGCTTAAAGGCGCTATATAAAAGCATTAAAAAAGCTCAAGCTTTCTTGAAATTTGGATCCTATTGCTATTTTATTTTATGTTTTGGATTCATCAACTGTCCTCTGATAATAGGTTTTGGTCTGGTGCAATTATCAATACTGTAAATGCATTATTTTCAGCCAAATTTTCTATTACACCCCTGCGTTCCTTATCTTCAGAGATCATGAACCCTAGATGTAAACTTTAACCTTGTAAAAGCCTATAGTATTTTATCATGTCTTTGGATGGTGTCTTTTAACGTTGGCTTCTGCCAAGTGTGCATTTTAATGCCAGCTCTGTAAAAATAACTATGAATGGAATAATCCGATAGTCCAAAAACAAGGCCACACAAGTTTTGCCTTTTCCTGGGGGAAAAAGGAGAAGAAAAGCAGCAGCTTTGCCACCATTTGCAGATGCAGAACCACAAGGCCAGGCTTTTAAAAAGCCATTTAAAATAATGATAGCTAACAAGGGAAATTCTTACTCTGTACTGACAGATGTGGCATATCCCAAGGCAGCTTGAGTGGGTGCTGTTTGATTGAGGATGGGAAAAGGAACTGCATTTGGGAGACAAAATATATGCTCATTTCAAATAACAAAGCGCTGCTTAGCAGGGAGCTTCTGCCTATTTGGCTCCAGAGTTCAGGTAGAAATGAGCTATATGATATGAATTCTAGCCCCATGTTTGTTCCTCACTCTGTGATGGGCTTGTCAAGGTCTTGGCTGCATCCTTGTGGCATAAAATAAAATAAAAATGGGAGTCTGCAGAACTGCTCCATTCTCTGCGACAGTATGCCATCTTTCTTGCATCATCTTAGCACAAATCTCTGCAGTTCAAACAGTTCCTTCAGATCTTTCATCCAAAACGTAGCTATTATTCTTTGCAGGTGCCTGCAAAGGATAAAGGAACCGGAGGCCCTGATGACCACTTCACTCATATGCTTCAGCTGTCCCTATTTCTTTTTACCAGAGATAATTTTTGTTTTCTGTATGCATTGCCAGCCCTTGTTAAATCATTTCCATCTATTCTGTCGCATATGTACCTTAAGGAGGATGCTAAAACCTGGTTATTTCTATATTTATTTATAACATTATACCCTGATTTTCCCCCTCCACCAAAAAAGTTGCTTAGAGTGGCTTCCAAATAGAAAGGCAAACAAGAATTCAACCATTGAAATACAAATTATGAAATGAAAGCCAGGTTCAAAAAAGAATAGAGAAGCCTTCACATTCAGTTCCTTAAGCAACAACAAAATCAAAAACATATTTTTAAAGGGATGTTTTGCCCAGTGCACATTTTTAGAGTTGCTGGAATTCATTTCCCTCCCTTGATCTGTAGAGGTTGCATCTTTCTCCGATAGTGGCCCACGTGATGGAGACAATACATGGAGCCACCTCCTGAAACCACCATCACTGCTACTTTCCTGGCTGGGCCTTGTAGGTACACTCATGGTACTGATGAATTGGTGGTGGCAATGGTCCCATTCCTTCAGTGATGTTGTGCCAACCTTGCCCTGTTCCAGCCACATTGGGTGGGGCCAAGTGGGACAGGGTGCCGTGGAGCCATGACTGCAAAAATGGGACCACTGCCACCACCAAATTTATCATCAATCAGTCAATCAATATTTATTGTTATGTTCACAGATCAGCCACTGAATTGCACTCAAACAAACAGTCCAACAAATTCTACAGTGTTCAGGCCAGCAAATGGTTGTTTGGGATTACCAACATGGTGAGGAGCTAGGATGTTTGTGTGTGTGATGTTCCACATTTACAATCACGGTAGAATGTGTCCTCAAATTTATTAAATATGTATCCCAACCTCCCTCCCAAGGGAGCCCAGGCTGGCAAACAAGAAGTGACAAACAATAAAAACATATATTTTTAATATATATATATATATATATATATATATATATATATATATATATATTCCAGTACAGAAATGGAGTAACTAAGGTTAAAGATTTAAATGGTTTGTTTTTGTCCCTGTTCTAAGATTATGGTGTCAAAAGATCTACAGACAATTGTACAAACACAGGATTCCTTACACTATATATAGAACCAAGGCAGCAATCCAGATGCTCCTTTTTGTATTTCATATATGTGTTTCTTATTCACATTGGCACTAGGAGAAAGAAAAACTTATGTTCTCTACAATAAATATGCAAAAGGGTGGATGTAGAATACAACAGTGCTTCTTGAATGCAATGACTGAGCCAGACCAATCCACTGCAGACGTCACATAAGATCCAGTCCAAACTTTTGCTTGGAATCAGGATCTTCCATCTTATAAACTTTCCCAGAATATTTGTTCATAAAGTCATATAGACTCAGTGAGGTTGTGCTCCCTTATGTGCTCTTCTGGGAGGGTTGTTAAGGTTGGTATTGCTGGGGGATAAGAAGTCTACTGCTGTGGAAGCCCACTACCATTGTTGTTCCTGGTGTAAGATCCTGAAACAGAGCATTTTGATGTTGGGATGGCACTGGAACAGAACTAGCCAATAATCGACTGGATCCTAAGCCAGCCCATTTGCTGGAGAGGGGCACAATTCAGGCTGGACCTGGCACACCAACAAATTGAGTAAAGGAAGGAACTAAAAGATGTCAGCATTTGCTTATGACGTATAGGTGGTTCCATAGCTCTGAGCAAGGGCTTGGGGATGTGACTGAACTTTTTGTGCTATTATGAAGGTTTTGATTCCTTCCTCCCTATACCTATGAAATATAGAATGGATTGCATCAAGAAAATCAGTGCTGAAAAAGTGAAAACCAGAGCTCCTCTGCCATCCCAGTCCAATCAGCACCAGGATGGAATCCAATATGGTCTCAGGTTTCCTTTTCCAACCTTCTGGCAAAATACCAACACACAGTTTGCAACCATTGCTTGAGGGTATGTCAGTGCAATAAAATAAAAATAAAAAGATGTATTCCAGGAAGTGTGTAAGTGGCTTGAGTGCGTGGGTGCCATGGTTGGTTTTCTGAAATTGTGAGAAGGGAGGGATGTCTATCTTTCACTCCAGTCCAAGCATAGCAAAATACGTTGCCTGGCTGTCATAGATAGTTACACTTCAGGAGATGCTGGCCAGGGCAGCATTCATCAGATAGGACAGCTTCTTCATTTGTGCAAAGTGCATAAATACTTTGCATAGCTCAAGCAGGTACACAGAGTACCTTAGTCAGAGTAAGTTAGATTTCTTTTTTAAAAGCTTATTCCAGCTTACAGCTGACTCTGAGGCTGACATTCTCTTGTGGTTATCCTCCTTTTCTACAAAAAGGGACACCAGAATAAAACAATTGTACAGAATAATTAGCTTTACATGACATTCACGTACTGTTGGGCATTTCTAGTTTAACTGAGCTAATGATCAGTTTGGATTTGAAGCTCCATTGAGTTTATTACTGAATCAGAGTATCGTTTCCACAGAGAGAAACAAAGAACCCATTACAAGCCCCTAGCCTTTAATGGGGTTGATAAAATATAAGAGCACAATCTGATTAAACACTAAGGGGTTTGTGAAGAAAAGGAGGGGGTCACCACCTTTACCTATTCTCCCCCATTTCCCTCTTCTTTTAACATTTCATAAAGACAGGCAAGAAAAATGTATTTCATCTTATTAAAAACCAATGAGATATATGCAAACTCAATTACTATCAAGTAACGCTGAAATGGATTTAATCATATCTACAGTGCCTGCAATGACTGATGTTGGCTGGATGAGGATCAGATACTCACTATGGATCAAACTACACATTGAGCTTGCACTTTCAGCTGCTCACTGACAAATTTCCACTTTCAACGGCAGGAAGGGGAGTCTTGACCAGGACTGTGGTCTTCCCTCTACAAATCCCCAGGGTCACATTTCTGTGTAACACATTTATAGGGCGAGAGAAATATAAAGTGACTTTCAGTAAGAAAACACCATAGGGAAGAAATAGTTAAGTCTCTGCTCTGGCTGATACCTCAGCCCCAATCCAGACTGAAAAGGAAGCATGGGTTTTACTTTTACTTTTACATTTAATTTTAATTACATTTACTTTTAATTAAAGAAAGTGTGGACAGCAGGGTTGGCCCAATACATTTGGGCACCTGAGACAAACCCCCAAATGGGGCATCCCCCCTCCCCACCAGGGAAGAAGAGGTGAGTGAAGACTGACATCAGGAACAAGGTATGTGGGGAGAAAGATCAACAGCAGGCTCTGCTGCCCATGGAGACCCTGCAGCCTAAGGTGGTCACCTGGCCTGGCCTCGTGGGTGGACCGGCCCTGGTGGACAGTTTTAAAGAAGCACTTTCAGGCAGATCCATAGCATAATTTGTAGCTTGGCCCCAGATGCACTTGCATCAGATGGAGCCTAAAGATATCCAAAACACATGATGGCAAAGCACCTGGTATATACAGGCATAATCATAAATTTGGTGTGATGTTGCTAGTGAAAAGAGGCAGCATCCACACAGCAATTTATTCAGTTCTCCCAATGTTTCCCTAACTTTTAATTTCCACATTATGTTTGAGCTTTCTCATGGCATAAAAAAAATCACTTCTAAAGCATGCTGCCTCCTCCCAGCCTGCTTTTGATTTTTCTTTGGCTATTTAGCAAGCAAAAAATGTTCTTAATTCAGGATCTCTTTAAATGCCATCACTCCATCATTGCATATTTGTAATTGTGTACTGTTCAAATCTCAGTATCTTACCTCTGCGCCGAGTACAGAATTAGGAAGTGCAGTTAAGGACCACAAAACAAACTTCAGCTTCGTCTGACTTCACTGAATTGGGCTGACCATTTCTCTCTTCCACCCCATTTAGTGGTTATTGTTGTCTTGCTAGGCATGATAGAGCTTATTAACCTCTTGAAAATTTGTCTCAGTTTGGTTCTGGGCATGACAGCATGCAAAGAGGTGGCTGACACTACTGAATATTAAAGATCAAGTGTATTTAAATACTTGCTGACAGCCTCTTAAGTGCTTCTGCATTTTTATCTTGATTTACAGGGATTTAACACTACTCCATTAGCATTAATGGGAACGGAGAATGTAACTCTACCCACGTTGAAATGCAGAAGAGCTATATATTCCTGCTTTCTGTTCTCCTGTGCAATAGTCTTACAAGAGGTAGGTGATATTTAAACATCTGTTCATTGCTAAGGGGCTCTGGAACCATGTCTCAGTAGGGAAACAAGGTGTTTAAACCATACTTTTAACCGACTCACAGATATAAAATGGCAGACACAGAAATGGCCCCTTTGTGGGCATTTTCTGGGGGCGATGATTCAAAGGAAGCCATAAACCATTCCAAATCTTCTAGTCCTGATGAGTAATTATTACATAGGGCCACATCTGCTAAAAGTCCCAGGTCTAAAGCATCGAGCAAGAGTTATCTCAAATTCTGCTAACTTAAAAAGCTGCCCTGACCTGTTGCAATGTGACAAACGATGTACACTTCACTGAAGAAAGTGATACTATGACAAGAATCGTGGTTGTGTCCACTGAAACATTGTTTGTTTTCTAAGGATTATAAATCACCTTTCAACAATCCAGGGTACAAGGAGGTAAAAAAAACATGATACAAAATAAAATAAAAAGCTACAAATGGAGTCCTATGTAATCAGAAAACAGCCAGAGATGTATATCATAAATTGGAAAGCTAATCAAGCCTGGGGTCCATTAAATCTGGGTCCTGATTATACTATCTGCCTGAAGCTACATAAAAAGGAAACCTGATCACTCTTCAGACATGTGTACTGCACAGTTCTTAGTTTTGTACTGCATATTCCAAAAACTCTTTTCTCCTCCCCCTTGTACAGATTGGACTTAACCTGGAGTAAGTCCCACTGAATTCATATTGACTTACTTTTGAGAAAATATACATAGAAAAGCCCTGTTCAGCAGCTGTGGTGGTCATCCAATGTCTTGGCCTTATCCTTCAGTTTGAAGTTGGGACTTCCCATTATTGAATGCACCTTCATAGCAAAAAATAAAATAAAAATCCTTCTCCCTGATATCTGTATCTCCCGTGTAGTTTTTTAATAGTGAAGGGGTGCTCTGCTATATGAGCCCCCACCTATAGCATTTTAACCACATTGGTGGCGGCCAGGCATTAGGTGTGGTTCATTCTTTTGTGGAATTCTTAATTCAAAGAAAGAGCATTGCCCATGCAAGGAGTGGACTGCTTTGCATTCTTCAATGTGGCAGAAATTGATGCATGCACCATGGGTGCAAACAAATTGAGCCTTTTCAGATATGTAGGTTGATGGTCATAATCCACCAAAAGTTAGTTATTAATCAAGCCTTGAGGTGAGTGCTCATGCATGGATCATTACTATGCCTGTAGGCTTCATTCCAAATGTCATGAGCCCTACAATTCCCACCCGCCAATCTGGCTCCACACCCTGACCTCTATGCCTGAATCCAAATACAATCCACTGCTCCTTTAGATCTTCTCTGAACACAAAATATGTGGGAGTGGGATGATGGGGACAATGATGGGGCCAGGCCCAGCAGTTGTAACCCAGCTTTGGTCTCCCTGAATGTGTAAAGGGCACTGTGTGAAGGAAATCTCACTGGAATCAATAGGACTTAAGTTACGGTAATTGATCTCCATTTTGTTACTTTCTACAGGAATTGTCATCACTTTATTTTCTGGGTTGTGCCCAATCTCTTTCCCCATCCCCTACCCCACAGACATACACAAGGCTGCTGGATCAAAGCAAGAGGCTGCATTTAACAATCCAGGAGTTGTTAATTTAATCCTTTCACAAGCTAGTAATTTTTATTAAAATGAAAAGGAACCTGTGTACAGAAATTTACAAATAATTCTGTCTTCTGCAGTTTAGTCCACTCCTAGATTTTAATTTAAAACCTTTATCTGCCTCTGTTTAATATATGAAAAAGCCAGCATGCCAAAGCTGTGATTAACTTTATAGGTGCAGTGGAATTATGGAAATGCATCATGCACAAGTGCGCACTTTCCAAAATTATTCTGTGACCTTGTGCTTAAGCCGAGTTTTAAATAATTCAGTGATGTATTGAATGAATAAATTTGTACCGCTTGTTACTCTAAACACTCAGGCATTCACTTTTCCTTGCCATTTTTAATAAAATCTAGCTTCCTAATATTCATGAAATATTGCATTTCAATTAAATTACATAGGTACTGGGGGAAAAAAACAGTTTGCCCTGAGCTGCTTAATGTTGACACCAACTGTCATTTGCTCCCCCTCCCTCCTCTATAATAACCAGAGAGGTTTTATGTACCACTAATATAAAGGACTGTCACACTTTAATGAGAAACTTTTTTGATCAAGCTTTACACAAAGCTGCACAAGGCAGAAAAATAATGAATCTAAAGTATTTTTTCTTGTTTGTGAAGGATACTAATTTGAACATAAAATACACCAAAGAAATACAGAGTGGCTATTTCTACTGGTCTTTTTGAAAAGGAGAAGTTAGGAAATGTGTTCCAAAAAAGTGACAGACTAGTTTATGCATACAGAGAACATCCAGTGCCTTAGTTGTATGGGGGTTTTACTTTTCTTATGTCTTTAACCAAGGAAAATGGTCCACACAGACAGGGGATTTTCCCATTTTGCATGTGGAGAGTGTTAAAGAAGGTCCTGATTCAGAGGAAGGTAAGTATAGAAAGACCCAGTGGAAAGACTGGGTTAAAATCATCAGTAGAGCTAAGGGAATAGTTCTGCCAGTGCAAGCTTCTGTGCTTGCCCAACACAATGATATCACCTCTCCCCCACCCCCCACTGTTCTGGGGGTGCTCCCAACACTTTGGAGCAGATCTGAGGAGGGCACAGGAGAGAAGAAAAGAGTTAGCCCCATTGCGCTGTCAGGAATTGTTGCACTAGTAGCTTCTGATACCACAATGATTTAGTTGGATATGACCCATTATATTTCTGCTGAACTCATTTCGAATGGGCTTCCAAGGGGGTGCAAGCAAAAACCTTTCTCATGGACAAATTAGCTTGCAATTGTTTTCAGGACAGGGCTGAACCCTTTTCATCCAGAGACCCACATTCTCTACTGACCAACTTTCTGCTGGGGCAGGACATGCCAGTGGGGAGCAGGGATGGAGGCTAAAGTGGGAGGAGCAATGAATGCTAACTTTACCTTTGTACACTAAGCTAGTTTCTACACACACTCATGCATCTCCCTCTATCCTCCATCCAGACAAGCAAGCGGCGTTGTCAAAGTTCAAGGACACCTTCCAGCCAGGCAAAATCTCTCAAGGTAGCTACAAAGCAGGGCAGGTTAATGGCCAGGCCTGCTGAGAAGGGGAGTTATTGGAAGGTGATGTGGTCTGAGGACAGTCCCAAGGGCCCAATGGGGAGAGTTGGAGGGCTACAGTTAGCCACTGGGTCTGAAGTTCTCCATCCCTGTTGAAAGCCACTTTGATGGCTCTCTTATGCTATATGAACAAAACAAAATAAAATATTTGTTTCTCTAACATCAGTTGTAAGCTTTCTCTAAAAGTGGTCCCAGGGTAGCATGGGGCATATCATTGTCAATGTGGAAGAACATTTGCTTTGCATGTAGAAGGTCACAGTTTCAAAACCTGGCAACTCTAGGTAGATATGGGAAAGACTCTGGAGAGCTGCTGCTGGTCAATATAAATACTGGGCTTGATGGACCAGTGTTCTGGCTCAGTATAAGGCAACTTTCTGTGTTCTTATCCTTGATCTAGCAGGGGCAACAGAGTTGGTATTATAGGTGAAGAATGAAGACTTAAAGCACTATCTGGCAAACTCAAAAGCCTGTGACTGACTCTTGCTTCCAAGCTAACCAGTTAATCTATTTGTACAAAATGTTTACTCATCTTCAAAATGTGAACCGTTACTGATGTTAGTCAAAGATGCTTAGTGAAATAAAACCCTTCCCCTCAAACAACTGTGCCAGTACCAGACCCTTTCTAACCACTGGTTCTCCACCTTACGCAGTACTTTGAGGACAGGGTTGTCCGTAATTAAGATGCAATTTACCTCATTCAACGATGCTGCAGAACAGAAAATTCAAATAATTACACCACTTTGAATAATCAGCGTATAACGGGTTCTACAAATACGCTCGTTCACAGCTTTAAACAGGTTGCCTAACATTTCCCATTACAGGGCTGCATTTGCAGTTGTGTACAACTTTCCCAATATGCAATTATCTTAGCTAAAGTTCACTAAACAAAAAGTTAGTTTTCTTGTAGTCAGCAGTAAACATTTGGCTACTTTAGAGAAGTACAATATAGGATATTTGTTGCTTCTAACAGGTTTTTAAAAATCTGCTTGGTATGCACACATCCTTAAATAACTAGTGCCCCCCCCAAAAAAAAACCCCCACAAAAATATCCTTACATCAAAAAGTGGAAATCCAAAGGATTTCAGCACTAGCAATCTTGGCTGGCTTTATGCATCCAATCTATGTCCATTTATTTCATCTGTCTGCTTCTTGTTCTTTAAGCAGTTGGTGAACCTGTCCTCTTATTTCATAACTGCTAAGCCTACTCCAGAGTCTTTTGTGGGGAACTTTACCAGCAGCTTCTTGAAAGCCTAAGTTCACTCCTTTCTCATTCCCTGTATCTATGATCTGCTTCCAAAGTAAGGTCTAGGAAGCAATGTTTTCTACTGCCTGCCTTTATGGGGTGATTCTGCTCTGCTCAAAGCATCAAATTAGTCTCCAATATAGGTCATTCCTCTTAGGAGAGGGGGAGAGATTCAATTCAGTTTGCACTGAAAGGCAAAATTATTGAATGCACACTTTGCAGAACAATGCAAGAAGTAAAACACAGCCATCCTTCAAAATTTGTGCTTTTCCAGATTTTGTAATACAATCCTCCAGCCAAGTAATGTGTGTAGAAATGCATATACCAGGGTAAAGGGCTCATCAAAATGCATACATTGGTGAAAATAATATATAGGAATGCATATTAGGGGGAACTGCTTTGCAAAATTGCATACAAAAATATGTTTACTAGAAGGTATTCAGACTAAAATGCTGATGAATTGCCACAACACCTTTTCATTCATATATATATATATATATATATATATATATATATATTAAAGAATGCAAAGAGATGTGGAAATGTGGAGCACTGAACATCTACACTGGGAAAATGAAAAACCGAGAGAAACTGAAATGGACAGATCTACCTATCACCACTTCTTCCTACTGCTGGTCTACTCAGAGTTGCGACCAAGAAGGCTTGTGACAGTGACATTCTCTCCTCAGCTGGGGAACTTTGTGGCCAATAATACTGCTATCACTTCATGGCAGTTACCTTCTAGGTCCCACCAGGACATTAATAAGTGGTGGCACACCAATATGAGGTGTCATTGTACCCATGAGTGCACCCACTGACTTTCATCTCAAACTTGTGCTGAACCTGGATATCTTGGGGAAATTCTCCAAATTTGCATTCATGCATATGTTTGGGTTTTCTAGCATCAATGAATTTGTCCTGGAACTAGCCCCCTTCCAACCTGCCCTCTTTTTACATAGTCCATCAGTTGTTAATTATTTCATGTTTGTTTTAATCTGGAAAAAAAAAGAATTTTTACTTTTAATTTGACAGAATATTATATGTCAAGCATGGGCAAACGTGGCCCTCCAGATGTTTTGGGACTACAACTCCCATCATCCCTAGCTAACAGGACCAGTGGTCAGGGATGATGGGAACTGTAGTCCCAAAACATCTGGAGGGCTGAGTTTGCCCATGCCTGGTATATGTTATATTGATGTTATTGCTTCCAAACAACATTGCAGACTACTAGCTGCTGTGGTAACAAATCACCTGTACTTGGTCAGCTCTTCAGTTAGGCTAAGTCCCACACTCCCATTAAAGGGAATGTGCCAAGCAATGTGGTTTGACCATGCTTTGTGATCTACCGGTACCTCTTATCATGTGGTAAATTTTAAAATAGAGGCAGCTTGAATGTGATTCCTCACATGGTTAAAACGTAAATAAGATGTCTCAATGTAAGCATCAGTTACAGCACAAACTTGATGTGTAATTTGCTGGGTTGGAAATCCTACTTTTACACGGGGCACAGGACAAAGGGACAAAAATTGGTCTACATGTGGTATGACAAAATAGATCTGAAAGTGAACCTAGTCATTATGATGTAATTAGATACATATCTGACCAAAACAGGCTGAAGCAAATATTACCAACCTGATCCTCCAATGGCACAGGATAGATAGGGTGGAAAACATTTCCCAGTAAGGAAAACATAGCCGATCACCAAATCCAGAGCTGGGGTGGGGATCCTTGGACCTGGGGATAAACTGAGCACTCCAGGACTCTCCATCTGGCCTTCTAAACCCTTCTGGTGTTTACTCCTTATTGACTATGCTTTGTACCTGAAGTGTTTTTCCCTAACTTGAAAATGATTTTGAGCTAATAGTGCTTCATGCTTGCCTGCATTGAGGTTAGGGAGGAATATGTGAGTGTGGATAGAAACTAGGTTCCTATACAAAGGCAACATTGACATCCATTGCTCCATCCAGTTTCAGCCACAGGAATGTGACTCTGGGAAGGCGGCCCAGAAGGGAATGCAGTCCTTGGTCTGGAAAGATAGGTTCTCCATCCCTGGTGTAGAAACAAAGCCCTCCCTTGAAAGCGCTGAGTTAAGCAGTTGTTGTTGTTGCTGCTGCTGCTGTTTTAAGAACCTCTTATTTGCCAAGATGGCCTTCTAAGCAGTCAAACGGCTTCTAGGTTTTCTATATATCAATTTTATGAAACTTATTAATAGCTTATTGATGAAATACTCAAATTCAAAAAAAGAATTGTAATGTTTATTTTTTAAAAAAAAAATTGGATAGGTCCTTCTACTAGACCCAAAGCAACAGACTTGATTACTTGCTGTTGTTTTTCAGAACTATTTCAGGGAGTTCTCTTTCACTTGGAAGTAAAACAAGGAAAATAACATATTTAAAGTTTTATATCTAACTTTTTTTTATAAACACACAAATTTGTATCTCTGATCCAGTCTCATTCTGTGCAGCAAAACTACCTCAGCTATGCTTGTTTGGGAAGCTGTGCACTCCTAGAATCAAAGAGAAGAATTTGTCTTACTTATCAAATAGAAACATTTCTTGGCTTTCATTTCTCTCTTCAGTTTTCAAAATAAGAACATCAAAAAAATAAAGAAAATAGGAATGAGAGGGTGAGATTATTTTTCTCTCCCCTAATTAGTTAGGGAAATCAGTGGCAGCTTTCACTTCATACACAAAAACTTATTGCAAGGATGGGCTGTATTTTGCATGGCAAAGGATGAAAGTTTATATTTAACACCTGCAGGATCACAGGGAAACAAGCGAGTCACAAAGCCAAGTAAGGACAAGAATACGCCCTAAAAGTACCTTTTTGCACTACTTTATGTATTGCATATTTTGTTTTGTTATAAGTTCCTACATAATCATCCTGCACATCAAAATGGGGGGGGGGGGAGAAACTTTTTCAGACTGAGGGACACATTTCCTTCTGGCATCTTTTTGGGAGCCACAAAACAGTGCTAAATGGGGCCAGGTTCAAAAGTGGGGAAAGCAAGAAATGCAAATTTTATCATTGTGCAGCAGGCTAGTTTCTACACAGACTCACAAACTCACAATCCCCTCTAATTGTCCACACAGGTTGAACCCATTCCAACCAAGCAGAATAACTCAAAGGGGGTGTGAAGTAAGAGTTGGGGAGGAGTGTGGCCTGGGGAGGCATTGTGTGAATGAAGAGGGGGCATAATCAGAGAAGAGTTGCAAAGGCCAGACAGAGAAGCCATTTGGCCCACTGGTCTGAGGTTGTCCACCTCTGCTTTAAAAGTGATGTGCTTCACCTAAAACAATGATCCCATATGCTCAAGTAGGAAGAAGTCATTAGCCTCTTATACACTGACTTCTTGCATTACCCAGTCCGGTTCCTCTGGTAGGTCTGATATCTTCCTCCATCAAAACCTAGGTTTACAACAAGGCCTACAAGACTCAAGGAAAAATTCAGGAGAAATTGCAGGGGAAAGTTTAGACTTAATATATTGTATTCAACACCAGATGATCCATCAGATGTTTCCATCAGCAGAACAGGAAAGGATGCCATTTTTGCTTATTTCCCTCCTTGCATTTCATCCCCTACCATAGCTTAGAGAATGTAGGGATTTGCTTTGTACAGTCAGGTCATTTATCTTTCAGGCCCAGTATTGTCTGCATGGACTGATGTAGCTCTCCAGGATCTCAGGAGGAGATAGTTCACACCTCTGCTACCTTATCCATTTACTTGGAGATGATGGGAATGGAACTGGAGACCTTCTGCATGCAAAGCATGGCTCTACCATTGAACTGTAAAGCAACTAAAAAAGAACAACGGCACTGCCTATTTATCTCCTCCCACAGGGATTTGTCCAGGTCAAGCATAGGCTTCTTTTCCCCTGAATAATATGTGGACTTCAAAGTCACTGTAAATGTCAGTGAAAGACAGAAAGCTCTACAGTTGATCTGGGGAAGTTCATATGGGGAAGTTCTGCTAATTGGCACACAGTGTGTCCACTTGTGCATTAATAACTTCATTGATGAGAAACAGAATGATGTTTCATTTTACAGTGTCCCCACCCTGACAAATATTTTAATTAAAATGTATTGGGCTGAATACACTTTTACATTTAGGGCATCTTAGAACACGGTTTGAGAATCTGTGGCCCTGCCAATGTGGCATGACTCGCCTGCTATGAATCCCCACTATAACGGCCAATGGTTAGAAATGAAGGGAACTGTAGACCGGCAACATCTAGAGGATGAGCGGTTCCCTAGTCCTGTCTCAAAAGCTCAACTGGTCCTGGATTGCTGCCTTCCCTCCTTTTCTCTTCCCTGGGTTGCATGTATTTCTTACACAATCATTGATCTCCAACCTAGAATATGAGAACGTGGCAATCAGAGGGTGCCATTTAATTAAAAGTCCAAAAGGATGGTAAGCTTCTTTAGCTTAAATGTAAGATGTGTCTAAAATGACTTTTCTAACAGAAAAATTGACATAAATAAATCCCACAACAACAAGCACAAAATTGTGCGGTACGAGTGACCCCACATCAAAACTCACACATACAGATAACTAACTCAGATGGTTTTGTTTAAATATTTCAGAACCGTGTCAAAAGTCAGAGGGCTTCTTTCTTTTTGTTAAAGACAGCACATTGCAAAATATAACCAAATGTCACTGCCTGTAACAGTAAGATATTTTGAGGCTGAAATGAGCATGCAAATGTGATGCAATGCTCTGCACTGACATGTGCTTTGAATAGAATAAGCTGGGGTTGTAGCAAGTAGAAAAGGCAAGTAGAAAATCACAAGTACCAATGAATATGTCAGGGAAGGTGACACTGCCAGAGAAGTTAAATTCTGACATATATGCCACAGTCGTGCAGGATTTGTAGGACATGCATGCCCCCAGGTAATATTTGTTTTTACATTCAGATCTGTAGAGTTTGAATGCTGTGACATGGTGGCACTTGTTAAGTCAAGTTCAATATGTTTACATTCAAGGATGTTCCAAAAAGGCATTTGAGTGGCTGCAGATGAAAGCCTCACAGCTTATACATATATTTATAAAACCTACTACATGTAAGCAGGGCTTCAATCCAGAGATCATCAACCACAGCAGAAAGCAGCATATCTATGGCTGTGCCGAAGTAGCACTGACCCTGCTCTTCCCATTCTAAACAGATGGTCAGCACTCTCCTCTCTGAGGGTGACACAACAATTACTAGTTACAAGTAGGTAGCCGTGTTGGTCTGCTGTAGTCATAACAATTTTTTTTAAAAAAATCCTTCCAGTAGCAGAAGTGTGCATGCACATGAAAGCTCATACCAATAACAAACTTAGTTGGTCTCTAAGGTGCTACTGGAAGGAATTTTTTTATTTTGTTACAACAATTGCTATTTTACAGAGCAGTCCTCTGGAGACATGGGAGGGAGACTCTATGGCAGGGGTGTTGGAAAATTCCATTCCACCTTTAGTTACAGACATGGAACTGTTGCATGTCACATGTCTTTTTATGTTCCAGCACAGTCTGCTGGGAACTTCCATTGTGTGTATAGCTTTTGCTTTTTGACTGTCTCTCCAAGGAGAAGAAAGGGAGATGACATGTTTCTTTTGTCCTGATTTATACTTAATAAATCTTTAGCTGTTAGTATGTTTCCACAAGCCTCACACCACTTCTGTTTGTGCAGTATGCTCTGCTGATATAGTGTGCTCAGGCTTCGAAGTTTGAGTCGCTGATTTATGTCACACCAGAGATTGGGGTTGGACAGAGATCTGGTTGGACAGTGTTCTCGAAGCTACCAGCATGAGCTTGACCAAACTGTGGGAGGCAGTGGAAGACAGAAGTGCCTGGCGTGCTCTGGTCCATGGGGTCACAAAGAGTCGGACACGACTAAACGAATAACAACAACAACAAGAGATCGGGGGATCGTCACGGCTGGAAGGGCATGATCCAGCTGGAGGCTAGCCAGCTGGCATCTCGACCCCCAAAGGATGCCAACAAGGGGAACCACCAGTTCTAAAACCTTTCTAATCTTTCTCACCCCACCCCACTCTTCCCTCCCATTCGTCCTAATGGAAGACAACATCAAAACACTGGATCCCTTACTTGTGTGTGTGTTTTCCCCTGTTGTGGTGGGAATGTTGGGGGAATACTGCTGTCAGATCCCTGAGCCCAGGATGCCACAGACCTCTATAAGTACAATGTAAAAGATCCCTGATTTAGTACAGTGGTGCCTCAGGTTAAGAACTTAATTCATTCTGGAGGACTGTTCTTAACCTGAAACTGTTCTTAACCTGAAGCACCACTTTAGCTAATAGGCCTTCTGCTGCCACCATGCTGCCACCAAGTTCTCATCCTGAAGCAAAGTTCTTAACCCAAGGTACTATTTCTGGGTTAGCGGCATCTGTAACCTATAGCGTCTGTAAACCGAAACCTGAAGCATCTGAAACCTGAAGCGTCTGAAACCTGAGGTATCACTGTAAGTGGCTCCTAGACCTGGACCAGGGTCTGCAGACAACAAACCAGTGTCCAGAGGCCCATAATACTTGTTTGCAATGGCTTCATACTGCACAGAGCTAGTGAACCGGTGCAGACAGTGTGACCAGCATGAGCTCTTGGAAAGGGTGCTAGGCTGTATATCAGAAGCCTGCTCCTCTAAGGAGTTCCACTTTTCAAGGAGAATGAAAGCTAGATGTCAAGACATCTAAAGCTTTCACCTGATTCCAGATGTTGTTGGATCAAGTTGCTCACCTTGCTGCCTTACTCATTTGTTTCTGGGAGGATCTTCCTTAGGACCAGAACAGACAACCCTTTATGCTGTATGATCCTATAAGAACTTAAAGCAATTCCTCTAAAAAATAAAACCATTATTTTGTTTATTTAATACCTCCCTTTGCCAATATTCATGCAAGTAATCACATTATTTAATTTCTCTTCACTGAAAAGAAGTAATGAATTATTCTTAGTTTATCCATAGTATGTAGCTTATCACAAGCTGAGATCATGATTTTTCACTCAGTAAAGCTATCAATGAGCATGAGCTGAGCCAGGAAGTCTAAAGTCCAACTTCAATGGTCTAGTAGTTAGGGAGAAACACTAGCTCCTAGTGGCTTTAATGTTGTTGTTGTTGTTGTTGTTGTTGTTGTTGTTGTTGTCTTGCTATGCTGTAGCCTACCTTGGTATTTGTTGGAAATAAAAGGCACTATGCAATTAATTTAAATAAAATAAATAATGGGAACACACAAACACAAAGCATGCATTGGAAAGCTTAGCAATCAAAACACTCACAATGACCACAACAGCACCACTCTAGATGAAATAAATTTTTCTGTCCATCAGCAGTGATGGAATTGGCACCTTCGGTATTAAAAAGTAAGCCAGGGCATCAACAGACACAGTGGCTTAATGTGTTATGAATTTTGATTTCCCAGGTGGTGCTCTAATCAGCAGACCTAACTTGAATAGAGTAGATACTGTATTTAGATAAAGAGCATATTTACTCAGCAACAGTAACAAAGAATTCCCACATCATACGTTCTACTGCTATGCCTTGCATTTACAAGTCACTTTTACACAAAGAGAGTTTGAACTCACCTTGCTTTGTCTTTTAATGGGAAAGAAACTTTAACACAGAACAGGAAAGAGAAAAGACACCAGCAAAGGCTTTGTAGGCCTTAGTCTGCACAGACCTCTTTGAAGAATTCAAAAATACACGAACTGTGTGTGCTTAGAAGGTTCCTCATAACACAGGGTTACCCATCATAGGGTGTGGGTGAGTTTTGTATGTGCTCATCAGAACAAATGCGGAGGTCCCTTTCAGACCTTTCCCTTCAAAGTGTGAAGGCCAGAAATGGAGTGGGGTATCTGTTGCCTCTAGGGATATAGGGAGTGGGTCTGACATGTGTGTCCTCAGTTTGAGTCCTCTCGGGTAAATGTAATTCAAAATGTATGGGCCAGGATCATGGTTCCCTAACAGGTAGGAAATTCTGGAGTTGGGGATTTAACCAAAGTATGAGTTTGCCCGAGTACTGAAAATACATATAATAATCAAGAGTGTAATTCTACATATGTTGACTCAGAAGCCCCATTGAGTTGAATGGGACTTACTCCCAGGAAAATGAGTCATAGAATAATATAGTTGGAATGCTCTCCCAAAGGTAATCTAGTCCAACCCCCTGCGATGCAAGAATCTCAGCTAAAGCATTCATGACAGATGGCCGTCCTGTCAGTTTGTATTTCTTGGTACAGAAAGTATTGATCTAATACAGGCATAGGCAAACTCCAGCCCTCTGGTCCTGACCACTGGTCCTGTTAGCTAGGGATGATGGGAATTGTAGTCCCAAACATCTGGAGGGCCGGAGTTTGCCTATGCCTGATCTAATGTGTAGAGATCTTTCCTATTCTAATTAATTCAGTAGGGTTCTGGAAGCTTCTCTGTGTAAAAGAAACAAGCAGAAGGTTCATGATGTTTGGGTTATTCCTTCAGAGAAGCTGAGTGCAGCTGGCTTAAACTGGTTCTGTTATCTCTTTCTGTCAGGGTCATGCTGACTATTATGTTGGGATTCAGAACTTACAGGGTTAAGATGTTCTGAGTGACGCCTCACATTCTGACGTCAGGTTTGGAAGGTGGGAGGAGTTCTACTCACTGTCTCTTTGTCTTCGTGAGAGACGGAAGCAATAGCTATGGCGGCTAGAAGCCCAGGAGTGCTTGTCTGAGAGGCCAGAAGGAACCTGGGTTTCACTCTTTTTTATCTCTTTTTCTTTCTGATGTGATGTTCTGTATATAGTGTTATGGTTTAGACTTTATAAGTTCTTGTAAGTTAAGTCTGCTGCAACTGGATTTCTTATAGACTGAATGTATTGGATTTGTGACCAATATGCTCATTTGCCTTCAGTAGCAGTAAAGCTCTGCTGAATGAAATATTAATTGTGTCTGGTCTATTTTGGGGGAATCCTGCAACGTGTTTGAGTTTTTACTCTGCTAACTATATGTTGCAGTTCTGCTCTGGATCAGTATGAGTAGAATTCATGACACATCCAACCTCTTCTTAAAAACCTCCAATGAAGGAGAGTCCACAACCTCCCAAGGGAGACTGTCCCACCATCAAACAGCTCTTATTGTCAGAAAGTTCTTCCTGATGTTTGGTCAGAATATTTTTTCTTGTAACTTGAAGCCATTGGTTCAAGTCCTACCCTCCAGAGCAGGAGAAAACAAGCTTGCAGCATCTTCCAAGAGACAGCTGTTGAGATATTTGAAGGTGGCTATCATATCTCCTCTTAGTCTCCTTTCCAGGCTAGACAGTACATATTTGCATCCTATTTGTCCAGCTAAATTAATTTTTCAGGGTATCATTGTGTTTGTGGTAGCAGTATAAGCTCACATTTGGTCACTACAAATATTGCACAAGCCTGTTGCCTGATTGTGAAGCTATTTTAAGAAATATAAAAGCATAGTGGGATGGACTAGGTCTAATTGCAGAAAGAGATTTACTTTCTTTATTTTAGTTGGGGGGGAATTTTAAACTATAATTATAAAATAATTATAATTACCAATAATAGACAGATAAGATCAGCAAAATTTAAAAGCAAATGATAAATTATACTTCTGGATATGCTTATTTAAATAATAATATAAATGTTTTAACACACATCCAAAACAGTCTGATGATGGAGCCTGCCTAATGTTGCTAGATAAAGAGTTCCAAAGCATAGGTCCTGTGTTACTGAAAAAATTGTCTTCTAAGAGATGTGGAATTACCATTATATAGCACTTATAAAAGTGCAATCTCTGTAAATCAAAGCGGTCGTGTAGACTGATATGGAGCAAGTATATTAGCCTCAAGTTGTTACTGTACTTACGGCAATATGGACTCCTTAATGGATTTTCTACTCCCAATTTTTTTATGAATTCAGTACTTAATATATGCATCAATATGTATTTTAAAATGCATATTTTGAGATAACATATGTCTA
Source organism: Podarcis melisellensis (assembly GCF_964234715.1). Taxonomy (NCBI): domain Eukaryota; kingdom Metazoa; phylum Chordata; class Lepidosauria; order Squamata; family Lacertidae; genus Podarcis; species Podarcis melisellensis. The sequence continues at coordinate 33,553,322 of NC_138541.1, forward strand.
GAAAGGTATATATTTTGTAAGAGTGTGTGTGTGAGAGAGAGAATTTACATATTTAAATGTGATTTTTTTGTTGCTTTTTTTAAAAAAAAGATATCACTGATCAAAGCAAACATGGAGTAGAGAAGCCTTCTGAAGAACTGAGAGTAACTAGAAATAGACTGATCCATTCCCCAGATATTAGCTATTCTGTGTACTATCATGGCCATAGCAATGCCAATTTCTAGCAGGACTCTAAGAGGTATGAATTGATCATTAGTACCCAAGAGCCAAATCTCTGTAAAGAGAGGTGGGGCGTACTGCTTGTGACCATGGGACTTTCAACAGCCCTTTGGGGTGTGGGCTTGGTTACCACCCTGCATTCTGGTGTTTTATTTTTTATCTGAGCCTTCATTACTCAGTAAAATTCATTGCTGGTTGTAGATCTTTAAAAGTACAGTCGTACCTTGGAAGTCGGACAGAATCTGTTCTGGAAGTCCGTTCAACTTCCAAAACGTTCGGAAACAAAAGTGCAGCTTCTGATTGGTTGCAGGAAGCTCCTACAGCCAATGGGAAACCTCAGAAGCCCCATTGGATGTTCAGCTTCCAAAAATAATTCACAAACTGGAACACTCACTTCTGTGTTTGCGGTGTTTGGGAGTCAAAATGTTCGGGAACTAAGCTGTTCCAAAACCAAGGTACGGCTGTATAAATCTTTGTCAAGACAGGAGGCAAAGTCTTGCTTTTAAAGGCACTTTAGGTATCCAAAGTGTTTCAACAGACTGACTTCCAAAGATTTCAGTTGTGCTGATTCTAGACACATTTATATAAACTTGGTTATGCTTCTCTTAAAATCACTTTGATATTTTTTTAAAAAAATGTTTCCCTACCACAAAGCAGTGATTTTTCCTTAATTCAAGAGGATGATTGACCCTGGTGAAAATCAGGTTTCACCCCTTGATACAACTGTGGTTTCAGCTGACACCAGTGACAGATCTTCAGCTGACTTCAGCCATACAAGTCTGAACCCTTGAAGTAATTAACTGTGTATAACATGATAGAAGAACTGACAGCTGAATAAATATAAAGTTAGTAGGGCAAACCCATTTCATTTTGCAATAAATAATAGAGTAGCAAAGACCAAACAGGGTAAAGTGTCAACAGAAAGCATGTTTCCAGAAGACTGAGAAATCTCACATTACCAAAGACAGCCTATAAAAGATATTGTTTATAGATGAAACTGTAACTGCAAGGAAGCCAGTAGATACAGTATACACTAAGTATGTAATCTTTCTCCAGCATAGAGAGGGAAATGACATACATTGTATTTGTTACACTGGTATTATCTCACTTATCTAAATAGCCTGCAGGAGTCCCCCCCCCAAAAAAAATCAGAAATGTACACACACAGAGAGACAAAATTGCTTTACATAGTATTACACTAGCATGATATTGTTTAGGGAATTCAGGGTTGAATTATCAGGGATTTTGAATAGCTGATGTTTGTATAATGGAATGTGATGTGTCGTCTTTTGCATACTGCAAAATTACCTTTTGTAGAATGTGTAATGTGAAGAAACTTATAAAGTAGCAGATTTGAGTCTCTTTTCTTGTCCACATGTGCATGTTTGAAGGAGGTATGGTTGCCATCAGTTACCCACCATGCGTACAATACTCTTAGCAGATATTATAGAGTTTTATCCAGCGTTTTGTGAGAGAATTTTTGCCCATGTAATGGGACTTCCATTTCCTCTTCTTCCCTGCCACATTCCAAAAAACTAGTCCAGGGAGTCTCCCAAAGAAGAAATGAAGATCATTTCTTCCTCTCCAGCATCAAAATGCCAATTTGACTCCTGCCACTGCTAGAAATGAAATATGGACAAGTAACGTCTGACCTCCCACTGAGTTCATTGGAGCTTGCTCGCAGTGGATATTGAATTGCAGACTGCAACTACAATGCTACTCACAGTTACCTGGAAGTAAGCCCAATTTAACTAAATGGGTTTGTGTCTGAGTAGACCTGCAGTAGACTGTTAATGGCTCTACTGTACAGATGATCTCTCATGCAACAGTGTGTTGGATGCATGATGGTGCAAATGAACCTAATCCCTTTGTGATGTTGCCACCAGGAGCTCTAGAGGACTGGATGCCAGAAATTCCGATTCACAGCTTTTCTGCACATTGACTTACTCCTGGTTGGATTGTTGGATCTGGGCAATTACGTATATCCAAACTATATTAGTCTTCACTGAAGCCTCTTAGTATTGGCAGCTCAAAGCCATATTGTGATCAATTTAGATAAAATATTTTTCTGCCCACATGATGAACAGCTGATATAATATTACATTAACCTTCTGTTCTAAAATGGAATGGAATATTTTTTTTCTTGAAAACACATGCCAATGCCATTTACTTCTAGTCAATATTACCTCAGAATGGTTCCTTAAAATGGGGTGGGGACTCGCAATAAACATTTCAATTTAATTTGGAAGGTTTATTTTATATATAAACAGCCAAGGCTAAGAAACAGTTCAAAAATAGGAATTTAATTAATGTAATATATTAGATTATTTGAGCAGCTGGAGATTAAAGCAAAGAAACGCATTCCCTCTCTGTAATATGAAAAGATTCCTTGAATTTTAGATATCAAGCACATGTTCCTCCCCTGTGAAGTGTAACAGAGGATATCATATGTCACAGAAATGAGACGTTCTCTGTATACCACCATGCTGCCAATGGCCTATGAAATACTGGAACTGTGTTCTCCATTGCAAAAAGCACCAGATTCATTCAACTAATGAACAACAGGCAAAATACAACACAGCCAAAATGTGAAAATTTTGTGAAATCAAAACAAAATTTGAAATCTTCAACCAGTGATGATTAGGGATAGACAAATTATTCAGTTTTGGTTTCTCAGGGATAGGTTGTGATCAGTGGTTCTCAACCCATGGGTCACCAGATGTTGTTGGACTACAACTCCCATCATCGATGAGCTCTGGCCTTGCTAGCTAGGGGTGATGGGAGTTGTAGTTCAACAACATCTGGGGACCCACAGGTTGAGAAAGGCTGTGGTAGATAGATGATAGATAGATGATAGATAATTCACATACATTGCATCAGGAAGTTACAACACCCCAACATTTTTACTTATCAAGCTTTTTATGGGTAGAAAAACCTTACACTTGTGCTCACAAAGAAGTAACATCAGTCTCTAGAAAGAATACTAACAACTTTTCTGACTGAAGATGCAAACAAAAATGGGAAAAGGGTATTACTGTACCTTGCTGATACATTAATAACATTAAATGGTGTAGGAAAGGCAATTGCCATTTGCTGATATTGTTCAGAAGCGTAGTTGTCAACTTTCCCCTTTTCTTGCAAGGAATCCTATTCGGAATAAGCAAATTTCCCTTAAAAAGGGGAAAACGTTGACAGCTATGTTCAGAAGTCTCTGTCATCAGCTACGTGCTCTCACAAAGACATCCTTAACTATTGTATCTGCAGTTGCTTGTTATTTACTTCAGTGAAGAGACATGAGCAGGTGTGGAAACTTCCATTCCAACTCTGCTTGAGAGACTTTCGGTTACTATTATGAGCATATTCATTAGCTTGTACAATGTTCTGTGAAATTAATTTCTTATGTCTAAGTCAAAACAACAGTGAGCAATGTCATTTTTAGAAATGCATCTTTGCTGTCAACAAACATGGATTTGCAGCAGCACTTCTAAGATTTGTTCCCATTGCTGCCCATCAACCTCTGCAGAGTTGGGCTTGAATTTGGTTCCTGTATTTGCAGTTCCCTAACAGAGAAAGGAGTTAAGTTTTTACCAAGATAAGCTTCCACCTGGCCTGTGCTGATTCAGATTGCATGACTGACTGAGCATCAGGGTGGGGATCCTTACCCACAGAAAGTTAGATTTCAAGGTGAAATAAAGCCTAGAACTTGTTTGATTTCCCTTCTAGTGTTATATGTGGAGGGATATTGTATGGTGCAACATTAAAGCATGTGAGATCCCATCTTTAGTCTAGTTTAGTACAGTGGTACCTCGGGTTAAGCACTTAATTCGTTCCAGAGGTCCGTTCTTAACCTGAAAAGTGCTTTTGCTAATGGGGCCTCCTGCTGCCGCTGCGCCACTGGCGAGTGTGACGTTAACATATGAGAGTGCTGGAGGTGAAATAGTTAGACAGGTTGCCCAGTCAGGGCCAGCTCTGGGAGGGGCAAAAGGAGGAGTTGGTTGGGAGTTGGTTGGTTGGTTGGTTGGAGTGGGAGTGAATTGGGCAAGAGTTGTGGGTAGGCTGAGTTAGTGTAATGAAATAGGCTGAGTCAGGAACAGTTAGAGGCTGGGCAGACAAGTAAATATTGGAGAGGTGATTTAGTGAGTGAGAGCAGGTAGCGAAAGTTATAGGACTGGATAGGCACCCCATGAATGTAATTGACTGATACTGTTTATCAAACCATACACTTGTTAAACTGCAATAAATAAACAAAAGTTTATGTTTCAATGTAACCCTGACTGGACTCAGTATTGTCCCAGGTAGGGCCTGGCTGGTGGCAGCGAGAAAGAAAGTGGTGGTGCAGGGATCAATAGATGGTGAAATGTCCAGGGACCCTGTGTGATCGCCACAGCGAGCAATTTCTGTTCTTATCCTGGGGCAAAGTTATTAACCTGGAGCAACCACTTCCTGGTTAGCGGAGTTTCTAACCTAAAGCGACTGTAACCCAAAGCGTCTGTAACCCGAGGTACCACTGTACATAAAAAGTACAGAATATGGTAGTGGCACTAAATATGGTAGTGGCACTAAAGCAAATTTACTGGGTGAGTATCACATCATTGGTTTGGGGAGACCCCAGCCCCCACACTCAAACAGAGTTTCTATCGTATATATTTGTGGTAGTTTTGTTGCTGCTTTTCTTTCTATTCCTCATGAGGCACTGGAGAAAAAGAGCCACAGTAACTATAATACATTAGGGACCAGCAAAAGCATCCACAATATGAACATCTGCTTAGTATGTTATACAAATTGCAAGATCCAATTGTAAGAAAGGCTATTTAAAAAAATCTTCAGAACCAGCTCCATATTGTCAGAAACTAGATCATTTGTTTATCTGTTAAATATGTCAAAAGCAAATGTTCTTTATGCTTTTTTGTTTGTGATTTGCAGTCAGATCCTAAAAAATATGCCTGCTGCATGCATTTCGCATTAATTTTAAATCGGGGAATGATTCAGTGAAGGGAGAGGAAGAACAGAATGCTGAGTCCTTGTCATATATTAAAACTCTGGCATACTTCTAATGCTAAAGCCGGAAGTTAATTGGTGAACTACTTGCATTCTCAGGGCAAAAGGTTTAAAGAAAGGGTCATCTCTACCTGCTTTTTATATTCTGCCACTGCCACTCAGTCTGTAAAACGCTTCTGTGATTTTATCCACTTAAAGAATTAACCCTGTTCAGCATCACTTGTAAGACAGGTAATTTTACCATTGTTAATTCTGTTCATTTTTTCTTTTTCTTTTTTTAAGTGTCTTCATCCCTGGCAGAGACGATAATTAGCTTCAGTCTTGAAACTTGCCTGGAGGAAGTGCTGAATTTTCAGACTGAGATGAAGATGCTTCCCCTTTCACCTGCCCCTAGTGCTGAGTGAAGTTAAATTGTGACCTTGATTTCAAGGAAAGTCATGCTGGAGCTGTACAATATGTGTTCTGGTTTCTTCCTTTAGAGCAAAACAATACAAAAAAAATTCTAGGCTAGAAATTATGAAAGCAAAACCTCAGATGATGTGTGAGGCAATTCAGGATAGATAAAAAGCTGTGTGCCTTATGTAGACATTTTTCTTTATTCCCAGTGTCACATATAGTTATGGTCGGGAATGTTTTATCTAAGTCTCATTGCTTGTTTATTACTTCCTACCTATGCCACCAGCTGTTTTAGCTTGTCACCCGTGGAGATATTAAAAGGGCTTTGGGCTAGTTCCTCAAATGCATTTGGACCCCTTTGTACAACACAGATGCCCTGTGGGCCATTCAGCTGTTAGTCTTGAGACACGGAGTGTTTGAAGCCATTTCTGTGGTCATACAGACAGACTCCTTCATCCTCTTGTCAGTTGGGCTGGATGTTTTAAAGCCCTTTTCTTATAGAATTTCCCTACAAAGCCTAACATAAATGGGGTACTGCAAGCGTAATGCACATTTATTTCTCAGAATTCTTCTCCTAGGCACACCAGGGATTGCAACCTACACATATTGTGAAGGATGCAAATATTTCTCATTTCTACTTTTTACCATCAAAGTAGCATTATAACTGTAATCTTTTACAGGGCTTTCAAATCTTTTAGGTTCCATCATGTAATGTATATGAGAAATTCAGCATTAGGGCAATGACAAATATTTACAGGAATAAAATGGGTGATGGGCTAAAATTCATCCTAGACATCCCCTTCACTGAAGCTAACTTCAGGCATTTGAAGTATGAGTTAAGTAAACACATCAGGAGGGCAATGGGGATGAGTGAATGTGCTAGATCTGCTTCCTGTTGCAATCCTGATCACCCTCTCTTGTGGAGGATATAGAGATGTGGAAGCCTGGGGGAAATACCCAGGAAATGTTTTTTTCCAGAGACTGCATCTGTGCTTTAGAACCCTGATTTTGGGTGGGTTGTATTTGTTGGTTACCTTTGATAACAGTTAAAACAAAAAAAAATCCTTCCAGTAGCACCTTAAAGACCAACTAAGTTAGTTCTTGGTATGAGCTTTCGTGTGCATGCACACGAAAGCTCATACCAAGAACTAACTTAGTTGGTCTTTAAGGTGCTACTGGAAGGATTTTTTTTTTGTTTTGACTATGGCAGACCAACACGGCTACCTATTTGATAACAGTTGTTACATTTCCCTACTTCTTTTGGTCTTGGCTATTACAAGATGTAAGTTTGTTACACTTTGTATTTCCTCTAAGTAATACAAGTGGGACCTGCAACAACAGCAAACCCTTAGTCCCATTGAGTTCACATGAGCTTCTTTCAAGCTAAGTGTGTATATGATTGCAGCTGCAATGTTGCAATATTATCACCTCCCAACAAGAGGACTCTTGCTCAAGGATCCAGCCAGCCATGCCCTCCTCTGATACTCCATTCCATTGCTACCTTTCCCATCTTTCCTTTCCCATTGCTATTCAACATTTCATGGCTACTGAAAATGCTCAGTCTTTTTTGGGCTCTTGAGTGGGTAGGTGAGAGAGAGAGAGATAGATTAGTAATTCTGCAAATCCTAGAGGTTCCCTGGGTGGTCCCATTTTGGCTACAATCCTGTTGGTACTCACCACCTGAACTTACTATTAGAAGGAAATATATTAATATTGATAAAGTTGAACTAACTCAGCATGCATTCCAGCTCAAATGTACTAAGAGAATCTAAATGATAATGTACAAACCTAAGCAAAATGCACTGGGATTTCGCAGGATCCACAATACCCCTTCGAATAAATGGGAGCTATTCAATTAACCATCCAAGTACAGTATTAGTATTTCCCCATATATATCTCATTGATTTCACTAAAGCTTGAATATGAATACTCTGTTTGGATTAAGTCCCTTGAGGAACCAGATCAAATGTCTATTAATTATAAAAGTAAAGATTCATAGGACTTGGACTTGCGCCATTATATTTTAATTATACAAATGGCTGTCATATTGATTTCCTCAGTGTTAGTGACTTGGATCTCAGTTGAATGTGTTCTGAAAACAAGTGTACAAGATAAATCATCATGTCCATCACTGGTGCAAATGGACAACTCATCCACTTGTTTACATGCTGTAATCAACTGGGGTATACACGTGATACAGGAGCCTTGGAAGAGGAGATTGGTTGTGCAGCTATAAAATAGGCAGATTGGGGAGCAAGCTTATCTGATGTCCTTTGTATTTAATTCTGTATGCCATCAGAATGTCCTCACACCTTTGGTATATGTGCTCAATCTTTTATAGGTTAGGAAATGTATGAAACAAGCATTTTACCCCTTTAAATATAGTCAATTAAATATTTCTGTTCTTCTGCAATTGGTTTATTTTGCACAAATTTGGTTTATGATCAAAGCAATGTCAAAATATACAAGAAAACTGACATTGTTTTCGGTAACAATTCAGAACATTAAAAAATACAATATATATGCCAGAGACCTTGCAAAATTCAGCTCTCTTTCACTTCTTGATTAGCCCTCTGGAATGCCAGTTTCTCATTTGTTTTGAAAAAAGTTTTCAAGAATTGAATAATCATACATTTGGATTGCACTCCCTCTGAATATACATTTATCATTCCTACATGCATCAGTATTTTTCTCCAAGTTTTCCTTTCAGCAAATTTCTTGATGGAATCATTCAAATTGCTGATGAGATTGGCACAAGAGCTTTGGAACGAGTTTCCACCAGTAAATTATTGCTGGCCTCCATCTGTCTTGGGATACAATGGAGGAGTGTGCCTTTGTGGGTAAAGTCAAACTGCTGAAAGGTTACAGCACCTGCTGTGGCTGTAGAGAAAGATACAGGATCTGCACTATTCCTCCCTGAGTTGGAGCATATTCTGGATTACATATTTCCATAAAATACTAACTACTGACATGTGAGTGAAAGCTATGTGTCTCATTAACTTTCTAAAGTTAATATATTTTCTGTACTCACCAGATTTTGATGGCAGCTTCCAGCCATCATATTCAATTAGCAATATGTGAATACTCTTTGCATCAAGGGAATGTGTTAATTACCAAATCATTTATTATGTCAAGTTTATTTTTTTTAAAGGAATGACATTTACTGGCAGTCTAAATTTATTTTCATCCAAATAAGCAGTTAGGTGATTTTCTTAAAATACTTGTGAATCAAAATGCCAGTTATGTTTTGTAACTGATTATCTCCTGAATTCATTCGTACAGCAAGCTGAGAAAAATTGATGTACAATAAAATCTTGTGGAGTGAACTAAACATGTTATTAGCATCATGCTTATATCCATAGCCCCTTACAAACCTTCACCATTATGGCCTGCTAGTAAGAATGGGGCTACTAGCTGATAGCAACACATAACCTAAAGTAAAAGAGATGTTGGTATATATCTTTGGTAGCAGCCATATGGATTATAGCCCAGTTCAGGCATTCTCCTAATCTGGGAATTCCACATATAAGGGACAGGATTTCAGCCTCATCCCTGTAGGTGAAATGTCCAAGCTTCTTTTATGAAATATTTGTCACATTGCTCTGTCATGTACATATGAGAGAGACAGAAAACCACCACATTTTTCTCAGTTAAATATATATCTTTTTAGGCTGTAGACCACAGTACAGTGATCAAGACACCTTCTGACCATGACCTCTTTGACTTCTTCTCAGGACAATATTTATTTATCAAGCCCTTGCAATAAATGTACAGATGTTCTAAGCAATGGCTGTCACCCAGTTTCTCCAGTGTGCACTCACAGAACTGCCCACCTCCTGTTAATGAGGGTCTGATGTGTGTGCTACTTAGTCAATGGTATTAGACACATAGGTCATTCACTAGCATTAACTCAAATGGAGCAGATCCTGTTGTCAAGGAGTTTCATACATGCATCCGAGCCCCTCATTTCCATTCTCCATTTAGTCCACTAGACTGGGATATTTGACTGCTAGCTAGCTAGCAACTTGCTCAGATACTAACTGCATTAGTTACAACAGCATTGCACTCCTGTATAGGATTAAAAAAAAATCCAATTTGGATACCAGGAGCCTTTTCCAATTGGAAAAATTGCTACCTATGAAGAAGAGATAATCAATTAGCAGCAAGTAAAGGATAAAACATTTTAAGAAGCAAACAATCCACAGTAAATAAAACTTGCCCTTTCCCTGTGTGATTTTATTCGCTAAACATCTGAAAACATTTCCGCTCACAAGTTTGCTACAGCAATTTAAATTCTTTTTATCTGCCAAAGAGCAGCTGTGCATGGTTTTGTTTTGTGTAAAATCAGCATAAAAAACAAGAAATGGGTTCGCAAAGTATAAATAAAATGTTTTACTTTTGATGAAGGAGATGGTTTCCCTGGTCATCATAAAAGAGCTGGGAATGTGACTAAAGAAATATAACATTTGTTTGTAAACTTTTGGGAGCAGCTGTATAATTGTACAGAAAGATTCCTACCTAAGCAGCAATAAGAATTTAGATTTCCATTCAATTTTGGAGAAAGGCAGTAATGCTTTCCCCCACAGCATCACTCTTTTTTTATAATTTCAGAGCAACAAAATTCACTTAATTACATCAAAATTGAGGAAAAACTTGTTCCTGAAGCATAGGAAGCCTATATTTTGTTTAATATGAGGACATTGCTTTGCTCTAAACAAATAAAAGTTACATTATTGCTCAGATATATTTTACGAAAAAATGTATCAGCTGCTGCAGCAAGGAGATTCAATAGTTCAGCAAAAAAAAACAACATAAAAAATAAGGCACGGTGATTCACACAACAACTTTAAGATGGTTCAGAGTTAATTTTCGAACTTCCTGCCCATGAGGAGTCCAGAGTGGGTAGAGTCAGTCTAGAAGATTCTGTAGCAATGTTGGGGAGTGGTCAACAGTTACTGGCAGTTTTAATCCTAGCCGTTTGCTAAGTGCCTTGAGTCCTTCACAAGTAGCTGTGTTTCTCTATGGATCTATTAACTTCACCCAATAGAGATAACAAACTTACTACAGTTTCTCTGATGCCTTAGCTGTAGAGGTAAGCAAAAAGTACCTATTCTTTCAAGGGATTGTTGACACTCCTCAGCTCACTTCAGCTACTGATTTCCCTCTTGAACATTTAAGAAAAGCTGAGGAATTCACCTGAGTTTATTCAGAGATAGCTGTCCCAGGATATTGTAGCCATGATCTAATAATATAACCAGCAGAGGTAAGTCAGTCTATAATTTAAAAGTATTTTAGTGCTAAAGAGCCATTTGATTAGGAATATGTACAGTGGTACCTCGGGTTACAGATGCTTCAGGTTACAGATGCTTCATGTTACAGACTCCCCTAACCCAGAAATAGTACCTCAGGTTAAGAACTTTGCTTTGGGATGAGAACAGAAATCACGTGGCAGCAGCGGCATGGCAGCAGGAGGCCCCATTAGCTAAAGTGGTGCTTCAGGTTAAGAACAGTTTCAGGTTAAGAACGGACCTCCAGAACGAATTAAGTTCTTAACCTGAGGTACCACTGTAATTGTAAACACACGCATACACACACACACACACACACACACACACACACAACTACAGAAAGCAAAAAAAGGATCCCCCTTCAACTGAAGGTATATATTGATCACAACATCCTTTTCTTCAAATTTAGAACTGCCACTTCAATCTTATTTACTTACAAAGGTTTACCAAAATATTTTCGGTCTTTCCATAATAAGGAAACAGAAAAGATGTTATAGAAAACTATTCATTTGGAACCTAGAACAAAGGGGCAGTGGCATAGCAAGGGTTGGCAGTGGCGTACCATGGGTTGCCAGTGCCTGGGGCTGCATGAGAGTGAGGGAAATGGATGGAGTACACATGCACATTCAACTGCCTAACGGTGTCCATGTCAACTAGGGCATCACAGCCACAGAGAGATGGCTGCAGAGGTCACTACCTGGTTTGCATGGAGAAGCAATTTTCAACAGAGCCCAGCAATGGAAGCAGGCAGCTGTATTGAGGCAGCACTGGGTGTTGAAATTTTGCACCCCCTAACAATTTTGCGTAAGGGCAACCACCCCTGTGCCCCCCATGCTCCACCACTGCAAAAGAGACATTTATTTTCAAGAGAAAACATCCCAATTATATCTGTTATATTTCTTTATTTTATCTGAGGACAGAAACATAGTTTTTTGATTATGAACGTGTCCAACAATTTAAGTAAAGCTTCTGTATATTAAGTCTTCCGTATATTAGATTAGACACAATACTTTCAAAGGACTTACAAATGGCAGACTTTTCTGAACCCATCTTCCCAATGTTGGCCAGATAGCTAACCCTGAAGCTATTCTTTTAAAGGTGAAATCCAGAACTCATTTACTCCTGAGCAATTTCATTAACTCAACTGAGTTATTTTTGAAATAAATGGATCATACATTGCAGCCATATTACTTTATTAACTTCAAATAGGTCCCATGTTAGTGAGCATACATTTCAAGATGGAGGTGCAGCCAACAAAAAAATTAGTTGCCATGTCTTTTTTTCATCTAAAGAGGCAATGATTGTGTGGTACATGTTATTAACGATTTTCATATAGTTTTGGTAGATTGCACTCTTGATTTTAATGGCTGTTTCAATAGTATTCACCCTGAGGGCTACTGGAATGTTTCCTGTATCTTCAGGTTGTGGGCCATTTGGCCATGTTTAATAAGCTGGTGTGTACAGTAACTTGCTTTGCCCACTGGCACTGTGACAACTTATTCATTTTGAATTGAAATGTATCCATGCCTGCTGCCATAAAACAAATTGTGTTTGAGAGAACAGCGCAACGATCCAAATCACTTGGACCTTATTCAGACAGTTGCTGAGTGGATCAGGCTGCAGGTACACATTTTCTAGGTCTGAAAACCATGTTGCCTAATTACAGTAGAATAATTCTGGTGCCATGTGTTTATGTATTGTAATCAAATTACATGATGCCATGATTTAGTGAGGAAGCAAAATCCAATAACCCTGCAATGTCAGTGTGAGGAACCCATTCAGAGATCTATTTACCCACAATTAGTTATTCAAAAGCTCTTGGATTTTATTCAGGGCATATTCTCTGATGTTTATTTATTTATGGCACTTGACACAGCAGCGTTTGAATGCCAGGTGAAAATTAGTGAGGCATTCTTCACAATCAGTGATGTTGTGAGAAGGGAAGTAACAGTCAAGACTGCTGTGAAGAACAGGATAATGTGGGCAAATAACAGTTAAGTGCTTTGACCAGTGCAATGCAAGTGGTATATGAGGATCTAGGAATTCTTCTGCTAACTCTCACTTCTGTGACCTTGAACTTAATTTCAGAAATCTAGTAGGCTACATCCTTGCTTTTCTATTTGCACAGTGGATAGGTTTTTTGTGGGGGTTTTTAAAACTTTTATCAACGCTCCCTTGATAAAAATGTGTCCTAAAGAGAAGGAATGCAAGTATCCAAATTAGATCATTCTTGTTTTTACTTTGCAACTGCTAAGACTGATTCACCACTATTGTGGAGAAACAGGCATGAGTTTGCACTACATTTCAAAGTACATCAAACAACAAATTGCTCAAACAGGCTTTACCAACTTGGTCTCTCAACCATGCTGGCTGGGGCTGATGAGAGCTGTAGTCCCAAGTTCCAAGCGGCCACCAATTTGGGGAAAGCTGTACTGAGATACCACATCGTTTAAATGCTCAATGCATAATCCCTTACCTACAGCTAATCACAATGTTATTAATGCTGCTTGGGTTTTAATGCACAGAGCATGAAACCTTCATTGTGCCAAGTATTTTACAACTTTATCATGTTTGGTGTCACAACAACCCAAATATGTAGGTTACAACCCCAAATCTGCTCCCAAAACAGATTTGGAGGGATCATGGGGAGAAAGGAGGGAGAGAGTTCTGCTGTACTCATGGAAGTTGTTTCACTCATGCAATCCTTTAGTTGGATGTAACCCTATGTTGCATGTATTATTTGCCCCTATTCACAGGAAAAATTCAACTAGTGGTACCCAGGCAAAACTGCTTCTAGATAAGGAAATGTTTCCTGAAAAGATATGTTCAATATTTGCAACTGGTTGCAATACAGCAACCATGACTAATTTTTCATATTATGAGGCCCTTAACATTGATCTGTTAACAAATTAATTTTCCTATTGTTAGGATTAGAAATACATTTTCCTTCAGTTATGATACTGAATAATGCAAAGTTATTCTCTCTCTGATACAAGATCACAGTTTACTTCCCGTGTGATTAATTTTCAGCCATATGAATTATGAGGTTAGAGTGTCTAGCGCTGGAAAATAAACATGCCTTTTACTATTGATTTTAAGGATAGTATGCTGGTGTCTACATATAAAAGGAGATAAGCCTCTGAGCTGTATGAATTATTATGCTAACCTTAAACAGTTGAATAAATCTATTTTTTTATTTAAAAAACAGAGATACAGAGAAATGCCAGAGGAGAAATGCCTACAATGCTACCTGTTTGTGTGTATTTATATATAGTTTTTCAATACATAAAATGTTCATACAGAGTACAGCAATATTGCAATGGTTTCACTTTATTTATTTTTTTAAAATCTAACAACTGTGCATGGCATATTACATACTTCAGCACATGGGGTATATCATATATAAAATAATGAACATGAGAGTCAATAACCTTAGCAGACTTGAATGGGCTGAACAATCTAATAGCATTTAACAGGATATTGAGCCAACATGTTCTTCTGTGTAAAGTTTGCTGACTCTAGAGAGTTTCAGTGAAGAATCAATTGGGCCTTCCTGATGCTAGTACTATATGGGCTGATTTACGTTATCCTTTGCTAAAGAATGTCTCTAGGACACTGTGTGAGCATCTTCCGAACATTCTGATTGCACCATAAACATCAAATAAAATACACTGATTTACCTCATTTGCTCTCATTTAGGAAAATGTAGGTCTATATCGATGCAGTTAGACAGCAGTTTAATGCCACTAATAATGAAAAGCCAAAATTAAAACAGTAGACAGAAAATGGAAGGTATGGGAAGTCAAATGTGCAAATGCAACATAAATGAAGGAAAGTTAGCAGATCATTAGAGGTTTTAAATGTCTCCTAGATCTAACTGCATTGAGCTGTTAGATTTCATTGGCCTCCAAGTTAATGTGAAATCTCTTTTATGTATAGCCATCTCAAAGCCAATCTACATAGTTGGTGATCAATTAAGACACACTAGCCGTAGACGAGTATTAGATCCAGCAGGATAGAGATTCAATTATGCAAGCAGACATTTTGATATCCACTGAGAAGCATTACTTAGTCTGCACATTTAAAACACTACCTCCGATATAGGTAAATCCAACTGTTGCCTATATGGAACAAAGTTCCTGGCACAGACAGACAGGCCACTCTATCCCACCAAGGCAGAATTGGACACCATGAGTCAGAGAATGCTTTTTATTTCTATAGTACCATCCAGGCAACACTAATGTTTGGGCTACTGTCCTACATCCTTTTTAAGAATACAAGGATGAATAAACAGAAATGCTTGAATAAGATGTACCTATCAGACCATCTCCAAAAACCTGCAAAGCCTTGCTAACCCTGCCAGTTTGTGGCAAAGAAGCAGAAACCTTGGTTCCCAGACAGTGTTTTCTGCTTAGCACTTAGTTTGGCCCTGGAATTGTTCTTTGACATGACATGCCAACACCAACAAAAGAAGAATATGCCTAAAAACAAATCATTTCCTTTGATTCTAAGCCATTCAAATAAAAACCCCATAAGACTGTGTTTGTGTTTTCCATTCAGTACAACCATACAGTAGCCTGTATAATTCTTTCAAGAGACCTGCCTGTCAGCAAAGAGGTCAACTTATTTCCTATTTTTGTTTGTAGAAGCAGAATGGTTATAAATGGCATTTCTCAGCTCCCTCCCTAGCAGTAGTCTTCTCCCTCGTTGTGCATAATATTATCAAGTCCATAAAGTGTAAAAAAAAAGGGGGGAAGCATATTCTTTTACGAATATCATTACTTTCATTAAGAATTAGTGCTTTCAGTAAGAATTAGTGATCTATTTCTTCTCTATCTTATTTCAAGGCTTTGATGTTTGAGCTTAAATGGAGTGCACTTTCATCTTGACAGTTAGTAAAATAAAGATTTCAAACATTTTAAAATTCTGAAGTAATTTTTCTAAATCGGGCATTCATTTTTTTTGTGATCACATCAAGCATGCACTTATTCTTTTCCCACAGTACCACTCCATACTTTCAAATGCACACATAGGAACAAGGCATCATGGGAAAGACAAGGAAGGGCTGGCTGTGTCAAAGTCTTGATCATCTAACATGTCAGGACATAGTTCTTTTTCTCACCTGCATGCCACATTATGGTTTATCCTGATGAAGAGAGAGAAATCCATGGCATCAGGATGTCATAAGAAATGCACATAATGATATCATCATAATCCAATGCTTCTATATTTTATGGATAATTGGTACCGCACACTGAGCTGTTTTCCCCAAAATAAATAACTAAAGTGCCCCATCCCAATTCATATTTTGGTACCCTACCACACAGTGAATATTGATGTCATCATGAGCATGACAGGTTCTGGATGCCTCGTCTTTCTGCAATTTCTTGAACCATCACCTTAACCTTCATCTAAACTGGTAACAGAAGAGATGCTGGATGAGGCTTTCCACCTTCATGCATTGTTTACTACCATGGCAGCATGCCAGGTAGCTGGTCATTTGTACATGTAGTTTTCCAAGGCATGCTATGGACAACTACCCCCCAGTAAGCTATATGTTGTTGTGAACGTATTCTAGCTGCAAGTAGCCCTGAGATGCCTACTTTCCAGACCATTTGCATCTACACTAATTACATTTCCCATGTTCCTTGGTACCTGAAACACAACAATTGCATCATTGCAAGATGCTAGGGGTGCAGAATAATTTTGGGGATTGTTATTGAATTGTAATTACACTGTTTGCTATTGGGATTGCTCCCAGTGAACACAACACAAATTATCATCTATCAAAGCCTTTATGTGACCTCTGCTTCACACCACAATTCTGTCTTGTCTAATTCTCCTTTTAGCTAACTTGTCATAGGTCTGAGAAGTAGAATTTGCCCCAGTACTTTTTCTTTGGGCTATTAAAACCTTGTTACTCATGAGGCTCAATGCATTTTATTTTGTTGAATCAGCATCTTGGAAGCTTGTCTTTGTGGGAGGAATTTAGTTCTTGCCAAGGGATCTTTGTCTATATTGTATATGGAATCTGCTCATGTGAGTAATGAAATCACCCACTGGCACATTCTCAGCAAGCTGTAGGATCCAATGCTCCCATTGCACTGACTGATTTCCAAATAGTTCAGCCATTGTAGGAGCAGTGTCTTTCAAAATCATATAAAAAAAGATTGACAGCATTAATAATTGTCGTCAAATAGTGCAGGCATCCATTGATTCTTGGAATGTTAGCCTGAGGCTTCCCAGTTTGACTAGGCTAGTGTCAGGTTTTATTTGTTATTTTTGAAAGGGCAGCACTATGATAGATAGATATAGATGATAGATAGATAGATGATAGATAGATAGACAGACAACACATTTTATCTGAACATAAAAACATCCTTGGGCTTTATTTTCATACATCATGCATATGGTGTATGAAATATTTCATGAGTGGCATTTATTATCTATATTTATTTAATCAATATAGATGTTGCTTTATATATATTTATAATAAGTTCCTAAAGCTCTGACCACACAAGCATTACTTCTGGGATATGGAAACAAAGATCCTTAAGAATCTCTGCAAGCAGCTCCAAGTCTGTCTGCTGAACCCATTCATTCTCTCAGGTGAGGAAGATGTGGCAAATGCAGTCCCCTCCATATGGGGAAGGAACAGAATCATGGAGGTTTCAGATGAAAAGACTTTCACAAGATTGGCGCAGCACAATTTCCTCATGCTGCAGGAACATACTATTTCACAAACTTATCTTTAAAGATAGATTCCTTAAAGTTAGAATAGTAGGTAAGGTAAAGGTACCCCTGCCCGTACGGGCCAGTCGTGTCCGACTCTAGGGTTGTGCACTCATCTCACTTAAGAGGCCGGGAGCCAGCGCTGTCCGAAGACACTTCCGGGTCACGTGGCCAGCGTGACGAAGCTGCTCTGGCGAGCCAGCACCAGCACAGCACACGGAAACAGCATTTACCTTCCCGCTATAAAGCGGTACCTATTTATCTACTTGCACTTAGGGGTGCTTTCAAACTGCTAGGTGGGCAGGAGCTGGGACTGAAAGACGGGAGCTCACCCCGCCGTGGGGATTTGAATCGATAGGATCGGCAAGTCCTAGGCACTGAGGTTTTACCCACAGTGCCACCCACCTTCAGAATAGTAGGTAGATCATCAAAATTCCAATTAATCAGGCAATGAATTAATTGCATGGGGCTATGGGGATCTGGATGAGTCAGAGGTGACTCTCTGCTTACTCTTGTTAGCTGTACCAGGCTCCCCTGGCCATAAGCATTCTTTTATGACCACAGATCCCATCCTGAACCTGTCACATGCAGATAGGCAGGGGGCCATTGGTGGTATTACTGCCAGTAAGCCTTGAAGATGGTTCTGAAATTTGGCTTTCCAAGGGTAGTGTCAGGGAACTGCCATCGGAGCCAGGAATGGAGGGAAGGCTCTCCAGCGATGCCGGAGAAGGGCCCAGCAGGGAGAGAGGGAACTCATCCACTGAGGAAGGAATTCAGCGTGACACCAGGAAGAAAGGGGAGCAGGGGAGGGCTTCGGAGAGATGTCTCCAGGACTCTTCCACAGAAAGTAGTGGGGAGAGCACAGGTCCTCCACTACCCACACCCACCCTGCGCAGAAGACGTCCGCGCAGGGAGGCTAGGCGGAGACTTGGCGTCAAAGAACTTTTATGCTGGAATAAGTTCAGGAAAGGCCCACTGACGGATTCTGCCAGTGACTGACACAGCTGCGGAGTAAGGGCTGTGCAGCCAGGGAAAGGTTTAACCAGGCAACTTTGCCAAGAGTAGAGGCAACTTACGCACGAGCAACCCCAATTCCCATTACAGGTAGAATGGGGACAGGGCTGAGATGAGCTACACCATGGTCTGCTGGATCCTGTGTAACTCAGGGATTGGGTCTTCCTATCGTCCACTGACATGAGCAGCCAGGCTGAGGATACCATGGTAGCAACTCTGGGAAGTTAGGATCGCTCTGCTATCCAACCACTCACCATAGAGATTCTTCCACTATACAGCCTGATGAATTTGCATTATTGGGATGAAGCCATAACTGTTTTAAATGGATGGGTTGCTTTGTTATGCAAAATTCAAAGAAGCACATGTAGCACGACACATTCTAGTTCAGAGTAATTGTCCACAAACAGCAGGAGAAAAGACTGGCTTGGGTTCTATGGTTAACATTGTGGCAGGGGCAGGGGGAGTGAGGAAGCTTATGAGAATGGATTATTTGTGTTTTCAATGTCTTGAGGCAATTCATTCACTTTTAAAGTGATGCAGAATGTGTTAGAAGCACCCATGGAGGTAATTTATGTCCACAGTGTGAAACCAAATGCGCCACATACACTCAGATGTTTAACTGAAGCTTAAGTATTTATTGGGTCTGAATTGCTTATTTCAAAAAGAAGAGAAAGAAGTCTAGAAATAACTAGAAATCTAACAATCCTATGTTCACACCAAATAAAATTAGCTGCCGAAGTTCAGCACAAAGATTTATAGGAGTAAGCCTTGAAAGGCTTGACAAAGCATCAATCTGTGGTTGAGCTGAATTTTGGTGCTCTAATAAATCCAAAAGTAAATCCAGCATTTTGTTCAGGCCTCAGAGGGAGCAACAGATAACTTCACTTTTCAAGAGCTAGAGCTAGCTGATATTTGGGAAACCATTTCACCAAATTTCTCCAGGAAGTGAAATTATCCAACAATTTTTTACTGAAAGGGCTGACCATTATGTGTGGAAGCAGCGTAGCTCTATTCCTTCCTTTATTCTTTTACCTGCTGCTGCAGGTGGCAACCAAAGAAACTTTGTTTCTTCTACAGTACCTGTGACCTAGCATTGTTTTGGAGCATTTTGTGGAGATGGGGTTGGCAGCCATGGCAAAAATATGACACAGAGTATTAAGAGAAAATTCTGTAAAAAAAACAACCCAAACCTGACTCTATTTTTTTAGAAGAGTGATCAGGCACCGTCATGCAGGTTTGCCAATCATGCAGAGCCACTGCACACCAATTGGAACTTACACAGTAGGCTTTCTGTTCAAACAATTATTCACAATGTGTAGGGGCTAAAAGTGTGGTCCCTCTCCAGGAACACCTGGTAGCATCCTACATGTGAGAAGTCAGTGACTAGTGCTTTTGCCTGAAGAATAATTTTAGAGCACCTAACTACTCTAGTTGAAATGTAATATAGGATTGTGCAAATTTTTTTTTGTAAAAGCATGGCACAAATTACATAAAGCAAAAAATTTAAAACTGAAAATACAAGCTATTGGGGACTATTGGGGACCTTTAAAGAGAAGCAAAAATTGTCAAATAATAAATGAGAAAAGCAGATGTGATTGGCATCTGCTGAAGTTATCAGCAGTAATAAATTTCGATTTAAATATTCAAAGTACAAACTCTCTCCGCCCCATTCCCATGTTTTTCATTGTCTTCTAAGAGATATAAAATATAAAATAAAATTAGCTAATATATCTATGTGATTTTGTCTTAGATATAGATAGAAAGAAGGACAGATGCTTACATAAAATAAGCTGTATGACATGGTAACAAAACAATTAAGGGCTCATAGAAACTTCTTTTAGGAAAGGTTAAGCATTTTTTCTTCTGAAACACTTGGCAATTCTTAGAAAGTATTCTATTTCCTACAGTGAATAATAGACAGTCTTACCAGTTGGCACCTGAACTCACTTCCTAGCAGAATAATGCTGGCTATAGCTCTCTGTCAAAAGCTAGTCATCTTTCAGGTATTGCCTTTGTTCATATACTTCTAGTGCTGAGAATGGCAGGGAAACAATAAGGCCAGCAGGAAAAGGCTAGGAAATAGGAAAGGAATTTCAGCAGCACAGTGGGTTGAGTGTGTGCTCCAATGCAGTGTTAAACATACGTTTTTCCTATGTTTCCTTTCCACTTTACTGGTGGAAAGGGACAGAGCAATAAGTGTGAATGAGCCCTAGGTTCATCTCCCTGACTAGGTAAAGGTAAAGGTAAAGGACCCCTGGATGGTGAAGTCCAGTCAAAAGTGACTATGGAGTTGCGGCGCTCATCTCGCTTTCAGGCTGAGGGAGCTGGCGTTTGTCCACAGACAGCTTTCCGGGTCATGTGGCCAGCATGACTAAACTGCTTCTGGTGCAATGGGACACCATGACAGAAACCAGAGTGCACAGAAATACCATTTACCTTCCAGCTGGAGTGGTACCTATTTATCTACTTGCTTTCGAACTGCTAGGTTGGCAGGAGCTGGGACAGAGCAATGATAGCTCACGCCGTCGCGCGGATTTGAACTGCCGACATCCCGATCGGCAAGCCCAAGAGGCTCAGTGGTTTAAACCACAGCAACACCCATGTCCCTATCTCCCCGACTACAGCCATAATTCTTTTACTTAGTTCCACATACTTTCCTTATATAAGTTTAACAAAATAAAATTCTTGCAGTTACCATATTGTTTCAAAAATCCACATGCCTCCTTGAATTTAGACATAGTTCTTCAGTTTCTGTACTAGTCAATCTGCCAGAGTCTTTATCTGTTTTCTACAGGTGACATACTTATTTCCTGGTTGTGATTAAATCCAGGGGAACGTAAGTCAGTTCAGAGACGAGGTGGAACAATATTTACATTTTCCGTTTCCTACATGTTCCCTTTTTCACAGAGTTAAAAAAAAGGACACCCATAATTTGTAACCTAGGATCCAGGCCTCAATGAAAGGTCTGTGGGATAGAGAATAACTGACAGAACACAGTAGGAGATATTTGCCAGATAGTTGTGGACGTAGATGGGTAAATTGGGCTCTGTCAGCACTCAACAAAACAAAAAGCCAGGAGAATAAGATGGTAATGTTCAAATCTATTCTTTTATTATTTATTGAAATTTATATACCGCCCTATACCCTAGGGTCTCAGAGCGTTTCACAGAATAAAATCAAAATATAAAACCACAAAATACCTAATAAAAACCACAACAACAACTCTAACTGTAGTTAGGCTATCTCTGTCCAGACAGGGGCGTAACTGGGCCACCAGCCAAAGCTGATGGAAGGCACTTTTGTCTTTGTTTGGTGATGCAGAAGCGGCCACCCCAGCATTCACCTGAATAAATTGCAGTAATAAAGTAATCCTCAAGTTTCTTCCTCTTGCCATATTGACTAACCCCATTAATTGACTATATAAGACTTTACCTTTTGTGATAATAATATGGTTGATACATTCTCTTGACTGCACCCTGCTACCTCATAGTAGAGGGTGAGTAATAAATCTAATAGCAGACAACAATGGTAGCAGTCTTTCTTTTAATGCTACCCTGTATTTATATTATTCTTATTCTTATATATTGAATTTATATACTGCCCTATACTCAGAGGTTTCAGGGCGGTTCACATAATAAAATTCTAATGGCTATTCTGTATTTGAGTGCATGGTAATTTCTAGGCATACAATGCCTGGCTGCAGCTTCTTCCCACTTTGTGTTTCTACAGAATGCAGTGAATGTTCAATAGTCAAATGCTAAACCTGTGAAGTAGTCCTTACTATGATCTGATAATGCTAACACCTAAATGGTTGGCTTCCAGACATTGCTGGGCTCTAGTTCTCATCATCCCGTGTCATTGACTGTGCTGGCTGAGGCTGATGGGAGTCCAACAACATCTCAATTCCTGCTTTAAGGTTTAAATTCTCCTAAAAGGAGAAATATTGAAAGCCCAAATGCAGACAATACCAACAAGAAAGAAAAGTGGAGGGCATCTAAGGAAACTGGCGTGGCTGCATGAGAAGCTTACAAATGAGCAGAGAGTTAAGAAGGGCCTGTATAAGAAATGGGAAATCATAAGAGGTGCCAGGGGAAAGTCAGGCTGACTACAGCTCAGAACAGATAATTCAACAGACTGTGAGCATTTAGAAAAGGATGCTGTGATTACTAAGACCCAGCATGGGTTTCGGAGAAACAAGTCATGCCAGACCAATCTGACGGAATTACAAACTTAGTGGATCAGGGAAATGTTGTGTACATAGTGTATCTTGATTTCAGTAAGACTTTTGACAAAGTACCCCATGATATTCTCACAAAGAAACTATTAAAATATAAGTTGAACAAGGTAACTGTTAGATGAATTTGTAGCTTGTTGACTGGCCAAACCCAAAGAGCACTCATTAATGGTTCCTCATCATCCTGGAAAAAGTGACAAGTGGGGTGCCACAGGGTTCTGTCCTGGGCCCCTTGTTGTTCAACGTCTTTATAAATTACTTGGATGAAGGAATTGAGGGGATGCTCATCAAATTTGCAGATGACACCAAACTGGGAGGGGTAGCTAATGCCACAGAAGACAGAATCAGAATTCAAAATGAGCTTAACAAATTGTAGAACTGGTCGCAAGCTAACAAAATGAATTTCAATAGGGACAAATGTAAGGTTCTTCACTTAGACAGTAAGAACCAGATGTACAAATATAGGATGGGGGACCGGGCAATGGGGAAGCCAGAAAAGGGGACCTGGCAATGGTGGCATGTCACACCCCCACCACTACTGCCACCCATTTTTTTAGGAGAGTGGACTTTATGTTAAGAAAAATATGGATAACATCAGTACTGTTCTGAAAGTTGTAGCTTTGGTGCTGTTGTCCCCCCCCCCCCTGTGCTTCAGGAGAGAAAGTAATGAGTATCCTGACTTGGAATATATTTCTAGAGCATGACTATTGCTGAGATTCATTCACCTCTCTTTTACATAAATACTATGCTGACTAAAATATTCTAGTCATTGGACTTGTGGAATTTATTCCATTGAGGCTACGGTTCCATGAATCCTACCCATGTTTACTGGGATATAAATTGTTTTCTATGACACTCTTTTTTGAGTAAGATGTGGAACTGGATTTTTATTTTCTTTTTCCCTCTAATGCTAAAAAGGCATAGAACCTAGTGACACCTTAAGGACTAAAAGCCTAATGCTGACACTACACTGCATTTTCTCTTCATTTCAGAGATGGGTCATTTTCCCCCAGTACCTGCCGATCTCTACTTTTAATCAGATCTCATTTCTGTACAATTATCATTTCAGGCTTGTGTTGATTGCTTTTGCTAAGCATAATGAGTAAAAAGAAACACTATCTCATTGTGAAGAATATTGGATTGGTTGGTGTAATAGACACGGTTGCTATTTTTTCCTTGCTCTTTGAAAAGTTAATTTTCTCTTTCATCAAATAACTAGCGGACTACTAATAGCATATAAGGTTTTAGAGGGATTTGCATTAAAGAATGTAGCTGAGTGCCTTATCTGCTTTTGGAACCAAAGTGACATATGGATGTTCTTTTACTATTAAAACCTTAGGCAACGTCTAACACACTTGCTGAAAATTGCCTTGGGCTGGTTTTAAGTGCACAGAATAGCAATGTACCTCATGCATCAAACACATCTACAGGTCACTGTTTATTCAGTTATTTCAGCTGTAAGGGGCTTGAGACATGAAAACTGTGAAGAAATAAATTGTTTGGATACCAGTGAGGGTTGATGTGCCACCCTGTTAATGTCAAATAAGAAATGCTACTACACTAGACCACACAAATGTAGTTTCAGAAACAACATTTTACAAACAGCTGAAATGCATTCAGTGCAATCATTGTATTCACACAATGAAAATCCACTTTTAGCTCCTGCCTTAAAGGGCTGTGTGTGTGTGTGATGGTGTACAGCAAATTCTGCAAAAGTGCAGAAAATCTGCTCCAATCCAGCAATGTTGGAATGAAGTATTGTGTCATAAAGCATTACAGCTGGGAAAGACGGTAAGATCCGACAACCTCAGCAGAGTGTGTAGGAAGAAATTGTGTGGGTTGAGTGATTGACATGGCTCCTTTCTGTGCCCAGCGTTGCCAGCCCCTGGTCCTGTGGGTGAAAGATAATGGTTTTGTGTTTGTTTTGTTAGCATTCCTTTTTCATCCCAGCTTGTAAAAGCAACTCATGAAGCCTTCGGATAAGGCAACTAGAACCTTTTCATATGTATAATACTGCTCTGATCCATTGAGATAAGATAGGCAAGTATGAATAACAAATATTAAGGGAAAGTATCATTTATTTCTTTATCGAAGCACATAAAATGAATCCTGAACTTTATTAGAAAACAATGCCCTTTATTTATTGAACAGGCAGGACTAGGTGACATATGATGTTAACAACTAGAATCACACATGGAGATTTTAATTAAGAGCAAAAGCTGTTTGGCAAGACTAATTTGAAAAGCAAAGATTAGCACAACTTGCTAGAGTTCAACGTTGGCTTTGCACTGGCATTTAAAAGAAACCCTGTATTCATTATAGAAGGCACAGTTGCGGAGGCGAAAGCTATAGCTGTGTGCTCTGTGCTATGTTTCACAGCTAAACAGACACATGATTTCTTATGAAAAATATCTGGTAATCTCAAACACTGAGCTGTGAAGTGAACTAATTAAATGCTTCATGTTGCACTAACTAATTCCTAAAACTATTCCCCAAGTATTAGTAGAGCACTTGGCAGGAAGATGGATAATCTAAACTGGGCACAGTATTTGTTTTATCTTAAGGCTGCATAAAGAAAGACACTAATGAGCAATTCAGCTGAATGTGAAATTATACATTTGTTTCAGAGGCACGGTTTTTTACAAAACAAAATAATCACAAAGAAAATTATGATAGCAGAGCTTCATGTTGACAAACAAATTTCTTGAATCTATAATTTAGGGGTTATAAAATCATGATAGAACCCCCCACACACACACACACAGTCCCTCCATGTGCTAGCAGAGCTCAGAGATTCAGACATCTGAGTAGAGTTTTCACTCATTTCATTGAAAACAGTTAAGGTGTATCTACATATTGACAAATGTTTCTATGTACTCTTGTTGATTTGTACAGCTCAACTATTGTGTACTATCAGCGACTATTATATGTAAAGAACAATACAAGCATACAACTCTTTCTGTACACAACTACACAGACTGAAGACTTGTTGAATTTAATATGTGAACACTCCTGCAATGACATTGAGCAGGTCATTAAATCCCCCTTAGTGAACTACCATAACTTCCAGAACAACATTCTTTTTCTGAATGTGTGATCTGGATGCAAGATAAAAAGAAACAGAGGAAAAAGTTATGTTGTTCCAGAGCCTCTCAGTGCTCAAAAGCATTAAGGTGCCACAAGAAGCTGGAAGGCATGGAGGCATTTCAAGTCTACCCTTACCCAACCTCCATCAAACTGGCACAAAAAATATGGAATATTGCCTTCCTCCAGCCATCTTGATTGTTATTCAGTGGACCTTCTGCCAATTACAATGAAAAAGAAATAAATTTCCGCTTCAGGGTGACTCAGTCTGGGAACTGTAGCTCTGTGAGGTAGAGTCTTGTAACATTCTCAGTACCCTTAACAAACTGCAGTACCCAAGATTCTCCACGGAAAGCTGTGACTGTCTAGAGTGGTATGCTTAAATACATAGTGCAGAAAGAATGGGCCATGATAAGGCGACTTAGTGGTTGTTAATGGTAGGTGATCAGGTTGCGTTGTATTATTATTTTATATTATATTGTATTATGTTATTTATGTGTGGTGTGCTATGCCTAATAAAGGATTTTGAAGATTGAAGAAGAAATACATAGTGCTATGTTTTAAATGCATAGTGCTGATGGGACCTCAATGCTCAAATGACAGTTCTTTGCAACCTTTTCACAAGGTAACTTGGATTTTCTCAGTTTGATTTCCCATTTTAATCGCTGTCACTTTGGTATCTGCAGTCAATCTCCATTGCCAACTTTAGACAGCTCCCCAATCATTATACTTCTGCAGACCTCAGTGGCTAGTACATTGCAAGTTTGCAAACAACTGTTACATAGAATTAGTGTCAAATCTACCTATGACAGCAATGTCTTCTGAACAGAAATAAATGTTATCGGAAGTGACCTATGAAAAGACAACAGATTTAATGTTTACTGTAAAAGGCAAAATAATCATTGCGGTTTTCATCCAGGGAGAGTTAGAGGGGGCACACACCTGCTCAAATGTTTCAGCTCATATTCCATTGAGCATCTGTATCTATGGGTGACTTCCAATGCTAGCTGTACTCAGATAAAATCCAATGAAATTCATCAGCTTGAGTTAATTGATTTCTTTTATTTCAATGGATCTGCTCTGAATATAATTGATGTGGATTTCACTGTATATCTATTGCTACTGTGAGGTACAAATGTGTTTGTGTCAGGGGGTATTCATTTGTTTTGTTCTTGTTTTTATTCTATATTTTGTGTTTTTATTTTATATTTTTATGCTGTGAACCACCATGAGATCTTCAGAGGAAGGGCAATATACAAATTTATTAAAACAATAAATAGATGTCAAATATCAAATGCTTTTAAATTACAGTTTTAGATTGTGGGTTGCTTGTTTGTGATTATAGCTTCAATTATCCAAAACTAGAAAGTGTGCATTGTCCAACCCTATGGAAAGCTGAAGTGGCATTTATTTAAGGTTCTTTGAAAAATAAAATAAGGGAGGAGACAAGTAAAAATTGCCATGTGGAGATGCACCATCTTCAAATAAATACTGGGGGGGGGGAGGGAACTACAGAATACAACAAAATGAGATGCAGCTAAGCTCATGTTTCCACAATGATAGGCTATTTAATCATAATTGCTATTATGTGAAAGAAAATAAACTCCAGTATGTGTATAGTTTAAGAAGATTATGCTATAATCTTGATGTGCTGTCATTAGTGTAAGCCTGCTCAGGAGCATTGCAGAGCCTGGAGATGGAGCTTTCATGAATTCTGTTTACAAGCTGTGAAGGAAATATATTATGCATACAGTGAGCTCTGCTAAGAGTCTGGGCTGCTTCCCCTAAGGTTACAACAAATGCAAACCTTCTGGATTCGTATGATGATGAATCTATTGTGAAAAGATGGTTACAGGACTAGTATGACGGCACTTTGAAGAGCCAAAGAAGCTATTTCCATTGTGGAATGATGTGTCCACATAGTGCATGGGACCTTGATGCTTTCCTTACCAGGGAGTATCTGAGCCAATCCATTTTCTAGCATGGCAAGGCAAGATGGTCAATGCACTTGTAGCAAGTGGGTCATGTTTGCAGTCTGGCTGCCACATTTTGGAACCAGTTGTTTTACAAGGACAGCCTGAAATGCCAAATTACTTAGAAGTCTGGAAGATCAGGGTTCTCAGTCACACATGAAGCCCACATGAATGGAGTTGACTCTAGTTTCTTCCCACTCATGCACTGGAAGAACTGGGCTTTGCAGCCCACCCCTATTTCTTATTACAGTGCATGGGTAAGCAGTTCTGAAGAGAACTATAGAGCTGAGTGATATCTGTGCATTGATTCCACCTAACTTTGAAGCTCCAGATTACTTCTCTCAATTTCATATACATGTGGTAAACCACTGAGCCTTTTAAGAGACCATTTTATGGCTCTGGTTTCACTTGCCTTACCTTGTTCTATAAACTATGGAAACTAGTCTAAATCAAATTAGATCAGGTTTAGAATCAGGAGGACTCGTGTGCAGAAAGCCAGGAATTGGTTGGGTTCTTCCTCCAAGGATCCTTCACTAAATGATTGACCAGACAACTCAAGTAAGTAGCCCTTCATTTTGCTGGCTGTCTTGGTGTCATTCAACTTGAAAGTTTATCGCAAGAGTTTTATCAGGTAGTTGTCTCTCATTTAAATCTAAAAAATTATCTTGTCCCCAGGTGCGTTTGCTCAGAGATGAGGGACATCATGTTTTCAAGTGCTTGTCAATTATGACTCGTGTTGCTCACATTGTTTTAGGGATGAATGAGTTTGTGAGACTTGTCTTGAATGCAACTAGCAAAGAAGGGACATGTGCTATTTGTGTGTGTATCTGTGTGTTTTCAAACAAATCTCAGATTCATTTCTTGGTTTGATTAAAATATGCTGTCATTCTCTCTAAATGGATGTTCACAAGGGCATGAAAGTTGGTGCTTCTTTCTCACTTCCAACTGTCGATTAGAAAATGTTGCCTTTCCAAGTGTCAACTCAGGCAGCTGGGGGATACATGGTTTCTTCGTCTCCCCTAATTTGCACTGTTCTAAATCCCTAGAAGTTACTGAGTTAAGGAAATAGTAAAATAGGTCTTTCCCACAGGGAAGGAATGTACTTTTCCCTCCTTCTCTCCCCAGAAGCTTCTGGTCACAACAAGAAAGTGGTGCTGCCACTTTTTCAATTGAAGTTCAGGATTTTAGTAGAAGATCAGATTCCCCCTGGCCTGTGTTTCTTCCCTGGTGGAAAAATCAGTGAAGGGGGATACTCACAGATTCATGCCATCTACGTTATTCCTGTCAATGACAGAACATCACTAATAAGAAGGAAAAAGTTGGGATCAGGGAGGAAGAGATTTAACTATTGTATTTTTCGCCCTATAGGACACACTTTTTCCCCTCCAAAAATGAAGGGGCGAATGCACGCTTTCACTGAAGCCTGGAGAGCGAGAGGCGTCGGTGAGCTCCAGGCTCCAGGAAGCTATCCTCAAGCCTTGCACGCCGGGGGAGTTTCCCCAGGTGCGCAAGGCTTGCAGGCGGTAGCCTGCAGAGCAGAGCACGGGGAACCTTCGGAGGACGCCCCATGCTTCTCGCAGGTGTTGGCAAGCCTTGCGCACCCGAGGGATCTCCCCCCGGGAGCGCAAGGCTTGCGGGCGGCAGCCTGCAGCACGGAGCACAGGACGCCCTCTGGAGGATGCCCCGTGCTTCGCGCAGGTGTCCGCAGTCTGCTGCTCGGCATGTGGGGCGCCCTGAAGCAGAGCGCCCCCTCGCCGGGCAGACATCTGCAGCGTGGGGAGGGCTCCCCACGCTGCGGATAGCAGCCTGCCACCCAGCGCGCAGCACGCCCTGAAGCATAGCGCCCCACACTTCGGGCAGACATCAGCCAGCCCCACAAGCTCGGGGGATAGCGGGGAGGCGCACCGCCGCCATCCCGCTGTTCCCTGACCTTGTTTTTTTTGTAGCAGGAATCTGCAGCATGTTTTTAAATTGTTTTACATGTAATTGTTTGAGGTTGATGATTTTTTTAAAAAAACAACAATGTTTTTTATATATGCAATTATTTGATTATGTGTGTGTGCGTGTTTAATTTGCTACTGTATTATAAATCATGATGAGAAGCCGCATAGGAAGGAATTCATAAATGAAATATGTAATACAACATTAACTAGCTTTTGATCACTTCAATTGATCTATTGATGCCAATTCAAGTAAACAACTTTGTATTGCAGAATCCCTATGGGAAAAATAAAACATGATGGAAGTCCTTAAATAACCATACTATCACAACTTATTTTCTACCAGTACATTAACAAACAAGAAGGCTTTATGACAACCTGTTTGACAGGTTTGAAAACAGTGTATTAATCAAGAGAGGTAAGTAAGTTGCACAGTTAGTTGGCTCCAAGACAGAGAAAACCCAGGTTCTCGTGATCCTCAAAGTACCGGTAGCATCCCCACCCCAAGCAGCACTGATTATTCGTTAAATAGGTTTATCATAAATTTGTGTTGGATGACATTTGGCATACTAAACCTTTTTGGAATTTATCATATAATAATGCTTTTGCACCATAGCTTTATTTTCTAGGCATACCTCATTATATAAATTTAAGAAGCACAGTCTTTCTGATAAATATTATAAAGATGTTTTTATATTTCAAGAAGAGGAGGCATAAGGATACAGAATCATACTGTATGTTTCAGCCAGCATTCAAGGAGGATAGAGAGTAGGACCAGTGAGGCATGGGGCTCTTTAAGGGGGCCACTATCTGGGTGAGAGGGCATGACATGGGGCAAAATCCCAAGGGCTGGATAGATAGGCTTGGAGGGCTGATGCCCATACTGTTCTTGTGCATCACCTGAAAATGGCTTCAAAATCAAGACCTGAAAATATTCTCCCTGCACTTAACAATATGACTTATTAGGTAGCTAAATATGGATTATTAGCATTATGTGGTGCTAGGGTAACAGCAGCAAAAGTCTCTCTTTACCGCATGCACTTTAGAAGAATGCCAGTTATTAAAATATGTGTTTTCTTTCATAAAACCTAATGGTTAAAAAAGGGGAGTGGGGAGAGCTAAATTCAGCAAACAGTGTCGTTGAGCCGCAAGGGAAAAACAATCTGTAGCAAGACATCAAATTGGTTTCAGTGAAATAGCTGAGGAGCCCAAGCCAAAGAATGCTGCTGCTGCATTGTGTTTGCATTTCTGTGATGGGATTTACATAACTCAACATGACATTATATTGGCTGAGACACAAATCTAGTCCTTAATCCAACAAGACGCAAAGTGCTCACTGTGTTGTGTCACCAAGATCTCCTCTGCCAGCCTTCTGTATCTTGCCCAGCCAAATACAATCTGTATGCATATTTATCCGTTTAATGCTTGGCTGCATGTTTCCCAGCTCCCATATAGTTGCAAAGATACAGTATACCGATATAATATGTTTTCCTGGCAGTATAGCACTTTGCTATTGATATGGATGTATAGAATTGGCAACTGGATTTTTCTTTTGCTGCAAGGTTGGAATGTAAAATGCCTCTCTTCATCCCCCATTCCCTATCCAATCAACGTTTTCTTCTCCTGCTTTGTTTTCCTCACTTCTTTCTCTGCCCTCTTGTTTACTGTCACTTAATGAGCTTTATGTGGTGGCAGCACCATTAGAATCACAATCTCTCCATTCACAAGGTATCATAAAACAGAGATATTTGAGCACCCGCAGTGAAAAATACAGTTCTAAATATTGACTGTTGATGGATTTCATTCAAAATACTAAAATTTAAAAATAATAAATCAGATAGTGATTGCTAGTTCTCTTGAGAGGTTCTAAATTTCTTCTTGGCCTTCACTGTTGTTCTGACGTCAGGAAAAATGCTGCCTCCTATAAGGATAAAAATAGGCTGTGGCAATGATAATATTTTCTAACTAATTATCTACAATGGTTTGCAGGGACGATCTGTCACAGCATTCACTTTCACTGCTCACTTGATGGACCCATGTTTGGTGCCACTGAAGAACAGTGGACTGAAATGAAGACACAGAGGCTGATGGAATAGTTAGGCCAGAAGACTGATGCCCACGGTGCATAGAGCACCTTGGAACAAAATAATTGCAAATTATTTCTAAAATTTGAAAGCTCTTTTACATCTGAGTAATATGAGTCTATGCTATGCAGTCACATTTCCATTTTCCAGATGCTTATGACACCTATTTCACATGAGATTATACTAACAATTTATGAAGGACTTTGGGTAGTTATAGGGATGCAGATGGCGCTGTGGGTTAAACCACAGAGCCTAGGACTTGCCAATCAGAAGGTCGGTGGTTCGAATCCCCATGACGGGGTGAGCTCCCGTTGCTTGGTCCCTGCTATTGCCCACCTAGCAGTTCGAAAGCACATCAAAGTGCAAGTAGATAAATAGGTACCGCTCCGGCGGGAAGATAAACAGCGTTTCCGTGCGCTGCTCTGGTTCGCCAGAAGTGGCTTAGTCATGCTGGCCATATGACCTGGAAGCTGTACGCCGGCTCCCTCGGCCAATAAAGCGAGATGAGCACCACAACCCCAAAGTTAGGCATGACTGGACCAAATGGTCAGGGGTCCCTTTACCTTTACTTTTATGGGGAGTTATATTTGATGATGATGTCCAACTCTGAAAAAAATGTTGCATCTTGAATGCTGGTGGTCTGAGGCATTTCCAGTGCCCTTTTTGTCATGCTTGGCTGAATTCCTATAGCAGCCCTATTTATAATCTCCAAACTAAGCATGCCCAGGAGTCAACTATGTTTCTTTCTACCAGAATTAAGCCACTATTTTGCTGGCCCTAACCATAGGGCGGCCTTATGTCCAGATTTTCCTAGACATTACTGGAATTTCAAAGGAGGAATAGATGTCCAGAGGGAAATTCCGAAAGGCAATGCTTTGTCCTGGAACTTAGGGAAGTCAATTGAAAAATTGTGTCTACAAGGACACATTGGGGTGTCCTGGTTTTTACTTTTTGAAATAAAGCAACCCCACCTAATAATGGAACTGTGTTCTACTCCATGCTGAATTCATGACTACCAATAAGAGAGAAACATTTCCAGTGGGTCCAGAGCCCTAGGTATTCTGGACCCATTGCAGAAGTGTTTTTACTTCTCCATTGCTACTTTGGAGGTGT
The DNA here is from genome assembly GCF_964234715.1 of Podarcis melisellensis. Classification (NCBI taxonomy): domain Eukaryota; kingdom Metazoa; phylum Chordata; class Lepidosauria; order Squamata; family Lacertidae; genus Podarcis; species Podarcis melisellensis. The sequence goes on from NC_138541.1 coordinate 33,586,397, forward strand.
TGGGTATGTTATCTCATAGACAAATGAAGTTCAAGCTTCTCACTGAGAAATCCTTGAGGTTTATTGAATTCTGCATCTGAATGCAGAACCATCCAGTGCAATGAGAGGTCCATAACAAAAACACTTCCTCACTGCATTCGAGGGGCATCACGCTATGAGGTGGAACTCTAGTGTGTCTCAGGGAATCAGAAAGTCACTAGGCATATAAAACCCAACTGAAATGAACACTGAGCTCTTTGTTCCTGCCCAAAGTGAACTGTAGAAGCAATTTTAGCTTCTTGTATACACTCCAGAGTTTGGGTGGGCTCAAATGATTTAACTCCACCCTCTACTGAAGTTATGGGGAGAGAAAAATCACAGTTCCTTCTAAAGCTGTTTCAGTTTTCCCAGAAGACTTTATTTCAGAGAACGCTTTTCTTTTTCCCACCTAATGAGAAAAATAAGGCAACTTTGCAAAAAAATTAAAATAAAATAATGTGAATATTCTCTCCCATTCCACATGCAGTGTTGTGAAATGCTGCCCAGGGCTGAGGTGTTGTGGAGGATGCAAAATGGTGACCAGATTCCTAACACAGTTTCTTCTATTTTCCTTTGCAACCACAGTAAAAAGGAGGGGAAAGGAAACATTTGGAAAAGGAAAGTCATTGTGTTACTGTTCCTAACAATGTTGAAATGAGAAATTGTAAGAAAATTTCTCCTTCCCATTCATAAAACTGCCCCACAATTTTTCTGCCCTCAAATAGGATGATAACTTTTTGCCATTTGTTCACTGCTCTGATTCCTGCTATCCATCTCTACTAAACCCTTTCTGTAAGCAGCAGCAACCCCCCCCCCCAAAAAACCCCTCAATTTCTCAACAGAAACTTTTTGGGCAAAACAGGCGTGATTTTGTTTCAAACTGTTTTAAAAGCACTATAAAGCTACAATAAAGTAAATTTTAGATCCCATAAACCACTACAACATCTGCCACCAAACAGTATTCCAGTAACTATACCTTCATAGTAGTTTAGCATATCTTTCCTTCAAAACACCATCTGGTCTGATCTATAAAAACGAATTTGTAGTATATGGGCTTTTTAGAATAATCAGCAAATTGAGTTTCGGCATAACACTACTGGTATTCAGAAATGCAGAAGGCAAGATAGCAGCTCAGAAAAATTCCATCGATTCTAACATGCAGCAAACATGTTCATTCTGCACTATTGCCTCACTAGTTACTAGAAAGAAGAAAAGCAATTATTTTCAGGTCTCGTTGGCCTTGATTAGGCGTTTTCTCCTTGTTTAGCAAGGGCCATTTTGTATTGTCCATTCCCACTTTTCAAAAACCCTACTATAAGTGCTTTTTCGGGGGGGGGGGTGCATACCCCTAAACATTTTGTGAATCTTTGTACTTTTGTCCATTTACTCTATTTAGTTTTACTGATTTGAAGTATAAAATTGTGATTTTCTTGAGTCAAAATGAGGCTACCCCTAAACATTTTAAAGAAAAGTAAGCACTGCCTAATATGCACAAGAAGAGCTCCAGAAAGACTTTCCCAAAGCAATACGTTGCAATTGCATCCCAAGAGGCACATGTAGGGATGCTCCGAAAGGATCAGTCTTGTTAAGGACAAATAAAGGAGTCGCCTACATCACTATATTCTCATGCAGTGGTACCTCAGGTTAAGAACTTAATTTGTTCTGGAGGTCCGTTCTTAACCTGAAACTGTTCTTAACCTGAGGTACCACTTTAGCTAATGGGGCCTCCCGCTGCCACCATGTGATTTCTGTTCTTATCCTGAGGCAAAGTTCTTAACCCAAGGTACTATTTCTGGGTTAGTGGAATATGTAACCTGAAGCGTCTGTAACCCGAGGTACCACTGTACATCAGAAAAGTAATACACTACTATCCTAGATAGTACTGTCTCAACACTATTGGTCAACAAGGAATCTGAGTATTGACGCATGTACTTTCCCCATAATCCCTCTGATATAACTATTGGAGGAACCAAGTTATTGTTAAATGGTTGACATATATTGTTCTTGGTGGCACATTAACAAATGTGCCATCAAAAGTATCTGCAACACATCTAAAACTGAACCGGCTCCGCATCTCAGCTGCTATGAGGAGAATAATAATCACAGAATCATGTTTCCTTTAGAATGAGGCACTGCTGAGACTGTGGTGTCTAGGCCCAAGCAATATATTGATATATTGCCCAACACCAGTATATTGAGATGTTGGCTTCACTCAGCGATCTATCACTGGTAAAACAGCCACCACTCCTGAGTATTAGCGAGGCAAGTTCAGGGAGGGGGTCCCGCCCAATTGCTTTCTCAAGCAGATCTCCTTCTTAATGGCCCAACAGAGAGTTAGTCTCGCTTATATTTTAAAACGTTGGATCCAGGAGTTAGGAGAGTCTTTGTGTACACCCTAATGCCCCTGCAAAAAATAATAATAATCTCATAACAATATGTCTGTATTATAAATTACTTATATAACTAACAATTAATATACATACACAATTTTTCTTACAAATAACTAAATTGACAGTTTTAAGCAGCAATTCAAATCAAGTTCTTAAACTACTCTAATAATGGATGGTTCCTTGCAAATGAGTAAACCAAATATATAAGCAGAAATCCAGTTCCTAATGCAGTTAGTTGCTGTCAATAACGGGGTGGGGGGGTGGGGGTGGCATGGGTGGGGAATTTTAAAATGAGTAATGGAACTGAGTAATCACTCTGACAACTGAGATCATCATAAATTCTGGACAAGGGTCCAGAATGTTAAATGGCAAGTAAAATCTTCTCTTTGCTAACTTACTGCTTGCCTGACCTGTGAAGGGTTAACAAGTTCACATTACTTCATTTAAACTAGAAAAACGGTTTCCTAATGAAATAGCAGTAGTTCCTACGAGTGTGTGTGTTGCAAAAAGCAATAATAAGCATGTGAGGAGCTTATGCCAGGCTCTACATTCAAATCAAGCATAATAAATAAGACATTTTAAAGTGAAGTTGTTGACGGATGGGCAAGTGGAAACAAGGTTATAATGATAGATTGGGGGGATGATATGGAACAAATTAAAGTGTCCACTCATTAAAGCAACAGAAAACACTTTATTGTGTATTTGGCTTGTGTCTGTTAGGCTGGCAGACCATTTGGTGGCAATTTAAGCATCTTTAGCCTGTGAGAGCCAAACACTAACCGGGTGAATCAAGATTTGTGGAGTCTTTTCATCAGGCTGATCCAATGCCGAAGTAGCTTTCTTTGTGCTAACAACCATTACAAGTCAAACTTATGAGCAGCTGCTGGAAAAAATAGCTTCTTGATGTTTTGCTGGAGAAGAATACAAGTTTTGCAATCTGTCCCGCAACAAAATGCAATAAGCACAGTAGATTTGATTGCTGGATGAAATATTCATATTAAAACATTTGCAGTTGTAGCACAGTTTGTTCAGTGTTCCTTTTATTACCATGACTTTGTAGATGTAACTTTTGAACAGTGTATAAGTATCCAAAAAAATGAAGTAATTGACAGTTTCTAATGCATAATAGTCGGAGAAACAGGTGCATAGGAAAGTTTTGTATTTGGGGACAGATTGGCAAAGCATGACAGAGTAGCAACAGATGCTATTTCCTTGAGCAAAGGAAGGATAGGACAGATAGAAATAAATAAATAAATAAATAAATAAATAAATAAATAAATAAAGTAATTGCTCACAGACCTAGGGAGAAAGACAAGGACAACAGTGAAATAAAGTTGCATCACTTCTTTTTTGAATCAGTAATACTAAACAATACTGCTCTACACCTTCCTATCTCTGATCAGGCTAACATGTGCCACTTCTAGAGAGGAGCCGCAAAGTCACACCCTTGCTCTTATTTCCCATGGACAGCCTTACCCCAAGCAAGAGTTCCATGAGTATCACAAGACCTGCCTTGGAGTTCCTTTGTGCCATACACCTCAAGAGGAAAGGGAAACCAGAGCCTGTGCAACTCAGCTGATACTGCCACCTAAGCTTAAGGAACTTCCCAAGTCTGTCTCATACGGTTTTCTTGTGCGCACGTGCACACACACACACAGCGCAGCATGGACAACCACCTCATCTCTGGAGAAGATATTGCAACATGTTGACCTACTTGCTTCTCCAGTTCCACCTCTCTTCCATGACCCACAAAAGCCAAGACAATCTTGACATAAAGCATACCCATAAGCCACCCCTCAAGGCACTATGACCATGACTCTCCAAGGTCCCAGTGGAAAAGATGCCTCTAGATTTCACTGCAGCTAAATTATTTAGCCTTGAATGTCTAGAAATTTCTTTCAATCAAAGCCAGCAGAAATATCAAGAGCAGTTTATTCTGTTTTCAGTTTGGCTTTGTTACTGGGTCAGACCAAAATCCAGTGTCCTGGATTCAACAAATCTAACAAATATTGATTCAAAAAACATGTTTAGACCAGCTTTCTAAGCTTTCTTAGTCTTTGCAAAGATTCATTCAAGTATAACGAAAAGGAAACATTACACTCATATTAAAATCCGTTTCAATGAAAATGGTATCTCTTTGGTGTATTATATATCAAAATTGTATATTAGATTTATTTCAAATAATACTATTTCAAAAGCATGAGTGACAAATGCAGCACACACACACACACACAATGTCAGACTTTTGATTTTTACTAAAATTTTGTTCTTCTGTGGCCATTGTGGCTTTCATCTTGCAATCTTGAGCTTGCAATCTTACAAACTTTCATCTTCACATTTCATCCGAAATGTCCAAAAATGAGACGATTGGTATGTTATACTAGAATTTTCACACTGAAACAACAAAGGACTGAACATTAGAATTCCTTTTAGAAAGGGAAAAAAAGCTTTAGTAGAATATTTAAGTAAAGCAGTGCTACTGTTTTCTGAAGCTGGTTGATGGCCAATTTTGAACCGTGACTGCTCAATGTTCTCAAGATTAACAGAGGATGAAACTTGCATTATTTTAGTGAACTGTTTTTGAAAGTGCATTAGTCTCAAAGGGGAAAAGAAGTCATTATGGAGTACTTATTTGAGCTTCTTCCTTTTACAGCTGTCACAGTGAGCCAAATTTAAGAGCTACCTAAGTGGTGAACTTATTTCTACATTCATTTTTTGAACTTTTTTCAAGCAAGCTCTTTCCCAGTCAACATTACACATCATATAAAGGGGAAAGGAGTCAAGCAAGGTAGCTGGGGACTATATTTGGGTACCAATTAATGCATTTCCCTAGGTTCAGTGATTGTTTTCACTTTTACATTTGCAGTTGTAGAGATTTTGCAGACAGGCAATGACATTGACTGAAACAATAATGTTGAATAAAGGAGGCTGGAGCAGAAGACCCAGTCAGACTAGACCTACCTCACTCTGCTACAGTAAACAATTACTGGACAAAGCTGAACCCCTTTAATTAAAGTAGCGTCTTGTAGCACAGGTATTGCTAGCAATTAGGCTGCTGCTGCTACAGCAGCAGCAGCAGCATAAGAGTTCAGTTTTGATAGTTCCTTGCTAGAATAATGTCAGACTTATGTGTTCCTAGAACACTGCCTGAACCCCTGCCTTACTTTGTTTCTGGCTTCTTACACTCATTTTGGGACTTCCATTGCCATGAAGCGCCACAGAACAGAACATTACAAGGGTGAAAATTGAAGTCTAGAAAATTAGTGCCCCCATTCAGAGATGTGTAAACATTAACTCTACTCCTTCATTTCTGAAGACTGATATGTAAAGGATTTGGAAGTCTGGTTACAGTATTTTGAATCTGAGTATATACATTCCACTTCAGTTAGTTGTTTCTTGGCAAAAGTATTCATATATAACTGATTGCATTCCCAAATTCTGATTCCCCCAGTACTGCTAACCCAACATTATTTTTTGAATGAAATGTTCACACAACGGGTTTGAATGTCCACCAGGTGTGTGGGGTGTGGGTGTGTGTGTGTGAGGCTATTACATTACTTTCCTTCCTCTATGATCTTCTTAAGATGCTTTCCTTGTGACTAAAACAAATGTGGAAGGCAATGCAGGACTGTAGAAAAGTCATAAAGGTACGACAAAAGGTATTGCAATAAAATTATATTGCCTCCTGAAAGAAATTAATTTTAAAATTAATATATTAAATAACTTTTTGGAACTCTTTAGCATTTCATTAGGTGCTGAATGATAGTAAATTACAAAAAAACTCATTAATTTTGTCATGGATTTTATTAATTTCCAAAATACATGTCTCCCAATCTGCCTGAGAAACAAACATTAAGCCCAACCCTTAGGTCAGTACCTCTCAAAGGTTATCCTTCTTCTGCCCTTTCCTTAATTAAAAAGGTTTTAACAAAGATTTTCTCTGTTGTCCTGAGCTATAAAAATGTATCCCTAGATTTATTCTCCTGTACACCTATTTAACAAGGACTCAGTTGCTTTTGCTGCAGCCAGTAGAATTTTGACTTTTTCCTTTGAACAGTGGGTACTTTTGCCAAAAAACTAACCGCTCTGAAACTCACTTCAGGTTCCCGTAACTGTCATATGCCATCACAGGATGAAATTTGAGAGACACAAATACAAAGCTATCTTGGAAATGCAAAACCAGTCACATATTTCTTAAGATTCAAGCCTTTGGATCTACCTAGGGCTAACTGTAGAGCTCTTGCTAATGTGATATTTATGATTAGACACTTTGTGAACTGACAGAAAGGTAACCCTTTCGCTGTACTTATTGTAGATTTATTCGCATCTCATGCATTTATCTCAAATGCATTTATCAAAGATAGTGTGCAAATCAGAGATTTATATTCATAGCAGCATAAAAGTTAGCCCTCTCACCTGGAATGATTTCCAATACAAAAGTGTGGCAAAAGAAACCTCCCCACAAACACACAAAAAACAATAAATCGCTCCTTTCCCCTTCAGCTCAGCAGTGAGCAATTTGTTTGATGTTTACCACTACGAATGACTTATGCCTGTTGGGTAAAATCTATAAGAAGTGACCACACATAATAATGCATCCAGAATTCCTTATTTTGTATGCTCAATTCACTGTTTCGGTAGCACAGTTCATTTTTCCATGTTTTAAAGAAATGAACTGGAGTGACTAAAATGAGCACTTTCTTAAAGGTTAAATAAATTGTACTGGAATATAACCAAAGCTCTTTGGATCATTTAAAGGTCACTCTCTTTTTCTTTATTTTTTTCCCCATCAAATTGTGATTTGTTTTTTTATTATTTATAGAAAATGACATCTCCTTCTCACTTGAAAAGCTGGGCAAGTTGGTAGGCAGAAGTACATCAGACATAAAAATAACACTGTAGAGTTTTTATTATTCTAAACTGAAAAGCTGCAGGTAGTTGATAGAGGGGTGAAATGATTAATTTCTATGGTGTATGTGTGTGCAGCCAGTTTCATGAACAGAATACTTTACTTTCACACTTTTGGCAGAATTTTCGCTCAAGAGCCTCGACATGGGGAAGGTATGTGTTTGTGTGTAATAGTTCACTTCCCACCCCCACGTGCCTCTTAAAATATTACCCACTTCCTCTAATTTCTTAACCCATTCTCCTTTTACAATCAACATCTATCTTATCCCAAATAACCAGTTTCTTTCATCCTTTCACCATATTCTTCTTCTTCTTTTTTTAATGAGGGTCTACCAACCCATAAGCTGGTCATGATGTAAAGTCATGGTTGCCCCCCTTTATAAAAATCCCAATTTTGAATAACAAATGTTTTCAGTTATTGCAGCTCAGGAACAAGAAAGCCCAGCAACAATTCCTCAGTTCCAACTAATATCAAGCAATTAGTATTTCTGCTATCCTTGGAATTAAGCAAAATGTTATTCTGCCACCTAGGATTTAAAATGGAAAGGCGGAAAATACAGTTCTGTAATGAAAGCACTACCAAGTGAATGTCAAACATATTTGCACAATTAAAATGAGTGCCATCAACCTAGTAGTGACAGTGAGCCCAGGACTGGTGATTAATTGACCAGCCGATAGGACATAAATTGCTGAAATATCAGCCTCAAAGGGAACTTTCTACTGTTGCTAGCACTGAGTAACAGAACATGGCATCAGCGCATGGGATAGCTTGTAATTGCTTGGTTAAATAAACAAAACAAGCATGTTTGTGCTTACAGCTACTTAATTGCTCCGGTAAGAAAACCAGGCTATTATACCTACAGTAGTCATTAATCACTGCTCTCAACATGAGCATAAGTCCTCTTCCCTTTAAACCCCAATATTAATATCTGGCAGGCTGGAAAATTGAAATATGCACCCTTCACCCACAAGCGTTGTGAATGTTATTGAAATCCCCTTTGACAAAGCTAAGACAACCAAGCCTAGACTAGTGTTATATTTGTAATAAAATATACCTTATTAGTATATCTTATTGATCTGTTAAAGACTTGCCATTTGCATCACCTTGACTTTCTTAAAAGGCAAAGGACTTTTAGAGGGCTCTGGAATTCTTCCCAAATTATAGGTCACTTTGTTCAAGCTACAGGCAGTTTGCTTTCTCTATGAGGGAAACAAATGAACAATTATTGAGAAGTGCTATTTTGGTTGTTTCTGCAAAGTACAGCATTACATACCCATTGAAGATGCTGCTGCATTTTCTTCATTCATTGATTAGTACATATCATGGTCATATGGTGTCAAGAAAAGTGCACAGAGTTACAGCACTTCCCCCACCACATGCAAAATTATGACCAGAGTAAACCATTGATGAAATTCTTTGAACACCTCCCCCACCCCCCAAAAAAGAAGTTAGATTTTGCCTTCACATCAGATTACATTATTAATTTCCAGTGACTCCCCCACCAGAAAAGTATCACATTTAAACTGATAAATAATCCCACAGCAGACCCTCCGAGTGTCCCTATTTTCCAGGGATGTCCCTGATTTAGAGAAGCCATCCAGGTTTCTGATTTGATTCCGGAATGTCCTGCTTTTTCCTTAGGACATCCCTACTTTCTTGGAGAAATGTTGAAGGGTATGGAGTTATACGACCCCCGAGCCTTCTGAAGGCAATACAGCATATGTAAGTTTTTTAATGTTTAATGTTTTATTTTGTTTTTATACATGTTGGAAGCTGCCCAGAGTGACTGGTGCGACCCACTAAGATGTGTGGGGTTGACATAGTAAAACTATCATTATGGAATGGGACATCCCTATTTTCATTGGAGAAATGATGGCGGGCATGCCACTGCAGAAAAGAAATTATGAAAACACTTTCATCCAAGAAGGCTGTACAGAGCTGCTGGTGGTGGTGGTCCTCCTGTCTGAAGCAGCTGGTAGAAAGCCCCCAAATTGGGAATTTTGATGTGGGGTTGTAGTTGGAGTTCAGAGAGATTTGGAACTTCGAAATTCACAAAGCCTTGTGAAGCCCCCAAGGGACCCAAACCTTTGGCTCCTCAGCAGCACCATTGTGGAGCTGGTGGAACTATTAATAATAATACCATCCACTCCCTGGCTCTTCTAAGGATTGTTCAGTAAGCCATGCTTAAAACAGGCTTCCTGAAATGAACAGGATAACTTAAGTACCATTGATTTCAGTGAGTCTACTTTAAGCGAGATTAAGTATGAATCCATTCCAATGGTAGGCTCTTCTGTTAAAAAGCTTTAATCTTATTTAAGCAACCTTGTCAGAAATAATTTTGATGCTACATTTTCTAGGAAATATTCTATAGCTCATGTTCTCAAATCTGATTCTAGGTTAAGATACATTTCTACTTGTTCTGATGCTCACAAATAGAGAAGTCAGCCTTTGGATTAATAGTTCCTTTGCCATTCGGATACTTTCAAAATGTAGCAATATGTTAACTGGGGTGTGTGTGTAATTAAAATCCTTGGTTCTACATGGTTCTTAGGCGGAAGGGAGTAGCCATTTGTTGCATACAAGGTAAGTTGGCTGCCTTAGGGCTTCTGGCTGAGATGCAAGATGTGGTGGACAAGGGATTTCAGGGTTCACAGGATACTTGAGGTTTGGGATGAGAGATGCCTGTCCACCCTGACATTTTTTCAGCATGTTGGCTAAGAGGACCACTATTAAATCTGTAGTGCTTATTTCTAACATACCTCAGTGAATTTTTGCTAATGAAGGCTATCATACCTATAGGATATAATCTATATTACTAGGTTATGATGCAATAAGCCTCTGAAAGGTGTGCAAATTCATTCCTCTTTCCCCTGCCCCAGTTATTTGCTGTATCGTTAGATTTCTCACTTGACCCCTTTCTCCTTAAGCATCCATTAAGGCAATTATCCCCGATCAATTTGTAAAGTCTTTTTCTCCCCCTTTAAACTTCAAACTAGTGCATTTTCATGGGCATTTACCACAGGTTTCTAAAGAGTCTATTATGGTCCAAATTGATTCCTTAAAGTGGCTTCGAACTATGTTGAGAAGTCAGGCCTTTAATATTATCTTAAAATCCAAGAAGTTAATAGTAATGGTAGAAAGAGAAATAAGCTTTATAGTGTGTGAGGTCCCCCCCCTTTCATTTTAAGATGTCACCCCATCAAAGCCTGCCATTACACATTCTGCCGTATTCTGCCTTATATCCAAAGCATATTCACCCCGATGACAAGCACTAATAAACTACGTCCCTTCATGAAAACATAGTGCATCCTAGGCAATACAGAGATGCTTAGAGGCTTCTGAGAATTAAATCGGAAGACTGATCTCTTTCAAAGAGAGGTTGAGAATTAATCAGTAAGCCGTTGCACAGTGTTTGGACATAAAAGCTAGAGTTTTGTAGATTAAAAGGTAATAATGGCATCAGTTCTTCCCAACCCTTGAAGATCAGACTATTTTTGAGCATTTTCCACAAAATCTGACACAAAGCATACTGTCAAATTGGCCACCAGCCATATTTCATCCATGAAATTTAGCAGCAGCATCTCATCAGCAAGATGGGTGGGGTAACAGCAGTAAAATTAGGCCTTTTTAAATAGAGATAGAAGACAGAAAAATAAAATTTCTGTCTTTGGGGAAGGCTGTTCCTTTGCATGCAAACCGTCCCAGATCCAAATCACTGTATCTTCAGGTAAGTCTGAAAAAAGTTTCTACTTCCTGTCAGGGTAGATAATACTGACTAGGAAAAGCAATGCTCTGACTAACGGGGCAATTAAAGTAAAGGTAAAAGGACCCCTGACCATTAGGTACAGTCGTGACTGACTCTGGGGTTGCGGCGCTCATCTCGCTTTATTGGCCGAGGGAGCCAGCATACAGCTTCTGGGTCATGTGGCCAGCATGACTAAGCCACTTCTGGTGAACCAGAGCAACACACAGAAACGCCATTTACCTTCCCGCTGAAGCGGTACCTATTTATCCACTTGCACTTTGACGTGCTTTTGAACTGCTAGGTTGGCAGGAGCAGGGACCGAGCAACGGGAGCTCACCCCGTCACGGGGATTTGAACCGCCAACCTTCTGATCAGCAAGTCCTAGACTCTGTGGTTTAACCCACAGCACCACCTGCGTCCCTAATGAGGCAATTACCATGTTTTAAACCTTAAGAGGAGAGCAAGAGCAAAAAGAAACAAAGAAAAGATGGGGCATAATAACAGAGAGGGGAGAATCCACTCTTTTTTGTTTGGCTCATTCCTCAACCCGTACGCCCACTGCATCCCCCACAAGTTCCCTGCCAGAGTGGGAGGAAAAACCTTGGAAAAGTTTCTGCATCAAAATGATTGCTGGGAAGGTGTCACCCTGTCCCCTCTGCCACCTCCCAGAAGCCAAACACATTCATTTCCTTTGCCCCATACCATTTACCGGTAAGTAGATAAGGTACAGCAGAAGCAACATTGACAAGAAAAATGTGGGAGGGGAAGGAGTTCTCTCTTTCTCCACCTCCCCATTTTGTTACCCTCAGGAGTAATTTCAGATGCAGTGCATTCTGCGACTTGCATTTTATTCAAGGACTCCCAACAGTTGAAAATAGGGATGGTGAGAAATTTGATTCGGTTTCCATTTCAATATGAAACTACCTAATTTACAGTTCTGGAAACAATATGTAAACTGAAATCATAGAATCATAGAGTTGGAAGAGACCACAAGGGCCATCGAGTCCAACCCCCTGCCAAGCAGGAAACACCACCAGAGCACTCCTGGTTGTCAAGCCTCCGCTTAAAGACCTCCAAAGAAGGAGGCTCCACCACACTGACAGCAAATTCCACTGTCTAATAGCTCTTACTGTCAGGAAGTTCTTCCTAATATTTAGGTGGAATCTTCTTTCTTGTAGTTTGGATCCATTGCTCCGTGTCCACTTCTCTGGAGCAGCAGAAAACAACATTTCTCCCTCCTCTATGTGACATCCTTTTATATATTTGAACATGGCTATCATATCACCCCTTAACCTCCTCTTCTCCAGGCTAAACATGCCCAGCTCCCTTAGCCGTTCCTCATAAGGCATTGTTTCCAGGCCTTTGACCATTCTGGTTGCCCTCCTCTGGACACGTTCCAGTTTGTCAGTGTCCTTCTTGAACTGTGGTGCCGAGAACTGGACACAGTACTCCAGGTGAGGTCTGACCAGAGCAGAATACAGTGGCACTATTACTTCCCTTGATCTAGATGCTATACTCCTATTGATGCAGCCCAGAATTGTATTGGCTTTTTTAGCTGCCGCGTCACATTGTTGGCTCATGTCAAGTTTGTGGTCAACCAAGACTCCTAGATCCTTTTCACATGTACTGCTCTCAAGCCAGGTGTCACCCATCTTGTATTTGTGCCTCTCATTTTTTTTTTTTTTGCCCAAGTGCAATACTTTACATTTCTCCCTGTTAAAATTCATCTTGTTTGTTTTGGCCCAGTTCTCTAATCTGTCAAGGTCGTTTTGAAGTGTTATCCTGTCCTCTGGGGTGTTAGCCACCCCTCCCAGTTTGGTGTCATCTGCAAATTTGATCAGGATGCCCTTGAGTCCATCATCTAAGTCGTTGATAAAGATGTTGAATAAGACCGGGCCCAAGACAGAACCCTGTGGCACCCCACTAGTCACTCTTCTCCAGGATGAAGAGGAACCATTGATGAGCAACCTTTGGGTTCGGTCAGTCAGCCAGTTACAAATCCACTGAGTGGTAGCATAGTCAAGACCGCATTTTACCAGCTTCTTTACAAGAATATCATGGGGCACCTTGTCAAATGCCTTGCTGAAATCAAGGTAGGCTACATCCACTGCGTTCCCTTCATCTACCAGGCTTGTAATTCTGTCAAAAAACGAGATCAGGTTCGTCTGACATGACTTATTTTTCAGAAATCCATGCTGACTATTGGTGATCACAGCATTCCTTTCTAGGTGCTCACAGACTGTTTGCTTAATGATCTGATCCAGAATCTTCCCTGGCATTGATGTCAGACTGACTGGGTGGTAATTATTTGGGTCCTCTCTTTCCCCCTTTTTGAAAATAGGGACTACATTTGCCCTCCTCCAGTCTGCCGGGACTTTGCCTGTTCTCCAGGAATTCTCAAAGATGACTGCCAGTGGTTCTGAGATCACATCTGCCAGTTCTTGCAGCTCTGAATTTTGTGACAGAGATCCCCAACCAAATAAGTGTGCATAAAAATGCATATGTTGAGGGGAAGCATATTAAAATGTCATAATAGAAAAAGCCACTTAAAATTGTGCATATCAGGAACGTACACAATAATGTTGACAAATTCTCATGAAGTCTTTTTTAAAAAATAAATAAATAAATGCAAACTTATGCAGGAATATGGAGAACCAAAACAAACCTAAATTGACAGATTTGTCCATTCCAAGTTATAACATACATTAATTTTAGCTCCTAAATTTTCTGTTTTATGCTTTTAATGGTGACTCTGTAACCCCTGAATTATGGATTCTAAAACAAATAGATTAAGAAATGAGGATGAAAGGTTCTTTCAGGCAATCATTGGTTTCCTAGGTAGAATCATTACAGTCTAGTATTTTTTTTTCAATATTCAATGTTGTCTAAATGGTAAATCCACACAACTACTAAAACCAGAACTAAAACATTCTTTCTTCACATCTGTGGGGGCTCGTGTAAGTCAGTTGTGGGAGACCTCTTGTCTTTTTACTGTTACAAGTGTGATCCATTTACAGTACTTTATTTTCTAGCCCTCAAGATTTTTTCAATGATCCTATGTATAATAGATGAAAGATATTTCTTAATGCTTTCTACAGGCTAATTTCCAGCACAGATTTTGGTCCATTGTTAGTAAGGGTAATGAGAGGCAGAGTAAATTTATGCTTACTCCATGAAGGTTATTTTCTCACTTTCTCTCTCTCAGAAGCACCTTTGATCATAAAATTCTCTTTGATCAACTGAAGCACACTATTCAGACGTGAGTTAAATTGTCCAGATTGTGTAAAATCGTTATATAGGAAAGTATTTCTCTGCTTGTTCTTAACTTTAGCACCATGATTGAACGTGCTGCAGAATGTATGCCGTCATATTTGAACAGAATATAAGAAGCCTGCAGTTTCACACACATTACTCCCACTAATGGCAAACTAGGTTTTCCCAAGCCAAGAAGAGTGCATCCAAAATGAAACTAATGAGAAACAAGAAGAAGAACCCCCCCAAAAAAAATCCTTTAACAAAAACACCCAAGGGTAAAACCTTGCCCCCCCCAAAAAAAAGTATGATGAGTTGTGAGCATGCTTAGTTATCTCTAGAATCTAAATGTTGGTAGGGTAGTGTTGGGGGGGAGGGACTGTCGAGAAACCTCATTAAATTTGGGTTGTGGGGGAGAAAACTAAACTGATACAGGTCTCTCTGTGTGTAATATATTTAATATAGCGTGCAAGGTCCTAATTTACATGTTATGTCTTTTTAAATACCCACATGTAACTAATGGGATATATGAGAGGAAGTTCATTTCCAAGTCTGCTCATCTTTTCTAGTGGGCGGCATTGTGGCCATGCACCCGGGACCTGATAGTGATCTGGCATGGGGGTGGGGATTGGAAGCCCACTCCATGCATCCCCCCTAGAAGTGCTGGTATAGACTTTTGTGGGTGGTGCTGTGGTCTAAACCACTGAGCCTCTTGGGCTTGCCAATCGAAAGGTCAGCAGTTCGAATCCCCACAACAGAGTGAGCTCCCGTTGCTTTGTCCCAGCTCCTGCCAACATAGCAGTTGAAAAGCACGCCAGTCCAAGTAGATAAATAGGTACTGCTGTGGCGGGAAGGTAAACAGTGTTTAACTGCGCTTTGTTTCTGTCGTGGTGTCTCGTTGTGACAGAAGCAGCTTAGACATGACGCGGAAAGCTGTCTGTAGACAAACATTGGCTCCCTCATCCTGAAAGCAAGATGAGTGCTGCAACCCCATAGTCACCTTTGACTGGACTTAACCGTCCAGGGCTCCTTTATCTTTACCTTTTTTTGCCTGGTACTGTGGGAAACTGCTACTTGTCATCAGATTACACAGTATGGTATCAAAGCGTTGGGACATCAAAGATCATTAGCTGAACCTTCTGATAGTGCAGGAAATCCACTACTTCAGCCACTCTGAATAGTGTCCATCCAAGATGTAAAAGATATCAAAAGATACAACAGATGGTGAACAAATATATATCTCACTATAAAGAGCCTTCCTGTGTTTGAATACCTTCTGCAATCCTCAGCTACATAGGTAAACACTAAATGAGTGTGCTTTAGTCTACCTGTTTTCATCCATCCTGCTAGGCCTGCAGGACTTGGAAACTTTCTGGTCCCTTCCATCCTATGATTCAATTATGATTCAATGACACAGACAAGAGTTCTTAAAACAGTCCTACTATAGATTAGCCTACTGTCCTCTGATATACCAGCCAAACATAGACTGTAATTCTAGCTCCACTTTCCTGGGGGTAAGCCCCATTGAATTCAATCAAAACTGTGTTTTAATTTGTTGGAAGCTGCCCAAAGTGGCTGCCATAACCCAATATGGTGGGTGGAATATTTTCTTCTTCTTCTTCTTCTTCTTCTTCTTCTTCTTCTTCTTCTTCTTCTTCTTCTTCTTATTATTATTATTATTATTATTATTATTATTATTATTATTATCTTTTAAGTAGGCACAGTTAGGCTTGTGCTGCTTATTTTTCAATTTCAGCATGAGATGTTTGTTCAGGAACAGTTTTGAAATAAATGGTCTGATTAGTTTCTGAACAGAAATCTCATGCTGGAATTGAGCAAACATATATGTGACCTTTGCTCAAATTCCCTGAAAAACAGATGGGTGCTAAGTTTATAAAGTATGAGGACTGCAGGCGACCAGATAGAAAGACCTGATTTCCATGCCATCTGGTTTGATTACAAGAGTGGGTGATGTGCAATTGCATGAGGCTTATTTTTAGTGTTTGTGTTTATGCAAGTTCATGGCAATGTTGAGCTGTTGCTGTTCTAAAGCTACCCAAATGGTGGCCATAATTCCTAATCATTATGAAACAAGCACCACAGTAACATTTTTATTTATACATTTCTGCTAAGCAGGATAATTTGGAAAAGCAGGGAGATATACTAAATAATTAGGAGAAAAAATAGATATAGCATGTATCTTCAAGGACAGACCCACATACAGGACATTGCAGTACTCCAGATGGGAGGGGTGTCAACAGAACATGGACAACAAAGGCAAGGCTATTCCGGCCAGGAATACCTGTAGCTGACAAATCAGTCTAAGCTGGGTATAAGCATGCTTAGCCACAAAAGCTATTTGAGACTCTAGTGACAAGTTGGAATCCAGTAGTACTCCCAGACCTTTCCTTCAGAAACTGTTTCTTCAGTGTATATTGCCATCCCAGAGCAGGCAGTATATATGGCACTTCATGCGTTGTCTGATCAGTTTCATGCTACCACAACAATAGCCTTCTGAGATAATTAATTGTGGATTATTTTGTCCAGGCATATCTTTTAAACTCATGAATTTTAAAAGTTTATTCTATTAAAGCAAGATTCTTTTTAAAAATGCAGAACTTAATACCAATTATTAGACTTTGGATTAACACCTTGACTCCTCTTTAAATGAAACTCCCCCAAAATATTAAAATTTGTCAGTCATGCAGCTGTGATTAGAGTTAAGTGGGTGATCTTTTAACTGTGCTTTTTTTCCTCCACCAGAGGATTCTAGCTGCTTTAAATGACATTCTTACAAAATAAGAGTGCTCTATAATGCTTGGAAATCTTGAACACTGGCAGGTTAAAGAGAAAGTAAATGAGTTATAATCTAGTTTTAAAGTCCCTGCAATGGATGAGTTCAAAGGAATGAACATAGTTGTGGATATATAATTCAGAAATACTACAGAGAATAATATCTTTGCAAGACATTAAAAGCAAGCTTTGGTCCTAGTGATGCAAGTTTATAAATTCCTGTATTTTAAGAAGGTTTAAAACATTTAAGCCCTACTTATGCATAGCAACAAAACTGTCTGTTAAGGAAAAATGAGTTTCATTGCATGTGAATAAATCACACAACCACTTTATGGGAGAAGTGATATGGCCAGCCAGTGTGGTTAGGAATCATATATTCTAAACTTAATAAAACTTAGGACAGGAGCTGTGAAGCCTTCACCAACTGAAACCTGAAGAGAAATCTACAGAATATCTAGTAATCAGTGTGAAATGATGCAGAACATCCAGTACTCAGTATTAAACTATACATTATACACCTGTGACTACCACTGAAATACAGTACACTTGTGTTGCATTGCCTCATTCTTCCTTCATAATGTGTGGAGAAAAATACCCATATCCTATGTTAGAACATTTCCATGATCTCATTCCATGTCATTGGTTACAGCTCATGAAAAAGCATGTGGCATCTTGAGGTCAGAACATGTAAATTGAAGAGAAAATGTCAACTTGCTGGGAGTGTGGGGGAGAGAACTCTTCCTGAGTGGGTGTGGGACTGTGGGGAATCCAGTTGCAGACTGAGGTGGGTCTGGGGCATGGCTTGGCTTGGCTTGGCTTTACAGTCAAGGAGTGGACCAGTCAAGAAGGGAAGCAGTTTTCCCACCAGTCCACTCCAAATCAGATTCCCCCGTCCGTGATTGGCAAGAACTGCAGGCAGGCCCCATTAGCCTGCACAGCCATTGGAGAAGGAAATGTTGTCCCTCCTGCTGGTTGTGTGGGAGGCAGGAGACAACCCCTGGCATTGCCATGGCCTATGCTAGGCCACAACTTCCACTTCCCACTCAAAAGGTACATGGACATGGAATTTTGCAGTGGTTTTCATGATCACACCACTTCCACTCACATGTCAAAATTTTGGGTGGTATGCAGTTCTTTCCGGCTGTTCAAAATTTAACATGGCATGGTAGTATAGTGATCAAAACCCCACAGTCTCACAACCCAATAGGTACTGAAGTATAAAAGGGAAAGTAAGAAACTGGGACAAAATCTCCAGCATTATAACCAGTAAAATTAATGCAATAAACCTCATGTCTGGATGCAGTCTTAAATGTTCTCAGTTTGAATGCATTAAATTAACATATTCATTCATTTCCTGGAGGTAAAATGTATTAAAATGGCTGCATTTCAATGTCTTTTATAGATGGGTTATCTCCAAAAGTAAAATCAGATTTTTAATCATAATGCTGCTCTGTATTTCTGCAGGAGTATTTATTACTTCAATCTTCACCAGTATTATTCCCTGCTAGTACTTTGAGCATGGAATGTGGGATACAACACCAAATTCTAGAGTGATTGCGGCAATCTTCTTATCTCATCAAGACTTGGTAGAAAGTACTAAGCTCTACTTTGTACTGTTTCTAATAATATGATGTTGCTGAGGAAGAGAAGTACCTTTCAGGAGCTTGATCCTATGCTTGCTGATTGCTCAGTTAAGACAAGTTATCATAGAATTCAACAGGATTTCAATAAGAAGTCAGCAACAATAACTGATTAACATTACTGGAGAGGTAGTTGTGCTCTTCACATTCATAATATATTTATTTTCACCACTCTCCTTTTTCCTGAATACCTATCCCTTTAGAGCCAGTCAGATTACTCAGACTTTTAATATTACCCATCCCTTCCAGTTCTCTTCTCAAAACTTTTGGGAAGCATTTTCTGTTTCATCTAAAGAAAACGGCAACATAGTTACATTTATTACAGCATTTGCATGCATGCCCATGAGCAAAAATATAGAGTGTTTGTTATTAGTGGGTTGCTGTAGACTTCCAACTACATAAAACTTGTCACTAATGCATGGTAGTTTTGTTTCCGTATTATAATTTCTTTCTACAAAGTCATGCAGAATTTCTAATGTCTATAATTATCTAGCAGGGTAGCTCCTCTTATTTAAGACAGTGGTTCTAAAACTGTCTCTCCCTTACTGGGTTTGAGATGCAATTCCAGGGAAGATATCATCCTAAGGTAGATCCTTACTGACACCCCCAGGCAAGATTTGGGTGGGGTTAATGCTCCTGGCACAGGACACACACTGAGCCACACTGGGTTTTTAAGCAGGTATGTAAGAAGGCACTATTTTCTGTACTTGTTACATGCAGAACTCTTTCTGTTTCACTGCAGTTTGTCTTCCACTGAAAACTGCATTCTTTGTCTCATTATCTACTGCTGCAAAATTATGTAACTTAATGTAATGGGTGTAATTAATTACATACTTTGCATTGTCATGACATCGTTCAACCTCATCCATTTCAATACAAAGGCAACACAATGGTGGGTGGGTGGGTGTTTGTGTGTAATCAATCAGGTATCATCTATGAACTGAAAGCAACAACTACAGTGAATACTGACCATGGGTTGATTTCTGTTTCAGACATGGGACAAAGAAGCAGACATCAGCAATTCCTGCTCCTGTTTCTGTTTTTGTCAGAATACTCCAACATCCCTATTTGCAAGAGTGATACATCTGAATGATCCACCCCAGCCTGTTTTGAAAGAAATGGTCCTAGGAGATAAGTCTTGCTTGTCATTTGAACAAATGGGGAGTTCTTCCTAGGCACCATTCTCCTCAAATATGGCTTCCCTGCACATGGCTTTAGGAGGAAGCCAGGATTCACCTGCTCCATTCCTCTACAAATACTAGGGATGTGTGAGAAATCTGTTCTTCCCTCCTGTCTCCCTTTCATCTTCACAACAACCCTGTGAAGCAGAATAGACTGAGATAAAGTGATTGCTCAAGGTTACTTAGGAAGGTTCGTGACTTAGTGGTTTTGAGCCCTGGTCTCCCAGATCCTGGCCATAATAGCTACACCACATTGGCCCTCTGCTGTTTCTTCAAGTTTGCCATTGTTGAGAGCAGAGTTAGATTGTCAATGTGCATGCCTGTAGATGGGAATTCTTATACTGTTTTTCTCTGGGGAAAGGTTGGTGTGTGCAAGGTAAGCTTTCTGATACACGGTGGATATCTTGAATAAAAGTGGGCATCAGAAACTAACGTGACAGAATGTGTATCTAATCTCTCCTTTTATTTTTAATTCTGCCCTTTGCTATTATTGCCACCCCTCTTCCTGATTTATTTTGATGTTTCCTTTACTGAGTTTAGTGACCTGACATTTTAAATTCCCCAGTTGTTTCACAGTTCAGTTGCTTGTCTATTATTTCAAAAACTCTGTACGGTTATACTTTTAAAAGGTTAATTTAATGCAGTAAGTTTATTGTGCATTATCTTTGCAAGATTTTTTTTCTTCACCTTTTGTCCCTACTTTTGTTCACTTTGCCACAGTGTAAAACAATGAAAAGAGAATGCTGGATCAAAAGGAGACTGGAATCTTCTTCAGGGGCCTCTCCCCTTACAGATGGCTCCACCCCTTACATCACCATTGCCACTGCTGCAGCTCCCTATGTGGATGGGGCTGAAACTCTATGACAGGGAGCCTTTCCCTTTCCTACTTGTCTAGGCTCACCATGTGACATGCAACTCTCGTCTCTTAGGCTTCTAAATTTCACAGGGGGCGATATGCACAGAAAAGACTGTTAGATGCAGAACATTAGCTTCAATTATATGGAGGGTTGTGGGAATAGTAACTATTGTGCAATTGAGGAGGAGGAGGAGGGGCCAGGGAGGGAACCTCCGTGCCTTGCTTTTACACAATGGTAAATTTAATATATCCATTTAAAAATATATTTATATACAGTGGTACCTCGGTTTAAGAACCGCCCTGTTTAAGAACTATTTGGGTTACGAACTCTGCAAAACCAGAAGTAGTGTCCTGGGTTTGTGAACTTTACCTCGGTCTAAGAACAGAATCCGAATGGTGGAAGGGCACCGGTGGTGGGAGGCCTCATTAGGGAAAGCGTGCCTCGTTTTAATAACGGTTTTGGTTTAAGAACGGACTTCCAGAATGGATTAAGTTCGTAAACTGAGGTACCTGTACTGCAATTATTTTTTTAAAAAACAAGAGTTTACAAAATCATCTCTATATAATAAAAAAATGTAAACATTGAAAAATCAAACACTACCAACTATTATGCATGTAGGTAGCTTCACAACACATCATACCAAGCTTTTATAGCTCCAGTAGATGAGGTACAATACAGGAAGAGGGATAATAAATGCTTTTGCTACATCCTTAGAGGCCAAATACATTCTCACCTACAGAAGCAGCTGCAATGTTATTACATAGCTCTTCATCCATTACTGGCAGGTAGTACTCTATTATAAACCCAAGTATGTCTATCATTTTATCACTAGGAATCACCTGCCTTATACTGAACTCCATTATAGTGTTCATGCCAATCATCCCTATGCTTTCCTAGGCAGCCTTTGGGGCCATACCTACCAGTCTTGACACTGCCTCCTTTGCTGTTGACATTGCTGCAAACAGGTTCCCTGGCAGCTATGGCAAGGCCTTAGGCATCTGAGACTAACTTTTCAGCAGTCTCCTGCACAACAGGTGGGGTCTCTTGTAGCTTGTCAAGGCTCTGGCTAGCACAGATGTTTGCTGAAATGATCTGTGATTCAAACTTATGCAGAAGAGGCTGTGCAACACTCATTGTTGAAGAGGCAATTGCCTTCACTCCAACTTCTGCCATACCACGGACTGCTTAAATAGCTGAATGGAAACCCTTTGCAGAGTTATAAATAGCAGAAATGATCTAATGTACAGCTGACCAAGGGCAGATCAGCTACCTCTTGTATTGCTTCTTTTCTGTGGGTTCAGGACTTGCAGCTCTTGTGCCCTCTTTGTTAGTAGACATGAGGAAACCCCAACATCCAGGGCCACTTACAGTAATTGTATAGAGGGTGAAGGAATGACTGGATAGGGCTCAGTCTCAGACTGGATTGATTTATGAAACAGTGGATCTGCAAAGCATTATGTCACTTCCAGACACATTTGGCTAGTATATATTTCCACATATTTTGTGCATTTGCAAAATCCATCAGGTATTGTTAGGACTACTGGCTGGTTACATAAGCCCAAGAATATGACTGTCTAGGCAGCTCAGTGATATATCAGCATAAGAACAGTCTGCTAGATCAGGTCAATGGCCCATCTAGCACAGCATCCTTTTATCACAGTGGCCAATTGATGCTTGTGGGAAACAAGCAAGTAGATGGCACAAGAGCACACTCCCCTCCCATGGCTTCCAGCAACTTGAATTTAGCAGCATTAATGCCTCCAACTGTGGAAGTAGAGCTGAACTAATGGCTAATAGCCACTGATAGTCCTTTCTTCCATGAATTTGTCTAACCCTCTCTTAAAGCCATGCAAGTTGGTGGCTGTCACTGCCTGCTGGGGAGTGAGTTCCAGTTTGGATTTGATATCCCGCTTTATCACTACCCGAAGGAGTCTCAAAGCGGCTAACATTCTCCTTTCCCTTCCTCCCTCACAACAGACACTCTGTGAGGTGAGTGGGGCGGAGAGACTTCAGAGAAGTGTGACCGGCCCAAGGTCACCCAGCAGCTGCATGTGGAGTAGCGGGGAAGCGAACCCGGTTCACCAGATTACGAGTCCACCGCTCTTAACCACTACACCACATTGGCTCTCGTGTGAAGAAGTATTTTCTTTTTATCTGTCTTAAATCTTTCAGTGTTCAGTTTCCTTGAGTATTCCTGAGTTTTAGTGTTATATGAGAGAGAGAAACTTTTCTGTATCCACTTTCTCCATTCCATACACAATTTTATAAACTTCTACCATGTTCACAGCTGAACCTTTCCTAGTCTTCCACTGA
The DNA here is from genome assembly GCF_964234715.1 of Podarcis melisellensis. Lineage (NCBI taxonomy): Eukaryota > Metazoa > Chordata > Lepidosauria > Squamata > Lacertidae > Podarcis > Podarcis melisellensis. The sequence goes on from NC_138541.1 coordinate 33,609,495, forward strand.
GGTACTAGTCTTTTGTACCCAAAATGGCCTTTAAACTTACAGAGCTTGTATAGAGTTGGTTTGGACCAGCCCCTTTGGTGCCTTTGCCAGGTTTGAATGCTAACAAATGCAGCAGAATGTAAGGAGTCATAAATAACAAACAGATAGTTTGTTTATTTCTGACTTACATGGTCAGAAATAACGAATAGTGTGATTCCAACCATCTGACTTATATACTTTATACATTATTCATTCTCTTATATTGACAAGTGTGTCTGCCTATGTGTATGTACAAACATAGTGTTGCATATGTATGCAGTTATATTTCTTACACACACACACAAAGAAAACCTAACCTTGCTATGTATAAGGCACACTACACTTAAAGTTAACAACCTTCAGGGTGTCCATTCACCGTAAAACTAATTTCACACCTAGTCTATTATGTAATGTGGTATGAAAATAGTTCTTTGCTTCAAGATATCATTATATGACTTTGGGTCACACTGATTTAGTTGTGTTTAGTGAAATGCAGAATATTCAGGCAAACTTGTAATAGTGATGTGTACTATACTTTCATGGGACGCAGGTGGCGCTGTGGGTTAAAGCCTCAGTGCCTAGGACTTGCCTATCGCAAGGTCGGCGGTTCGAATCCCTGCGGCGGGGTGCGCTCCCGCTGCTCGGTCCCAGCGCCTGCCAACCTAGCAGTTCGAAAGCACCTCCGGGTGCAAGTAGATAAATAGGGACCGCTTACCAGCGGGAAGGTAAACGGCGTTTCCGTGTGCGGCTCTGGCTCGCCAGAGCAGCGATGTCACGCTGGCCACGTGACCCGGAAGTGTCTCCGGACAGCGCTGGCCCCTGGCCTCTTAAGTGAGATGGGCACACAACCCCAGAGTCTGTCAAGACTGGCCCGTACGGGCAGGGGTGCCTTTACCTTTACCTTACTATACTTTCATAACATGACTCATTTTTTCTGAAGCATTTTTTTTTTTACAACGAATAGGTACACATGAAATACTGATTCATTAGGATCAAGCAGGAATGGCAGCATACATTATGTGCATCTTTTGTTGGATGATACACAGATGGATTCAGACTATTATTCCGACATGGGTCTCCCCCCCACCCCCAGAATTACAACACATAGGGATCTATAGGGAAGTCATCTGAAAGATCCATCATAATTTCTCTTATGGAGCTCAAAGCTGTTTTGGACACTGACAATAATCCATAAAACTCATTTAAAATGATGAAACAGTATGTCCAGTTAAGAATAGGATGCTGTTTTGTTTTCTAATTAACTTACAAATCTTACTAGGTATTCAAAGCTAGGTGCATTTATAAAAAAAGATTATGACCAATGCTGTTGGTTATTGGCCAGAATGATTGTTTGTGTGTGTGTTTGTGTGTAAATTTCCCTAGGTTTTAGCTGCTCTGGAAGTCTCCTGTGCTTCTAAATCATTTTTCAACAGCCTGCAAATTGATTTGCTTGTAAGCTTATTGTACACTGGAAACCATGCATGCCTTTTGATCTGTGGCAAGATTAAATACAGAATATGCATTGTGGAAAAAACCTCTATCAGAGAGGAGGCGATTTAAAGAGGTATGAAAAAATAGAGAAATGCACTTAGTTTTATTTTAAAAGATGAAATAGCTAAAATAAATTTGCATTGTTTCATGTCATTTAAACCTAGGAAGTAAATATAAATTTCATTCATATTTTTATCTATAGCATGCTATGTATCTAAAATCAGTACTCTGTAAGCAACTAGAGAGCACGCATTACCATCAACGTTCCTGATGATTAACATTCTACATATGATTAACAAATGATTATCATTCTGTAAGTTATTTTGTTATTTGGGAACAGCTCAACAGCAATCTCTACCCACAAAGCTTTCAATCACATCCATTGTTTTAGTTACTCTCCAATCTGCATAAACTCTTTTAAGGTCATTGGCAGAAGAAGAAAAGTGAAGAGTTTCTACAACTAAACATAAAGGCTAGAAAATAAACATGTCAAGGTCATGATCCATCTCTTGATGATAGAGTGCACAGAGATCATTTGGCCCTCTTAGTTCCCACTCCATGCCTAGCACACTGACACTAGTAAAGAGTTTATTGACTATAGGTGCTGTGATCTAAACCTCTGAACCTTTTGGGCTTGCTGATCAGAAGGTCAGCATTTCAAATCCCAGCTTCTGCCAACCTAGCAGTTCCAAAGCACACCAGTGCAAGCAGATAAATAGGTGGGGGAAGGTAAATGACATTTCCATGTGCTCTGGCTTCTGTCATGGTGTTCCATTGTACCAGAAGCAGTTTAGTCATGCTGCCCACATGATCTGGAAAGCTGTCTGTGGACAAACGCCAGCTCCCTCTGCCTGAAGCGAGGTGAGCGCTGCACCCCATAGTTGCCTTTGACTGGACTTAACCATCCAGGGGTCCTTTACCTTTACCTTACTAGTAGTATTAAAAGTTTTAAACTGCCTTTCAGTCCAAAGGTTCCAAGGATGGTATACAACATTCCAATAATATAACACATCAAAAGATCACCCATCTGAAACTGGATAGTTTTACCTAGAGATTTGTGGGAAAATGATTGTTTGTACATAAGAGCATGAGCAGCGTTCTTATAATTGTAGAGTGATTTTACAGCACGAGATACTGCTAAGAGCATGATGAGCACGTGAACACCTCATGCTAGACTAATGATTGGCTCAAGCAGCATAACACTCTCTTTGTCTGAGGGCAAAAGAGAGGTCACATTCCTTTGGTTTGGTACCTTGGAGTACCAGGCAGAGCAAGCGCAGTGCTGGAGGAGAGAGGATGATGCATTTTTACTGCACACAATAAACGTTGCGGCTGAAGCCAAAGCTTTTCCTTCAAGTCATCTTGGTGTGAGACTGATTTCTTACTGATTTTCTTACTGATGTCGAGCTGGATTCTCGACAGAGATTATAGCCCATTTTTCCATAGACATCAGCAATTCATCTCAACAAACGCTTCATGCCTATAGAAACAATATATAAAAATCTCTAGCAAGTCTGACTGCCTCCTTCAGGACCCTGACATGCTGTACTTGTAGGATCAATCTCCCATGCATCGTTTGATTCCAGCCTTACCCAGCACGGTCAATGGTGAGAGATAATGGGATTTGTTGTTCAGAAACATCTGGAAGGCCAAAATTTATCCATAACCCTAATAAGGAACCTGTTTTGAATTTACTATATTTATGCCCTGTGATCCTTTAAAACAATAGCGACATAATATTGTACACTCCAACCATTTTAAAGCAGAAGGATTAAGGTAAATGAAGTATTTTTTTTAATTCCACAAAAGAAGGCAAATCAGAGTACTACAAAAATGAAAGTTCTGAAAACGAAAGATCACTGTTCCTTTCACTATTGGAAGTTCCATAGCTCCTGTACTACAGAAGGCATTCTTCCATTTTAGACTGTGATTACCCACCCACCTGTGGGAGACACAGAGGGAAAGCTGCAGTGATAGTCCCATTTTTCCTTGGCTGTGGTTGATCAGCTTCTTCGGATCATAGCTTGGAATTTTAGAAATATGAAAATGGAGAGAACTGTGCAGTTGCTTCAAGGTATCTTAACTAGCACATATAGTTGCTAATACTCATTTTTCTCCTCTTCCTTCCCTCTGGTGATATACCTTTCCCGTGTGCAGCTGGAGCACCTTGATTTCGAAATATGTGAAGATGATGCACCTGGAAAACTTTTTTTCTTTTTTCTTTTGGTCCATTGTGTAAGACAAAAGTGCCACAAACCTATTGACAAAAAGATGCTCTCTCTCGCAGTGCATTTCACAGATTTGGAAGGAAGTCAGCAGTGAAAAACAAAGGCAGAGTGAGTAGGCAAACAAAAGATGACAATAAATAACTTGGCTGATCAATGGCACTTCATCAAGTATCCATGATATGGGTAGCACATAGAACAAGGCCATGTACACACTCCTATTTACTTCACATCCAGTGCACTCCCACCACTGGTTTGAACAGTGGTGTACACATGATGTTAACCACAATCCCCATCTCTCCTGCTGTTTCTTACATAAAACTGTGTTAAAATGCTTTTTTTCCCCTGAAACCAGCTTCAATTCAAGTAAAGAAGAAGAACTGAGCTACTTTTTAAGCAGGTAATGTGTACACAGCTAAAGAGAAGAAGTCAGGCCCTCAGGAACCAACTAAGCAGGAAAATCAGTAGACTTGGGATAAGGGGCAATGGCTAGGGATCCCGGAGTGAGAAACATAATGCTCCCTATCTTAGACAAATAGCATTTTTAAGGCACTACTGGTGTGATGGAACAGTGCCTCTTCTTTCTATTAAAGTTATTTTGAAGCACTTGCAAATATTCTCTTTTGAGCTGACTTTCTTTCCCTCCTTCCTTTTCTTTAAAAAGCTAGATTTCACAATAATCCTTAAAAACCATGCTCCAGGTTGATTTTATCACTTGTCCTGTAGCAATGTTTCAAAACGAAACGGGGGAAAACGCAAGGGCTACATTATACCAGTAGAATTCATCAAAATCAAACCCAAAGTTATCTTGGCACCGTCTTTTGACCTTCAGCATAGCTTTGTACCTATTACTGGGAAGAAGGGGATGAGGAATTCACAAGCAGATGATAATGACTAGAGAAGAAAGCCCAGAGGAAACCTGGATCTGTGACTTGCCAGTCACACTGGGAACCCCTCCTGGCAAATGAAACCACTTTTGACTACATAAACAGGGTCCTTTGCTTTGTCCTCTGTGAAAACTAAAAGAACACTCCTAGGTAACTGTTTCATTATAACCTTCCCTCCACCGGTCATTTGAATTCACACATGTCTGAAACTCAGAGGCAGGCAGTAGTAAATTGAATTCATAACTAGGCTGGTTGTATATTTTCCTAACTGTAGCCTTAAGTTACAGAACCCCTTGACAGCAGCAGAGTAGCCCTTAAAAACTTTAGAGATGTAGAAGGAAATGCCACTTAAAATGTGTGTGTGTGTGTGTGTGTGTTTTTACACCGTATTTTTATTCCTGCGATTGTATTGCAAACGTTCTGTTTTCCAAAAAGAGTATTGTTACAATTGGTGGGCTCCACATGTTGCTGAGCTACAGTTTCTATTAATCCTTACCAAGGGCCATGCTGGCTGGGAATGATAGGACTTTTCAAGGAGCTGCTTTTGGATGGATGGAGAAGTCTTAGGTCTGTGCCGTAAAGCATGTGACCCATGTGGAAATCCCATACCTTATAAGATTTTCTATGTGTACCTGGACAGGTTTAAATGCCCCATGTGCTGGTCCAGTAAAGTGCAATGTAAACCTTGGTGCTTTTGCAACAACCAAGCAACATGTGCATTTTGCTTAATTAAAATAAATAAATGTTTTCAATGCACCAAGAGACTAACATAACCTGCAAGGTCACACATGCAAGCACTGCCCCCTCCCAATCCCGATCTGCACCTGCTGTGTCTCCAACCTTCCTGGTTTTAATCAGGGAAGGTCTCCAGGAGGCCGTTGCTCACATTTGCTTAAAGATAAAGAGAATCCTTCACACAACTGGGACCACTGCTCTATCATGTGAGTAAATTGCCCCTGGAGACCACCTCTATTCAATATAGGGAAGGTCAGGGACTAAGTGTGGGGCGATTTGCACAAAGAATCTGAGGCCAGATTTGCCTGTTAAAGTTTTAAGTTTAATGAGTTTGAATGCATTGTACAGTGGTACCTCGGGTTAAGTACTTATTTCGTTCTGGAGGTCCGTTCTTAACCTGAAACTGTTCTTAACCTCAAGCACCACTTTAGCTAATGGGGCCCCCTGCTGCTGCTGTGCCGCCAAAGCCCAATTTCTTTTCTTATCCTGAAGCAAAGTTATTAACATGAAGCACTATTTCTGGGTTAGCAGAGTCTGTAACCTGAAGCATATGTAACCTGAAGCGTATGTAACCCAAGGTACCACTGTATTTAGAATGCTGTAAAGAGAAGTTTACCTTAAGCAAGAGGCTTCACTCTGGGTGAAAGCGGAAGACTGATATTTTCCTATTTTAGTGGACTAAACTACCCAATGATTCATTGCCCCGAAACAGAGCTGCAGTTCTCACAGAAGAGAGGAAACTTAAGAAGTCAGAGAGGCTAGCAGCAGCAGCAGCAGCAGCAGCACAGAAGCTCTGCAGTGATGAATAAGCTTAGGATCTCACTTTGGAAGCTTACTGAACTGCATAAAAGAGTTAAAGAACTCAACAGTATTGCTTGCTTGCAATGTGTTACGTATAAATATTACCAAGAACAAAATAGCAAAGTAACTAGTTTTAAGACTGTTCTCCAGTAAAGCTTTGAGGCTCATTCTTGGAGTGGAAAGCTCATTTTACAAGGTCCAGATCAGGGATTCTATGAAACAACTCTAGTATTTTATGCATGCCTCCTGTCCCATCTATACAGTGTTCAGACAAACACCTTAATGTTAGCATACAAATGGGCCAGTAGCTATAGTAACATATAACAACAGCTTTTATTTGTTTTATTTTACTCCATTATAAACATCTGGATAATATGTTCTATGTGCATCCTAGACTGGTAATTGACTGTAGCAAGAAAGATTGATTTAATTTTGATAACATATAGCAACATGATCATGTGTGCATGGAAAGCTTACTTGGTACAGGGTTTCCCCCAGACCTGTATCTAGGGGTGGTCTGAACATCTGGCACACACATGCAGAATTTCTCTACACAGGTGTGGGACAGTGCCACAGGGTGGGCAAAATGCATTTGGAAGATTGGGAGTAAGCTAATGGTTGGGTAAGGCAAAATGACAGGTCTAATGGTTACAGTTTACAGGGTGGCCAAGGGTTGTATTTTACCCTCCATTTTAAAAGGCAAGCCAGTGCAGTGAAGATTGGTGATGCTTGCTTGGGTAATGGTGCACAGCAATACACATGAGAAGGAATAACACCATGTGATCACATAGCAGGGTCATGTAGTATTGTTCCTTCTCGGGTGATTTGTGGGCTCCATTTTTAATCACATCTCTGTGGAAATGGACACTTTGTTGCCAGTAGAGTGGCATGTTTTGCCCCTTAAGACAGGGAGGGACCATAATCCTCAACCACCCCCCTAAATGAGGAATAGAGATTACAAACATACACACACAGAGAGAAGTAATTTAACTTTCATCCCACATATCCTGAAAGTTACACTCACATACCTTCACATGGAAATAAAGATCTGGTGAAGGTAAATCTTTGGATGGTCTTTTACTGAAGGCTCACCATTGGTTTTATGTGGCCATTTAATGTAATGCTGTATGTGGTTATACAGTATGTTTTGACATAGTCGTTTCTACCAATGTAACTAGGTAGTATGCTTCAACTGCAATTCTTGCAAAAATAATAATAAAAGCCACTTTGAAATGAAACAGAAATGCACCCAAAGTGTTTCATATATTTTGTACTTTTTATGAATGTAATTTTATTGTTGAGTTTATGCTGTGCACCATCATGCTTTTTATTTTAGTATTGGTGATATAGAATTGTTTGCAAATAAATAATAAAAGCGCTCTTGCATACAATGTACTGACTGATTTGTGCCATTGATCCATAACTGGAATATAAATATGGCCTTCAAGCAAAATATTTCCCCCTGCCCACACTTTTCTTTGTGATATTATGATCACAGAGTATGTAGACAAAAGAATGAAAATGAATGGCGCTGATGAGGAATGACAGATATTTACAATATTTAGAGATGTGGAAAATGGAATTTCATAGTTTGCTGAATACTGTCTGAGGCTTTCAAGTCGCTTTTGTAATTTTTTACTCAGATTGATGCATCTTTTGTATTTGATTTGCTTTGTTGCCATGTATTTGCCTGTCAATTGAAAATGTTTCCTATTTACATATTTTAAATTTATCCCTAATGATACTGGAGTTGTTGCAGTATTTAATTTCTGAAACTAGAATTGTGCCTCAACATCCAACTTGAATACTCCTTTTGCTTGCCTTCCTCGGCAGTTCAGGTGCCTGTAGGAAGCAGAAGAGTGCTTTTTTTCTCTTCCTCCATGTATGGTTATATGAAATCTCTATATTTCTAGCTGGGGACCGATGGCAAATGTTCATGCCGTGGTTGTGGGTTTCATAGAAGCATCTTGGGAAAATATCCTTGACTAGATTACATTTGCGGAAATCCAACAAGGCTGAACAGCTTCAGCAGAAAACCAAATCTACTTATGGAGGCTCCCCATGTAATATGGCATCTCACATTTCTAAAACATTTGGATTCTAAAATGGTTGCTTTTGCTTTAGAATGTACTCTTTCTTAGGAGAGTCAGAAGGTCACAGAAAAGCTAGAAGTACAGGGGGACATACATGGGAGTTGTACAAGGGGATATGGGCACAGTAGGGTCAAAGAGTCACCTGAGGGCAATTAAGGACAAATAAACTAAACCAAGACTTTCCTGTTCTCCTGACTGGAAGACATGGTATGTAAGTCAAGCTAGAAAATGGGGCTAATCAAAAGCCAGAAAGTTATGTAGTTCAGAAACTTGATAGAAGAGGGACAAAGGGCTGAGTCCTTTTAAGAAAGCCTACTTGGATGCTTCAAGAGGAAGGAACACAGAAGCTGAACTGGGAGATGCAAGTTGAAAAGTATTGGCTTCATTAGGAAAATAATCTTGAATAGGTATAACTGTCTCTAATGTGTAACCACTGAAACGCCAAATTTAACTCTTTTCTGCAATAATTTTCCTGGATAAAAACCCTTTAATTCCTTAAGTAAAAACCTAATTTTTGGGAGGGCTTGAATTCATCTGATGTCTTGTTACTCTTGCTTAACTATTAGGCTAGTTAAAGGATTGCTTAATGGAGGCAGATAAATAAAAAATAGTTATCTACTTGGTGGCAGCGATGGGGCTAAGAGGAATGGGTGGGGTGGGGCTTTCTTGGATGGTTTGCTTGTCTCCCTTCCCTCACAGTGAAGGTTTACTGTGTGCTGTCATAGTGAGATCAAAGGTTTTGGGTAGGAGTCTCTGCACATCTCTAATTACTCTAGTTGAGTAATTGCTAAGCCATCTATGGACATTTCCATCCCCCTTCCATATATGAGCTCAGCCACAGAATGGAAGGAGTGTCTCTTTCTACAGAAGAGAACTGTTTTCTGTTTTGAAGAAAGGAAGGAAGTATGAAATGAAAATCTAGTCATATATATATATATATATATATATATATATATATATATATATGCTTCTCCCAAAACTTATTGACATTCTGTCACTGAGAACTAAGGATTTTGCAACGAAGGAAGCTCCATAGAGTGGGGATATTGTCTTTTTTGGCATCAATGGAGCTCTGACTTTCACTTCTTTTCATTTTATTTTTATAAATGTTTATTTACTATACGGATGGTGAAGCAGGGGAAAATGAAGCAAATGTGATTCATGGATCATATCTTAAGGTTTTCCCTTTGTGTCTTTGAAAGTTGCATCCACAGAGATGCATAATGGACACCTTTAAGACAAAAAGACTGAAAGTTCTGAGGGAGAAAACTTTAAATTGTTTTGGAATAGGCGATCCTGTCTTTCTTAACTACCATCTTGAGAAACTCTGAATGGGACAAGTGGCCTCCTGCTGCTGAGTGCAGCCAATCTATAAGATACCACCTGCTGAGCTTGCAATCAAACTGACACAAAACCTGTAATTTCCACAACAAAGGGAAGAGGTTCAAAATTACCTCTGTTTCTTAAAGAAACCAGATAGCTTCCAAAAGTTGCATTAAGCAAAACTCTTCTGGAAGCCGATCCTAAACATTTGCACTCGTGTACTACAACATCTGCAACACAACTTTTCAATCTTGATTCGATCTTCCTGTGGTTCAGTAATTGCAACATCATATTCTCATTTATTTCAAAATTGTAAGCGACCATGTTGGTTTATTAGGGACAAAAATCCTTATGATACAGAAGGGAAATATCTTGAATAAAACCTCACAACATGCCAAGGGGATCCTCCAGACAACCGGTTTATTGAGTATCTATCTTGATATGCTTGTACAAAGCTTAAATGGTGGTTAGATTGTGGCATTATTTTTTGAGTATTCATTCTTATTTGTTTACAGGTGGTTCTACCGCAATGAACATTCCTCCTGCATTCATACCGATTTGCTTGTGTGATGTTGACATGTCCTCCCATTAATTAATCATTCATCCCTCCTACACTCCTCAGTGCATTTCCCAATCACTTTCCTAACTGCTAAAAAGTATCTATGTGTTTTTAGGTGAATTTGTTGGACTAGAGCAGTGTTTTTCAACCTTTTTTGGGCAAAGGCACACTTGTTTCATGAAAAAAAATCACGAGGCACACCACCATTAGAAAATGTTAAAAAATTTAACTCTGTCCCTATATTGACTATATATAAAGTAATTCTCTTGAATAGGAATCAAATAAACAAAAAGAAAGTATTTTATAATTACTTTATTATGAAATAGTAAGTAAACAGAAATATGAAAAATTATAAAATACTTTATTTTTAAATCTTTCGAATTTTTCAATTTTTCCCACGGCACACCAGGCAACACCCCCGCGGCACACCAGTGTGCCGCGGAACAGTGGTTGAAAAACACTGCACTAGAGCACCACAACATTTTAGGTTTTCACATGGAAACTGAAGTAAAGTTCTGGTATGTGTTTGAATCACAACAGTCTGGAGGCACCCAAAGTCAGAGCCATACAGACATTTTGACACCCAAGGTGAACCACAGAAAGTACCCATCTTCCCCACCAGGAAAGTAGGGATATGTGAATATCTACATCAGGGACAAGTGGCAAGTATAGGTCTTCATCAAGAGCTACTGCCCCTGTGGATCCTGCCACCTGAGGCAGCCTCATGGGTGGGCCAAACCTGCCCAAAGTGGTGAACATTCTTTGGAGTTCTCCAAAACTCCTCTTCAGGCTAATGATGCACTTTGTCTTTATAGTACTTCAAACAGTAGTTGTTGATTTCTTACAGTCATGTCCAGCTCACCTCCACCCCAATTTATTCAAAGATAGAACAATCTGAAGAATAAAGGGTACATTTTCTTCCAGGTGTCACTACACAAAGGCGAAATGTTCACAGAACCAAATTAATGTGTGTGTTTTTTAAAAAAAATAAAAGAATGGTAACTTTGTTTTTTTATAAAAATTGCATGAGAACTAATGATGAAAAAATATTGCATTCCTCCTGACCTGAGTGATGCCATTCCTGAAATTGCAAATCTAATCAGAGGAGTCACACATAAGCACAAACACACATGCTTGTGATGCTGCTATGAGGAAGTCTGCAAACCAGATTACCATTGTCCCAGAAATCTGAAAGGAAGAAGTAATCAGACCCACATTTCCTAGTGCTTTGAGTATTACCAAAAGGAGAAAAGAAGCAGCACATCAATTTGCAAGGGAAATTATACCAGTTCAGAGGTCACAACATTTTCCTTAAAAGCACCGTGTATAAATAATTTCCAGACATTATAATCAACTGTCAGTCATTATGTCAACATATACTGTAGAATTCATCTACAAATAAAGTCATTAAGACATGATAGTCCCTGTAAATCTATAGAGAATGTTAATGTTATTGGTAGATCTTATTTCAGCCATCTGAAACCTATGCAATGTAACATTTATTTTTCACCTCCTTTCCCCCCGTCTTTATTCCCTCCACTGCTGTTTTTTCCCCCCAAAAGAAAAATATATTTTCCTCAGTGCTCTTTCTTACATCTAGTGCAACTAACCTATTCACAGCTAGTTCAGAAGCCCAAAAAATCGTAACTCCTTTGTGCCTCTCACCCTACAAAGCTGCTGCACACACCAAAAAATAGCAATTTATTGGCCTTTGGGAAAACTGTATGGTAATTTTAACTTTTTCTTATTTTGCTGATTTTATTTAAAGAGTCTCTCTTTAAAATGGTTTCCTAGTCATTTCCACCACCTGAGATTCCACAGATAGCATCATGTTCAGGATGACCCCTAAGCTCTGATCTTCGATTTTCAGAGGGAGTACAACACTATTCAGAACCAGTTGAATTCTTCAATCTGTAACAGATGGCCTTCACTCCCACATTTTGTCTGGATTATATTTTAATTTCTTTGCCCTTATCAATGTCAAACTGCCTCCAGACTCCTGTTCAAGAGTTACACAGCCTCCCCAGAAACAAAAGGTGGCTGCAACCTGCTTCATTCTGCCTGATTTCTAAAACTAATTTCAGAACTTTTACAGACACATTTTTCCTATCATTCCTAATCAACACTTCTTTTCCCTTATAGGTTACCAATGTGACCAAGTATATATGCATTGATTAAAGAAGCATGCAAACAAGGAAACTTGAGGCAGTTGCATAATGGCATCAGGATTTCTCTTTGCACTGCTGTTTAAGCAATAAGTGCATGTGTGACTAGAAAGGAATTATGATGTGGTGGTATACAATTGCATCAAGATTCCTTGATTAAATCAAGATTCCACTGATTAAATCAGTGCACAGATATGCTGGTGCACAATTGGTGACATGCAAGAAAAAGTGTGAATGGTAAACTGGGGCAAGTAGTGATTCCAATGAAGTCGATATGGAGTGTAGCTCTGGTGTGGGACCTTTGGTCTCCATCATGCACCCAGCTCTAACCTATGGCTCCTAAAAACTGTCAGCATGTGACAGTGGCCACACCCCAGGAATGGCTTTGACTGGCTGGCTAAACCAGGTGAGGGTAGCCAATGGGTCTCAAAGCCCCAATGAGTTAAGGGCATCCCCTGCATGCAAAGATGGGCTCCAGCTGATTGAGTGGACAAGACCAGTAGTGGGTCCCATGGTCAAGAAGGCTGTTTCTGCCCATACTGTAGAGGGAGGTGAGGGGCAGATGGAGCTTGTCAACCTAGAAAGGTAGCTCATCTAGGAGGAGGAAACCTTTGGTCCTAAACCTCTGCTGCCTTGTGGGATATCTTTGGAAGAATACAATGCTAAGGGGGAAGCCCTGCACAAATCCAGAGTGGAGCCCCTATAACGGTTGTATGGTACCTTCTGGCAACTCCTGCAGTCAAGCTGGTGTCAAACATATTACTCTGCTTTCTTTTGCACCACATCAGCGATGGCAAAAGGGGTGTGTGGTAATCTGGGCAGCCCAGGATCTTGATAAACACTGTCTAGGCTTGCACCCTGGGAGGTCACTTTGCTGTTGTTAACACAGAGGTTTGACTTTACCCCCCCCCCCAGGGGATGCATTCCATTGTCTCTCAAGACACACACACACACACACACAAATGCATCAGTTCTCATCCACAAATAAATTCTTGTGAGAACTTCAGATAATGACTATTTCACAGACATCTCAAAGAAGCATAAAAGAACACTTTTGCTGAATTATACCAGAAATCATGTAGTTCAGGTTCCATTCTGGTGCATGAATATGCTAGTCAGACCCCTTCACAAATTGGATGACAGTGCCCACTGTTTGTCCACAACACTGGATACTTTCTGAACATGGAGTTTTCATTTGCTCATCTTGCCTTAGAGCAACTGATCAATGTATCTTCTATGACTGCCATTTCTTTTTTTTCTCTTGCAAACACAGCTCCAAACTCTCATGGACACAAGTGCAATCACCCCCAATTATGTTGAAAATTACTCTGCCGTTTATATTCTTTTTCTCCCCATGTTCTGCTACTTTACAGCCAACAGCAGATTTCCTTTTCCTCCAAGTGATATTCTAAGTTCAAGAATCATTTTCAATAAATAGTTAAAACAGCTCGAGGGAGGTCAAATTCTACCAGCTTATAAGCTTTAGTAATGTTTTATTATTGCCTGTTAGAAAACAATTCCCAAAATATTGTATAAATTGGCCTTTTGATATTATTTGAGGGAAGCATCGGTAAACTATTTCAAAGCAAGAGACGACCTAATACAAAATACAGATAGTTCCCTTTAGGGTTGCCTTTTTGCTGTTCTTTTTAAATTCATGGCTATAAAGCAAACACAAAAGATAGCAAACCAGCTGGCTGTTGGAGAAGAAACTGATGCTACAGATGCTTTGCATAAGAGCATGACATGAAATAAAAGCAAAGCCTATTTCACCATGTCCCACTAAAATGTAGTCTGACTTTCCTGCAGGCATAACTCAAATGATGGGAAAGGTCAAAGAGAATGCCAGGTATACACTGAGAACAACCTTTGGAGTGAAGAACGCAAACCCTTAGAAGAATTCAGAAACAGTCTTTCTCTGCCTCTGTAAATCCCATACACACAAGCCTGAGCATTTCACATGTCACTTAATTAAGAATGGCAAACAGAATGTTTTAGAGTAAATCTTGCAAGCCTGTTTGTAAAGCTGCACCCTTTTAACAGAGCTAAGTTCACACAGCTCAAGGAAGACTCTGTTATTTATCAACAACCTATTTCTTAATTGATTTGGTTATTTTAAGATATTTCCAGGCTGTCTTTCACCATAGACTTCCAAGGCAGTGGCAGCATCAGCAGCAAAGAAAATAAATGGAAATCAGTAAACATTCAGAGAGCAATCCTATACAAGCCTACCCAGAAGCATTCCTGGGTAAGTCGGCATAGAGTTGTAGTATAAATAACAATATATTAACATAGCAGTCAAAACAACAATAAAGTGAAAATAAAAGCATAGGATGACAATCCTTAGGTCGTTCCATGCCACAGCCAAAGTGTTTGCAAGTGATTATGGTCTATAAAGCAGATTACACCAGTGGTGCACATTTTCTGGCCTAATAATCAATGCAGTTTTTTAAAAAATGAATGTTCTAGCTGTAACCTAGAACCCTGGCTTGTGAACATTATTTTTTTAGCTGTTCAAAAGTTGGAATTCAGCCTATTACAAATCACACTCGATTGACACCTTGTAGGGTTGCCATATTTCAAAAAGTGAAAATCTGGACATAAGTTATTGAGCTATTTTTAAAGAAAATCACCAAAATCTACACTATCAACATGAATTGCCATACATCCAGATTTTCCTGGACATTTCAGTGATTTCCACGCAGATGCTGCTGAATGCTGGCTATGTCCAATTTTTTTTGGATGTATAGCAACCCTAGAATGGAGTATGTTGAAACATATAAGATATTACAGTAATGATATCCATATATCTAGTATTCAAGACACCACAAACAATTACAGTTCAATTCTATACAGATCTGTACAAACGCAAGTCCCATTGAGTTCATTGGAGTTTACTTCCAGATAATTGAATATAGGATTTCTGCTATAATAAATAACTTCTGAATTGCACTCAGTTGCTCCCTAGTAAACAGCCTTGCCTAGTCTGTGGATTGTAGCGGGAAAGTAGAGTTTACAGGGCCAAGAAAGTAATGAAGAAATCTCTTATAGTTTATCTAACATGTTTATATACTAACATTCAAGTGAGTGATGGAGTGCGATTTTATCAAATTGCAGATGATGAGCAGTCCATCTTCAACAGGTTATTTTGGGAAAGGTTAATTAAAACTATTTTGTTTTGCTCCACTATTCCTATATGCTCTGAGACGCCTTTGATCGGTGCATTTATTAAAATTTAATTAATGAGCTAATTAAATATCATCAGAGAGTCTGGGCTGAGAGACCAAATTCATTATACACATCTCCCCTGCACAATTTTCTTTCTTTTTTAAAATGTGCCAACTTATATCACTGTCAAACCAATCATTGACCTAGCATCAGGTAAAGCAGTGGAATGTTCATACAGTCAGCTTTGTGCAGGCAACTGGCCAGTGTTTCATTCTTGCTTACACCAAATAACTGAGGTTGGGTTAATATTGCTCCAAGCAAAATACATGTTCTTGATACATACATATGATAATGAACTAGGAGGCTGGTTTCACAGTGTTCCTTTGAAAACCCTCTTTTATAACATTTGCTTTTATTTATTAAATTATTCAATGATTTAAAAAACTGGCTTAAACTCAGAATCAAGGCTCTCTCATGTTGGCTCAACCTCTGCAAAACCAGGAACTTGGAAGTCAAGGCAGATGTGTTGCTCTGTGATCAGCAATGTTGTTGTGCAATGGCACAAATTATACTGCTTACTGTTCATGCAACTACATTTCAGGTGTGTGTTTGGGATTGGCAAAGATGCCTAATATTGCCCTGCTTCTGTGTTGTATTATTAGTCATGTAAGCCTTACTACTGTATTGCTAAAGAAAATTTCCTATGAGGCAGGAAAACCTTAATTTTTGAACCACTGCTGAACCACGGCTTGACATCAATGCCAGGAAAAATCATAGAACGGATAAAATAAACAGTGTCCTGAACCCCTGGCCTAACTGGCAGCAAGTCAGTATGCCCAGTTCAAAGTTTAAGGGTCAATCCACACAAGTGAAGTCCAAAAGCCAAAGTCCAAAGGTCAGGAAATGAGGGTCAGGGTCAATCCAAGTTGCCAGGTCCAAAGTCCAGCAGTCAGGATACAGTCCAGGGTCAAACTAGAAGCACAGACCCATGGAGGTCCAGGATCATCTAAGTCAAGGTCCCTCAACATGGGCAGTTGAGCAGACACTGCATCTCAGCTCTGCTGCCCTTTTACACTTTGCATGCTGATTGCAGCATTTGTGCTTGATGAGGCATGTGGTCGCCACCTATTCTAAGCCTACTCCAGCTGGCAATCTCACACTTCCCCCCGAGAGGAGATATGGTAGTCACCTTCAAATATCTCAAGGGCTGTCACATGGAAGATTGAGCAATATTGTTTTCTCCTGCTCTGGAAGGTAGGACCTGAACCAATGGCTTCAAGTTACCATAAAGGAGATTCCAACTAACCATCAGGGAGATCTTTCTGACAGTAAAAGCTGTTCAACAGTAGAATGGGCTCCCTTGGAAGGGGATGAACTCTCTTTCACTAGAGGTTTTCTAACAGAGTTTGTATGGCCATTTGTGGGCCCAATCACAAGGAGTGCATGACTGGCAGGGCCCACAGCAAGGACACATGACCAGTGTTATTGTTGTTTTAGGGGGGAAAGTGTTGATACTCACCATTGTACTCCTCCTGCTTTTCTCAACACTAATTTAAATGCCAATATTTATTCTCATTCTCCTTGCCTATCCTTTCCCTCAGTTAGCTTTAAAAACCAACAACCTCTTTCTCTGGCCCAGTTCTTGCCCTCAGCTCATTCCCAAGCCCCATCATTTCCTTTTTCTGCTCCCTCCAGCCCCTTCTGTCCCCAAACATAAGAAAACCAAAGTGGCTTGATCTCTCTGTGCCTCTCACTTTCTTTCTAATTCACACATCCTAACCTGTCCTTCCTACCCCTTCATGGTCACTCTTCAGAGCAGGGTCATTGGCTGTTACTAGAGGCTCCTGGATAGACTAAATTGTGCTGCTGCTTGTTTTCTCAGTTTCCAGGCTAGTTGTCTGGCTCTAAGGCTAAAAGTCTGAAGAGAAACGAGTGCAGCTGAGGTCAACACACAGAGAAACCATGTGCATGTGATTTGGAAGAAAAGTACCAGTAATGTGTACCATTGACTACCGCCAGAAAAAAAGCACTGCACCTGACAAAGATCTTGGGATCAAAGACACCACAACTTTATTGATTACAGATAAGGCTTTGGCACAAACATTGAGTCTATATGCTGAATCAACAAAGCCAACTGTTGGTTGATTATTGAGACTGGCTTAGACCTGGGTTATTTGTCACCCTATGATATACATCAAATCTGGATGATCGCACCAGGACCTCCATTGGGGGGTTGCTATTGTCCACAAGCCCCTATCTGGTCATCCAGACAGAAGCACAGCCTCCTGGAGCCCATTATCTGAGTACCCCCATTTCCCTGTAGGGGTGGCTGTTCCCTCAACCCCTGCCGCTGAGTAGATTTAGGATCCAACCCAATGTCTTATCCACGAACAATTACTATAATTACTATGAGGTAAGCAAAACCTTCAGACAGGCCCAATTTGTCTGCAGCAAATTTCCTCCCTGGCCCTGAGCATGCTGGTGAAGTCTTTGCACAGCAAAGCCTCACACATGGCCTGCCCATTTAACTCTGAGCAGGACCAGAGTTTGTTGCATAGCATGGGAGGGCAGGAAATTCATCTCTTAATGAACTGGCAGGTTTATTTCTGTGCTGGAAGAGGCCATATAGGACAACAAATATATATATATATATATATATATATATATATATATATATATATATATATATATATATATATATATATATATATATGAATGAGAGAACTACTTTATCTTCATTTAGAGAAAAGTGTTTTAATCATACACACACAAAAAGGCTGACTACACATAATTTCAGAAACTACACAGAAAACCATATGTCAGTAGAAAATCAGCTCTAATTTAATTAACCTGTGTTCAGGAACTTTCTGTTGGTTTAGTTGAATCAGATAAAAAAAAACATACTGTATATATCCTTTGTAAATGAAGACAATAAATCTCTATAATACTTGCAGATCATCTTGTTTTACTATGACTTGTCCAAAGATCACGAAGCATTAAATATTTTCATCATGGGAGTGATTAAAGGAATCCTGTTACTGAATTAAGTATGAGGGTATCTAATTAATTTTAAGGTACACATTAAAGTATAAATGTCTCTAGCAAAGTTGTGGATGTCTCCCTAACTTCATTGAACAAGATAAACAATCTGTAGAAGACTAGCATTGTTACATAGATTGCTACAATGCAGCCGCAGTTAAACATATGAAATCCTTTCGACTGAAAGTCATGGAGCCATAAGTACTTAAAGCTGGTTGTCTGAAGCCCCAAATTAGTAATAAAATGTGGGATTTGACAACCAGAGGCATATACACTTATCTAATTTTCATACCAATTGGGCACAAAACACTGAATCTAAATGGTTGCTTTTTTATGATCACCCAACTATAATGGCTATCTCTGCATGAAAACCATTGCAGAAATTCTCCTGAAATTTGGCAGGACTCATGCTTTCACAAATATTTTTATTATTATATTCTGGGGAAAAATATAAGAGATTTTGTTTTTCTAAAATATAAAATTGTCCAGTCCCAAAAAGAAAACAACCTTTGGATGTATTTGCCTATAATTTGGTGGATCTAATCCCTCCTGAATAGGCTTCTATTTCTGCAAATTTCTGCATGGAAACTGCTTTCATCCACTTTTATAAAAGCCAAGAGGTACAGCCACTTTTTGATTCCCCATACCAGTGTATGCTCAGAAACGCATCTTTATTTGATGCTTTGAACCTGAAACATGACTCATGTGGAACAGGTCACAGGGAAATTGAGCTGCAACCTGAAGTAACAAACTGATTTTTTTGTGACCAGTAAAAACCCCCAAAGAAATACTAATTTCAGTAATGACACTAACGGCTTCCCTACACATATGCAACTAATATGTTGTTGTAGGCTGGAAAGGATAGTAAATACTGTATTATGTCACTGAATTAGAGCTGGAAGAGTCAAAGAGGCTATCCAGACTCCTATAGCAAGGGAGAACCATCAGTTCATCAATCACCACACAGTTCTACCATCACTTTTCAAGTCTCAGCATGCTACCAGTAGGGAGCAGGTATCTCGCAGAAAGAGGCTAACAAAACACATATATTAAGTAAACTCATACATCAGAACAGTAAGGGCCAGCTGCTTCCTGATGGGTGCCATGTTAAGGACTCTGGTACAATTTCTTTAACTTGGGTTGATCTAAAACACTCAAGAATCAAGCTGATAGTCTATTCTCATAGCACTACAATCTTAAATGATGGCTGAAGAATTTATGCTTTTGAATTATAGTGCTGGAGGAGACTCTTGAGAGTCCCATGGATGGCAAGAAGATCAAACCTATCCATTATTAAGGAAATCAGCCTTGAGTGCTCACTGGAAGGACAGATCCTGAAGCTGAGCTTCAATACTTTGGCCACCTCATGAGAAGAGAAGACTCCCTGGAAAAGACCCTGATGTTGGGAAGGATTGAAGGCACAAGGAGAAGGGGACGGCAGAGGACGAGATGGTTGGGCAGTGTTCTTGAAGCTACCAGCATGCATTTGACCAAACTGAGGGAGGCAGTGGAAGACAGGAGTGCCTGGCGTGCTCTGGTCCATGGGGTCATGAAGAGTTGGACACGACTAAACAACTAAACAACAACAATCTTAAAATTGAATTTACTATGGATGTGAGATGGGTAAGTGGCTGTTACAGACAGGGTCTTCTCTGTGAAGCAGAGGTTCTGGAACATTCTATCCAGACATGCCAGTCAAGTACCTACATCCCTAAATAGTTGTTGTTTGCAACATATATTTGCATTTATCCAAACCTTTTGCAGCAGCTAATTGGTTAGGTTTGGTTTAGTCACTGTGTATACTTCTTATTTCCTACTAGCAATCCAAGTTGTTAGTTTTGTGTTTCACTTTCCCAGTGTTCATTGGCTACTGGATTTGCTTTTGTTTTATTTATTTTTGTATGGTACATCCCTAATAAAGGGACCCCTGACCATTAGGTCCAGTCGTGGCCAACTCTGGGGTTGTAGCTCTCATCTCGCTTTACTGGCTTCCGGGTCATGTGGCCAGCATGACTAAGCCGCTTCTGGCGAACCAGAGCAGCGCACGGAAATGCTGTTTACCTTCCTGCCGGAGTGGTACCTATTTATCTACTTGCTCTTTGACGTGCTTTCAAACTGCTAGGTTGGCAGGAGCAGGGACCGAGCAACGGGAGCTCACCCTGGCACAGGGATTCGAACCACTGACCTTCTGATCAGCAAGTCCTAGGCTCTGTGGTTTAACCCACAGCACCACCCATGTCACATCCCTAATACCTTGTGGTAAATGGCATTATATCTACTTAATATTCCTGGGCTTTGGTAATGCACATTACTGTATTTTAACAAATGTCTAGAATGCTTAGGCTCCTCTGTGCTGACATCATAGTGATGTTGATAATAGAAAAAAGCTTTCTAACAGGGGCCAACCAAATGCTTGTGGGAAACCTGCAAGCAGGCACTGAACTTAATAGCACATTCCCACTTCAGATCCCCAGCAACTGGTATTCAAAGGCATGAGATAAATTTAATTCTTGTCTGAAAATGATACTGATGGATTAGTTAATCCAGTATTTGTCTATGGCTGCCTGTATCATCAGGCTTCCTCCATTAAAAGCATACGGCCCCTTACAGATTACCCCCAATTGAAACTGGCCCTCAATAGAGAAATGGTTGCCCACCTTCAGGGTGGGTAACTTAGTTCTGCATAAGCATGCTAAGAATAGTGCTGTTCATTATCAGAAAATAAATATGAGTAGTTTTAAGTTGCTTAAGTTTCCTTTCTAGATGCTTGTCATTACTAAAGACTTGACCTCCATGATTTCCAGCCCTCCAATTATGGGAAACAAACAAGCCTCTAAGAATTAAAGCACTGTCTGTGGAAATAATGATCTACTTCTTGTGGACAAAAACAAAGGCCAAAAAGAAAACAGAAACACACAACCCAGGGCTTTCTACTTTTTTTTTGTTTAAAAAATGAATTGTAATATACAAACAAAGGAACACTGACACATAGCATTCTTTTAAAACAAAGTTGAGACGTACAGACTTCAAAAGTGCATAGGGATTCTGAGTGAAAATGTGAAATGACTAAAATTAATTACCCTGAACACAGAAAGGAAAACATACAGCACTGGAGAATATGGTTTTCTACAAGATGTTTGTACTTGATACCTGATTAGGATGCCTAGTGAAGGTCACTTTTAACTAGGCACTGCACTGAAGATTCTTTACTCAGAGATGTGGGCTCTGCCCCACCCCCATTGCAACTATATTGCTAGTTTTCCTACCTCTTTTAAAAATCTATGCTTTTAAACTTTGAATTATCTCAGCTTTTATTTCAAAGGGGGTTCTGCTGCAATGCTGAAATAGTGCACCCAGCTGACGCAGAGTTACAATAATCTGGTTTTAAAATTCTCAAGATCTGGGGAAATGCTCTACAAACTTAAAGCAGCTGTAAACTGGTTTAAATCCCATTGGTGTGTTCCCCTGGCACCCTTCTCCCTCTAACCCTGGGAGTTGTAGTTTTGACTACCCTGAAGTGGTGTGCAAATTATAAGTATTCAAGGTGAGATCAATATGGAGAGTCCCTTGCCTAATAACAGGACATGAGTGGGATAGAATGGCAGCAGCACCCCCTCAACAACTTAGCCCTCAGTTATAAGTCCTATTAAGTTATGTAGTGCTTACTCCCAGGTAAGCCATCATGCACTTACAATATTCAGATATGTCTGAATAAATTCTTACTTGCAAGTGAAGAGACTTACAATTTTACTGCCAAACAACAATATTTCAAACCAGGTGTCAAGTGTGGGTCTCCGGGACATTCATTTTTAGATTTCTCTTAGTCAATAAATTTCTCTAAGTCAATAAATTTTCAAAGTATTGTCTTTCCCCATCCCTAAGTATATTCAGAATAATACAATATATGCCGAAATGGATGGTATTGGACTTAGGGGAATCCCAAGTTTTGCAGAAGTATGTTTTTAGAGGGGGGGGAACTGTGGGGGAATGCTAAAACAGCGGAGCAAGAACTGAACATGCTCAGTAGGCACAGAATTCTGAGTTGGGCGAGGGGGTACAAAACTAGACATAATTATATGCACAGGGGGGGATTGCAAATAATAGGTAAAGCCCCTTAATGTGTAATAAGTGTTATGAACTCCATAGCCCTATGAATGGGTGAAATCTATTCAAAGTTAAATCTTTTACTTTCCCCAAAGGCCAAAGGGCTGTTTAAGTTGGTCTGGATCATGCCTAAGGTTAGAACTGTGTCTCAAGAACAACAGGGAAGCATAGCATGAGAAGCACATGCAGTGGGATATGTCTGAATAAATTCTTACTTGCAAGTGAAGAGACAGATCATCATAATTAAGAAATGTTCATAAATTATTCCTCACTGAAAGGGGGCTAAAATTCAGCAAATGAATTATTCACTGT
Source organism: Podarcis melisellensis (assembly GCF_964234715.1). Taxonomy (NCBI): domain Eukaryota; kingdom Metazoa; phylum Chordata; class Lepidosauria; order Squamata; family Lacertidae; genus Podarcis; species Podarcis melisellensis. The sequence continues at coordinate 33,632,415 of NC_138541.1, forward strand.
GAATCGTTTGCCTAAATCTAATTACAGCAATCAGTCACCAGATAACCATTCTGCATGTGTGTGTAGGCTGGTTCTACCACATCTCTTCTTATGCCCTGGATCCAAAGGATCATGCCACTTGTTTCAAAGGCCCAAGGCTGATCGGGATTTGTGTTTCTCAAAACAGCAGCCTCTTAATGTTCCATGGAAAATATATTTTGAAACTACAGAGAGTTTCCTAAGCAATTTATGACCTGGAATAGGGCCTTGCTATTCACATGGGGAGAAGGGAGTCAAAACCACCACTGGAAACACAGTGTAGCCTTAAGTGTGTTTACTCAGAAGTAAATTCCACTGAGTTCAATTAACATTTCTCCCTAGAAAGCATGTTCATGTGCAGCCTAAAGTAAATCTTTGGACCTCAACCAATGACTTGATATAAAAATGATCCATCTTTCATTCCACTTCTCTCCATTCCCATCTGAAGCAGTAAAATGAGCGTGACTGAATTTGGAGGTAATGTTATGCATGGGTTTTGTTTTATTTTCCCATTGAAGTGGATTTCTTTTAAAAAGTGTAATATATCTCAGTGGTGGTTCTCTTTTGCACTGAGTTTTCCGCATATACTTCTCATTTTGATATTGCTGTCAGAAAACAGCTCATTTGGGGTTTGTAGATATATTGCACTATAGAAAACAGTATGAACTTCTGTGCTCTCAGGTACCACAAAAACAACATCCTGTCTGATTTAACTGGTCTTGAGTGACAGTGCTTATGTTACTTTACTCTTACATTTATCTTTGCAGCCCTTCAAACTATGGTTCATCTTAGGATATGCTTTTTCCCTTAGAATTACTAAAAGAAAAGCCCATTGGATTGTTGTATATGTTAGTATGTGCTCAGAAATGTTTTAAAATATGATGAGCATTGATCACCTAAAACAACCTTTGCCAACTTGGTACCTCCAGATGGTACCCAACTAATTGGCAGCACACTTTCATGGAGATGTAATCCTGAGGGCACCAGGTTGACAAAAAGGTAAAGGTAAAGGGACCCCTGACCATTAGGTCCAGTCGTGGCCGACTCTGGGGTTGCGGCGCTCATCTCGCTTTATTGACCGAGGGAGCCGGCGTGCAGCTTCCGGGTCATGTGGCCAGCATGACTAAGTCGCTTCTGGCGAACCAGAGCAGCGCACGGAAACGGCGTTTACCTTCCCGCCGGAGCGGTACCTATTTATCTACTTGCACTTTGACGTGCTTTCAAACTGCTAGGTTGGCAGGAGCAGGGACCGAGCCATGGGAGCTCACCCCATCACAGGGATTCAAACTGCTGACCTTCCGATCAGCAAGTCCTAGGCTCTGTGGTTTAACCCACAGCGCCACCCGCGTCCCTTCCAGGTTGACAAAGGGAGGTCTAAACCAACATATTTACTTATTTTTGTCAACATCTACCTTGGAATACATCATCTTCATTTAAAATCCAATATGGATCTTGGGTATAAAGAATATTGCAGAAGGCCAGAAACATCCATATGATACTAGATATGAAGAGAACAATTTCTCTTCTAATGGACTTCCTAAGATTGTGGGGAGAGCCATCGACACATACAACTGAACTTTCAAATGAATGTGAATTGTCCAGAAGGAGCCTACTGCTGTGATGCTATTCCTGCAGCCCACCTCAGTTCAGTCAGCTGTTCTCAGAATGCCTGAAAAGGATTAGGAATCACAGAGAGTAAACACCAGAGAATAGAAATATCATTCCCTGTCATGTCAAATAGACTGTTCACACAACCTGTTCACGCTGCTTGTGTGACAGATGGATATTATGTTACTATGCCAACGTCATTATGGGAATATAACCTCTTTTGGGGGGCCTCTCATGCCCCTCCTATGTGACTCTCACCCCATTCCATGGAATATTTTTTTGCTAAGTGGTGAAAATCACTGGTTCAGTGAATGGAACCTTGGAGAATCAGTTTGCAATGACCTCTGGTGAAGCTAGTTGTGGTGATGAGCCAACTTTCCCACACCAGCTTAAGGGCTGTGTGCTTGAATTTTATTATTCTGTGAGTGATAATGAGGATGCTCCAATCATGAATCTTGAGCATATTAGGTTAAGTGAATTGCGAGGCATACTGCAGCAGCATGATCATATGTGTATTTACTCAGAAGTAAATTTCATGGACTTCTGTTTGTCACATCCAAAAGTTGCCAATTAATTCTACATAAAATGAAATTCCTCTTCGTGGATCACTGCCCCCTTCATGGATCACTGCCTTGCCGTGGCGAAGGGGCTTGAATAACTCAGAGAAGCTATGCCATGCAGGGCCACCCAAGATGGATGGGTCATTGTGGAGAGTTTTGACCAAATGTGATCTACCTGGAGCAGGAACCAGCACACCACTCCAGTATCCCTGCCAAGAAAACTCCATGGACAAAGGGTGTGCTCTGGTCCATGGAGTCACGAAGAGTCGGACATGACTAAACGACTAAACAACAACCAAAAAATGAAATTGGAGGAAATGAAAGAGAAGAAAAGATCTGGCTGAATCTGTATTTCACACTCACAGTAGTAGCTCATAATCCTCAGGAGTTGAAACATGGAGAATATGAATGTCACCCTTCCACCACACAGCAAGCCCTGCTTTTAATAGGAACTATTGCCACACTTTATTTATAGTACATTATCTCATTAGAAAAGGCTTTAGAAATCACTAATAGAAGTTGTAAGTGTGTTACCAATGTAAGCTGCATGAATTATAAATGATGATAAGCACATCAGCAGAAAGTGTTGTCAGCAACTTATTGACTTGAAGGAATTTACAGTAATGAAATTTATACTTACAAAGGAACAACGCAACAGTTGGGATCTGTGGGGAAAATCTACTCCTACACATGCTTCCTGGCTGGCTGCAAGGAGGCAGCTCAAAGGACTTTCCTACAATGGGGAAAATGTTGGAAGTGAACTCTAAGAGCAATGTCTCTCTCTCTCCAGCCATAATTTAAAGTCAAGTGCTCAGTCCCTTGCTGCTGAGAAGATACATGGAGGGGCAAATAGCCTGCTGGCGCAGGCCAATGTCCCACATAGTCCAGCATTCTGTTCTCTCAAGCACCAAGCAGATGCCTGTGGCAAACCTACAAGCAGGACCCGGGCAAAGAGCAGTCTCTCTTCATGAGGTTTCCAGCAACTGGTGTTCAGTTGGCAGACTCCATCATAACAAGTAGCCACTGGTAGACTTATCCTTCATGAATTTGTCTAATCATTTTTGAAGCCACCTCTTTTGAAGCTTTCTCTTTCTGCTGCTCAACACTTCTGTTAACCTCCTTTCTTTCTTCCAATAACCTTTCTTATTTCCTCAATGTCCTTCATCTGTCACCTCACCAAGCCTCTATTCATATCTTCTTCTCTACTTCCCTTTATTCAACTTCCATTTACTTCCTCAACTTTCATTCTTTCCTGCCATCTCCCATCAACCTGTCTACTTCCAGCATGCCTCCCCCTCTACCGCAACCTTTCTCCCTCCTTGAAAACACACTGCGTATGTATCAGACATGTTGGAAAACACAATCTTCTATTTAAAAATAGGATAAATACTGTAATTTGACTCCTTTCTAAATCATGATAAAATTATGGGAAATGCCTAATTAGTAAGGTAAGATCAATGTAGTTCTCTTTAGAAATGACCTCTGATCAAGATTAACTTTAATGCCTACACCTGTTTAGATTTAATGCTTCCCCCTGGTTTCCAGGCTATCACACCAGTTGTACGGTGGGCTAACTATAAGCCTAGTTTTAGGGGGAAATTGTCCAATTTCCTTTCCTTTAGGGAGTCCTTAGGATCTTACACTACAGCTTGTAATTTCTGTCTCAATGAAGCTATATTCTCTCAGAGGAGCTGTGCTCTGTCTAGCTTCAAATCCCCAATTAAGTATGCACTTTGGGGAAAGACTTGTCCCTTCTTGATTCACTAGTAGAAATCACAATGTTGGCTGCATACACACACTTCACACATAACCAAGCCAAAGTACAATCTTTTTCAGACACTGCACACACATGTACTAGGTTAGCTTTGGAAGAATGGTGACTTCAAGTTGCATTTGCTCACATTTTTGCCACATAGTTGGCGCTCTAATCATAACAATCTTGATAGAGGAGAAGTGATGAATCTAATAATACAGGCTTAGCCATCATGGTTGATAAGAAAGTCTGTAATTATATTTCTGTGCAACCCTTTCTGCTTTACTCTCTAACCACCCATTCCCAGCTCACCCCATTAATTCCTTAATAAATGTCTTGCTGGTTTGACAATAAATTAGTCTAATAATACCATCTAGTTTAAGGGGTGCTGAACTGACACAAAATTTTTAATTCTAACTATATGTGCAGTGTTAGAGATTCCAAAATATGTCTGAGATTTCATTTACTTCCCACAGAAGTGCTTTTACAGTAAAAAACATCATCATCAACAACAACAATCTTATACGTAAAAACAATTCCATATATACAAACAATTAAAATATGTAAAAGCAATTACAAATCCAATACAGGTAAAGACTGGGATGATGATCTCCACTTGAAAGGCTTGTTGAAAAAGGAATGTTTTCACTTGGCACTAAAAAGACAACAGGCGCAGCACCTGCCAGGTATGTAATGGAAAGAATAGATCCCTGGGAAGAGTAGATGCCACCACACCAAAAGCCCAATTCATATATACAGACCTCCTGATGAGATACTATCTGCAGGTGGTCCTCACTTACAGAGCACAGTTATCAATTGGGTTTATAAAGGGTGATATGATATTTTAGATGGACTGGTGTGTTTGCTTCTAGTCTAGGAAACCGAGACTGGGATGAAGAGACATCAGGTTAAATTGACTTGCTCTTTGGAGCTTGTGTGGTTAAAGTTCTCATGGACATGTGAGCAGAACTGAGCATTCCAATGAAAATGCCGGGAAGCACAAACCCTCCTTAAAAGATAGGAAAAGCTAACAAGCTTCCAACCCACTGAATGCAGGAATGGGCTAACCAGTGCTTACCCCCCCCCTGAGGGGACACAGGGGTACGCATACCCCTAAACATTTTGTGAGTCTAAGTTTGGCCTCATTGAGGGGCAGTATTTCAATATGAGTAGGAAAATGAGAGTACCCCTAAACATTAAAAAAAGCACTGGGGGTAACTAAAAGTAAACTTATTTCTTTGTAAACCAGAACTAAAGAAATGTTTATTAATAGGAGATGGAGAAGGAGAGTACTTCTAGAGTCCTGACTGTCACTATTTTGTGGGATGGATTCGAGCACATTGTTGTATAACCTCCCTGCAAACAAATCATAATGAATGTTCAGTAAGGACTAGGCATAGTGTAACTTCCACTTAAACTCTGAGCAAGCAAATCAGGAGGAATGCTGACAGGTTATCTGGAGAAGCAGACAGAGACAGACATACATATGTAGAGTTATAGGGAAAGACTGAGAATTTAGGAGTGGAAAAACCCACATTTTAGAATAAAACCTAGAAAATTGTCTGCATCTTGAAATGTGAGAGTCAAGTATTTTTAATAACTACAGTGCATTTTTTTTAAAAAAGAAATGCTTGTTCCTACTTGCAAATTACACTGTTCATTCATCAAATAAACAGTAATGCATTTCAAATCCAAATTACTTCTTTCTGCAGAATATAATGAAGATGTTAATGGAAAGTGTCTTGTTAAGTTCTAATCCCTTTTAATTTTACCATACTCAACAAACTTCTAAGAAACCCACTATCTTGGTGGTGCGATAGAATTTATTGTAGACGCCGAGCCAAAAAGCAGCTTAATGGGAATGGGTTAGAGCTCTGTAAAAGAGAGGTGAAAAAGACTTCCAATATTCTTTGTGGAAGTATACTTCATTACTCAGAAGAAGAATAATGAAAAAAAGCCCTGTTTAGGATGGTACAGCATAATGCAACATCATCTCTTTAGGAATATTTGAGTTTGGAGGATCGGGTGTTTGAGGACTGGGCTGTAGCTGACCATGTCTTAGTCCTCTGCCCTAACCCCAGCACAAGCTGCAGTCCCGAGTTAATTGTCATTGTGCCCCTACTCTCTTCTTTGGAGCGTCTTTCAACATGCCATGATAGCATCATCCTTTCCTTTGGTGCCCTGAATTCTCCAAGCAGTTCTGGGTTATAAAGTCTCCTCCACCCTCTGGCATCTCAGATGCTGGCACTTGCTACAAAAACTCCTAATTGTTGCAACCACACTGGGAAATAAAAAGCCAAGATACAAGATTATGTGAACTGGGCCACATTTCTTTATTTTAACACAACAGATCTTCAATGGGGAAGCATGGTGTGGCATACTAGATGCACATAACAAGCTTGCCCAAGGCAACCCAGCCAAGGGTGAGGTATGCTTGTCACTGACTCCTCCTCTTAAGCCCCATCCTTTTCAGGTAAGGAGGGAAGTCTCCATTCTACACCTCCTCACAGGGCCCCATAGCTCCAGGTGGAGGCTCAGGCTGACCTCAAATGTGCTCACCAGAACATAGAATGCTACCTTATATTGAGTCAGACCATTGGTCCAACTAGTTCAGTATTATCTATACTGACTGGTAGCTGCTCTCTCTCTAGTCCTTTCCACCCCTAGCTGGATATGCTGGGGATTGAATCTGGGACCTTCAACATGCAAGACAGATGGTATGCCACTAAGCTATGGCTCTTCCCTACTCTGCCAATGAGTTCCATGGCCTTGAAAACAAGGCATGGAACTACATCATCCACCCTTAAAGGTGAGTAAGGGTATTCACCAAACCTTAACTGTCTGATAACTTCCCACAACAACCTGACAATGTTCCCAATGAATATATTTAGCAGCTGCCTTCCCACTAACTACACTTGCCACCAAATCAGGACAGAGTAGGCCAAAAACAAAAAACCACCAGCAAGACTAACTGGGTGACAGGCAAACAAAATCCTACTGGGCCCCCAACTGGCACCAGCAATGCCTGTGCTGATTAAAGGGCTGGAAGGTGGGTACCTGAAAACTAGAGACCGAAACCTGATTGGGAAGGGCTTAAACAGCTATTGCCCACTTTTGGCATGGTAATGCATATGCACACTGAAGCCAGATGCCAGGACTCCTTTTCCCAAAGCAGCCACAAAGGCTATTTGCCACCAGAGCTGTTTGGGGTGCAGCAGCAGTGGGATTCATTCAACCATATGGATGAATTGAAAATTAACATCTCAGAGACCCACACTTGACACCTGGTTTGGCAGTAAAATTGTCTGTGCATGATGGCATAAATTTATAGCCCTGGATTTAAACTTCTCCTAAGCATGCTGCAAGGAAACAAAGGCATTGCCTACTGGAAAGGGACAGATGTAAAAACAACACCGAGTTCTCATAAAAGCAGCTTAATTAATGCACTGTTTTTGATCCACTTAAGGGCACCAAGTCTAAATTAAACATACCAGCTGTGCTTTGTTTTGTATGGATATGTGTGTGTTGCACTTTAACCTTCATCTGCCTATCTGCAGCAGCCTTGTGAACAAGTAGTGCGCTTAAGTATGCAAAAGCCTGCTCTGTGTGCTCTCTGGGGAGAAAGGCTCTTGTATATTTCAATACCCTGCTGACTCAGAAAAGCAAAGAACACAGACTTGAAGAGAAATGCAATGTGCATAGATTTACAGCGGGGGTTGCGACGACAGCTTATTACTTTTGAGTAAATCAGCTAAGAAGACAGGCTTGGGGGTAGGTAGGCCCTTTTGGTTTTGTTTTAAAAGGGTTTCATTCTACACTTAGGATCAAATCATTTGCATATTCTATTTTGATGGAGAGCAGAAATCGCTGGGATCACTTATTGCATTTATTTCCCACAATAATTGCTAATGGATAGCATAGGTTATCATGACAGCTACAAATCAAACACATAAAATGCAGCCGTAGGGACACAGTATGGCAGAGAGGATGGTTAGAGAGTACGATGCTCTGAATGCCAGCCTATGGAAACCAAGAAAGAGTCTTCTGACACTGGTGAGTTATGCCTGGACCTAATTCCTGGATCTCCCTTCTAATTCCTAGATCCAGTACATATTCAACTGCTAGAATAGCCAGGCCAGTTTGGTAATTGCCTGGGAGATGAGCCATTAAGAAAGACAAAGGGGAGGTAATGGGCCATTAAGAAATCAAATATAGAAGGGCCCCTCGCTCAACCCAGATTTAGTTTGGAAGACACAGGGCAATTCTGAAGTAGCGTTTTAGTGCCAGAGTTTAGGACTGCAGTAGTAGTGATATTACCTAGGGTGAAAAGGATGCAGCCTTTCAAGGGCAGGAAGCAGCAGAAAATCAGAGCCATGGTTGGTGTCTGTTTGGATCCAAGGCTGCAGCTATGGAAGGAACCAGATCCTCTTGGAGTGTCAATGCTGTGAGCCCCTCCATTGTAGGCTCAGGTTGTAAATAAACCATATATCATAAAAATAGCACAGACTCTGCTGTGCCTCATTTCCAAAGGGTAACATGGATCCTGGGTATGTGCCTGGAACTGTTGGAATCTCACTTGGAGATTTAAGTTGTTATAGGGATTTTGTGCTGCCTAAACCACACCTGAATTTAATTTTGAGTGAACATGCATACACTAAGGCTGAAATCCTAAACTTACTAGGGAGTAAGCCCCATTAATTCAATGGGGAACGTAGAGTAGACATGTTAAGGATTGCACTGTAAGGCTGTACATGGTGTATAATTAGACAACAGATATTCACTGTGCTGAACAATGGGACTATAAATGCAAAGGCTTACCTGAGAGTAAGCACCACATAACTTAATGGAACTTATTGGTGAGGAGTAAGTTGCAGTTGATTCGATGGAGTACCTTAACTTGGATGCAAGTTCTTCACAGCTTTGAAATCTGATGTCAACAACTGCCTGCTCACATTTGCATAATGTTAATCTAGCCCAAAAAAGGAGCAAATATGCAAACAGAGGCAATTTCTGCGCCGTTGTGTTTTGATTTAAATTCTCAGACATCCCTATTTCCAGGCCATCTTCAATGTTGTTCAATTTTGCTCTGGCATACCAAATTATAGCATATAAACAAAATTTTAAAATTTCCCAAGCTTTATGTATTTATGATTGGGCTTTTCTCACAAAGTCTTAAATAGATAATGTGTGTAATAATCCAGCCCGCATAAAACTATGTCTACATTGGTTAACTAAACAATAATAGTTATATTTATTCATGATTTTTATCATAGATTTGATTTTACCATTCAAAATTAATCATGATAATAGTAGAAAGATCACAAGCTCACCTCTATGTAGTTTTATATAAAAGTAGTTTTTATACCAAATAATACTTTTTGAATACTGTTGCTACAAGAAAACTTCATATAACTATATATAACTATCTATCTCTATCTCTATCTATCTCTATCTCTATCTCTAATCTAACCTTAATACATAAAAGCATAACAAAATGTGGGGTGTTTCTGTCACTGTCACATATCACTCCATTTTACATCTTTTTCTGCAGTTTTGCTTTATGGCAATATGCAATTTATTCCAGTTTCGCAGCCTTTGAATTCTATACTGTTGCTTTCAGATAGGAATGGCTTGCTGCATTGCCATCTAGTGGACAGGAGTCTGAGATAAACCAACAAAAAGTTTCCGACAGCCAATGATTAAGGCTGTCATCTTGTACCTACTTATCTTGAACCCAATGGACTTACTTTGGAGTAGACATGTAGGATTATGCTTTAAAGTCAAGGGCGCAAGTTAGAAGATGGCCACCACTAGGGGAGTGGCCTAAGACCGAATGAATGCCACTTCCAAAACAGCATAAAAAGGAAAGAGATGAGAACATAAAATGGTTCAAATATGGAAAGGAGATTCATTTTTTGCTGCTGTTAACAGTGTTTCCCATGCCTTGTTAAGTCTTGGTTGTTAAATTGTCTGTGACTGGTGTGCTGCTCTAGATTACAGCTAGAAAATAAAAGGCAACTGAATACAGAAAATATTTTTTATTACTACAGCCAGCCATGAGCATACATAATCTCAAATATAAAGGCATATTTGATATTGGCTGCACTTCTCCTCCTACCAGGGCCGGATTTACGTATAAGCTAAACAAGCTATAGTTTAGGGCCCCATTCTCTTGGGGGGGCCCCAAAAAGTTAGAGCTTAATAATTATTCCAATATTAATATACTTCTTCTTAATTGTAGTTCACTATTAATATAATTCTTCTTAATTGTATTTCAGTTCAACAATTACTTTGATAAAATACATATTTTGTTAAGTGCTAATGGTTTTAGATACCTATTAGGTCCATAAATTACCACATAGCATATATTCAACACACAAAAACGACGACAATTTGTTGTTGACAAAGGACAGCTGGACATATAAATGGCCCCATTATCTTCAGTAGCTTAGGGCCTCAACAAACCTAAATCTGGCCCTACACAACACACACATTTTTTAAAATCCTCATGTAACTGTCTGCTGCCTGCTCCATGTGATGGGTAGGCAGCAACACAAAGTAAATAGAGCAGCAAACAAGTGGATCCAAGGACTAGAAAATAAGACACAAGCAGGAAAAGTGCACTAAATGGAAGGGGAAAACAGCAGCTCATTAGGGCCCAGGGATTCCTATTGCCAAGTTTCCAAACATATCACTTGTCAATCACAGCTCTAACTTCACTCATTGTCTTCCAATACTGACCAGTGGGAGCAGCAAGAGCTGGTTCATTTTGCAGAACTTTATTCTTGCAATGCATCCCCCCCTTTTTTTACTGTTATACTAAACTACTCTAAAGTTGCACTTACTTCTGCATAAGCCCCACTGAACAGTCCATGAGCATTCAAAGACTAGTATTTCTTGATATGTGGCATAAATGTCTGCACAATGTATGGAATAAGCATTTTATATGCCTCTCTACCAGGGGCTGGATTCTTTTTTTAAGTGCATATTATGAAAATTATTTTTTAAAAAATACATATTGCACACAGTCCAATACTGTGCATTTTTATCAAGAAAAAATCCCTATGAATTCAGTGAGGCACCTTAAAAATGTCCATGCCCCCTTTGTTTAATAATAACTGGGTATCACAAAGAAGGGTTATTTTGAAAGTGCTGTAAGACTGTCACAGTTCCAAATGTTCTGCAAGATTATCTTATTATACTATATCAGTTATTTATAAATCCACCATTGCAGGAAAATATAAAAATCATAGAGGTCAGCAACCATAATGGCGATGACAAAAACAAAACAAAAATTTCCTTCATAAGGTTTGCTGGAGATATGAAAAATAAATACAAAGAGTGAGTGCATGAGCTTACTAGAGAAATATAGAAAGATATACATGATATACTGCTGAGATCAACAAAATCCCAAATCTGATAAATTTTGCATTAGAGGAAAGATTAGGACAGCAAAGGGCAAAATGTGAGGAAAATATCATTTCCTACACTTAGACTAGCAGAACAGTTTCCTAAAGCCATTCTTCATGATTCATGTTAAGTGTCGCTAGATAGTCCTTTACTTTATGGATTATTCCTCAGCAATTACTATTTTTTTAAAGCAATATTGGGATTGTCACCGGGTGCCAACTTTCTGTATTAAATCAGGAATCAAGGTGCTCAAAGTTTGTGCTTGAACTCTTTTCACATGAATAAAACCTTTGGGGGGGTACATTTTTCAGGACTAGCTAACGTGTCAAAGCAAAATCCAAATAACCATGTTCTGCAGGATATCTTTCAAATATAATCAATGATGCAAAACTAGATTTGAGTGCAAGAACATTCATATGTACATCTGGTTCATATGTGCTAAAATCCACATGTAACACTATTACAGCAAAAGTAATACACAGTCTTCCCCAAGCTGGCACATTCCAGATGTTTTGGACTGTAACTCCAATTGTAGCTCAGAACATCTGGAAAATGCTAGGTTGGGGAAGACTGTATTGGCACATTAGATCATATTGTTACTCGATAAGGATTTGGGTGAATAGATGGCACTTTTCTTTTCTTTTTACACACCCTGGTAAATCACTGCCAGGAACCATCATAGTTGGACTAGTCCATATGTTACATACTCCAACTGGCTGCAGTCATGTGGTGTCCCTATAGTGGGGTTTTTCATACATTTGAAATGGACATTGGATTAGTAAAACTCCAAGTTATGTCAACACCCAGTTAGTATTCTTCAGTTTGTAGTGTGGTTGAGCCAATTGCTCTAAAACAAATATTTTCAATTTCGGAGGGGAGCATATGGGATGGGGAAAATGGAAATTTTCAGAAATGTCCCTCCTTTCTTACCCTCTTTTCCACCTGTTTGCAGTCATGGCAATGGCAACTACCATCTCTTAACTACAACATTCCATTTCTCCTTCAATATTTGTACCAGGATAAGCATATTAAATATTGCCTTTACCCTGATTTAGCTTCATGATGGACCAACACTTATTGACAAGATCCCCTGAAGAAACATCAAATGAATATCATTTTTTGCCATACAGAATGGGCAGTTGAGTTGAGGAGAAGGGATGTGTTCCCTCAATTCCCATTTGCATTCTTGTTGTGCCTTTCAATCAGACCTGCACTGGTGGTTTGTGCCTTTCCATCTTCCTGTCCCAAGCTGTTACTTAAAATTATTATTTTCTTGATATTTAGTTAATCATCACTGATGTAGCTAGGAATATGAATGCTGTATATATATCTCATGATACATTCTTGTGTTCTGGGCTGCATTTACATTAGTCCTGAAAGGTGCCTATTCTAGATTTTTATGAGAATGCATTTATAGTTATTTGCCTGAGGTTCTGATAAGCTTAAGTCCTGTCCCTGAATCAGTGGAGTGACCCTTAACATTGCTGGTTTACCTAATGAGCAGCAATATAGGAAACAAAAAAATCAGGAGCATAATTACTTACAAATGAATAATTAATGACTTGCACATGAGCTAACACACTCGTTTGAGTGACACAGAAATTCATGAACATTTATGAGCAATTAATAAGCGGAATTAAAAGTATTGGTAAAAAGGGTCGGGTAGCAACACAGAAGCTGTCTTCAGGAGTTCTGATTAGGTGCTAAGTTAAACAAAAGTACAAGGCAGGAGGGGTGCATGAATGAGAGCACTAGCCCTACCCTTCCCAGTTCCCATCACCCTTCATGAATTGGAGAATGAATTCTCAAGCAGGGAGCCTCCTTTCCTTGTAGAGACTTCCCATGAATTGCAGAACCCTGATGCTGAGGCTCTTCTGTTTGCTAACCCATTGCTAACCTAGGTCACCAACCTGACTTTATATTTAACTAGGAAGAGAAACATCTGGGAGCACACTTGTGATGTAGAGTATTCATAGATCTACACTCATCCAGAGCATTGTGGCTTTCCTCCTACATAAGCCCCATTCAGAAATTTACCTCCATGCTTTAGTCTTGTGTGTAGAGGCTGAGTGGGGCTGCATCGACCAGCCCTGCTCTCAACATTGTTCACCTGCTCCCAATACATAGACAGCTAAAAAGTCATATATGGATGCTCACATGTAGCTATCCCACATGTTCAGAAGGGACCTGATCATGTCATGCATCTACGCATGCACAGCTGAATCTGGGGACATTGAGGGTTAGGATCAAGGGTGGTGGCAGTGCTGAAGTCTGGTTCCATCTTGGACTTGCCATAACACTACATGTATTTAACACATGAAAAATGTATTCAGTCTTAATTAAACCTGTCAGTAGTACTCTGAAGAACAAAGGGAAGAAATAGTTCTTTCTTCATCAGCAGCCTGTTTTAAGCAGTACAGCAGTTGGTACAATTCCTCCAAGATTAAATCCAGTCTACTGACTTGGGTTCCTCATGGATGTAAGCGGGAAACTGACAGGAGGAGTGGGACTAATACTTTATTTATTCAGGCTTTCCCTGATGTGTGATTCAGCTATGTGCATTCTGTGTCTTAGGAACAAGTTTATTATTTTTATGTTAACTGATAAGATATTTTACGGTTCATTTTATGGAACATGGTCCTTAATAATTAACCTATACAACCTTCTTGCATTCTACAAGAAGTACTGACTGTAAAGGGGCAAAGGGATAAAGAATGAAAAGAATGAAAGCATTTCAGGCCACAATCTAAAACAGACCTACTAGGAAGTAGGCACTATAGAACACAATGGGACTTTCTTTGGAATAAGCATGCATAAGATTGTGCTATTAAAGAACTGGCTTGTTTTGTTATGCTGATCAGGGAAAAGCAAAGCAAAACTCTTGCTGCAGCATGGCTGGCTGGCTTCTAAATGTTGGTTTCACTGCATATTATTATATTTCTTCCTTTGGGGCATCTGAGGAGGAGAAAACATGCTGATTGTAATAAACATGTATGAAATCATTAGATACTTAATGACAATGTGGTACAAAATACTGACAGGCAAATAGCATTAATACAGAGCCTTACACAGTATATTAGCTTTTAAATAATATTTGTTGTAAATCACATCAAATGCTGCTAGGTTTCATAATGAAAGGCAAGCCTGCACAATGTTTAAATGCATCCTTTTAAGTACACATGATCCTAATAGTTTTTTAATCATTTTAATAACAAAAAACACCTAACGCTCATTAGCTGGTAAAGTTACTTTAGTCAAGTTTTAATGATTTGCAATTCCTATGGGCTGGCAGACCCCAGCATACCAACCAAGTGTGTAGTTTTGTGCAAAGAGATTACCTACTTCTGAGCCCAGCAATGGTAATAAAAACATCATTTCTTTTTGCTGTGCTGACATAAGTACAGCACAGAATCCGCATTCATCATTGTCTTTCTCTGTGCTGTCCTGCTTCAATTTTCCTAATAAAGTTGGCACAAAGGATGAAGGCAGTAGCCACGTCCTGGCATTGCTCCCCATCAACCAGTATTTAGTGGGATAGATGGAGCTCCCATGTATCCATCACAGCAAGCAGAGCAATCAAAAGGGGATGGAAGGAGTGAAGATGCATGTAGGAACCACAAAATCCAAATCCCTGCAGGTCTTACACTGGCAAGTGTATATCTGATGAGGTATTTTATGGATTTTATTTTTCCTATTTGTGGGAATGCAGGGAATGCCTTGGAGACAGTGGATGCAAAAACTAATCTGGTACCTCCTGGCATCCTGCTGACATGCTCCCTTTTGCTGGTACTGCTGCCAGGATAGTGAAGGTTTCTATGCCCACTGTGGGGTAACTTACAAGGCTGGATATCCCCCTCCACCCATGGACCTCTCTCTCTGTGGGCAAAAGGGAAAATCTGCTTTGTGCTATGCACCCCATAGAACATTATCCCAGGGGCAATGGGATGGCACACTAATAGACCTATCATCCACATTTTCTTCTTCTCACTAATTCCCTTTTAAAGTCATACAGGCTACTGGCCACTACCACGTTGTGACAGTAAATCCCATAAATTAAGCAGACGTTGAGGGTAAAAACAAAAAAAATTCCTTCCAGTAGCACCTTAAAGACCAACTAAGTCAACATGCTGTGGGTAAAACATGTTGAGGGTAAAACATAGTTTACTTGAAATGCAGTTAAACTGTTTGCCTCCTTCTCTCCCCACACATAGGCTCACAACCAGTGGCGTAGCGTGGGTTGTCAGCACCCGGGGCAAGGCAAGTAATTTGTGCCCCCTAACCCGTGAATTTGCGCCCCCTAACCCGTGGATTTGCGCCCCCTAACCCTAACCCCCAGATGTTGTGCCCGGTGCGGCCGGCCCCCCCCTGCACCCCCCACGCTACGCCACTGCACACAACTCCCACCTCCTTCAAATTGGAGTTTATTTGCTTTCCGGAGCTGTGAGGTTGCTCTGTTACAGTTGTCCTCGCATGAGTGTCTACACCTTTTCCTCAACAAAGTCTTAATAAGACAAAGCTCTTCAATTGTAAAATTCATCTATGACAATTGTCGTGTTGTTGTTGTTTTAATTCATATGGTATGGCTATGCATTATGGCATACCAGCCAACTTTCCGACTTTGAACAGGGCATCCTGGATTTGCAGAAACTGCCCCAGCTTCTGTTTGAAATCCTGGATGTCCCACTGCTACCATGGCCTCTGTTGTCATCGCCGCCATACTTCAGGAAGTTGGGCCACACTTCTGGAAGCACAATACCAGCTTCTGGAAGTGCATTAGCAGTCTCAGTGGGGGAGGAGACGGAGAGAGAGCCAATGAATGTAAGGGATTGGTGTGGTGGCAGGGTGTGTGTGGGTGTCCTGATTTGTCCTCCCAATATATTATGCCTGGGTCCTAAGATCAGGTCATTTTAGAGAGCTTACCATTTCATTGTCCCCTGAAGTCAACTGCCCCCCCGAAACACACACTTGCAAATAATTTGGGCTGGACTGTTCAGTTAGGAAAGACTCAAAATTGCACAGAACATCTGTCTAGTTTAAAATGATTCCCCTCCCTCCCGCTTTCTGCCTGCTCCATCCCATATTTTTCAGCGGAGCCCTCTGATTCTCAAGTTAGATTTTTAATTGGGTTACGTTGGGGGGGGGGGTTGCTCACTTGCCAGGGAGTAAGGTCTATTGAACTTAGTGGGCCTTATTTCTGACTTTACAATGCATAGGATTGCATTGTAAATAATGAATAAAATGGTTATAAATGTTAATAGTAATACATGAACAGAATAGAATCTATTACACTTTAGGCTCAGCACATGGGGGCACTGGTGGAGGAAGGCGGGTGTGGGGGGTGCGCTCCACACCGGGTGTCAGCCGTGAGGGCAGGTGACATCGCTGCGCCACCACCACCACCACGCTCGCTGCGTGGGTGGCGCCCCCAAACGCTCGCTGTGAGGGTGGTGGGGCGCTAGGGACAATGCTGCCGCGGAAGGCTAGGGACGCTCGCTGTGTGGGCAGCTAGCCCCGCCCAGTGGACCAGCTAATCCCGCCCCATGCCACCCCAGGTGCCAGGGCAGGTAGCTCCGCCCCTGCATGGAGGGGGCAGAGCATCAGTGGTTCCAGAGATCATGCCACTTGCTAGAATGGGGATAGGACAGAGCAAGGCGGTTAGGTTGTGTGAGCTCAAGGCTGCTGCCACTGCCAAACTTGCCCTACTACCACCTTGGACCAGCCCACTCCTGCTCTAGCAAGAACCATGTCCTCACCAGTGAGCAAATACTAATCTGCCCCCCTGCTCCACCTCACACATTATGGCTGATGAGACTTGTTTATATTCCAAATATAATATATAAATTTGGGTAAGAGCAGCCATTTCACCATGACTTAATGTTTTATTTTTTCTTACAAATAAGACATCAATATATTTTATCATACTTGACAATTTAATATCATTTCAAGTCAATCATACATAAGCTTGTGTTATTCACTTTCATATCAATAAAACATAACTACAGGAATTATCATCATGGGGTAATGTACACACAGTTTCAGTCTGATGCATAGTATTCTTTTTTGCATAATATTTCCTTAAATCATATATAATGCATTTCCCAAAGCATCATCATTTTTCATTTTTTATTCCTTTCAGCATAACTATAACTAAATCGTAACTCACTTCAGTGTTTCCTAGGAGTTAGTCATGTACAGTAATAACAAGCAAAGTATACTCATTTTTGTTCATTTAAAATAGATTGCAATATTTATTGAATGAAAATGGATTCTGTTCCATGCATGTATAAAATCTGGTATGTTGAGAGAACATACAGAAGCATGTTACCTATCCCTGTGTTCCCAAAATACTCCCACAGCTACTGATTTGTAGCAATAATGTATCATTTGAAAATCCTGGTATATACAGAGAACATTGATGTAATGAAAGTAGAGAATCAAAAAAGGCAGAATATTTCTGGAGTTTCGTGCTGAATGCACTTCAGACTACAGAGGTTCTGGGAATATAAAGTTTCCTAGCTCTCTTTTCAAACTTGCTGATTTAAGGGAGCAACAGAGAACATGCAGAGGAGCCACTATGGTTGGGCTTCAGGCCCCAAGCCAAGGATGGAGTACCAATGACTACTGGTCATGGAAGATGAGATTTGTATACCATCTGTAGAGCCACTGGTTCCCCATCCTTGTCATGGACCCTACTGTGAGCACACAGGAAACATGAGAAATCTTGGCTTCCAACATCCCTGGATGGTTCTGCGCATCTTTGTAGCTAGTCTGTGGCCAGTTTCCACTCACTTGCTTCCCCAGTATCACTCCAGCTCAGTAACAACCTCCTGTCTTGCACGGCAACCAGGAATGGAGTGCACCAAAAGAAGGAATAGCTTCTCTCCCACCCAATTTCTCCTTACCTCCAGCAACAATCAAAGCAGGTAAGCATCTTGTCAGAGAAGAGGCTGCAGCCTCTTTGATCTCATTGTTAGACTAGTAGAAGAGTTAAATCTTATATAAATGTTATATCAAAAATATGTAAGTGACAAGCAAGGAAGCATCATTTGAAAAAATGTCTATTGACTGGATATTCTTCACGAAAAGCTTTTATATGGAAATATTTCCCTTATCCAATATATAGATTGATGGTTTGAGTCAACCTAATGGTGACTTCGGAGACACAGTGACAGATAAACCAGACTATTTCAGAACCTTCAACCCTGCTGTGCAATTTGTCTGGCATGTGGCAAACTAACTTTAATTTATGTACATTTATTTGCCTCTTTGAGGCCCACCATACAATCAGTTTATGTCATGCTTTGGTATAGATGATAATAAAGTCTTACACATGCCAGGAGTCATCAGTGCAACATTATTTACTGAATTAGTTCAAAAGTACTTAAAGTCAAAAGAGTCTCAAATCCATTGCACCTGTAACTGTATTAATTAAGAGTTGTTTTAGCCTGAAATGCTTATATTGTTTTGTAGATTATCTACCTGATATGTTCATAAACACACATACCGCCAGAGCAGATTTGTGGGTGCAGGGGAGAGAGGGCTAACATCATGAAAATGAAATAAGGTGACATCTGAATGCAGCCCTGGTGAAATAAAATAATAAAGACCAATAACAAATAATTAGCTATTGAATCAACTATTGTATGATTCATTAGTAATGTTTTTAAATTAGCCAGACAATTTCAAGGCATTCAAGAGCACATAGTTGGATCCAAAGATTAGTTCTATGTACCCAAGGTATGAAACTAAACCAAAAGAGGGTTTAGATTTATAGTGCGGAATAAACAGCCCTCCTCTCTCACCACGGTACACAATTAGATGAATCTATCAATTTCTGTTTTCTCAATTTCTCCAATCTTAAATGAATTTTGTAACATTTCCAAATACTTTTTGTATTGTGCTTGTGGAAATTGATAAGCATTTCAGAATGCCTCTTTCCCTGCAGAAATTACTATCTTTTATGAAACTGTCATCTGTCTGCAATATGGTATAGGGACTTGATGTTCAAAGGAGATTTTTTAAAAAAGGGAAAAAAACTGACCACACATGCACAAGCCGTTGTTGAGTTTTTGTAAATCAGCTCTGTAGTGCTTGGTCCTGTGATAGAAATGACATGGTGTTTTCTTATTCTGCTTTATGGAACTCTGAAGAGCAGGAAGGTTTTATAAATCTAGTTCTGACTCACATTTGTGCCATCTTGCAGTGTAGAAATGATAAAAAGAGATTCAATTTAATTTTTTTTTATCTGAACATTTCCCATTCTTCCCCTTTGCTGTTATTTTTGTATACTGTAATAGGCATTTCACAGCAGAAATAACTCATTCATGCCAAGGCAGAAACATAAATGGCTTTGTTTTGTGCTTCACCATAAAATAAAAAGGAAATGCAAAGCATGGTATTTTGCTTTCACATTTAAAGTTAACAATGCAACTGGGCTTTCTTTGTGTGTGTGCTTTTAAAGAGAGGCAAAAGCAAAGCATCTCACATTGAAACAAAACACAGCATAGCCAAAAGGCCATAGTAATAGAAAACATATTTTGTAGTTCAATCCATGCTACCTACAATTAAACAGTTGGTGGTAGAGAAGACTCATACTACAAACCTTGGTAACTCATAATACGTTCCATAAGAATGAGGCAAGCAGCACAAGCCCTCAGTTCTCTGGATTTTAATTAACAATTTGTTCCACCTTACCATTCTCACAGCATAAAAGCAATCTTGATATGATGTTGTATCGAGCTTCTTCTCGTGTTGTATTTTACCAACACACAGGTCAGTGAAAAACCACTCAGAAACCATCTTGACACAATCATATTCCTGACCAAAATATTGCTTTTTGCAGTGTTTTATGTATGTGCGTCAGTTATACATAGGGTGGCAGATGCAAAACAACTGAAATAATTATAAGTCATAGCAAACTTTGCATGTTCTCATCATGAGCATAGTCAGGATTTTTGTTGGAGGACAGGCCTTTTGTTAGAGGGGGAGAATCTCAGTTTGCTATGTATTTTTATTTATTTATTTATTTATTTATTGGGGAGCAGCTGCCCCTCCCTGTCCCTCCTTGGTTACACCCATGGTTCTAATGCAGGAACTGGAAAAATTCCTAGTTAACACAGAATTCATGGGGCATTTAACACTCTTTACAAATTGCTCACATGTGCTCTGACTTGGCCTCCACACTAAGAGAAGGATTCACGATTGTGACTCAGGTATCTGTTTGGCTAATTTTGATGGATGAATTTCATCTTGTTCAGTCAGAGGATGTAGAAAAGCTGCTTGGGGAAGTGAGCCAATCACTTGCTTGCTGAACGCTTGAACATCCCAGCTGATAAAAGCTGCCAGAGGATGACTGGTCAGGTGAGTGGTGGTGATTATATACACCTCTTTGAAGGAGGGCTGTGCTCCTATATTATTTAAAAAAGCAGATGACTATTGATAAAGAAGGCTTCACTTGATCCCGGTGTTATGTACTGAAGTTCTCACCCTGGGCCAGCAGGGGGATACTGTAGATAGTTTTTACTCAGGTCCACATATGCAAATAAGGGATCGAAAGTGACATTCAGTGATTGGATAGTTACAGAAAGTTGTTACAGTTGTGTTGTAGAACTCTATATAAGCAGGCTGGCTGAACTCTTCAGTTCAGTTCTGTTCTGACCTGACCTGTGAATAAACAAGAGCTATTTGGAGAATCGCTGTGTCATCTGATATGTTCACCCACAACTTAACACCCACCATTCTCAATAGTTATCTGGCCAGTCCCTATTATTGCTTTGCTGAGCAACAACTTACAGAGAATGAGGGCAGATCAACCTCTGCCTAAAGATAGATATGGGGAACATATTCCTATAGGTTCTGCTGGACCTCTCATCTTACATAATCATGACATATGCTGATGGCACCCAGCTTTCTCTTTCTCTTTCCTTTTCAAATAGTGCCAAGGAAGTTGTGGAACTTCTAAGCTATTGCCTTGAAGTAGTGGGGGTATTGATATGGGCTGATAAGTTGAAACAATGCAGGCCAGTAATGGATATACAGCCTGTTCCTAAGAGGGGTTCTACTGCCTCTGAAGGAGCCTTGGATGAAGGAATTGAGGAAGTGATCATAAAAAATTGCAGGTAACCCCAAACTGAAAGGGGTAGCTAATGTTACAGAAGACAGAATCAGGATTCAATATGACCTTAACTTATTGGATATGTGGGCCCAAACTAACAACAACTTTGAACCTTGGCAGGTAAAGTGTGAGCAGATAGTGCAAGATGTAAACATGGAGTTTTGTTCTGGCAGCAATCTATACCTACCAACGTTTTGCACCAGCTGACCCATCCAAACCAGGTACAAGGGCAGCCTCACATACCTGTATAGTCTACTCTACAGCAATACAATATTGAGGTTTCCAATGCATGAAAACAGTAAGTGAATAAAAATAAAAGGTAGAGAGAATCCATGAAACAAAATAGAAATGGAACGGTGGGGTTGGGGCACAATATGTTAAACTTTACCTCTGAATTTTAAAAGTTATTTTTCTAGGTTATCCTGTATAACAACAACAACAACAACAACAACAACAACAACAACAACAACACCTGGGAAGTTTTTCTTGCCTTCTGCAGTACAAATAAAGACCACCCATTCTTGTTCCTTTCTGTTGCTCAATGAATTCTTTACATGTCAGATTTCATATTGGTGTGAGGGTAATATTCTTTCTGATGCTTAAAACTGGAGATAGTGCATGTTCTACCATGTTAAACATATCGTGAATGCAGTCAAGAAAGATTCCACATGTAGTTTTGAATCAGGAAGTAATATGGACAGTGTAATTCCGTTTTCTTTCCTTCTTTTAAAATGAAACAAACAATTTTAAGATGCCAAGCATCTCCATTCTTCCAGAAGCACAGGCTGGCAGTCAGTGTGTTATGTTATATTATAAAAGACATTACAAACATGAAATATCTTTGTATTTAAACCCCTCTCCCTGCCCACTGGATGTTAGGGGATTTCTTCGGGCATTCAGGGTAAGGGTAACAAGTACTGTATGTAGGGAGTAGGGCTGCAGCTTGAGATCCTGCATCCAACATCTCCAGACCACTCCACTCCTCACCTTGCCCTCTCTGAAACCTCTTTTCATTTTGGGATTCATTCTGACCAAGATTATTCTGTTGCTGCCTCCTTATGAATGGAAACCTCTAACTTATTCACCCAGAAAGTTCTGCTTTTCCTCATTCTTCTCTCTGTGGGACCAGTATGAGCCTGGTGGCATTCCATCCCATTCATTTCAATGCAAAGGAAATACCTTTAGGGGTGGGGTAGCATAACCAATTATGTGTCATTTGCATAATGAGAGCTTTTCATTCTTGATACGGGATGAATCAGCAAACACTAACAATTTCTGCTTCTGTTTTTGTTTTCATTGGAATTCTCTCACATCCCTCCTTGAGATGAATTAAATAACAGCATTCACTTATTCAGATTATGCTGGATTATCACGTCAGTTTCCCCACCCCAAATGCATGGCAGACAAGGAACAAACAAAAGCCTCTTCTTCCCAACTTCATAGTCATACCACCCAACTGGGTGATGTTGTGAGAATACACCATTCTGGTCCAAATTCACAGTGTCAATCCTCTGTTTGGGGAAGGTGGGCAGGTGTCATGGCATTAAGCATCACTTGATTGTGCGGGTCTGCATGTAGTTTTCAAAAGCAGATGTACAATATTGCTTTAAAAAAATAATAAGCCTGATATGTTTGAGAGTCCAAATCCTGCACAAAATGTTGAGCTCCATACTGAACATCACATTCAGTGGATCTCTGAAGATGCACCGCTTTGCTTCCAATGTGTTTAGATATTGAACAACAGACCATACTAAAATGCAAAGAAGTAACTATGATTTCACACCCCCACCACCCGTTATTGTCACAGTGACATTCTCTCTGGATGACTAAAAGTAAATAATTGAAAATTACATTGCAAGACAAGGAAACATGGTGTGCAATTTCCCTCCTACTGAAAATAATAGAAAAACTCCCATTGGTGCTAATAGAGCTGGGGTGCACTCATGGCGTTCAAAGATGCATGTTATATTTAGACACATTTTAAATATACAAATCTTCTTTCCTAGACATAAAAATAATTGGGGAAGCAGGAGTGATGGTGAGATGGAATTAATTTAAACAATATCCGCTAGGGTAATAACATGGTATGTTGGCACACACTATTAAATAAAGAAAGGGATCATGGAAAGGAACATTAAAGGAAACAACGCTATGCAGGAGCAGGTGGCGAAAGAGATAATTGAGAAATAAGGTTCAAACAAGTCCAACTGAGTAAATCGGAGAGACAGATCAGAGTACATTAGGACATTCTAATTAAGTTATATATATATATGAAAATATTTGCAGTGCTGATGGAAAACCTTGTGTACCTTTGCGTAGCACCGCAGCATGTGGAGGAGACCTTTGGCTCACATCATTATGACTTTCCCTTTACCATCAGCTGAATTGATTAGGACAAACTACAGTGTCTGATACATGATAACACTTGAAGGCATGCAGATTCTCTTCAGAATGTTAAAACGTGAAAGGATTAAAAAAACAGTAGAATGGGTAACCTTCTATTCAAAATGTGAGCAGCTTTTTCTTATATAACACCATGTGGAGAGGTCGCTGAGAGCCACCTTTTCCCTGCCTTTCCCCATGGACAGCCTGCATTTGACACTCTCTGCTGTCTCCCTAACAATATTTGTGCAATTCCTTCTATCCCTTCAGTAGCATGGCAATATACGGGATTATTAAAAATAATATGAACCTCTACACTAACACATGATGATGCTCAAACAAACAAACAGAAACAAGTGGATGTGTAGCAGTACAAGTTGTTAGGGCAATGTAACTTAATTAATGGGTATAAAAGGCCAAACCACTTTCCCTGAAACCAACTGATGTAGTAGGAATTTTTCAGAACAGTCTTCCCCAACTAAATGGTCTTCATATGTTTTTGACTTCATCCATATCACCATATCAGAGTTTACAACATCCCACCCACCCAAAAAACTGGAATCCTTTACCATAATGATTTATTATTTCTACAGAGGAAATAAATATTTATTGACCTGATTGCTGCATCAGTCCATTTCTGTGTAAAGAAGGGCAAAGAAAACAAGTACTGGAGCTCAGCTGCCGCCACAACATCCAGTACCACACACAATAGTGATATACAATCTTTCTGTTACAGGAGGAATTTCTAGGAGTGCCCTGAGTAGGTTTTTGTCATACTATTTTCTACACTGCAGAAACCTATAGAACAGAGTCACGGCTTCAATTTACAGATCTAGAGCATAACTCCACTGTGTGGGTGGAAGGGATAATATGAACATTTATAGAATGGGGAATCACTCCGTGTGAAAATCTTCTCACACCTCACTAATGAAAATGGATGTTGCCACTGATTAGAAGTTAGTGGAGGATAACTATCTCAAATGTTTAATACAGATAATACTCTAAACCATTGTTTAAAATGCAATTTTTGTCACATAAGTGTCTTGTTTTTTAAAAGATTACAATGATAGTTATGTTGCTAGTTGTTAGCAGTTAACGCTGGTATAAGATGATTTCCTGTCCCTTTGCTCTGTAGGCAAAAGCTCACCAGCTGGCAAAAGCTCACAGATAGACATGAAAAACATTTACACACGTGAGACCTAGGGAGAATGAGTTAGACTTGCCTTCTGCTTCAAATCCCTCTGTCGTACTTCCTTGCAAAATTTAACATTGCAACCCTATTTTCTTCCCTTGCTATACAATGTGAAGCTGTACATTTTCGGTGGAAGTCCAGTGCAGATGCGCTTTGAACTTACTATCATGTTGGAATAGTAATCAGAAAGTGTTAATGTATGTTATCGATCATGCCTAGTGAAATACTAACCTAAATGAATATTTGTCGCCCAAGAGAAATCATGCACAATAACAGGTTATTATCTTAATTTTTCTAGTTTCCTTTCTCTTCATGGTGTGTTTTTTATAGTGCAATTATTATATGAAAGTCATTTATGTGCAATTATACAGAACTCTAGTCAGGCAAAAGTTTGATTATTTCATTTATTCACTAGGGGTTCTCGTGGGTTGCTATTTTCATATCTACAGAGTAATAGTCAGCTATGCTCTTTGATTTTAGAATTCCTGTCTTCAGCAATTTTAATCCTCTCCAACCCCAAAGGCATGGAATACGCATTGTGTGTAAGGGTCACAGCCATTCTCTAAACTAATGTTATTATTAACAAGGATCTGCATGAAATCCTATCCCTTTTAACTCCCATGCAGGCTTGCAATAACTGGAGGAGACAGCCGGAAGAGCCCACATATTAATTCCAGTGACACCATTCATGCACAGCATGCTGGATCTAGCAGTTTGCTGATCCATGAGTTTCATAGTCAGCTCTCCTTACAGTGAAGACAGTGGTGGTGGCGGCGGGGGCTCTCTGCTTCACCTCACTCTCACTGGGAAGCATTTGCTGGGCTAAAGACTCTAGAGCCCCAAGGAAGCTTCTTCCTCATATCCCCTTGCTCCATGCAACAATGAAGGGAAAATCGGAACAGTGATTCTTTAACCACCAAGTAAGTGCCTATGAGTGCTCACCAGGATACGCCCCTCCTTCCCTGCACAACCTGCTACTATAGTTGTGACTAGAATATGCATTGCAGCAGCTAGTCAGCCATTGTATGCACCAATGACATGGCATAACACTGTGAAGTCAACAAAAAGGTGCAATCTTTAGAGGGGCTGCAATCCCATTTAGAAGCGCCTGAAAGCAGATGAACCCTCTACCAGCAGCATCTCTGTCTCATGGAGACTGGGAGTCAGTGTAATAGTCGCCAGTCAGCCCATCAAGAATTCTAGGGACGGATTCAGGACTAAGGAGCACGTCAGACCAGTGGTGTAGCATGGGGGGTGCAGGGGGGCCGGCCGCACCAGGCGCAACATCTGGGGGTTAGGGTTAGGGGGCGCAAATCCACGGGTTAGGGGGCGCAAATCCATGGGTTAGGGGGCGCAAATCCACGGTTTAGGGGGCACAAGTTACTTGCCTTGCCCCGGGTGCTGACAACCCATGCTACGCCACTGCGTCAGACCATTTGTCCATCTAACTCAAACGTTCTTTTCAGAACTAAGCTATACAACGACAGAGAGCGCCATCTAGTGGACAAAGTGACTATTACTATTACATGCAGAAATTTATAATTTGATGTAGCCTTTTCTTCTTTTCCCTCTCTCACTCCTAACCCAACACCTTTACCCTTTGATTCCCCTTCGCCTCCCTCCCTCCCCCCTCCCCTTCTCCCCTTTTCGCTCCCCTCTCCTTCTGTTCTCCCCTTTTCTTCCCTGCTTTACCTCCGGATTTTCACAGGAAGAAGGGGTGTAGACTTTTGACGGGGAAATTTCTAATCCCCCTACCCAAATAATACCAAACAATAATTAACAATAATTAACAATCACTCAAAAAACTATCACTGCCAATTTAAGGTATATCCAAGGTATTTCTCCAGTGCCGACGTACGAACTTTTATATATATGAACTTTAATCCCGTGGGCATACCTGAAGGTCTCTAAGGGTGTAACACAGTGGAAAAGAATAAGTGGCTTTATGTGAATAATTTAAGGACGGATAAAAAACTGTGGGGTAGAACTAAGCAGGGTAAATCAATCTCAGTTTCAAAGTGTTGCATCTATAACACCTGCTGTACTAAGTATTAAGTACCAGAGCTCTTCTAGCATTAAGAATGTCAAACACTGGGAAAAGACCTGAAGGAGGAACACCAGTGGAAAGGAAGGGGTCAAAGCAAGAAGGAGATTTTAGAGCAGAGATTTTGAGAATGTTTGCGGAGATAAAACAGAGTGAGACAAATGTAGAGCGTAAATTAGAACAAGTGGAACACAGAATAGGGGAAGTAGATAAGAAGCTAGACGAAACAGTAAGTGAATTGAAGAACCAAATGAAAGAGGTATTCAGGAGGACACAGACAGTGGAAGAAGGTCTGAAAAAGACAAAAGCAGAAGTGAGAGATATAAGGCGTGAGGAAGAAAAGATTAGAGCTGAGATTCTGGATTTGAACAAAAGTCAGGAAGATATGAAAGACTGGATTGCCATGAATGAACTAAGACAGAAGGAGTCCAATCTTAGGATGAGAGGGATACCCGAAGCCCCGGGAGAAAATATAAAAGAGAAAGTAATAACAGAATTAGCTTCCTGGCTGGAATTACCAATAGAAGAGGTTGAAAAGGCAGTGCAATCGGCTTTTAGACTAAAAACTAAGACACCAAAGAATAAAAGAATTGTAGGAGACTGCCTAGTTGTGTTCAAGGAGAGAGAAATAAGAAATAGGGTTCTCCAAAAAAATAGAGAGAAAAGGTTAAACATTGCAGGGAATTCTATAGTGATCTTTAAAGACGTCCCAGTTAGGCTCCTAAAACGCAGGGATACCTATAGAGAATTGGTACAGATACTTAAAAGGAATAACATTGAGTTTAAGTGGGAGTTTCCCGAAGGCGTCTCCTTTACATATAGAAGTAAGAGACAAAAATTGACAAATCCAGAAGAAACAGACAAGTTTTTAAGGAAGTATAAAGAACTGAAACCGCAAAGGGGAGGGGGTGGAGGAGGTGAGGTGGGGGCGGAGGGGGATCCGGAGGGAGGAAGGAGGAATTCGGGAGAGGAGGAAGGAGAAGAGGGAGCGACGGAAGAGGAAATCTAAAAAAGTAACAACAGCCACTCCTCTCCCTCTCCCTCAATTAATCCAAAATGGTGTTAAAGGTTTATAGTTGGAATGTTAATGGGATGAACGATAAGGGAAAGAGGAATAAAATTGAGCATATTTTGAAGAAGGAAGGACTAGATATTATTTGTCTACAAGAGACTCACATTGCGAGGAAGCACAAGAGAATTTTGATCAACCATAGACTAGGAAACGAGTTCATATCCTCAGATCAGAGTAAAAAGAGGGGGGTAGTTATCTATATTAATAAACAAATCGAAGCGAAACAATTATTTAAAGACGAAGAAGGAAGGATATCAGCAGTCCAAGTTAATTGGCAGGGAGAAAAGATAATAATAGTGGGAATATATGCCCCCAACGACAACAAATCAGATTTTTATGGGAGGCTTGAAGAAACGTTATCTGACTACGCAGATCAGAAAATTATATTGCTCGGAGACATGAATGGCGTGGCGTCGTTAGAGTTAGATAGACAAAGGAATACCAAAGGCAAAGAGGGAAAGTTACCCAGAACTTTTTTTTCCCTGGTCCAAAATTGTAACTTAGTGGATATTTGGAGATATAAATACCCCTTGGAAAAACAATATACCTTTCATTCAGAACCCAATGAGTCACTTTCAAGACTAGATCAGATTTGGATTTCGAAAGAACTAGTTCTAAGATCGAAAAAGGTAGAGATCCAGGTTAGAACAATCTCAGACCACAATCCAGTAAAAATGGAATTGAAAGGACAAGAAAGCAGATTAAATAGATGGAAGTTAAAAGACTATCTGTTGGATGACCAAGAGATAGTTGAAAAGGCCCAAAATAGACTAAAAGAATATTTTGAGGACAATTTAGGCAAAGGTACAAAGCCAAGGGTGGTCTGGGACGCAGGCAAGGCGGTGATGAGGGGTTTCTTTATCCAACAGAACGTAATCAAAAATAAAAAGAGGGAAAAAGGGAAAAAGGAAATCGCACAACAAATAATGGAGAATGAACAGAAATTAAGTCAAAACCCAAAAAATAAGAAGATAAAAGAAAATATTAAGGTACTACAAGCCCAATACGCAATGCTGATCAATAGAGAGATAGAATGGAAGGTTAAAAGATTGAGACAGAGGAATTTCGAATATGCCAACAAATCAGGGAAGCTCCTAGCGTGGCAATTAAAAAAAAGGAAAGAACAGAGTACAATAAATAAGATAGTGGTGGAAGGAGTAGAGATAAATAAACCGAAAGAAATAAGGAGTGCCTTTACAGACTTCTATGGAGGACTCTTTAAAAATACAGGAAAAAATATGACGAGGAAAATAGAGAGATATCTAAAATCCAAAAATATTAACAAAATTACCACAGCTGCAAAAGAAGAGCTAAATGCCCCAATCGAGACAGAAGAAATTAGTGCAATAATAACAGACTTAAAAAACGGGAAAGCCCCAGGCCCAGATGGGTTAACTAGCAGATATTACAAAGAGTTGGGATCGGTTTTGGTGAATCCACTACAAGAAGTGATGAATAACATTCTTAAGGAAAGAGAAATACCAGAGACGTGGAAGGAGGCATTGATTACACTAATCCCCAAACAAGACTCAGACCCAGAACAAATTAAAAATTATAGACCGATCTCCCTGCTAAATATAGATTACAAGATCTTTACAGGAGTTTTGGCAAGGAGACTAAAAACTGTTTTGGCTGAAAGTATTCATAAGGACCAAGCGGGCTTTCTGCCAGGAAGGCAAATGAAAGACAACATAAGGAATGTTATTAATATTATAGAATACTTAACAGAAAGATGTGATAAAGAAGGTTTACTGTTATTTGTGGACGCCGAAAAAGCGTTCGATAACGTAAACTGGGAATTTCTGCTGAAACAACTGGAATTTATGGAAGTAGGTACTAAATTTTACAACGGGATAAAAGCAATTTATACCGAACAAAGAGCAAGATTAATTATAAACAATGTGGAGTCGACCGAAATAATAGTAACCAAAGGAACAAGACAAGGATGCCCGCTGTCCCCATTATTATTTATAATGATATTAGAGACTCTACTTAATTCCATCAGAGATAATAAAGAAATCAAAGGAATCAGGGTCGGTCAACACGAATATAAGACTAAGGCCTTCGCAGACGACTTGGTTGTAACAATGGAAGACCCACTTGATTCAATAAAAGAAGTATTGGCAGAATTTGATCAATATGGGGAAGTAGCGGGCTTCAAATTAAACAAAAGGAAAACAAAAATAATAACTAAAAATATGTCGGTGGATAAAATCGAGGATCTACAAAGAGAAACAGAAATAGAAGTAAGTAAAAAAGTGAAATATCTGGGCATATGGGTAACGTCTAAGAATATAGATTTATTTAAAAACAACTATGAAACTACGTGGAAAAGAGTCAAGAAAGACATAGAAACGTGGGGAAGACTTAAACTGTCATTTTGGGGCAGAATAGCCATAATTAAAATGTCGGTACTTCCAAGACTACTATTTTATTTTCAAAACATCCCGGTGATAAAAGGTACAAAAATATTCAAAACCTGGCACAGGGAGATTTCTAAATTTATCTGGCAGGGAAGGAAGCCGAGAATAAAATTTAAACTATTAACGGATATTAAAGAAAGAGGAGGCTTCGCCCTGCCAGACCTGAAAATATATTTTGAGGCATCATGCCTGTGCTGGGTCAAAACATGGATAAAACTAGAAGAGGCGGAAGTGCTAGACTTAGAAGGCCACGATAATCGATTCGGGTGGCACGCATACTTGTGGCATGAGAGGAAGAAAGTGCATAAAGGATTTGGAAATCACATATTTAGGGGCCCTCTGATGGAAGTGTGGGAGAGGTACAGAGATGTGTTGGAACCCAAAACGCCACAATGGCTGTCACCACTAGAAGTTATGGCGGTTAAAAAGAGCGATAGGAGAGCTAAATGGGCAACTTACGAACAACTACTAATGAAAGAGGAAGGAAAGTGGAAAATGAGGCCGTATGACCAGGTCAAGTCCCAGGTGTATGACTGGCTGCATTATCACCAGATAAATGGAATGTTCAGGAAAGATATCAAAGACAAAGGCTATGCTGATAAGAGTTCTAGATTTCAAACTGAGATTTTGGAAAATAATACAAAAATTCTGTCCAAAATGTATAAACAATTATTGGACTGGAACCTAGCTGACGAGGAAGTTAAGGCAGTAATGATACAGTGGGCTAAAGATCTGGGTCGCAATATCTATTTCGAAGAGTGGGAAAAACTTTGGAACCAACATCTCAAATTTACGGCCTGTGTACTATTAAAAGAGAACTTAATGAAAATGTTCTATCGCTGGTATTTGACCCCCGCAAAATTAGCAAGAATGTACGGATCTAGTAAGAAATGTTGGAAGTGCAGGGAAAGGGAGGGAACTTTCTACCATATGTGGTGGGAATGCCAAAAGGTTAAAGGGTTTTGGGAGGAAATATATAATGAAATGAAGAAAATGTTAAAATATACTTTTGTTAAAAGACCGGAGGCGTTCCTGCTAGGTTTGGTGGGAAGGGAGATTAAGAAGGAAGATCATAAGCTATTCCAATATGCAATAACAGCAGCAAGGGTCCTAATAGCTAAAAACTGGAAACTAGAAGGTACGCCGTCATTGGAGGAATGGAGATCGAAATTATTAGAATATGCGGAGATGGACAGGCTGACAGGAAAAATCAGATACATTAAAGACCAGAGGTTTGTCAAAGACTGGGAAAGTTTTACAAAATATCTGGAAAATTTAATTGATGATCAGATAACTCTGGTGGGTTTCAAAGATGCTCTGTAAGGGGTAAAGGGTAATGCCTAAAAGGAAAGGTACAAATGGAAATGTTTTATGGCATTACAAACAAAGAAATGCAGAAACATTATTTATTAGTAGCATGGACGATTCGTGGTAAGACTGAAGGAAGTCATCCTTTTCAGGAATATGTAAAGAATTGTTATGTTTGTTTGTAGTCTGATCTTGTAAATCAATAAAAATTATGCAAAAAAAAAAAAAAAACAAACGTTCTTTACACCATACCTGGAGATGCTGTGGATGGAACATGGAACCATTTGCACGAAAAAATATGTGTTGTACTCTTCCCTTCCACCACCTTGCCTCTTTTAGTTATATCAGTGTCGAAAGAACTGCAGCCGTGTCATTAATTTACCTAACCATTTCTTGGCATCATATAATCTCATTTTGTACTCTTTTTTGTTCTTTGTTCAGCTGAGCAAAATATGCTGTTGTTCTGGAAGACCTGGCCCATATGGTTAACTATGATCATTAATAAGTTCCACAAGCAAGGAACCACCACCAAAAAGATCCATTCATGTGTGTGCTGTCCTCTGGACCTCTCACAGGGAAAGTACTGAAGAAGGGCTTCAGAGGATGATTGTGGGATCTAGGTTAGTTCATATGGAGTGAGAGGGTGTGTGTGTGTGTGTAAAAAACCTTGAGAATATCAATCTGCCTAGGATATAAGTGGGTGTTTGATGCAAGTCATGGTCTAATGCAGGCAAAGCTAGAATGGACTGGAACCACCAAATTCTGTGTATAGAACCATTTAAACTGGATTCTGCCTGAATCCCTTCTTTGGACCACTTTGTGACAGTGGAAGCACATTTTGCATATGTGGAAAGCTACTTGCTCCTTTGATTTTGCTTCTCATTTCCACCTCTGACATTGAAAATAGATTTGAGGAAAAATTTCTAGCGAGTAATCACTTGTAGGGATGGTTGTATGAGCATTTAAGATATGTGAATGGAAGCAAATTTCCTTCACGCTTTGCACTATGATGTATGTTTCAGACTTGTGGATTACAGCTAACATGCAAACATTTTCTGCTTGCTTTTCTAAACGCACTTCCAAACTATTAGCGAGGAAACTCACATAAGAAGCAGTCTTTAATATAGGAGAGATTTGTTTGCTATATCTTGTCGCTTACTGGGGAAGGAGACGCCACCTCAGTCTATGCTTATCTGCATTCAGCTCGTGGCTAGGCTCTTGCAACTCCTCTAAGTTAGCTGATGCAATTTCTATCAAATTTAGCACAGATCAGTAGGCAGTGATTGTGACCTTATTCCAAACCACCTCATCATTCCCGGCACACTTTCTCCCCTATCACTCATCCTGGTATTTTAAAAGTATTATTAAAAGTGGGAGAAAGTGAAAAACAGAAACAATTTTTAATTCTAAGTACAAGAAATAAATGCAACTGGTTGGCATTTAATTAACTGACTAGGGAAAGTGCAAAGATCAGTAATAGAGCACACGGTTTGAATGAAACTGATCCCTGGTTCGATCCCTAATATCCCCAAAGTGATGTGATGGTAAATATTAAGTTTAGGAGCTCAGCCTGGGATGGCTCAGTCAGCAGAGCGTGAGATGTTTAATCTCAGAGTTGTGGGTTCGAGCTTCCCATTGGGTAAAAGATTCTCAAACACAACTTAGTTTGCAGCTAAGTTGATGACCTGCTCACAACACAAAGGCAATACATAGCATAACATGCACTTCATTGGAATCATCATTACTTCTGTCCTATGTATTGTTTTCTGATACATAGTAGTTCAATGCCATATTGGTGGTGTACAACCCCAATATCAGAATGCATGTCTGGCCATGCCCCAGCATCCATACATTCAGCTGAATGCATGAAAAGGTCCGCACGCATACATCTGTGAACATACAAGCATGGGATTAGGAAGTCCAGCCAAACAGGTTTCCTGATCACATGTAAGGCCCCACATGCACACCACTGTATAGGCATAGGTGCTTCAATTTGACCACATGGAACATGTTCTGGACACACAGACATTGGGCAAATAGCCAGAAGGGTGTATCCATGTTAGGACATCCTTATGTCATGACCCCAGGCCAGGAATCCTTGGAGGCAGAATGCTGAAAAGAACCCTGAGCTGATCCTGCCTTACTTATCTAACTTTCCTGTCTGCTTTGAACCTTGGCACCTCCCCCATGCTTGAGCCACCACTTATCTGTGGTGATAGGGATCCCCATAGATCAGGACACCCTGCTCCATCTCACACACTCACTGAACATGCTAACACTTCATCTGAAAGGGCTACTGTGTCTCAGATGTGCAAGTCATATCTCACATATTGCAGGGGGAAAAGGTTTGATGAGTAGAATGAGGGAGCAAATATCAAAGAACTGCATTTTCCAGCCAGTGCAAGCAATAGAATCCATTCAGCTGTGATCGTGGGTTGACATTTCCAGAATCCACAGTAATATATACAAAGAACAGCAGGGGTTGAATATGTGTAGAATGCCATATAGATTTTGATGAAAAGTTTAGAAGATAGTTCCTTTCAGGGAGAGGCATTTTGACAACAGTTTTGCATAAGGAGTATCCATGGACCAATTCTGCTATACTCATTGATACATTAAAATATTGCTGGGAGAGGAATATGATTTGATTATTTTCCCAATACGAGTATTTTGTAAGAGATCATAGCTTAGAGTGTGGCCACACATTTTCCTGTACCTTATCAACATCTCCAAGATAATACAAGGCAGATTCTTTTTCCTTGTGTCTCCCTTATTTGAAACATTAAAAAACACCACATTTTTCTGATACCTATGAGAAAGACTGAAAGTTTCTTAAATTTACATTACAAGGCATAGAGGAAGAAAGTATCTGGTGCAAAAGCATCATCACACAATAGGTTCTAAAAAGTACAGAGTGTCAAATATCATCCAACACAGATTTATGATAAAGCCATCTGATGTGTAAACAATACGTCACTAAATGTTGTACTTCGAGGCTCATGAGAAGCTATATATTAGTCAGAATTAGTCCGTAATAGGACCCAGTATTAATAAGTCTTAGTTTTCTATGGCTTCAATCCAATCAACTGTGCAACAATCTACATATGCTAAAGAGAGGCAGCCCCACATAAGCAGTGTGTGATATGGCATGGAAGCCTGTTGCCAAAATGACACTAGGTATGTGTAAAACGTTGGGCATATCTAAAGTAGGTCTTTGGAACTTGGCCTATGTCTGCAGTCCTTTGCTGTCTCCTGAAGAAACATGCATAGCTTCAGGCTATATATTAGTTCAATATAATTGTGTGGTAACTACTGCGATGTGATGTGCATATGTGACATTTAAACAACATTACAGTCCTTGTCAATAATTTTGGGGTCTCCTGATTTGATCTTATGAAGACACTCAGAAATGACAATTGAATATTTTAGTGTTTCAATAGCTGGTGTGATACCCTTGGTTCTTTAAAAAGTTCTGCTTCGTTTCAGGATGAGTTTTATCACCCATTCTATCCCTGAGTCAATCATGAATGTTTCCGATTGTTCAACAAAAAAGTTTTTAATCATGTTTGCTTTTGAACTTTGTGCAACCATGGCACTGTTCTGGGCACATCAGCAAAGTGGAGGGGGAGAGATAAATATCACACCTGCCTCAAGTTGGTGCAGGTGTGCTGTGACTTTCTCCGTCATTTCTCCTGATAGTAAAATGCTTTAATAAGCACATTGCTTTATGCCGCCTACAAACTTTTTAAAATACATAATTCTGATGGGAATTATTTGCTCTGAAAAGTGTTGTGTAGCTTTTCTTTCCTCCTCCACAATTTGACACTTCTGCTTGTTAAGGTGGCTCTTAAGGCAGTGATTACAGGCTTGAAATGTTACTAAGGCAGCGTAGGAGCACAGGGTGCAACCTTATGCTAGCTCAGATCATTTGTCCACCTGGACAATATTGCCTGTTCCAGGGTTCTCACACTTTCTACTCTGGTGACACACTGGTTGAAAATGACATAGGCCTGCCAGTCACAAAATGGTGGTGCAGCCCGCTTCTCCTGAAAAAACCCAGACACTTCATGTCATCTTTCTTTCCAGCTCCTTATACATTCACCTCTTCTCTTCTAACAGCTTTCCTCTCTTATCCCCTTCCTTTGCATTCCCAGTTTATTGATTGATAATAATCTGGGCTTTTTTCAGCCAGAACTCACCAGAACTCAGTTCTGGCACCTCTCAGGTGGGCGCCACTGCCATTATAAGACAACAAGAGAGATGTTCATGGTGAGTTCCAGCACCTCTTTTCTAGAAAAATAGTAATGATGATGATGTTGATACATATAAAATATTTGCCTTTTTATTTTATTTTAAATATCCTCCAATAGTTCCCCTGGCCCCTTTTCCTTCTTCTTTGCCACCCCTCCAAAATAAAACCTCTCTGTCTCTTGTCCTCCTTAACTCAGCATGCAAGGCATTGCTGGCCCTGATGTTGTTGCTTTCAAAAGGCTTACTGAAGAACCACTGGTCTACTGTCACTGGCGCTGTCAGGATAAGCTAAGGGCTTGCACTCTCCAAATGAAGAAATATTTATCACTTAGTGTGTGCAACCCCAGAAATTGGATCTTTGACCAGGATGCCAATCCAGACAGAGCATCCATTAACAATGCTTATTATTCTATTTGGTACCCCCCAATTCAAGATCAACTATTCAAGGCCCCTTGAGACATTCACTGGCAGTGGCAGTTCAGGGTTTTAAGAAGATGTCATCCCCATCACCAGATATGTGACCCTTTCTACAAAGTACAAGGCAGCTTCCTATATTTCTCTATGTAGGAGCCCCAGGGGTTCTGGCAGGCAGCAATTAATTGTCATTAAATGTTATTTCTATGTAAGTGGTTCCCCGTTTCTAGTCCCACTGAAACTCCATCAGATTTCCTACTGGAAAACAACCTGCACACTGTAGGTTCTGGTCAGATGTGTGAGTCCTCAGGTTGCATAGCCTTGGCCTATGTATTATATAGCATGAGCAATGCCCCTCAGCTGCTGGTACCTTTTACAGGCATCCCAGCTCTTCTTCAGCCCTCCTCCATTATAATCATGCTGCCTGCATTCATTTAGAGGCAGATTTAAAAATTCACTTCAACTTTAATACATCTTGAGCTATTTTGTCCTGTCTTGTCTAATGTAATCAACAGGCGTTGGTCTTTTATCATTGTCACTTCATCTCCAATGCACAGGGAATGCTCAGTAAACAGGATTCTGGAAACGGGTTTATTGCATGTCACCTCTGACTCTGACTTCATATAAGGCAAAGAAACAATAAAACATCTGGGGTTGTTTTATTACTTACTCAAAAATGTGTCAAAATAACAATTTTCTTCATATTTTCCCCTTGATTTACAGACTGATCTCAGTTCATATAAGCACTCTTTAGAGCCACAACTCCTTACGTTATAAGAAAGCAGTATTCATGTTTGGTGATTACACTCCACCTACATCAATCACATATGGCAAGATATGTTCCATCTTGAGTGCTGATGTCTACTGTTACTTCAACAGGAAATGGAAGCATATTCTCTACTTTTTGAAGTTTGGGCAAAATTATATGCAAGGGTTGCTGCTATTGTTGGGGTCGGTGTTGTTGGAGTAGGCACTTATTGGCATTTGGAATATTTGCTGTACCTGCCTCAATGTGAACCCTTGATGTAAGATTAGCACTTGACCAACATAAAATAGTGTGGATTTGTATTATGGTTGGAATATCAAGAAGTAATTTGCTACTGTTTATCCTGGGATGCTGAAGACACACAGACCTTGCTAATAATAATCCTTTAATGTGGAGGGGCACAAACATTAGGCCTCCTAACATTTCATTCATGCTACCCTAATTCCCTGACACAAGATGTAGCTAATTCAAATAATTTATGCCTTTTCAGCATATTGAAATAAGCGGAATACTTTACTGTTATTCAGATTACTGAAATGACCTCAGTAAGGTAAGAGAGATTTTTATATATTTCTGTGCAGTGCTATTTTTCTAGAAAAAGAGGTGCTACAACTCACCATGAATGCCTCCTTTGTTCTCTTATAATGGCAGTGGCATCCACCTGAGAGGTGCCAGAACTGAGTTCTGGCGAGTTCCAGATGAAAAAAGTCCTACTTGTACAAACCAACATTTCAGGTAGGTGATTGAATCCCTCTGTCAAAATTGTAGCAGCCTGGAGGTGACCTGAGCCTGGTTTTTTTGGGGGGGAGGGGTGACAAGGGAACAAACAGGCTTAGGATCATGATCTCCTCAACTCGTGCCTGACACACATACCCAAATTCCACATTTCTGGCCCATCACTGACAGAGAGGCAAGTACCAGCATCCTGTTCCCCTAGGCTGCCCTTCCAGTGGATATTGGATTTTTCCCTAAGCTTGTTAAAACGCTGGAGTAGACATATTTGCCAAGAACAGGAGGCCAACAATATTTCTAAAGCAAATGAAGGGAAATTGAGAAACGAATGACATTATTGGAGCTGGCTGAACTACCAAAATAATCATCATTATTGCTACACTTCCTCTCTAATATAGTTGTGGAAAGCTAATGATGTGCACTCAAGTTTATGAAAGTACCTTCAAGTGGCTCTTATAACTTCCCTTTATCGAAGATGCTGGTCAATACTTTAGAGTTCCTCTGAGCTTATGCATTCTGATCAAACTACAGAGCAAAAAAGATAAAATTCCTTGGCTAATTACATGCCTGAAGGCGCATTAACAATGCAAGTGTCAGTGCTGTGCTAGAAACTCATTTTACATTTCTAGCCCAGCACCGGTAGCAAAGCTTTGAATGTGACAAAGTGGGAAAGAGTAATATTTGTTTCAGTAGCTTTTCTGCAGAGATAGTGGAGAAAGCCAGGCACCTAACAAAGCATTATTTCACATGGTAAGAAGGAAGCCACAAAAAAAAGGAGACAGAAGAAGTGTTAATCTGGTCATCATGGCTGGATAAAAGGAGAGCAAAACATAATCTTAAATAGGTGGTAGAAAATAAATAAATGAATAACCAAAGGGATGGGGAAATCTGAGCTAGTTGGCAGGATTAAATGTTGATACCTTTTCTGATTTCAGTATTTCAATTAATTTGTAAATATTTTTATCCCTTTCATAAATCCACATTCCTAAAGCATATTTGCTCCCCCCCCCCAAAAAAAAAACCTTTTGGGAAATGCCTGCCTTCTTTCTTTGGTTTTCATCTTGGATTTCAAGGGGGATGCTTCAGGAATTCACCAGGACCACATCCCAAAGTGGAATGTGTGTACTAGAAGTCATTCATCTTCACACCCTGCACTGTTGCAAGGTGAAGGTTGCAAGGTGGCCCAAGGCTTACATTTTAAAAACGTAACAAATGATGCATTGAACGTGGGGTTGCAAATGACTAGAGGAGTGATAACGGGACATGATGACCTGCTGTCCTCCTCCAGGGACATTGTATATAATAAAATGGCTGTCCCATGTGTCTGTGAAAGATCCTTGTATTCCATGATCACATATAAGGAAAGGACTAGCAATAATATTTATTATTTATTTATTTATTTATTTATTTCCATTTATCAATCTCTTGCTATAAAATGCTACCTTGATTTAATTTTTGATGACCTTATGAAATATTTTATTTCATTCTAATGTCTTCCACTGTAATTATATTAATTTGATTGGTCCATGGTAAAAATCCAAGGAAACCTTGGTATTTCTGAGCTTCATGCTGTTATGTGTGCTCACTCATACTTCAAATATAATGGCATCCACCACTCACTAATCTAGGGAATTAATTTCAGACTCATTCAAGGTATCACAAAGTCCAGCATCTCTAAATAGTTTCCAAAGTCATCCAGGTGTCAAATTCAGCATAATATTCTACCAATCATCTTATGTGCTGGCTGTCTTTTGAATACAGTATATATATGAACATAATTTGAATAGAATTGAACACACCATTCAAATGGATGAAGATACATACTAATGGATTGTATTAAAGGACTCCCAACTCCCATCACCTCCAACCATCATGGTCAATAGTTGGGGATGATGGATCCTGCAGTCCAACAGTGTCTGGAGGGCCAGGGTGGATAAAGTGAGGATAAAGTAAGGCTGAGGGAGTACAGCCTCAAGATAGGTCCATAGCTCATCTGCAGGAAGTTTCAGGTTCAATCTATGGCATATCCAAGTAGGGTTGGGACAGACCCCTGCCCAAAATCTTGAAGAGACACTGAATATCTGTGTAGACAATACTGAACTAGATGGACCAAGAAAGCATCTTTCTATGTGCTGTACAATTCTAAGCAGGCTCTCTAGGCAGGTTATATAAAATATGTTTATTTTTCTATATATTATCCACTGATTTTTAATACCAACTATCCAAATAAAAACGCTTTTTAAAAAATCTGTAGCATTTTTATATTGATGATAAATATCCAAACCATGCAGAATTCCTCAACATTCCAGAATGTTTTTTCCCGTGCAAGGGATTATGAAGTTAACTCGGAGATATATTATACACCTGTGTGAACTGCTGTGTTGATACATTTTTGCCAATTTGCATACTGTTAATGTTTTCAGCTTCAGAACACAAAGTCTTCTTTATTATAAATGATGGCAATATTCTGCTGACTGCAAAACTAAAGGAGACTATGATTGAACACTGCAATTGGCACTTCTTGCTTCTTCTTTATTTTAAACTTGCTCATATACATATATCTGAATGTTTTTGCAATTAGCAGGGAAAGAATGGTAATATGAGCTATTAACATTCCTGAACCTTGCTAAGACCTTGTCTGCGACAAAATATTTTTCTCTTTCTTCATTTTTTTTTCTAAAGAAGATAAATAAATAAATAAATAAATAAGGAATTTCAATAACACAATCATGGAGCAAAAAGCCCAACTGAATCATCTTTGCCATCCAGTACACTGCATTATGTT
The DNA here is from genome assembly GCF_964234715.1 of Podarcis melisellensis. Classification (NCBI taxonomy): domain Eukaryota; kingdom Metazoa; phylum Chordata; class Lepidosauria; order Squamata; family Lacertidae; genus Podarcis; species Podarcis melisellensis. The sequence goes on from NC_138541.1 coordinate 33,673,247, forward strand.
CCACTTCAGATATAAAGATATTTTCAAATTCATTATTGCAATATTCATGTTAATATCAGTGTCCCTCCCTTTTGTAAGTCAATAGCAAGGTCAGCCTAAGAACAAGAGCATTGCTGGATCATACCAAAATTCTGTCTAGTCCATCATTTTATTTCCAAACTATCTGTGTCTCTCCTGATGTTTCCCCCTTCCATGTGGTGATCAGAGGCTTGCTCTGAATGGTATGTGGAGCTACAACCCTTGATCCACCTAACTTAATACATCAGCCTCCTGCAATGTGGTACTCTCCAGATTTTTTGGAATACAACTCCTATTTCCCCCTGACCACTGGTCATGCTGATTGGGGTGATGGGGGAGTGGGATCCAACAACATCTGGAGGGCACCAAGTTGGGAAAATCTGGTCTACACTGACCAACAGCAGTCCTTCAGGGTTTCAAGAGAGACTCCCAGCCTTAGCTAGAGATGCCAGAATCTGTAGGGACTTTTGCTCTAAAACTAAGTTATGGCCCTTTCATGCAGTGCAAACTCAGATGAGTTGTTGAATTATTATTATTATTAAAATCAAAAACAGAAGGAGCATATACTAGCATAGTTCTCACCTCAACCTGTGTTTGGGATGTACCAGTTTAGACAGCCACAAGGATCTCACTTGATTAAATGCTAATCTACATCCCTCATACCTGAAAAAAAACCTTCAAATAGAGATGTAAGGAAAAGAATATTAAATTAGACATATTAGTTTTATATATTGTAGCAACAGTGTGTGTTTTGGGAACAGGAGTGCCAACTTAGCCCCGCGACCATGGGTGCCTAGTGCCCTGGGTGCTATGCACCGTGCATGGCCCTGGCATTGAAATTTGTAGGCAACAAAGGCACTGCCAACATTCATCTGAATCTTCCCAGACATTTTCGCTAATTTCCACACAGATACTGCTGTCAACTGCAGTATCCCGTCTGGAAAATTCCAGACGTATGGCAATCCTATGCCCAGCGCCCTCATGGGGAATTTTGTGGGTGCTTGGGCACCCAGGGCCCCAGGGAGTTGGCACCTATGTTTGGAAGGAAGGGGAATAACATTAAATCATGTGTGACTCCCACTTGCAGCTTTCCCCATTCTGCAGCCCTTGAGAAACTTTGAACTACAATTGTAATCATGCCCAGCCAGCATGGCCACATAGTCAGGGATGATGCCAGTAAAATGAAACATTTTAAGCATACCAAGTTGGGGAAGGCTCTTTAAGCCAAAGATGCCATGAAGGAAGGAAAGGTTATGAAATGTCTTAACAAACTCAGCCACTGGAGGGAAGAGTAAACACCTAATATCTGCTGTGTAATTAAAATTGCAATGTGAAATGTATAGCTTATTATAGGGGATATTGTGTGTCTGGATTATTGTGGATTATTCTAAAATTTCACAATAATTAAACTCCCCCCCAAAGGATAGAATATTTATTTTCTTCATCATATTTTTTACTTATATTTCCTCCAATAGGTCCATTTGTGAAACCTATAGTGTTTTTCTCTTCTGTTTAATTATCCCCTGCAAAGGATTGTCTGATCTGATTATTTTTCTCCTTTTGCTATAGAACCATCATCTGCTTGCATTTACAGTGTGCATAAAATGAATTGGATGTCCTAGAAAGAAAATAAATTTACAAGGTGCTATAAAAACTCACCACTCTTCATGACAGGATTATATTGCACCTCTCCCAGCTTTTAACTGCATGAGAGCTTTTCATATGGATTGCAGATCAAATAATCAGATTTATACCCGCAAAGAGTTAAATTGTCAACTATCTCTCTAAAGACTGCTTCCAATACTGGTTATTCTGACAGTGATAGAATAGTAATCTGGGAAAGGCTGCTGCAATGGTTCGATGGTGACTGGGGATACTTGGGTTTACTTCAGTCATGAAATCAACGGGTAACCTTTGGGCTAGTCGGTGTCTAAGTTTAGCCTATCTAACAAAGGGATTGTGAGCTATGGCACATCTGTCCTCTAACCCACCTGCAACCAGCTTGCACCACTGGCAGATACTATGACAGCAGATGATGTCAACACTCCTGCTGTAAATAAAACACCAAAATTGGACTGTCCCCATGTTCCTGCTCCACTCAGGGAGGCAACCACTGGGTTCTAAACATGGCTGCAAGAAGACATGTACCCCATGCACCCTACAACTTCAAAATTGTGTGCATGAACTATTTCTCTTTCTCCCTCTCTTGCATTTGTTTTGGATACAGGAGATCCAATGTGCTGAATAGTTGCCCTTTTCATTCTGATAGTGGAAACGTATCAGCATTCATTAACTTTGTGAAAATCTGTGGAATGGTCTCCAAAACTTGACGTTTCTGCACTCCAGATAACAAAAGAGTGTCAGAGAATGGTCATCAAGTTGCAACATGCACCGTAATGCTCAAGTGCTCGTAAGTGGCAAAAAGTGGCAAGTGGGTGAAACACCTTTGAATTTTACCAACCTCTGCCTTACTCACAACAGCCAATTAGTCATCCGTTATCTGATGGGCATGCGTGACATTTGAACATCTTACATGTAGGTTTTAGATGTTGGCAGCAACTGTTTGTGCTCCAGCTTTAGTCATCTGAAATTCATGCCAGATGGCAATTCAGCCACTGAACACTGAAAGAGGTAGAGAAATATATTTATCTGATGCAAATGTTTGCTCATTATGTATTTATGGCCTGTGTTTGAACTGCTTCTAGTTTCTGCCACACAAGAATGATCAAGGTCCAAAACTCCATTTCTGAGTGCCATCAGTATTCTTATTCTATGAACTGTTTCTTCTGCTTTAGAAAATACTTTGAAAATATAATGTCATTAGGAAAGGTTGCTAGGTTTATTAACGCTGTTAAGACTAACATTAGTGCTAGATTATTTCTGTAATGTACACTTGGAGTTTTCTTCTTTCCTCCTCATTCCCAAGCCTTTTCCTTTTGTGTGATGTCTTTAGACTGCAAGCCTGATGGTTTTAAACATAAGTCATGAAGATATATCCCTTTGTAATTCTGAAAATCTGACTGCCGGGGCCAAGAGTCTCTTTATAGTAATGATGTACTGCAAAACAGGTAGTTTCTATATACTGTATATTTCATGCCTCTCTATTCAGGGCCAGATTAACAAGTATTAAATTAAAAAATAATCCAATGGACGTTTGAAGCATTTCACTAAACTTTACTGCATCCTAATTTGCAAAAGTGGTTAAAATACTTTGATATGTGTTATAATAGATTTAACAGTGTAAAATGTCCAAACCAACAAGTAGCCTGGGAAAAAATATATATAGCATATTTTAATATAAAATGTGGGGAAGCAACTTAAATTATTCACAAAAAAGGGGTAAGAAATTATTCACAAAAAGGGGTAAGAAATAAAGAATTACAACTGTAAATCTTAAACTTTAAGTAAATTTAAAAGGGACTTGATTAAAAACTGACTGATGAGTTGCTCGAAAAAATGGCAAAATAAGGATGTAGCGAAGGGAAGGTTTGGGGAAGTCAAATTTTTGTTGTATGTCTTTGAGGTTTGTGTTTTGTTTTGTATTGTCTTTGATATGTGTAAAAACCAATAAAAATACTATAAAAAAATTAAATTATTCACAAAAAATCAAGGCATTTAACAGTTGTCAAACAAGTGAGTGTGAAGACTTTGGTAATACCTTTCAATACGTGTACAAATGTGGACCTAAAAGGTCCCCAAACCTTTTTGATCCTGTGGGCATATCTGCAAAATGGATAAACTATGTTGAGCATCACACACAAACACCACAACCAAGCACACACCACAACCTATGTTTTTGGCTACAACATCACCCTGCTTTCAAGCCTAATTTCAGCATGAAGGGAGGGAAATTGTGGGTACCAAGGTAGGTCCTTGCTAAGCATGGACATGCTCACAGGCACCAGTAAGCAATTGTAGTAATGGTGGCCTAATACTGTAATGCTCATCTAACTGGAACTTGGAAAACAGGAAGTTATTGCAGTACTAGCTGTCAAGCAAAGACTGCCACTGGTATACAATTTGAGTATGGGAGAGTTTACGGAGAAGCAATTCAGAGAAATGATAAGGTTTTGATCGGGTATTGTTTCTTCAGAAGGCCTTAGTGCTGATATTTAAAACATTCTAAAAGTTATTCTGACCCTGCAACTAATCAGATACACCTGTATATGATTAAAGGGCAGAGGGAGGGGATAATATGGAGATGATATTTACATCAACTTTAAAGAATCCAGGGCTCTCAGATAACAGGCCATTATGCTTAAAATAATTTGCATTTGCCCAAGTGAATTCTGTGCAGTTTTATTTTTTTATTAATAGTAAGATCTTTGACTAGAAGTAGAATTATAGAGTTAGAAGGGGGCCCAAGGGCAATCTAGTCCAATCCCTTGCAATGTAGGAAGCAAAACATCTCACCAAAGTTTATTAACCCCAGGGCCAGAAAAAGACATGGTGCCACCTGATGTAGATGCCACCAGCCCTCTGTCCAGTTTACTCCTCTCCCAGCCCACAGCTTTCTAGCCCCCATTGCTTTGATGCTGCAAATGCTGGCCATGCATCGGACTGTGGCTGATCCTGTCATCTTTCTTACTCTGAGGAAGGGTGGACAACATGGCCCAAGCAATTTCCCGTGCTGTCAAAAATTTGCTACCATAGCTAGAAAGTACAGAGGAGTGAAAAGCAATTGGGGCAGGAAGATGAGCAAACAAGCCATGGCAACAGCACAGAAGAAAGATTGTTCCTGGAAACCATATACAAACTTGGTGGCTTGGTGGGTAGAAATGGCTGGGTAGTCTATTAGAACAAGCAAGAAGCAGGCACAGGGAGCACAAATTTGCCTGCTGCCTGAGACAATGACTTCATTTTGCCAGACGATAGAGCTGGCCCATTAAAGAATTTATGAAAAATAATTTTTAAGGAAATACTTGGGGAAAAAATAACATTTTAACCTAAGAAAAGGAGCATAATAGTTACTTTTAACTTTGTCCATGTGGTGAAATTTCATCAGATGAACACTGCAGCCGCCTGATAATCCATAGAGGCTCAGACACCACCGACAGAAGTTGGCACATTTTTATTGGAGAACACTTCAACGTAATCCCAGTCATCACATTTCTTTTCTAGACACATCTCATTTGTTCACCACCTAGTAAATGTTTAGATTCTCAAACCAAAGAGAACAACCACAACGCTGTAAATACTGCAACCTGTTTTTGTGCACTTGAAAAATAACTTTTCGACATTTTGTTACATTTCCAGATTGCTGGAGCTTACATTATGTTATATTGCAGCATGTGGCACACCAAAGTCTCATGGCATAGCTAAACAAGATGTTAGAGAATGTGGTGCAAAATGCTTTCAGTTTTAGGGAAGGGAGCATATGTTCAAATGGCTGTGCAATTTGTATCCATTGACTGTGTAGTAAAACAATTTAGGCTGGAGGAAATACTAGGATTAACCTGCAAGATAGTGTATGGAATTGGCCATATCCCTAGGATTTCAAAGGTCCCAAAGGATTTCATGAATTTTGGGAGGACAGCAAGGTAGCCATTTAAGAAAGTAATTAACTTAATGACTTAAACCTGCAAAATATGAGAAATGCTAGGATTCTGTTGAATGCCCATGGCTTTTTGGTACAAATTGTTGCACTGGTTCAGAAGACCTGAGTGTTCCATGAATGTTCAACTTGTTTTTTGACCTGCTCAATGGGCCTTGTGCCTGAAGCAAGCCCTTGGGGATCCTGTCATCTTCCATTCTGTGGACATGACCAAGTCAGCGTTGATGTCATTGAGACAGGAGTGCAAACATGCTGGGAACATGGGCTTGGAAGAGCACATCTTTGTTTGAGAGTTCAGAGCATACCGTATGAGAAGCAGACCTTTTGCTTACATCTCTAAATAAATTAGCATCCACACAATAGACATCCTGTGTGTACGGAAATGTGCTGATCTGCTAAGAGGGAGCCAACCCAAAATGGGCAGGGTTGCACCATCCTGAAGGAATCAAGTTCATAGCTTGAACATCTTCCAAGACTTGTTGCTGTCTATGAAAGCATAGGTGGCAACTTCCATTTATATGACACCTTCTATCTGGCTGTTTGGATATCTGAATCTTTGTTGTGTATAGCTAGATTTGTGTACTAATTCATCATGTTTGGATAAGTGAGCTTTTGTATAAAAAGCATTTGGATAATGTATAGTAATCCTATCTAATATAGCTGAACAGGCTGAACTGTGTGTCTGGGCCCAACACAAATGCTAGTTTTGACCTGCTAGAGATGTGGCTGATTCCTTCGATTTATATCTTTATTTTTAAACAACCACCACCATCACAACAACAACAACTTAACTGTTTTCCTTACATTTTAATGGAAAGGATTTATTGTATAAAATGTTCCTGGGGTGTAGGTTGATGTGTTATTGAACTTTATTACTTGGTTGTTTTATTGTGAGTTTTAATGAATTGCTGTAGTTTCGGGGGGGGGGGGGATTGCATATTGTGGTTATTGTCTTAAGACTCTATGTGGAGCCCAGAGTCAGGAAAGGTAGCTTAGAAATACCAAAAATAAAGAAATAAATTCAACAAATACTTTATTACAAGACAAAAACCCAAAGCCTAGATGTATCCATGGGGAAGCATTCCAACTGATTACTAAGATGTGAGTCAGTTTCAGAACAAATCCAACTGCAAATTTACTTTATTCTTAGAAAATATATATTTAACTGAATTACCGTACATTCCTAGCTATACACCATAAGCTCAGTTTGTTAATGTTTATCATCCCTAAAGTCCTCCCTCCAAAAAAAATTGAAAGTTTTTTATAGCTGCATGATGCCCCCCCAAACACTCATCTGCTGCTGTGCATAGTCTCTCTAGCCACCGAAATGCCCCAAATCAATGTGCTTAATTCTATTTATTTCTTCACTGGGGAAACAGTTTCTACGGTTGGACATCACTGGAAAGTGTATTACACAAATGTATGTCTCTCCTCAATTTCATCCTATTAGCTTCCATCTATTCTCTGATTTATGGCTACTTCGGTATATAAATGAAATTGTTGTGAAAATACTTGTACATGTTAAACTGCACCCTGTCATCCATCACTGCTGCAAGAGAAGAGCTATAAATACCTCTTTTGTTAGATGCCACCCAGAAATGCTGCTTATCTGTGTAAAAATAAACTCAGCAAGCCGCTGTAATTTCTTTCACTGCACTGCATCGAACACAAATGCTCACTTGACCCTTCACAACAGGTAACTTTAAAATGGCATAAAATTCAATGTAGCGAGAAGCCAAACAAGTACAATGGTGAAAGCAAATGACCTGCTAAACATAGAGGCATCCAATGCTTTGGGGCAGACGGGAGATCACTGGCCAGATATGTGCAGAGATGCTCACTTCTTGTTGCTTGCTATACCTGAGTTGTTGTCAAAGAAATTTCCAGCATTGTCAGTTTTCATCCAGTAGTGAGAGGGCATGTGTTGTCCTCAGGTGTATCTGTCCACCGATGTGCTAGAGGACTAAATATTTTATGATACCGTATAGACAGAATTATACTTCATGTACTAGGACTATGAAGCTTGTTATTTTCCTAAAGTTACTCAACTTACCATTTCCCCTTCCACCAATTCCCATTTCAAGTAAACACCTGAAGGCCTATGTAAGTCCACTGGTTGGTAACACAAGAAAAGCTTATAATCACACATTTACAAATAAATTTGTTGCAGGGAGGGGAGACTTCAACAAATTCTCCTAGCTAGCTACAAGCACATGTTGAGCATGTGATCCTATGACATGTCAAAAAAATTCAATATCTAAGCAATGTCTTTCTTTGCTGTCTTGGTATGTCTAATACAAGGCAGATCAGAAGTTCTGTGATGTTCATCTTGTAGCTCAGTTGGCAGAGCATGAGACTCTTAATCTTAGGGTTGTGGGTTTGAGCCCCATGTTGGGCAAAATATTCCTGCATTGCAGGGAGTTGGACTAGATGACTCTCATGGTCCCTTCCAACTCTACAGTTCCATGATTCACTGGTTATTTTTAAAGCTTGAAAAATCCAGGGTGAAATGTAACAAAATTTTATGTGTATGGAGTCCACTCTAGAAGCTTTGCCCTATGAACAACTTTTATTCTTCTATTCATTATTTCCAATGGAGAACAGCATTTACCATGGCAATCTGCAAGTCTCCAAAAATAATAAAAATCATCTAATGGCACAGACATTTCTGACACTTACTTCTAGACAGGCTGCAGTATTCAGAGTTCTTGTTCTGTGCATTGTTTATTTGTGAGCCACTTGATAAGACAGAAGAGGCAGACAGGCTCTTTGATCACTGCAGCCTTCCAGCTGGGTAGGAAGCATTTAATCAGCTCCTTCTACCATAGCAGCATGTAGCCAGTTGGGGAGTGGCAAGCCAGGTTTTCCTCCACACAGCCCTAATTTAAAGTATCAGAGTAGTCTTTCAAGCACTTTCAATTCCCTACAGAATATACCAACACTTCACTTGACTTTTAACTGTGAGCTTCCACTTTTTCTGGAAAAGATCCCCAAAGTCCTGGCTATGCATAAGTGGAAATATGCACTGCTGTTACCTGGCTATCCCCTAAATCCAGAGTCCTGTGCTAGCCTGTGATCTTCCAAATGCTGTTGAACTAAATCTTCCATCATCCCCAACCATTGGCCATGCTGTCTGCAGTTGATGGCATTCAGAACCCAAAACACCTGGAGGATAAATGGTTAGTTATCTCTGCTAAGTAAATACTCCAGGTTAGCACAAGTACGAAGCACTTTGCACTTATTATGTTTATGTTTTTGTTTACTACCAGTCATGCACCAGTCGGTATCAGGGTGGGTTACAAAACTAAAAAGGGTAAAACAGATTACAAATATAGGTTGGGCCCTGAAAACACACATCTCAGGTGTCAAAAACACCTTAGACTTTGTAAAACTACTCATTTGTCTTCCAAAAGATCTTCACAACAATGACTAATGAAATAGCCTGTGACTCAAAATGAGCAGCACAATTTATATTTGAGATTCCATTCCCCTATTTGCCTTTGTATATATACTGCTTCTCAATCACTCTCATTCCAAGGTACATTTAAGTCAGTTTTTGCACTTAATGCTTAACGCTGGCAGCATATCATAGATCTGCTAACTTGAAAGAGTTAGCAAGTTCAGGCATAGTTTGGAAAAGGTTCAGTTCAGTAGTATGAAGGGGCACCTGTCGACCACCCCAAAACCCAAAATTCTATTGCTCAAAATAAATTTTATGAGGAGGTAATGAAAGGGTGGATGGCATTATTGCAACTATGGCCTGAAAGCTACATTCCCTTTTAGACAACCTTACAGAGGCCACATGCCACAAGCACAGGTGAGCAGAGCAATAAATGTGAATGTTAACTTTTGCACAGTAGGTTAGCTTCTATATATGGCCCACATTCTTTCACTTGCCTCTCTGTCCTCCATGTAGGCAATTAAGAAGCAGTTTCAGAGTTCAAGGACACATTCCAGCCAAGCAAAATGAGGAGGGTGCAAAATAGGGCTGGTGAGAGATGTAATTCAGGAGGGTGCATGGTCTGGGTAAAGCCCAGAGGGTCAGCTGGAGAAGTTCTCTTCTACTGTTTGAAGCAAAGGAGATTGTGTATCTCTAGGTATCATAAAGAACACTAGAAAACTAATAATCCCTTGATTCAGATACTTCACTGTAACCATATAAGGATGAGAAGCCCTAATTAGGGGCAATATCTGAGACCAAGTGCAGAAGATGAATAGAAAAGAAAAGAAAAGAAAAGAAAAGAAAAGAAAAGAAAAGAAAAGAAAAGAAAAAAGAAAAGAACAAACACTTTATTTTATCCTAGGACAAATGAAAGGTGCCTGGCCATTCAACTTTTTTCCCCAGTGGAAAAATACAAAGGTAAGAAAATAGCAAACCACATATTTCAGAATCTAATATTTTAGATTCTATCTACTTCACAAAAGAATGAAATTTTCCTGAGTCTGTATAATGATTCTCTAAGCAAAAATCTCAAAAAATGAGAAAGTAAAGTTTAAAGTGTAGTTCAAAGAAATTATCACATATAATTGGTGGTTCAATGCTACATATGAGTTACACTTTGTAATACTTCCTTTGTCTTGGATTTCTGTTATCCTTACATCTCTAAATTTCACATAAAGAGCAATGTGAATATGTCACTTACTTAAAAGCATCATTTTATTATAAGTGCATCTTCTATTGTGAACCATACTTTTATTCCAACACTTTTATTCCTTAATTTGTATAGAAAACTACCATTGTGAGAAATGTTGTCCTGTTTTAGCTCACCCATCCCACACATTTTTGGTTTTGAAGGTTCACTTAAGATGTTCTACAACACAGTCACTAGATGGGGTGGCAAGAGAAAATGTGAGGCTGAATCAGGCAGAAACTGCCTAGGGAGGATTGGCACTGCTGTGGAGGTTGCAAGCAGTTAGTTTTTCGGTGTCAAGACACCATCCTAGGCTCTGACTAGGTGGGGCCATCAGATTAGCAATATTAGATGCAGAGGAGCTGGAAACTGTCACCAATAACTCAAAGAAGTCCTATAGGTAGACGCTGTTGGAATGAAGTGGTTGTCCCTTGTCATCGCTGGGACATAGCTTTACAGGGATTTGAGATCTCATAGGACACAAGGCACCAATAACTGGAGAAAAACTCAAAACCACCTGGTTCCCTAGTGTGGTATTGTGTAGTGTTGCAGAGTACAAAACACAATGCCTTTTAAAAAAATGTTTTTGAAGAGAAGTGCATTTCAAAATCTGATCGATATTTTTTGAGCTCCCTTGATGTTTTCCCCTCCCCTTTTCTCTCTCAGCAGGAATGTGGACATGGGTCAGGTTCAAAATCAACATTCTGGATATGACCTAAGTTCAAAGGCGATATTTTAACGGCTGAATTGCAATAGCTAACAGAGACACGTTCTCATATGATGATTCAAAGGTACAAAACCTGACCCTCAATTCATGCTCTACAAATCCTCCATGCCCAACTTTAATCAACAAGCCTTTCTCGGTTCTTTCTCAGTTGTACATGCTGTTATTTTTATTTGAAAGAAACATATGCACATTTTACAGTTTCAGTCTCTCCATTATTTATCGTGTCTGTATTTATCTGCATGTTGCGTGCTATAGACTTCACCCCTAAATACATCATTTTAAAAGACAATTCTGTCATAATGACTATTTCATTATGTGTAATTCATCAATGTTTATAGTTATATTAAGCTATGAGAAAAGGTTTACTGGCTTTTTATCTTCATTATTGGCAGTAATAAGCTCTCACTTTACTGGAGAATGGAACAAAATATGGGATGAACAATGAGTGTATCTGCTAAAATATAATTCTTATTTGTTGTTTCTCTAATATTACTTTCCCAAACTACAAACAACATCAGTCACTGAAGACGAACTGCTGTGCAGTGATGGAAAATGTATGCTTGCCTTACAGTCATGTTTTTCTTCTCTTGCAAGATATCATTCATAATGGAAATTGTAAATCTTAACTACTGGTTTCAGAAAGTATGTCAAGAAACAAGTTCATGTTTTATGCCACGAGAAAAAGATTTGTGTAGTAAAAGAATTAAAGTAAGTGAAATATATATTATGCAGAGAACAAATGATATAGCAAAAGTAATGACCAGCTCATAGCTCAGAAACCATCGTGTGGCCCTTGAACTCTTCAAAATGTGGTTCTTAAGCAATACAATGAAATGAATAGATGCAATATATCTTGTGGACATTGAGTTAGAGGCGCAGTAGAATCATATTCCACTGATCCCCAGGGCATACATTATGAGAGGATCATTCATGTCATTCCCCCCCACCCTACATCAAGATAATTTCTGTGTAGGAAGAGCTGTGTGCAACATCATGTCTGTCATGCAGGGAACAAATTGTACCATTTGCAGAAAACAGGTGGTTTGGAAAGTTGGCTTCCACCATATTTTTTGCATATACTGTAATAATTAGAGCAGTGTAAAAAAACTTTTTAAAAAATAATGATGATGATAATAATTTATCAACAATTCTTTGGGTAGATGGGGACAAAATAAAATCTTCCAAAAATCATTTCTGGCTGGGAAAAAGATATTTACTTCCTTTGGGGTGGTTGAGAGTTCTCCCCCTTTCTTCCCTTGGCATTTAAAGATTCGAATAACCTCCATGCTACTCAGCCAATGCAAGGCTCTCTGCACTTCTTGGAACGCCTTCTAGGGATGGTGAGAAATTCAGTTCATTTCACATTCAAAACCAAATGTATAAAATTCACACTTTCCAAAACAATACAAGAACTGAAACAGACATCCATGAACATTTGCACTAATCAGGCTTTGCAGTGTAGTTCTCCAATCAATGTTTCCCAAAATGCAGATATTAAGTAAAAACGTGTGTTAAAATGAATATATTAGTGGCGATAAAGATATAAAAATGCATTATAGTAGGAGAAATTTATTGCAAGCATGCTGCTTCCCCTGCCTTCCAAGGATAACATCATGGCAAGGGGGAGATCAGCCTGTCATTGTCTATCAGTCAGAAAAGGAGGGTTGCAGTGAGCCTTCTGCCCTGTCAGGGAGATCACTTGGTTTCAACTGCCAGTCGTCCTGTGACTGTGGAGCTGAAGGACCAAACACTTTAGCCTCTGCCGTTAGCCAGGGGACCAAGAATTACAGGATGGTTGCTCCTAAGAAGAACATTGTGGCAAAGAAGAGACTAATCTGGCCCATCCACTGACTAAATAAATTAGTAATTTATGTTTTGAGGGAAAATACATTAAAATATATCTATTTAATATTATCTAAATGCAATATTTATGTGGATTCTTTTTTAAAAAAAGAATAACAGAATGATGCATAAACCAGAAGGGATAGGCATGTTTGAAACCAACTTGGAATGGAAACAGTCAATCTCTAAAGAGTGCCATCTTCCATCAGTGCTCACATCAATGTTACCAGTCTGCTGGATCAGGCAAAAGGCCCATCTAGTTCAGCATCCTGTTCTCTCAGTGGCCCACCAGATGCCTATCGAGCCCTCAAGCAGGATGTGATAGCAACAGCACTCTCCCCACCAGTGTTTCATAGCAACTAGTATTCAGAGGTCTACTTCAGGCTTCCTCAAACTCGGCTCTCCAGATGTTTTGAGACTACAATTCCCATCATCCCTGCCCACTGGTCCTGCCAGCTAGGGATCATGGGAGTTGTAGGCAAAAAACATCTGGAGGGCTGAGTTTGAGGAAGCCTGGTCTACTGCCTCTGACAAGGCATTCCCTCAATTTTGCCACAGGGGTGACAATTGCCCTGTTCCACAATGATACTCACATGAGGAAGGGGCTACACTTGCATGACTTACCCCCACTTCTGGAACCTATGCTGGCCTCTCCATAAGGCTGTCCATGAGTTAACAGGAGGTTGTATTAGAACCATGAGTGTCCAGATTTACAGCTGATGAGGACACATTATGTATATTTCAGGACGCTGTCCTGCTCCAGACAGGTCCTCATCCCATAGGCAGTATCGGACAGAGGCACAGGACAAGGGCAAGTGAGTGTAACTTCATTCTCCACTCTCCTGTTGTTGAATGATCAAATAGGATTAGTGTCAAAGCTAATACCAGTCCGTGAGCTCCCTGTGATCTTCTGGCCCTTTTCACCCATCATAATGACAGGCATTTTGCTAATATACTAAAGTTGATTTTCCTTTTATTTGCACTTTTCTCTAATCTCTCTTCTAAAGGGTAAAACGGCGGATATTGCTCTGCGTAGCTTCTAGCCTTGTTTGCATTCCTGTAGCCTCTTTGCTAGGAAATTAGCATCATCTGGAAAATCTGAGATAACTCAATGGCCGAGATGATTATATTCTAGTTTCCATCACCATTTAATATTACCCTCTCATGCTGAAGAAATAGCTTTCAAAGAACAATGAGTGATTTACACAGTATTGCAAATCAAAGCTTTCTCTGAAAATAGATTTGCTAAGCTACTGTTAATGTCAAGACTTTCTTATTTCCATTTATATTAAACAAGCAAAAAAAATTAAAAATTAAATTCTATACTACATTGTAAGAGGTGGCACTAAATCTTTGTGTACACACATTTACATAGATGTGACTGATTAATATAATACATCAGGTGCTTACAAATCATGGGTGAATTACAACATCTATTCCTGCTGTGTTTTTGAATTGTAACTTATCCAATAAAAACTGTCATGGTCCCAGCTCCTTAAAAGCAAGGCTAGCAGCCATGAGAAAATGAGCCCCAATGGTTTATTTGCCTATAGAAAGTCTCAAGACCAGCTTCTAGCTTTTCATATGCTCAAAAAACAGCAATGCCTTTGGGCCCCGACTCTATTACCTCTTGAATCTCTGCATGGATCAAGCAAGTTCAGTCATGTGAATATTCAAGAGTGGGTGAATCATCTAGTTGCTGGAGCTCCCAACAATCATTTTAAATTTTTTGTTTTAACCACCCTCAACAATTTGATATCACCAGCAATTAAATCACTGCTGACCCCAAGTCTTGATTATTGATGAACAAGTTGAAAAGTACAGACCTCCATACTGATCCTTGGGGACTCCAACTTCTATATCCCTTATTTGGGTGAACTGTCCATTTATTTCTACTCTTCTTCCTTAACCAAGCACTGATTTGTTAGGATCAGCAACTGGTTCAGGAACAGGAAGCAGAGAATAAAAATAAAATGGGCAGTTCTCCCAATGAAGGGATGTAGAAAGTGTCCCTCAATCCTCATCAATGTGAACAATATTGAACTAGATGGACCAATGGTCCTATGTTATTATGATTTACAGTGCAATCCTATACTTGTCTTTTCAAAAGTAGCTCCCACTGAGTTCAGTGGAGCTTAGCCCCAGATGAGTGGGTATAGGCTTGCAGCTAGGAGCAGCTTCTCTGATGGGGTAGAGTCACAGCAGTAGCTTCATGGTAACAGTACCACTGTCACCAACTGCAAGGGGAAGGCTCAAGATGGGGGTGAGGTCAAAGCTGGTAGCACATAGGTGGGTGTGGAAGGGCTCTGCAGATACATCTGCACAGCTTCAACCACAACCTTGTCCCTCTCTGTCCTAAGATGTAGCAGAAATGCTGCCACCAGGAGGCTTTTACTGCAGTGCTCCACCACTAGGCGAGTTATTTCTGATTGCAGCCCTGTTTACTTATCTCTGCTTGTGGACAGAAAGAGTGGGGGGAGGATTCATCTGACAAAAGGATTGTGGCATAGCCATGAACGTACTTTTCAGGAGAGAGAAAACACCATCAATACCCGCTTCATTCAAACATACAAAACTATTGTTCTCTCCTTCCACCCCTCTATGTAAGACAGAAGTGTGTCAATGTAAGAAGCCAAGTCTACAACAACTGCATGAAACTGTATTGGAAACTGTATTGGAAACGCTGCATGAAAACACATATTGCAGATGCTACAGAAATGGAGTCTAGGATAACTATGCCTAGAAAAGAAAGGTGAAGGTAGATTTGTTCCAGGGTGACCCATTTCTTTGCTTTCATAATGCTTTAAGCATCCATCTTGTCAGCTTAGAAGATGAAACATATTCTTCACTGTGTCTTGCTCTTTCCCCAGATAAATTAGCTTGTCATGGGCACCCTTAGCCAATGCACGATATGCCTAAACACAGCTAGAAGTGTTTTGCATTTGCTTGTGCTTGCTCAATCCAGCAACAAGAAATATCCCATATAATGTAACAGCAGTTCTCTGCTTGCTGCTTGTGCACTCAAGCATTGTAGCAAAGCTGGGAAATCATGAGCAGAATGCCAGCCAAATACCCCATGGGAATTTCTTTATTATGAAATAATAGGCACCATAAAACCTATATATAAAGAAACCGCAACCAAACTTATATCTGAAAGCATTAGTGGCAAGAAATACCATTTCCACTAACCCAGGTTTAAAGACCATGAAACCAAATAATTTGCAAAAACAGGAGACTCAAAAGTTCTACTGGAAACTACACTAGTTTGATTCAGAGGCAGATTATTCTGTAGAATTCTATCATATATTTTCTACATCTCAGACTACAATGCAAACTTCGTACAAACTGTGGTGGCTCTTAGATTGTGGAACATAGTGTCCATGGCTTCTACTGGTAGGGGGTATTGTGTTTTGGCCAAATAATGAGGGAATCAGTGTGTTTCAGCTGTCTTCCCATGAGGGTTCAGGACCCCTGCCATTTTTGTCCTTTTCTGTGATGTATAGCTCTATAGTTCTCTGTTTCTTTAAGGCTTTGCAAGAAATAAGGCCATCTGAAATATTGTCTGAAAAGTTTTTAAATCAGAGTAGCAGAGGATATTTTTAAAAGTTAAAAGCTTCATTTACATGTTTAAAAAATTATATGTTGTTATGCTTAAACAAAGCAAAGCAAAAGGAGCTCTTTAGAACTCTGTAGGCAACATTTTAGACATGAAAAGCCAATTGGGAAACAAAGAGGCCAGAAAGAAAAGTCCAGGATGAAGATGCAAAGTTCTTAAAATGTTTCTGCAAGAATACACCACTTGGCCACCTCTTAATTATTTTAAGGTAAGAAAGAGTTAGAGGCAAACCCCTGCTCCCCACCTTCCTTGGGGGTTATGGAGGAAAGTGAATCCTTTTTTTCTCCCACATAAAGACTCTGAACCTTTGTTGTAACCAACTCTGGAAGGACTCCTATGCCCATAAATTTAATCCAATTTGGCCAAAAGTACAAATTGTGATGGTCATTTTTAGATACCCATTCATAATGAATGGGGAATACAGAATTTCAAGCAGGAAGAGACACTGAGGCAGCATGCCAACTGTCTTGAATTAAACCCAAGGTTGTGTTTTTATGAGAATATCGCAGCAAATATATCAGATCCCAATACTTAGTTGCACTTTGTTTCCTACACCATATTTCACAATTGCCACTATTGGACATGCATATTAAATTTGAGCAGCTACAGCTGGCAACATGGAGCTAGCTGCTTGCGTCTGGCTTTTATTGCCATAGGCAAATGATCTATGCAGTATGATCCTGTGCATGTTTACTCAGAAGTAAGTCCTACCATGTTTAATGGGGTTTACACCCAGGTGTGGTAAAGATTACAGCCTAAGGCTAGAATCCTAGCCACACTAATTTGGGAAAAGCACTGAGCTGAGTGGAATTTTCTTTTGATATACATGCCTAGATATGTACTGCATAATGCATAGTGCCAAGCTCCTACATTTGAAAATAGCAAGCATGCTTTTTATGACTCAGATTCTTCAGACTCAGATTCAGGTGTGAATTTCCACTAAAAGGCTATAGATCCTAGGCAACCTTTTATTACCTTTAAGTGACTGAAACCAATTGGAAGGTAAACATGATTAGCAATCTCAACCGTCAACAAAGTAATTGCCAGAAAAGTGAACTTTTTAACTGAATCCCATATTTAATTGAAATGGGAGGGAGGGGGTACCAATTCCATTATAATGAAATCCATGGAACTGTAGCACAGTTATCTGGAGAAATATATTTTTAAACCTTTTAAAGCACACAATAACCACAGAGCTCAAATCTTGACATTACTGTCAAATAAGTAAATACCTATCTGACTAATTATGCCATAAATTCCTATCCCAGCATCAAAGGTCACCGAAACAGAGCATTTGGATGTTAGTAGCTGATTGCAGTGCAATGTTTTAGAATGTTTTCTGTGGAGAATATATCAGAACCATGGCCCAATTAGAGGTGAGAGACCAAGCCATATTGAATTTATTTCAACAGAAAATAATTAAAAGATGTAACATTGTAAAGGGTATGCCATGGCACCAATTTCTATGGACACAGATGTATGCAAACTCTCATTAGTGTGCATGGTAAGGGTTTCTTAGTTAGTCAAATGCATACACGCTGTTATAACAGTAAAAGGCAACCTCTTACCTATTTTTGCTCATTTTCATACTTTTGTCAGCAGCACGGCAGATAAACTGGGGGCAGAAAGGAACCTCTAACTGCTGACTCACATGAAAGCCAGCTATCAGAAATGGCAATTTAATCTGTAATGAATGAAAAACAGGAGCAAATTTAGTTCAGTTTTTCTTTTAAGAAAACAGTCAACATAATAAATAGACCTCATTGTCCTCACACCATTCACCATTCATTTTGGGGTGGGGATACTTTAACTGGGAGTCCTCTCAAAGCCTGGAAGTCCCTCTGGTGACTGTCATTTATATAGTGTATTCCAGAGCATTTGGGGGGAAAGGGACAGACTACTAACTGCATTGTCTCCTGATGTTTACACAGAAACTCACGTTAAGGTTGAGTTAACGGTAGAACAAAATGCTATTCCTGATGAGTCCTGAGAGAGTAGTAATGCATAATGTCCTTAGGTCTCATATGCCACACTCCTCCACATCCTTCACCAGCCCTTCTTTGCACCCTCCTGTAATGTTTTTGCCTAGCTGGAATGTATCCTTGCAACAATGCCTCTTGCTTTCCTGCATGGAGGATAGAGAAGTGTGTATAGAAAGTATGCTACTGTACACAGGTAAATAACATTACACCACTGGCATGCAGGTCCCAGAAAGTTGCCCAGAATGTACTGTGGCTAATAGATTTCTGTTCAACAAACTGAAAGGGGACACATCCAAAGCACTGCCTTATGAGAGGTGGTTCCACATTGAGTCTTTGAGCAGCCATTTTGCGCTTATTCTGCATTTCTATGGTACAGGGACAGCACATTTGAATGCATGCACACAATATACATTGAGTGGAAATGAGTTGCTATCCAAGGCTTTGGGGACCTGGGACATGACTATGTCTAAGGCAGGGGTAGGCAACCTAAGGCCCATGGGCCACAAGCGGCCCACGGGGGTCGTTTTACCAGTCCATGAGGCACCCCCAAACCGAGCCGCCCGCTGTGCTAAACGGGTGTGGCATGGCATGGGAACTCGCTTCCACGGTGCTGGAAATTGTGTCTGCACAGACACAGATGCTAGAAATCACGGCCGCTCATGCTCACGCCACAAGTGATTCGGCCCACGGAGGGATCTCTGCTGGAGTGAACCGGCCCAGGAGAGGTAAATCTTGCCGACCCCTGCTCGAAGGCAGTAATCTGGAAACAGCCAATATATTCCTTACCTGGGAGCTTTTTCATCAAATCACAACCAAATTTGTACATTTCATAAAATCTTAGTGCAGAGACACCAAGTGCCACTTTTATTATGGCAGAAGATGCCTAAGCATTTAGCCAAAGTAGAAATCTGAATATGACTAAACAGTCAAATTCAGGGAAGGGGATAGATTATTATTATTATTGCTGTAACTTCTGTGAGTGTTTTCAAATTGTGAGGCTATTTCTTAAAATTCAGGGAAAGTGACAGAAATTATTATTCTTGCCAGCATGTGACATTCTGATAATATTTCACTAGTGCTGAATGGTTTTTGTTGCCTCCTGTCTCATACTTGCAGCTATTTTGTCATGGAACAATTAGCTTTGAGTTGAACGCAGTGGTTGCCAACGTATGAAATTTAGTTTTCCTGCTGGGTAGAAAACTGGGAGAAATTTCCTGCTGCTCTGCCAAGCCTGAGGTGATCATCAGTAATCCTGCAGGCTCCCTCTGCTCTTCTGGTGATAAATACTTCAACCGATTTGGCTAGCTCTTGAGTCCCCCCCACCCCCATTTTATGTGCTGATTTAAAGCGGGGCATCTTTGATTTCTCTGTTCACACAATTATTATTGTTGTATATTCTACAGCTTTTGATGAGGTTGATGAGTCTTTTTTTAGCAGTGTCTGTGGTTGCAAATGCTTTGCAGCATTGTTCAACACCGTAGGACCATTACCTGTATATGCATTTTTTAAAACTGGCCACCCATGGGTAGCATTTAGGAATAACATATATCCTACAGTGTACCCTAAAAGGCAAATAGGTGCACTCCTTTTAAGCTAAGTAAAGGAAAGCTTTCACAACAAAAAATGTCAAAATGCATTTCCCCCCAAAATCGGAATACACATATTCATATTTACATCTCTAGATGAAACACAAACAAACACAGCTACAGAGACCATATTGGGACAAAGTTGGAAAAAAGAAATCACAGCCAATGAGTAGGCTTCTGTGAAACTTATTAAAGTTGAACGAGTCCTGCGTAGATTCTCTCAGTGTGACTCAGAGGGTTCCATAAAATTTATGGGCAAAAACAATATTCTGTGAAGCTAAGGAACAAAGAGGGAATGTCTTCTTTAGAAATTTACAGGGGCCAAGAAGTGAAAATGGTCACTTGATGGACAATAAACTTTACACAACTGCCGCCATTCAGAACTGGTAAAGTGCAAGAATCATGTAGAAAAATCTATCTAGAAATGGTGGAAATGTTGATGGTAGGGGTGATTCATCAGGTGACAAAGGGATACATTAAACATGTATTGGATGGAGTTGAACTCCCCTTCAAAGATCAGGGTCCCAGCTTGGACACATTTTTAGAAGTAAATACATTTACATCAGTGTGAAGTAGCCTGTGGGGTTTAATTTTATTATTATTCTTTTTAACTTCATCAAAGGTAAATAGCCTCTCTAAAGCAATTAGTCACTTGAGCTGCTCTGGAATGTGGCAGCCATCTGCTGTAGGCATCACAGGGAATTTTTTTAACATGTGAAGTGTGTGGAAATCCTTTCTCAGCCCCAGTGAACACACACACACACACACACACACACACCCCAGAGTGACATCAGTCTCCTCAAAATGCCCTGGTTTCCATTTGGGAAAACCAAAATACAAATTTAGATGTTGTGAGTATTCTCCTCTAGACTCTGATTTAGGATTTGCCATCCTGTTTTAAGCAAAACATGTGTCTATGCAACCCTTACAGCTTAATCAGAAATTTACTTTAAGAAGCATCAAGACTTTAAAGCTCTTGAGTGCAGACCTGGGCAGGGAGAAGCAGCAGCAAAAGACTTCCAGGGTTTTAGAAACCATTTTGACAAAGAGCTGCATGGGTGGAATTCAGAGTGGGCACGGTACAACTAATTATGATCTTGGGTGCTATCCACATTAACCACACAGCTTACACATACTGTTATGAGTTTGGGGTGTTAAACTCTACACCAGACCCCTTTGTTCCCTAGATCCAGCAAGCATTTAAAGCTAATCAAGCAAAGCTAGCTTCCTAGTGAGGTGATGGGTGATTAAGGGGCTAGGTGCAAGATGGCAAATGGTGGGGTCCCCTCCCTCAACAGAGAAAGCCAGAGTTTAGAGACTTGGGCAATGATGTGAACTGCAGGAAAAGCAGCAGGCTGGAGAAAGAGCCTGAGCCATGCTTGATTTCTGTTTGAATTCAAGGTTGTGTATATAAAGCATATATGATAAAGACACCACAGTCTCCACTGTGCCTCATTCCTAACCTGGGTAAGTGTCTGGAACCCCTGGAATTTCACACCACTTTGAGATTGGGGTGGTGTGCAACAGTACAGTAGGTCTGCAACTCACACTTATTTTTCTTATGCATTCACAGCTTTAGGCAGATCACAAATGATAGATATAGATAGAGTTCATAGAGTTCTGTATTGATTTGTAATGTTTTGTTGGTCTCTGGACCGTAATAAAGATTGTTTGTTTTTAATGATATAGATAGATAGATGATAGATGATAGATGATAGATAGATAGATAGATGATAGATAGATAGATAGATGATAGATAGATGATAGATAGATAGATAGATAGATAGATGATAGATAGATAGATGATAGATAGATAGATAGATAGATAGATAGATAGATAGATAGATGATAGATGATAGATAGATAGATAGATAGATAGATAGATAGATAGATAGATAGATAGATGATAGATAATGATGATGATGATAGATAGATAGATAGATGATAGATAGATAGATAGATAACTATAGATATAGATGATATAGATATATAGATATAGATAGATGATAGATAGATAGATGATAGATAGATGATAGATGATAGATAGATAGATAGATAGATAGATAGATAGATAGATAGATGATAGATAGATAGATAGATAGATAGATGATAGATAGATAGATATAGATAGATAGATAGATAGATAGATAGATAGATAGATAGATAGATAGATAGATGATAGATAGATAGATAGATATAGATAGATGATGGATGGATAGGAGACAGTAGACCCTTGCTTACCAGGCTCTTGAAGTTCTCATGAGATATCATTGGGTGTCCGAAGGATATTTCTTTACAGAAACAGCTTTTAAACCCCTGTGCCTTACTTACAGGGCTCTGGGACAATTGCACAAGGTCACTGGTAGGCTCCAGTGGTATCTTGTGGAGCCATCCAAGATCTCACAAGACCTTGGATGGCAGGGCTGGTTGCATAATTTTGCCTTTGTGTGTGGACCCCTGGGATGTAACCGCAGAGTAAATTGCAGGCCTACTCTACACATTTCTAAGTTATAAGTTTAAAAAACAGTTCTGTTCATCTCTCTCTCTCACACACACACGACTACCCCAAAAAATCTTGAAAACATACCCCAAAGTCCTCCATTTTGTTTCAGACAAATATCCATCTTATGTGTAATAGAAGTGACTCAGAGGCAGAGAGGTAAGCATATAACAACACATAAAAGAGCAAATTAGGATATAAAGCCTATCTTGGTTGTCTCCTATACCAGTGTCTTATCTATGCTTCATTATATAATATGGTCATTTAACCAAATGCTAGAAATCAGTATGTGAGGAAATATGTCTAAGTGTTATACAATAAGAAGATAATTTGTATGTAGTAAACGGAAGTGAGTTTCTCAGGCTGCTGTACTTGTATTTAGCAAGTGAACAGATTGGACCAATAAATGTCTGACCTTTTAATAATTTTCCCAATTATCTTTACACAATAATTTCTAGATTAGGGTACTGTGCAAAGGGAGGGCTTGAGGGTTTTTTAATAGATGGAGATTATGCCATGCTGTTTTAAAGAAATACAGATGAGAAATATGGAAGAAAAATGTAGATTGCAATCTAATTACTGCAATGTGAAATCATATGTCTGAATTCATGACTGGTGTTTGGTGCATAAGAAGAAGAGAAAATATGAAGATAAATATGCCAGAAATGAATACAAGAAAATGATCAACCATAAAATGGGAAGAAAAGAAATGTAGAGGTTTAACGATAGAGCACTGGACTGTGATCACTCTCTTTTATTCCCAAACACTTTATAATTTTTCTGACATCTATTACTTTTCTTACACATTTACATTTATAAATACTTTTGGTTGATGATAATAATTTTTACAGCACAATATTGATTCATTTGCCCAGCAGCCCAGAGGTTTAAAAGCAAGTTCAGAAAGCCAGAGTTCAGATAACAATTTATGCTAACAATGGAAATAAACTGTAGGCATTATTCCCTCTTATATAGTGGAGGTGCAGTTACCCTCACCACCTCCCCTTCTGCAAAGATAACGTCAGAGTTGCACCCTAAGGGATGGGGTTGTGGGGGGAGGGGGAGCTGTGACTGATTGATTTTATGTTGCCTCATTTTTCATCCGCTCCTTGAATTATTGTAGCACCTGGAAATGTTGTGGTTTGGTTGCCCATTGGGGTTGTGAGTCTGGGCAGGTAAGGAAAGTGAGGAGAAATATATCTATATACTCAATCATGCATCTGACCTGGGGATAATCTGGGGCTGCTCTTTAAAGACTACCATGCAAAATTTGGGTGAGTGCTAGACAGTAGGGCCTGGGTGCGTGTGTTGGGTTCAAACCCAAGGTTCACCTAGTGTCATGGACTGGCTGGATGCAGAGGAATAGAATCAGCTGGGGAACCACCAAGGAAGATGTCTCAGAGCCCAGGGAGTTGTGGCGGGACAACAATGAGTGGTCTGAGGGAGCAGAGGGAAAAGGCGGCGAAGAGGAGTTTTTAGAAGCTGAAGAGGCAGAAGCAGAAGCAGGTGAGTGAGAGGATTGTGAGGCTAAGAGACAGAGATGAGTCAGGCTGGTAAAGAGTCATGGGAGTCTTCCCCTCCTGCTGTGATAAGCTCCCCTTCCCCCTGTCTTCCAGAACCATGAGAGGGCTGAAATGGGCAGAACAGAGACAGGCTGCATGCATGTGCAGTCTCCAATTGCTAGTGGAAAGCCCTGGGGAGGAAGGGACTTAGGTAGCTGTGGGGAGACAAGACTTTTAATCTAAGCGATTGATTCTTGGGGTAATACCTACAAGTACCAGGGATGAGCTGCTGTGCTCATTAGGCCTGATACTCAGCCAAGTTTGTGAAGGTTGTGTTTTGCTAATAAAGAGTTAACTCCAACTTTCAACAGTGTGATTTACTGTCAGCTTGCCCTGTGACACCTAGCAAAGAGGGAATCATTTCCTCCCCATCCTTACCTTGGAATCCACAGCCTTTGGCTGCATCACATCCTCAGGTTTCTGGAATGATGCTTCTTTCCCAGCGTTTTCAAAGATGAATCATGGGGGAACAGAAGCACGTCTGTATGAAGGGTGGCAACATGACTAATGACATCCACTGTTATGTCACACCATGCCCACTGGTGTGAATGAAATTTAGTGTGACACAACAGTATATCGATCAAAAAGCCACTGTTCCATAATGCAACAAAGAATGTAGCTTCAAAGGTATGTTAGAAACTGGGAGAGCATTATAACATGGAAAACTAACATAATAATCCCCACATCCGAATGTACCCCAAATCATCAACTGCTCACAGTTCACAAATTTGTCTAATTGGGTTGCAGTTCCTCCAAGTTGTTGTACTTCCCCACTCCATGTTTTGCCTCATGAATCATATTTGTGAGTGTGGGAGCAAAAAATTGTTTGCCAAAATATGGATAAACGGAATTCAGGAATTTCACTTGCTTCTATGTTTCTCTTACATTCCAGAGCTCTCCAGTTCAAGACATGGAACAATGGATTATTGTTACTGTTTATCAGCAAATAAATAACAAGTAATATTAACACATGGACTTCCATGTTTTAATATTACCTCATTATTCTCAGCAATGTAATTAGATTTGGAGATGCATTTTCATGCTTAAAATATATTTTAAGTCCTCTGCTGGATGTGGCAAAATTATTTGTTAGAGGGTGTGCTTTTTCTGAAGGACAAAATGCTTTTTCGTGAATAAGATTCCATCAATAAAAATATCCTGCTTGAGTCTCTAATTTAAACTGGAAGGACAGGAATGCATGTAAACCTTTTTGGACAAGGTAGCTAGCATTGGATAACAAGATGAGAGGTTTCCTGCAAACTTGCCAGGAACTAAGCTGCATGAGTGATGTCAGGTCAAAATGAAGTCCTTTATGCTCACTCCAAAATCAATTGGCAACCAATGCAGACTATGGAACACAGGTGTAATGTATAAAGTGCCAGTTAATAAGCAAACCACTCCCAACTGTCTTCATCCATCAAGGCCCGTCTGGCAGTTTCACTCTAAAGAAGCAAGCCAGCAAATAAACAAGCAACCATGGACTCTTTGATCATTTCTGGTCCCATGGCCTTCAAAATATAGAGACACCTTAACCTAAAGGTTTTCAACCTCTTTCAGTCAATGGCTCCTTTGACCAGCTGCATTCTTTTTGTGGCTCACCTATGGGGAAATGTGCTCTGAGCCTCAGAAGTCCAGTTGTGTCACCCCTTACCTGCAGAGCCAGCAGCCCCTCACCCCTTTTCGAACACCCTCCCTTGTGGAGTGTTCCCTCAGCCTCCTTTCCTCTCTCTTCTCCTTGGGAGTCCTCTGAGCAGCAGCTGCCACCACCGCTGGTCTCTAAGATTCCCCCCACATCAAATAGAGATGCCTCCTTGAGCTGCCCCCCAGGGGCCTAGAAAGAGGATGCCCCCAGCCTTAGAAGCCTGCTGGAGACTGGCCAAAGGGAGGCAGCAGTGGCAGCAGCAGGCGCTGCTGGGCCTGCATGGCAGAAAGGCTCCCTTTGGCACCGGGCACTCAGCTCCCAGGTGGGCATTGCACACAGCAAGCACAAGAAAGGCCAGCACTGCACCTGCCTGCCTGCCTGCCCAGCCTCGCACTTGTCCACCTGTTCTCAACAGCAGGGGCTGGTGGACTGGCTGGGTGGGTTCCCTCACCCATTGCTTGCTTATTCTGAGGCTGCCTCTCATATGGATCTATGCCAGTCTCTTCCTCATGCAACCCACATTTGGAGGAAGGTCTGAAAGGGGAGCCTGTCAAATATACACAATCAGTTCCCATTATCTGGAACAGCTCTGCAGGTGGATCAGCCAGGTGAGGGTAAGTGTTATACAGTGGGGTACATAAAGGGAGGTGATTTGCTTTCCCAGTGGCTACTGCTTAGGGCTGTACAACCATCTGTCCAAAGCCTAGATGCCGAACCAAATTGGCCCGAGTCAGGTTCATATCAGTCATCATTAAACATGTGTTGGGGAAGGGGGAGAATAAGGAGAAGGGGACACAGACTAATGTTTAAATCTCTGGTTATCATTATAATTATTATATATTGATTTATACTTCACATTTCCCAGATGGGGCAGCTCCCAATTTGCTCTAGGGCTCAGATCCAGTTCAGGTTGAATGTGAAGCATCCTGGGTCAGATTGGAGCTTATCCAAAGTACTGGGTTGGGTCCCAGATTGGCTCTGGGGGACTTGTGCACAGTCTTACCATTGCTATCTATACCCTGCTCTTTGAGACATCTACATAACACATGTGTGCACATGTACACACCCAAATGCCTATTTACTTGTAATCAAAGTGATGGAGTTCCAGTAAACAACAGTAATGTCCCCAATTCAATCCCTGGCATCTCTAAGTGGCACTAGGAACATCTGAAACCCTGAAAACCACTCTTAGCCATTATGAGCAATATAGACCTAGATTGAACGATGTAAGGCAGTTTCTCATGTTATTCAAGCCTCAAGGAGTGACACAATGTAGTTGACATAAGGGACAGTTATGGGAAGGGGAAAGGAGGGGAAAATAGGTGGGGCAATGTGCTTGAGAGGCATGACTTGTATGTTATTCACATGAATGCTCACAAAAACATTTAAAGCCAGTGGAGCTACAACATGCTTTAATTCTTTCCCTTATCCAATTCACACACAGAGATACTGGATACGCAAAATATAAATGCCTAGCTGCATTTTTTTTTTAATGGAATTCATCTGCAGCTTGTACCATGTTTTTAATAGTCTGGCAAACCAGCACTAGGAACATCTATATTAGGACCTTCAATAGTATGAATGATGCTGACAATACCAAAATGTGGCCTCAGCAAATATGTGTATCTGTCAAATGAATCTAATGGCTAACCTACTTACATGCCAACAGTTTTTCTTCCTTCTCTCTCTCTCTCTCTCTCTCTCATTATTTCTTTTCTGTGTGAGCTAAATGGGGGGCAAAAGAGCTCCACTGTATTCTGTTTTGTTGAAGTACAGTTTCTTTGGACAGGTTTGCTCCAAGAACAGGAATTAGCTGGATTGGAATGTAGATGTAGAATTATTCAGCTGCAGTTACTGGAAATTCAAATTAATACTCAATGGATCTTGAGATCCCCTATCTTGGATGTATAGCATCTTTTTATAAAGCTCTTATTCTCTCTCTCTGAATTAACAAATATATTGAGAAAAGCTCACAAATTTTGGAAGGCATATTGAATGTAAGTCACAACAACATTGCAATTCCTGTTACTTTACCTTCTGGGCATACAGTCTGGTTGGAAGCTACGTTTCAATATCTGGACAGATATCTTGGGAAATGGTTGGCTCTTTTTCTGTCTCCAATGAGCTAATGTGACCACTCTAAGAACCGCTTATACTCTAAGCAAGGTTTATAAATCCTAGACTGGAAGCTGGGCAGGAACACGACTTGCTTTCAGAAAGGGCTATTAATTGGAGCTTGTGGGAAGGTGCTTTAGCCAAGAATCTTAAGTTAATTAAAGCTGACATCAGAAGAGACATTATTGTTAGCCTGGCTGGATGTCTATAGTTTGAAGAACATTTGTGTACAGTTTGATTTGAATTGCTACTGCCCTCTAGCTGCCACAGGGCAAAATTAAAATAAAGATTAGCATATCATGTGACCCCATGTGACACCCAGACTGAACACAGGTGGCAGGTAGTGAATTCTGCATTTCTCTAAGACAGACTTGCCCTGAGGTAGAGGGAGGAACTACATGTTTTCTCCATGATATTTTCTGCACTTCTGGTTTTACAGAACTCTCCCTAGTTGAGACTATATGCTTGAAATGTCATGCATTTTCCTAACTTTTTTGTCTGTTCTGTTCTAAGGGGATAAAATGAACAATGTTCTGATTCATCTGCCAATGAAAATGTTGAAAGTCTGAGTGGGGCTGACAGTTCCCAAATCTTATTACTTCATTCCTAACTTTATTTTACATTGTGTCAGTGAGTGATACAGCGCAAATCTACAGTGACAAGCTAACCATAAAAAAAAAAATGTAAGTGATACATTGAGTCAATCCAGGCCAGCATTTTTATCTGCGTGAAAGGGGGAAGGCAAGGTAGACTAAAAGATAAATGGAATGTTGAAGTTTGGGCAATTAGCTTTATATTCCTTGAACTTTTTCTAATCCTCAGCATGTAAAAACAGGACAAAGGTGTCTGATTGCAAATTGCAAATATAAGAATTGCTGAGTAAAAAAATCACAATAAGACAGGAAATATACCTAAACAGAAGATGTAATATATTCAGAAGAAAGTATTATTTCATTCCAGGGTTTGGCATACATAGAGAAATTGCATGTTTTGACGCACACAAAGGCATTAGGAACAAAGGAAGCAGACTTAGACCAGACCAGACCAGAACCTTAGTCCGTCTAGTTCACTGGCTGGCATGGACTCTCCAGGATTTCAGACAGGAATCTCATCCATTCCAGTCTTTCCTGTAGACACCAGTGGTTCAATCTAGGACCTTCTGCATGCAATTATTGCTCTGGCCTATGTTATTGAGTGTCAGATAAAGAATGGAATCCAATATCAACTGTATATGTAAATGTGAAATTTTACATGTGAAAGTTCTGTATGGATATGTCAATGCTGCATAATATCCCAAAATTTCATCTGAAGGAACACTCAGAGATCTTTAAATGAAGGATTCAGGGCCATTTTTCTATCTCATTTCCCCCAAACACAAATCCCAGTTCCTGCCAAGGACTTAACCCTGAATGTAGCCGTGGTTTAAGATCTCAGCTGCCTTTGTACAGATTTGCATTCATCTCACAAAGATTTAATATTGCTCTAGAATATAAACCCTTTTTTATTTATTTGATAATACAAAAACACCCTCCCCCCCTCCTGCTCAAGCCCTTTGAACACTTAAGACAGCTGGGATTTGCATTTCTAATGCTAGGCTTGAAGAGGTGAGCTGAAAGTATTGAAATTTTGAGCTTTTTTTCTAATTGCCCTTCAAATGTGTAAAGCTGTCTTCGTCTGTTGGGAAAGTCACAGAAAAGTCTATTAACTTTCACAAAATCAGGAGTTCATCCCCTTAATTTTGATCTGGAGGCATCACACATTTCTGAGAAAGACCTCAGACTAATGTTACTTGCAGGCTGCTAAAGCCATGTCTATATTTGACCACCAACTGTCCCTTTCAAAATAGGAGGAAGAAAGGAAAGGAAAGGAAAATATACTACAGCAATTCACATTCACAAAGAATAGCGGGAAAATATTGGCAGCTCTGGCAGCATGTCTAAAAGAGTGAGCAAATAATTCAATAGTTCTCAAACAATGTGAAGAAAATTCTTTTGTGTAGGTGACATAGCCAAGAACTAGGATTGCATTGCAAACTTTAGAAATATTTATTTTTCAGTTAAGGAAAATTGAATGAAATAAAAGACACTTATAGTTAACAGGGCTGGCCCCAAATAGTTCTGCACTACCTCAAAAGCCAGAACTCTGTGCAATTCAATAAAATCTCTAGATATACAGAAGGCATGCAAGTTGCTAAAGGATGCAGAATAGAACACAGGTTCCTCAGAATGAGAAACCACTTTTTAATTTGATAATGGGCCACTTTTACATGGGGGGGGTGTTCTGTAGCTTAGTGATAGAGAGTACACGCTGTGCATGTAAAAGGTTGCAGGATTTATATTTGAAATCTCAAGGTAGGGATGGAAAGAATCCCTGATGAAAACCTTGGAGAAGCTTCTGAGTTAAGATAGGCCCATAGTATCATGCACTATGGTGGATAAAGAGTGACATTAAATGAATTTCTACTGTTTTGCTCCTTTGCTGTTGTTGCTACATTTGCTTGTGCTAGATCATTCTTACTGAGGGGGGGTTTATTGTTATTGTTTCTTTCTTTTTAAGAAATGCCTTTTTAAAAGAGTAAATCCAACAGTGGAGTAGTGAATTCCATCTGAATTTGGTTCTCTCTCTTGCTATTTGGTATTGATCTTTGAGTTGGGTGGGGTTTATCCTTTTGTATATTGCAGGATTAGCACTTTTATGTGAAGGTGGCAGGTGTAGGCAGGCAGAAAGTAGAAGCAAACATGAATGCACTTTCATCAGTCTGTCACCAAACTTCATAATGTCTTGATTTGTATTATGAACTTGGTGTGTTCATAAAATATCCTAGTATTGTGATGTAAACTATCAGTCTTCTGATAGCTGTTTCCCATCTTGGATTGTGATCAGAGCCAGATAATAACTTCCTATCCTCACAACTCACTCCCCAGTTCCAGCGGTAACAGGGAAAAGAACATAAGAACCTGTCCAGAGACAACTGATCAGTCTAGCTCTGGGTTGCCTACACTCACTGATAGGCATCAACTCTCTAAGGTTTAAAATAGGGGATATTCCCAGACCTAACTGGAAAGGTCAGTGATTGAACATGGGGCATTCTGCCAATGATGCCATAGCAGTGTTCAAAGCAAACGAGGAAGTGTTATCTCACGCTGTGAACACAGATAATTCATAACCACTGTAATACCTGCTCCCTAGTGTCAATAAGTTCTTATATACTGGAAAGACACAGAAGTGAATAGATGGCAACAGTGCATTTCCTTTTCACTGCCTTCATTGTTTTGTCCAAGAAGCAAAACTGAGCCTTAAGGTACAATTTGGAAACTGAAGAGGGGTAAAAGATGGGTGCAAAAGATGTGAAAGGTGGTATCAGAATAGCACTCACGGGTTGAGGCCATATGCCATCTGGTTTAAATGTTAGCTTGCTCTGTGCTATGGTATAAGGACTAATGCAATAAATGTTATTGTTGTAGCATTCCTACTATGACCAAGTACCATCACAGCCTCCCCAATTCACATTAGAGCTTAAGAGGGGGTTTTTGGGGGTGAGGGGGTATAAAAACACAAGTGGGTTGTAAAATTGTTGCATATAGAATATAATAGATATGCTTTGTTGACTGATGGTGAGCCCTTTTGCTTGATCTTGGTCTGTCAATTCTAGGTGTTTGTAAGGTAGTCATACTGTGAGAAAAACTTGAATGAATCAAATACTTGAAATTTCAAGCCTGATTTGACATTATGAGAATATCTGATATAAGCAGCATTTTAGGACCCATCCTATTCTCCTGATTGTACTTTAAAAAATGTTTTTAATATTGTATTTTGAATTACAGTATTAACCAGGGTCATAATGGTGAAGTGCTGGTAAAAAATTGAAATAATAATAATGTGTGCTTTTCTCTCCCTATACATGAACTATTTTTATTCTTTGTTGTAGCATGAAGATTTTTGGTAGATAGCAGCTTATGGCACAATCCTATTCAGAAGTGGGTTCAGTTTATTTCAGTGGTGCTCAGTCCAGTTAAGAGGGTATGCTGAAACACATAAGAATTCCATCAAAATATTATGTTTCAAATATAATTATAACAAGTCTCCCAGATTAACTGTATTATGTTAAAATAAAAATAAATGTGATTACTTTTGTTCTCATTATAAGCATTTTAAGCCAATTCTACATAGTCAAAAAATTTTGTCTGTTGTTAATAATTATTCCTCTACAGAAAAGTTTAACAGCTTCCAGATACCTAAATAGCAAAAGAAGGGCTAATTTTCACCCTTGCTGCTTGCACATTTGATAAAAATGATACATGAAAATAAGAACTAACCTCAATATTTTACAGCAAAACAAAACTCACTGTTTAGTGTTACATTTCTATTTTTAAGATATAGCACTTCCTGGAGGGTGGTGATCAAAACACAGTGTATAATTAGAAATTTTAAAAAATATCCGAAACTGCATTTGAAACATAGCTAACTTTACAAAAGCTTTTTCATTGTAAGCTTTTACTCTCTAGAAACTACTTCAAAGCAGACACACCCTGTCAATAAAGTGAACTATGAGCATGAACATTCCTCTTTTGAGGATAGAATGCCTGCATATGGATGGGTCAGCCACAATTTGCATGACCAACGGTCAAGGATGATAGAGGGTGTACTCCAGTAATATCAGAAGGGTCACAGGTTTCCCATTCCTGCCATTCTGCCTACTGCTGCATTCATGAAAGCAGGGTACCAGAGTTATTAACTTTACCCAGCCTTTCCTTTTGAACTGTTGAGTTACTTCATATGTCGACTTCAATGCTGTGGTGCCGAGAGGAAAGAAACAAGGCACTATTGGCCCCATATTGGGATTTTCTCCATACAGAAAGATTGTGCTCTATATTCCAATTATTTCAAGCACATGGGTTGTAGTCAACATAGTGCTAAAGTGAATGTTTGAGTGACAGAGCATTCTCTTCATCTCTTCCCCCACCCCCCACCAAATATGCTCTGGGTTTCCCCTCAACCATCTGGAGCAAATTTGGGAATGGCATGGGGCATGTGAGGAGAGAGGGGAAGGAGATGAGGGAACTCCCCCTACTGTTGGGAGTATTGGTCATTCGTTGTCAGAAAACTGTCTCTGTGAGTTTTTGCATGGAGGATGGAACTCTGGCTGTGGAGTGGGATTGTTCACACAGCAGCACGATAAGTCAGTAAAATCATGTACATGCACATTGCACTATGTGAGCAACTGAGAGAACTTTCATTTTGACTGCGGAGAGGATGCAAGCAAATCTACCGCAATGGGAATCCACAGCCGTTAAGGACTATCTCTGTAAATAGCGACCGATAGGCTTAATGACGGGCAATAAAGTAATCTGCCTAGAACACTCTTGTGTTGCTGGTCAATCAGACTAAGGGTGATTGCACTCACTTTTGCCTCATACTGTGTTCACTCTGCTGGAAGTGTACCAGGCAAATCTGTTTTATGACAACCTTCATGCCATAAACAACCACACTTACAGCATCACAAAAGAAGTTAGTTGAATACCTCCCAGTAGTTCCATATAAGTATCCTTGGATTTTCACCTCCTGGTGTTACAGGGCTTTCAATCCAAGTTTCATGCGGGTGTAATGCCCACAGGGATATCTGAGCAAGGAAAGAGGTTCCCATTAACATCTGGTAACAGTGTTCCATATATGACACCATTGCATGTGTAAAATAGGTCCTGATATTCATGGAGAAGTTGTTTGCATCAAGGTCTGTGCACATCAGAGCATGCATAATGGATGCATTTTCCTTTTGCTGCTGGACTGGGGAGAAACTATCATTCTAGTTTGTAAATTACACACTTCTCTCTGCAGTGTGGTTACACTCTTCTCATTCATTTGGGCTTAAAATTGTTTGAAGGTTAGTTGACTATTCATTCATTTTGCTTTGGGGAAGCATGGAGAAGTTTCTGCGGCCTGAAGTTTGCAAAGAAAGGCTTCAGCACTTTGCACATTTACTTAGGGGGAAGTCATATTAAACTAAATTGGATTTATTACCAAGTAAACATGAACAGGCTGCAAATTTATTTCCCACAAACTAAAAGAGATTTGCCAATCGGTCTATCATTTGTAGTCATGTGAAGCTTTGTTCAAACCCCACCCACCCCCAGCATTTTTGTATAAAGAATAAAAAGGATAAAAAGTTAACAACTCATTGAATATAATAAAAGGGGGGAATCTTCAGCTTTCTAGTGGGAGTTATGCACAGATGATATATGGTTTTCACTTGGGCAATTAGGCATTGAGCACCTGTTTTATTTCGCCCACTGCGTTGTGATTTACTTTAGAAGGAATAAACACAGATTGTCTCTTTCAGTACACAGACTGCTTCTCTTTGATTTTTTTTAAATGGCCTCCTCTTCTCTGAAGACTTTAATATTCTCACAAAAACAGAATGAGAGAAAAGCACAAAAAGAACAAAAGTGCCACTACAATATATGAACAAAATAAATTACAATGCCCACCTTCATTTTTTTCTATCAAATTTGTAAGATAGATTCATTTTTATATGAATTGCACCATTTTTTAACTGTTGAACTATCACGGTACATAGCCGGAGAAGAAGAGACTGCAACTTATCGCTTGCTTTGCCTCAAGTGGCAAAATGTCCGGGGCCAGCCCTGTTGAGGACTGCAGTGAGAATAGACGGTGCATGCACTGTTTCTGCCATTAGATATTCTCCAAGTGAATTCAAAAAGATTTCAGCACAAGACAAAGCTAACCCACAGAAGAATATGCAATCATTCCATCCAGCCCTGCCTTCAAAACAACTGTCCCTATCATTTCCACACAACCTATCACAATGTACAAATCGTGTTCACCTCATACCTGCAGCCAGGTTGTTAAAGGAATTGGGTCACCACAAATGTCAAACATAATAGGATGCCATGCTAATGTCAGAAAGCAACTCTTTACAGATATGATGACCAATAAATCTGCTAAGCAAAAAACATAGAGGTCAGCTCTAAATGCCAGTAAAGAACTATTTTTAGTTAGAGAACGTTTAAAGTTCTGATCTCAACAGCTGCTTTTGTTTATCAGGCAATGCTGTTCCCCCAGATTCTTCTGCATATTTCAGTGTGTTCTTACTGTACTTGCTCAACGTGAGTAATTTTTATCCTTTCTGCACTTAAAGTAAAGTTCACAGGGGTTTATTTTAATCTTTGTTCTTCATTGAATTTTTATCCAGTTGGAAATTTCATTGTTTTAAACGCCTCTGTTACTGCAGATATGAATTCCTTGTGGGGGAAAGGAATACTGTCCGCTGATTGTCATATAAGATGTTCTTGCTGCGATGTCCTTCACACTGAATTAGATTAATGGACGTTAATTGATTCAAGCTCTTTAACATGCATGTTGCCATTTGTCAGCCATTCTGTTGCCATAAGGGCTGCATAGATTCTTAATGGTGTTTGTGACATCCTTTCTTTCAGGTTTAATTTTTATTCCCAAACTATGTTCCTTTATCTCAGAAGGGTTATTATGTAATTATCAGACTTTAGTGTTGTGTGTGCTACATTTGGATGCTTCATTGTCATTTATCCCTTATGATCAAGGGTGATTGTCAATTAATTTGCATAAGACTTAGCCAAACAATCTTTAGTTTGTACTGTTTGGCATATTATGCAGAAGCTTCTGGGAGAAGCTGCTGTGTATTATCCCTTTTCCTGTGTCATTGGACCACTTTCAGTATAGATAATGAGTGCTGCCAATTTTAATGCTTTGTGGGTCTCAGTAGCTGTTTGAAATATCTATTATTATTATTATTTTAATAAACCTGAAGCATGTTATAATCCATTTATTCTTCAACAATTATGGGGTCAGTTGTGCTGCTGTGCCCCCTCATCCTATTCAATTTTCCAAGGCTGCAATCCTAATCCCACTCACCTGGAAGTAAGCCTCATTGAACTCAGCCAGACTTAGTTCTGAGAAGACATGGTTAGTGTAACACTCTGGTACCTGAAGTCTGATTGGCTCCTGTCAGGGAACTGCCATCAGCTCAGAGGTGAGAGGTGGAAGGGCAGCTGGGTTCAGTGGCGTAGCATGGGTTGTAAGCACCCGGGGCAAGGCAAGTAATTTGCGCCCCCTAACCCATGGAGAGTGAGTGAGCCAGGTAGGGGCAGAGAGCTGCGAGTGCGAGTGCGCCCCCCCCAGATGTTGCGCCCGGTGCGGACGGCCCCCCCTGCACCCCAACGATACACCACTGGCTGGGTTACAGGGAGCCTCCAAAGATCGTGAGAAGCAGCACTTCCTCCGCGGAGGAAGGAAGCCCCGCCTCTAGTGGGGAAGGGATGCAGGGCTCGGAGGATGCAAGAGAGAGCCAAGACACTGTGCATGAGCAAAGCGGGGGGGAGGCAGGTCCCCCTTTAGCCACGCCCTCTCTGCACAGTAGGTTTACACGCAGAGAGGGGAGGCGTCAGATGGGGGTCAAGAGACTACTCTGCTGGGGAAAGTTTAAGGACCGCCCACTCTCAGATTCTGCTAGTGACTGAGCAAGATATGGAATTGAGACATTCTGCACTGTAAATGTTTTTGCACCAATAATAAAGCCTTTGAAAAGACCAGTGGGGATCTTGCCTGTTCGCTCTCGAGCAACCACGCCGGTAGGCATAACAGCCCCTATTGAAATTAATGGGAAAGTGAAACATGCCATTCATGTTTGTGAAACAGCAAAGAGAGAAAGTTGCTTCTAACAGTTCCAATAAATATAAAATAGAATTTGGGGTATGAATGGGTTTTTTGTTCTTTTCTTTTAAAAATATATATCATATTTTCAAAAATGCAATTACATTATTCTCTAGCAACAGCAAGTACATAAGCTTCTAAAGCCAGACAGTCTAAGCAGCAGGGGCGTTTCAAAAACATATGTCTTCATTTATGCACAAGGTTTTATTCTTTATGAGGTTTACTCTAAATTCACTGCATGCAGAGCAATTACTAAATGATATACACTCCAGATGGATCATCAGCAAAGTTAGATGAAAATGTATACACACAATAGTACATGTCTTCCTAGGCAGAATGCTTCTAGGTATTAATTAGCCCACTTCCCACACTTTCCAACCATTTATACCCTATTAGCGGGCAATGCTTTTCATAATTAAGTTCTAAATAAAAACAACAGGAATCTAATGTCAGAAAGAAGCATATCACTCATAGCACGTAAACTATTGCAATATTTGGAATCTTCTTATTATGATCTAAGAAATTATTTAATATTGCTATACCAAAAGTGAAGTTGTCATTGGGTAGAACTCTCATAGAATCACAGAATTGTAGAGCTGGAAGGGACCTTGAGTGTTTTATTGTCCTACTCCCAGCAATGTAGGAATCTCAACTAGATCATACATGAAAGATGTATGATCCATCCACACAATACATTATCAGCACACAAGTCCTGAGGGTCGCTGAGATCCTCAGTACAAGTACACGCACAGGACCTGCCTGTGAATGGCAAGAAATAGGTCATTTCAAAACAGAAGAAACAACATAATCACAGCTCCATGCAACATTCTACACAAATCCAGTCACTGAAACCACTCTTCGATTGCCACTTGCTCACACTTTGATTACACTAAATTAAAATTAAAAAAATTAAAAAAAGGGAAATAAAGCAGCTTCAAAAATGATGTCAGGATATTGAAAGTACATATAGATTATTATGGTGTGAATAAAATGGCACTGGTAAATATAGGACAGCAGACTTTTTCTCCTCTTATTAAAACATTATTGCACAGAGACCTTTAATCACACGTTCTTCAGTCTTACTTATTTTCCTAAAAATGTGACATAAGTGCGATGGACATTAAAAAAAAAAAAGAATGTAGAAAAGAACAGCAGCATGATTTGTCTGAATTAATCCCTATAATTTAGTAGGATAAACAGAACCCTGCTATAAACGAAAATAAGTGCTCTCTGCTCACTTGAAAATAAAATAAAACAGCACAACACTGTGGAAGCTTGTAAATGCTCAGAGTGGGCAACGCTGACCCAGAAGGAAAACTTGGCTTAAGAACACGCCTGTCCTTGGAAATCGATGCTGAAAATCTGGATTTCAAGTGCACTCATTAACATAGCTATTTACAGTCCTAAAGAGCCTAAACTCAAAACCAGCTTGCATTTAGGACCTGGTCTGCAAGTCCTTCTATCTGCAGGCTCAGATGGAAGTTATGGATAAAGGGGTTAATTTTGTAGAACTCTGTACAATAATTTACACATATACGGGTTGACAGGCTCCTGCCTGATCCAGCCCATCTTTGCTTTCTGTATCAGAATTCTCCGACTGGCTCACTTCTATTCCAGAAGGCTTTGGGTATCTGAACGGGTATCCATTGTCGTCAAAGAACCTTCGGAAAGTGAACTCATAGAAGGCATGTTCCGTGTGTTTGCCGCTGGAGGAAGTCTGCGGGTCCCATGCCCTGGTGCTGTCCTCACTAGCGTCATCCCAAGGGCCTTCTTCCTCAACGGGATCAAAATTCGAGGTGTCCGTTGGATGGCTGATCTTTGGGACGTAAGGAGCTGCCTGCCTGCGGATATCGGTGGAGAAGTCCATGGAGTCAAAGAAAGGGTGGACCTTGAGGTCATCTGCTCCATTTCTCCCGAGCCTCTCTTCGGCAGCACAGCACAGTTTTGTGATAAGGTCACTTGCTTCGGGGCTCAGCTTGATCTGGGAGGGGATGTGCAGTGTGTTCTCAACTGTAGGAATCTCAACTAGATCATACATGAAAGATGTATGATCCAACCATCCAACCTCTGCTTAGAAACCTCCAAGGAAAGAGTCCATCACCTATCATAGGAGTTTGTTCCACCGTATAACTGTTCTTATTGTCAGAAAGTTATTATTCCTGATGTTTATGGTAGTTAGAATCTCCTTTCTTGTAACGTGAAGCCATTGGTTTGGGTCCTGCCCTCAAGAGGAGAAAACAAACTCCATCTTCCATGTGACAGCCCTGAAGATGGCTATCATAGCTCCTCTTAGTCTCCTCTTTAAACATACCCAATTCCCTCAAGAATACCCCAGAACGCTTGGTTTCCATACTCTTCATTATTTCAACTCCCATCCATCTTGGACTCCCTTCTCTTTGTGTACTGTATTTCTGATCATAGGACTTCACCCAGAACTTCCTTAAGCTTTTTGAAATCGGCCTTCTTAAAGTCTAGAGTGCATATCTGACTACACTCAGCTTTCCCTTGTCTATGTATTATGAAACCAAAGAGGAAGTTATCACTTCTGTCCAAGGTCCACAGTACTTCC
The DNA here is from genome assembly GCF_964234715.1 of Podarcis melisellensis. Classification (NCBI taxonomy): domain Eukaryota; kingdom Metazoa; phylum Chordata; class Lepidosauria; order Squamata; family Lacertidae; genus Podarcis; species Podarcis melisellensis. Next base: position 33,712,297 of record NC_138541.1, read on the forward strand.
ATTTCGTTAATTAGTTCCTCTCTGTTAGTGAAGCCTAGGTCCAAGAGAGATGACCCCTAGTTGTGTGGTGTAGTGGTTAAGAGCAGTGGACTCATAATCTGGTGAACCAGGTTTGCTTCCCCGCTCCTCCACATGCAGCTGCTGGTGACCTTGAGCTAGTCACATTTCTCTGAAGTCTCTCAGACTCACTCACCTCACAGAGTGTTTGTTGTGGGGGAGGAAGAGAAAGGAGATTGTTAGCCACTTTGAGACTCCTTGAGGGAACTGAAAGGTGGGATATCGAGTCCAAGCTCTTCTTCTTCTTCCACCTTCTGGGAAACAAAATTGTCATTGAGGCAATTGAGGAATTTGTTGGACCTTACATTCTTGGCAATGTATGATGTCTCCCATGACTACTATATCTCTCCTTTTTGAATATTTGATAATCTGCTCTAGTGTTCAGTCGTCAGTGGATTATGTCTCTCCTGAAAAGCCATGCTTATCTATGAGTCTATAGAAGATGCCTGATAGTGAAAGTTGTGAACACTCCTTTGTCATCTTTCAAGCAAGTTTTGACCTATCCCAATAGGTTTGGTCTCTTAAACTACTGGCATTAGCAGCATTATGGTAAGGAAAGACTTGGGAGCTTCTGAGTAGAATCCAAATTTGGGACAGGAATTGCTTGGGTTGTCAGACACACATATATTGCAGTCACCAAGATAAATTAGCTTATTCTGTGAAATGTCTCTGTTGATAAAATAGTAACAAGCTTTTTATCATAGGGCTAAGGCTTCTGAATAATACATTTTCTTTCAAGCTCCAGAAGACAGAAACTTCTTAAATAGACTCTGAAGAACATGCTTGGAAAAATACTGATTGAAAAGTAGGGGGAAATTATAATGTTTCTTTCACCAGTTTGTCCCAAAGGATTCAAGCTGATCTCCTCTACAAAACTGTAAATCAGAAAAGAATAACAAAATGGCCAACAATGGTAGTAGGGTTTCACTACTGAGAAATCCAAATGAGAGCTTCAGTGCCTTTGCAACAGTTTTAGCTTGGTGAATCATTATCTATTATGAACTTCCTTAGCAACTTTTTTTAAAAAGCAAAACAGGACAAGAAGCTGTAAAAATATCAATGAGAACCCTAAATAAAACAGTGACAGGTTGATAAATAATCCACTTACTTACATGCAGTGAAATACTGAAGGAGCTCAATGAGATTAAGTTACCCCCTTCAAAAAATAAATACAGAATTCTGAACCTAATGCAATTTTATGTTGATCTCCAACCTTGAGCCCACTGGTGCTCTGGAAGCAAGGCTGTTTAAGAACCATATTTTGGGTTAGGCAAAGATGTGGCTTTTTAGAATTGTGAATAAAAAGGGGGGAAGAGGGGAAGGTGCTAGTGATGCTCTGCAAATATTTATTCATAATAATCCATGCAGTGCATTTTCTAGCCATATTTTCTAGCCATTCTCATGCTCTTGCTAGAATAATTTATTATGTGATCTATTGTGTAAATAGAATATATTTGTTCTTCTATGCTTCCACTTGCTAAATGATCAAAATTATCTAACTCGGTTTCAATATGGCTTTACAGCCAGTTCTTTATTATTATTTCTTCTTCTTCTTCTTCTTCTTCTTCTTCTTCTTCTTCTTCTTCTTCTTCTTCTTCTTCTTCTTCTTCTTCTTCTTCTTCTCCTCCTCCTCCTCCCCATTAACAGCTCAGAGCAGAGGACACCAAAGGAAAAAGGAAGGAAGAAAGAAAAATAAAAAGGACTTCTGATTTTCTGTAAGTCAGTTATATACAAGAAATTGTTCAAAACATTCACTCTAGGATGACATGCAATTGTTCTGCTTTCTGGTGAACAATATTTTCCCAAACTTCATAGCCAAATGTCTCAAATTCATTCATTTTCCTTTTCACACAAAAAGTCCAAAAGGGATTATCTAATTACTGTTATCAATAAATGGCAGCAATATTTTTCTCTAATCAAACATATCAACTTTATCTCAAAATTCCTCCATATTAAACAATAATAGGTCTTTCTATCTTTGTCCATATAAGAATGTCTCCACTGTGCTCATATATTGAGATCCTCATGCAAATTTCACTTTTCTCGTGCAAGTTCTAGCATAAGTTGTAAAGTGGCCCTTCTGTAAGCAGAAGATGACTTCTTTGTATTCTACCCATTATTCCTAATGGCGTTGCAAGGAGGGATCCTTTGCCATTTCATTTCATAGGCAGTAAAATTAAGTGAAAGAAAATTAAGCATTCAACTATAGCCAAGTTCATTCCAGAAAAATGTGCATAATAATTGTGTACATAAATCTACAATTTTGCCTTTAATCTGAAACACATTTGTAGTTCAGCGGAAAAACGGAAACAAATATCATTATATTTGCATGTTATATGATTCAGCGTCAAGGTTGCTTAATTGTCTATTAGGCCAGACATGGGATTCCCACATTGCAGGACTAATGCCACTGGAAGTGTGGATGATCCACTGGGGCTCAATAGAGTTGGATGAGAAGACCTCAGAAATGTGTAGGCAGAAGAAGGAATAATACAAAACATATTTTAAAAATAAAGGCAGCTACTGAGTATTATCTGAGCATTATACTAAGACTCTGGCAGCAAGTTTCTTTTTACCAGAGGACATTTACAGGACAAATACTCATCCTTTCCCCTCCTACAGAGTTTGCACTAAATATTATCTCTGTGGTGCTTCCACATAGCATATTAATAAACTAAACATCCTCAGATGGAAAGCACCAAATCTATTCTAAATATAGATTGATTTCTCATCTCCCTTGCTAACAAGGCTTTGCTTCCTGTGTTAAACTGTTGATTCATTTTGAGAGGCTGCTTGGATCATTATTCTCTTAATTTCCCCCAATAAACTCCAGATGGCTACCTGCCCATTAAGGTATTTTTCTTTGTCACTACATTATGCTGTAGCATGTATTGGTGCATAATGAATATTTAACATTTTGGTTCTAGCTCAGTTTGTGTGATTTTGCAAGTCAAAGGAGTATAATTTGTCATCAGCTCAAGAGGAGTGGAAACCATTCAGTAGTTATTGTGACAGATAATATTCCTAAGAAGTGTCGACCCACAAAAAAGGTTTGTGGTTTTGGTATTTGTTCCATTTTCTTGTTCTTGCTGTGCCATATTCCAGAATAAATGGAAGAAGAGCAGGAGCAGAATAAAAAGAGTAACTTTATTTCCCCCCTCCCTTTCCCCTACGTCTCCAACTCTGACCCACACTGCCAGATCCAAGTCTATGGGGGATGCAATCTATGGGGGAGCATCATCCCTGTGCATATCACTGGATAAGAACAGTGTGCTTAAATTAGAATGGTGTCCGAATGCGTATTTAAGTATGGATGCTATTATCCGCACTGCATTGCTTTCAATTGGATGTGTACTGGATGGGCAACTCAGTGTAGGAGGTAATATTTGAATGTGCATCAAGAGTGCCTGTGCCAATGAAAGCAATGAAGTGAGGACTAACTTCATTTGAGTGCGCATCCAATTTAACCTATGTTGTGTGTGGGAGAGGGAGGAATTAGGGCTTCGTACATACTCCCAAAGGATGTTGTATATACCAAGACCAATTCCCCTAAACCAGTGATGGCCAAACTTGGCCCTCCAGCCATTTTCGGGCTACAGTTCCCATCATCCCTGACCACTGGTCCTATTAGCTAGGGATGATGGGAGTTGTAGTCCCAAAACAGCTGGAGGGCCAAGTTTGGCCATCACTGCCCTAAACAATCATTAACTAATATGTTCTCTCCTCACTTTAGGCTTGTAGCTGTGCACTGCTCTGTGCTGTCAATATATGTTGGTAGGATGATTGCTCAACCACTCGTCCTCCTCACTGATTTTGGGTGGGTGGGTTTGGATGAAGAGACTGACTGGTCCAAGATCACCCAATGAGTTTCAGGCTGAGAAATGTGTAAAGAGTAAATAAGTTCATTCCGCTGAACAAGTAACGGGTGGGCACTTTAAGTCTGCTCTTAATTGAAAAAGTATTCCCCTATGTGCACAAATAGTGATTACAGGCTCTATCTAAACAGTTATATGACAAAGCATTTTATTAAAACACAACTCCTAACTTTTCTTATTAATTCTTAGTCCAGGCGCAAGTCTCTAAGCAGGTGTTATCATGAGCCCAAAGAAGGAAGAATCTTCTGATTTATGTTTACCTCCTTTCAAATATTGAAAGGAATTCGTGAAGTTTATTTGACGTAAGTGAAATACGCTTAGCAAGGGAACAATAAACACAAGTTAAGACAAATGTCAAGTTGATAGTTTGTCTCCTGTGTGCCATCATATGAAAAACTCGCCAGTGTATACATAAAATAATGCACAGTTTAATCATAGGATGAAATGTATCATCACAATGGACTCAACTTCAGAGGTCCCTGCCAGCGCAAAAAGAGCAATGTTTAAAACAGTGCTAGTGACAAACACAATTTAGAAACTAGGGAAGGGGGGTAAATTAAGTTCAATTTTCATTTTAATGGGATTCTACCAAATTTGGCTCCTGCCAACCTAGCAGCTCGAAAGCACCTCAAAGTACAAGTAGATAAATAGGTACCGTTCTGGCGGGAAGGTAAACGGTGTTTCCGTGTGCTGCTCTGGTTTGCCAGAAGCAGCTTAGTCATGCTGGCCACATGGCTGGAAGCTGTATGCCGGCTTCCTCAGCCAATAAAGCGAGATGAGCACTGCAACCCCAGAGTCAGCCATGACTGGACCTAATGGTCAGGGGTCCCTTTACCTTTACTTACCTAATTTGCACTTCCGGAAAAGAAATGTGAACTGAAATGCATCAATCGTTTGAAATGCACACTTTTCCAAATAAAACAAAAAGTTTACAAAGATGCCTATCTTATAAGAAAGTGTACTTTAAAATGTGCAGATTACTGAAAATGGCATACATACAAAAATGAAGCATTTTGGTAAAAACCCTTCACATATGTGTATATTAGGCAGCTAGCTGTTGCATCCTGTACACCTACAGGAAAAGGTAACAGCCAGGTTGGTCATCAATTTTAAGGATCAGATGATGTGATGGAATAACTACCTCTGTTGAGTGCAAAAGCCTAAAAAGCTTCAGCTCAAACTCATTTTCCGCATCAAAGGAGTAACACTGGAATCTAGAACAGATAATCATTTAAACTGAAATCCCTCATGGAGATTTGAAGTTTCATAAAACTGACAGCTAATTTAAGGGAAAAGACACAATGCACAGCTCTCTTATTCCTAAATTAATATGTTAACAGATAATTGGCAGAGATTATGAACTGAAAAACTGAATGTGTATTTCTCAGGAGAAGCCGCCAACAGATCAAGTAAGGGCTGCGCATTTTGAGTGAGGCACACAAACAGTACCCTTTCATTTGAAATGCACGCCTTGCTAAAGTCAAGAAAGGTGTGAGTATTCACAACGCATACTGATACCTACCTGCTCAAAGGAACTTGCTTTAGGGCATAGCGAAAGTAATGAAAAGACCTTTTTGTATTTGCTTCCCCCACCTTCTTCCAAAAATCAAATTTCTCCACCAAAAACCATCTGCCATGTAATCAGATTTTGTGGTCATCACTGAGTTTCAGTAAAATCAAAGTACAGATGGTGGTTTATTGCAAAATAGCATAGGAGGTTTAGAATAGATGATACATTTGGTCATTTTTTGCACATAAACTCTCTGATTAAGTATGAAAAATGTGAACATTTGTTTATCTTGGAAAAACTATTACTTCTGAAGCATGACCAATTAGGTATTTCTAAACTGTTATCTATATAATTAAGAAAAACAGCCATCTGTAAAAGTCAGAAGTTTGTGTCTCTTTCTCTCTCCCTTCCTCCTGGTCCACTCATAAATGTAATTTTTCCTAATATGATTTGCTCACAAGACAGTAAACAGGCAGAAAAGAATTGCTGTTGATTGAAAGTAGTCTGTTTTGTTTTATTTTTTTGACTCTTTACCTTCCGCTCATAATATTCTTGCAGTACACATTGGCTAATAATGTGGGGAGTGGAGGGGGGAAATCAGGGGTGACAACTTGAATAAAATATTGGGGGGACCCAGGTAAGCCCCACCCTGCATAATTGATCACATGATGTGGAGCATGCACAGCATTTGAATGGTAATGCCCATCAACTGGGGAGTTGTATTTTATGGGGGGAGTGAAAACCCCTCCACCCCCAGGAGCTGGGTCCTGTGGGGAAAATAAATCTTAACATATTTATCAGTTTGTAGACTTCTAAACACCACTGATCTATGAGAGCAAAATAAAAAGACACCACAGATATTCTGAATATTCTTAAACTTCACAGTTAACGCCTCTAATGGATCTGGCCTCTGTTAAAAGAGGCTATCAGAAAGAAGTGGTGTCTTCTGACACATTTTGAGATTGTCCCCAAAGTATTCTTACATCCAACTTTTACACTGTGACTAAAACAAAAAGCAGAAAACCGAAAACCAACCACATCCCCAAATACTTCAAACCCACACTTCTTCATTTATTTTGAGGGTGGTAAACATTAATTCTATGCACTGTTCATTCAGATTGCCGTATGCATACAAATATGAATGCACAGGTTCTCCAAGCATGGGTTTTCACATTCATTCAGTGGATGGGGAAATAACTTTTCCTTACTGAAATGGACTAGGACCTCATTCAGACATCATACTCATAACAGATCATTTGATTTGTGCAAATCCTCTGTAGACAAAATTTCTGCTGGAACTGCTGATAAAGTGATGGGGGGAGGCTGCAGCAGAGACAGGGGTTAATACAAAAAAAAATGCTGTTCTTCATCACCCACCATGCCAAAAATTGTTCTTTGTTTGGTCTGTCCCTCTGAATTTGAACCAAAAATTCAAAGATACAAACTTTTGGCTCAACCTTAATGTTTACTGTGTTGTTCAGTCTGCTCAAATCTATAAGTGATGGACTGAATTGCTTCATCCTGCACAGTGTTAAACAAGATTTATATGGAATTACTGTTCCAAATCTCTGTTCTAACGGGTTCATTTTCTCCATCACAATGTAGCAGTCTCCTTCCTCCACCCCCAGAAATTGTTCAGGGAGCACAGAAGTTGTTCAGGGAGACACTAGTTTAATTTCAATTTCCAATGCCAAGTCTCTTGCTTCTGGCACAGCTTTCTGCATACCAAATTAAGAGCAATATTATTCCTCCTTTCCAATTCTCTAAAACAGTAAGATGATCTGGTATGATGACAGTAAACTAAGTTGCCACCATTAATAAATTTGAAGGGCTTTAACAATGGACCACAGGTATCTAAAGTTCTGCGGTCATCTTGCCAAGACTTCAGAACCATGCTATGCTGAATTCTATAACCCAACACATAATTTCTGGCAATGTCTGAGAGAGTGCCATATGTTTCCCAAATCTAAATGGGTGAAGAGCATCAGTTCCAATAGTCTCATGTCAGATCAAACATTTGCAAATTGCTGATATGTTTCTTCAAACATCCCATTAATGTGCTGAACATGCCAGATCAAGCACAACGGGAAAATGACTAATCTCCATACATGGTTTATAAACCCCAAATAAGTAATATTGACAAAGAACATATTTCAAAATACTTAAAATTCTGATGGCCACAACCTTTCCTTTTTTAGAAATGATTATTATAGTAAAAAATCAAACTGAGAATATTTGAAGGAAGAGAGAGCTTCTGGATCTATGGATAACACCATTAAACCCTGTGGACTTATTATGTATGGAAGAGAACTTAATTTGTATAAGACTTCTTTAGTTTTTAATGGACCCAAGTACTTTTGCATATGCCACACTCCACGCAACCCATCCATCCTCATTGTCATTCAAATGATAATTATAATCTTGGGTCACAGGATGGTTGGGTTGTATGGAGGGAGGCAGAAACCAAAACAATGAAAATCCTCCCTCCCCCCCCCTCGGTTTGACTCACAACCATGAGAGAGGCATGTTTTGTCCTTATCATGGCAGCAAAACAGAGCTAGGATATTACTCCTCTCTGTCACTCTTTGTGACCAAAGCAGCAATCCCGTGTGCCACATACCTCATACTTATGCTCACCCTCTCTCACACACACCTGCTGTAGCTGGTGCATATTGATGTAATAAGGTAAAAAAAGGTAAAGATTTTGGTATAATGTGCAGCTTGACCCTCATATGATCATGAAGGATTTTCAGACTTCAGTTCTCACAGACTATTTTTCTTAGGCCAGCAGCATGAATTATGAAGTCGGTTAAAACCGAAAAAAACTTTCTCCATTACTTATTTTCTTAGTGCTTATTTCACTTTGTTCTATTGACCCAAATTGAATGGCAACTGTCAGCAGTCCCATATGACTGATATCCCCTGGTATAATCAAGCAGGGATTAGCGTTTGTTCTCTCTCTGCTGTTCCAAATGTGTTTAATGAATTTATGTGAAATCAGATTTGTAAGTTAGTTTACTAACTTTACCAAAATAAGACCAGTGAAATTTAACATTGTTTATTCTTAGCACATACTTTCTCACAACCTGATCAAATTTGGTGAGCTTTTCAGTACACTTTAGAAATTCTCCATGGTCCTGCTCATAAAGTTTATCAATAGAGCTTTTAAGAGCCAAGTCCTGCTGACCAGGATATTGAACTGCAACTTCAAGCCATTTAAAAACGTCTTGCCGCCATCGTTTCCTGATGTGTCACATATATTGTTGCCTGACATTCAAGCCATATTGATAACTCTGCCCATTCCAAATGGTGCTTAAAATGGTCAGGCTGGGTAAGGTGCTGTGAAATGTTACTTTGCTCCCTCTGCTCCAACATGACTCTCTGTTGTGCTAAAAAGTAAAAACAAAATATTCTGGCTTCCCTGCCCCTCTTGTTTTTCTCAAATAAGGCATGCAAGTTCTGTTAATTGTTTCCAGCACTGTGCAGCTGACATTTGAATTGGACCAGTGTGAAATGACTGTTGTGTGCATCTTTGGGGCACTCAAAATATTTCAGTGGCAGTAAATGGACATTTCTGGAAATGTCTTTGTCCTTAGAAGTCTGTCAGGGTTTCATATGTGAGAAGTGAAGAAGTGCTTTCTTTTATTGGTCCTGAATTTTCCAACATTCAGGTTCCTTGAACTTTTGTTCTTTAATGAGTTTTCTGTTCTTCTAGGCTTCTCTTAACAACTTTTACTATCATAAGTTTTTCTGTATTTCAGCCGACATTCTCCCACCAGTGTGCTTGTGTTCTTAGTATTTGGATCTTCCACACCCATCCCCTGCTATACCATGGAATAAGCACCAGGAGTACTGCTATTGATGGATATTAGAAGTGTTGTGGAAACATAATTGCCCAGCACCCATGGTGCCTGTCTTGCTATTGCAGAAACACTGAAGCCATTTAAGAAAGGGTCAAGTCTTATTTCCTTTCTCCCTCCCACTCTTGCTGGAGCTAGAGCCAGAGTCACATTAGCAGCACCCCAATACTGTACATCTATTTGCGTGCTCAGACCCAGAGACCTCCCCCCTAAATAAAGACACATTTGACTCCAATTTTAGTTTTGGTTTTGGGCAGAATTTAGGCCACAACTTTATTGATTACAGAAAAGTGAGTGGTTGCATAGGCTCTGGTTCGACTAGCTCCCTACACCCTTGCAGGTAGCACTGACCCAGAGCTCTATCATAGGTCAGCCAAGGGTGAACACCAGAGGCAGGTGAAAAGCCTGGAAACAAATTCTGTTCACTCCGCAGATGCTCCCCGGGACTCAGACATGGGCACAACCCCCTCACAGGGGTTGACCAAACCAAGTTAAGTCCCTGGATTCCTTTAACGGAATACCCTTCACATAGGGATGGCAAGACAGTTCTCCCATCCCTATCACATGAACCAGTACTTATCCACAACCTTACAAGTACAGACACTTCAGGTTACAGACTCCACTAACCCAGAAATAGTACCTCGGGTTAAGAACTTTGCTTCAGGATGAGAATAGAAATTGTGCTCTGGTGGCGCGGCAGCAGCGGGAGGCCCCATTAGTTAAAGTGGTACTTCAGGTTAAGAATGGACCTCCAGAATGAATTAAGTTCTTAACCTGAGGTACCACAGTATACAATTATAAAAATAGATAAAACTATTACAATAATAAACTAAGTGAAACTATTCCAAATGGAACAGAACAGTATAGTATTAAAATATTCTGTAGCTTACCTTTCTTTACAGAAAGTGTTCTTGGTGAGGGGGTGGGTGGGAGGGGCATATATGCTCATTTTCCACAGATAACTACATGCCTGAAAAAGGCTTAGACCTCTTATGTCAATTATACTGGTTCATCAGTCTTTTCCTATGACGGTAATTTAATGTCTGAAACTGAAAAAGCTGCTAATTTCTTTCTGCAACGTATAATTACCAAGGCAATTCAAAGCACCTCTGTAAGGTGAGGAGAGAAGACAAATGCTAAAATTCTCATTGTAGTCAAGATCTAGAATGGAAATCTGTCTGGAGGCTTTTATTGGGTCTGTGAGAATCTAACAATAAGGACCAAGATCATTCTAGTGCAACTTCCTATTTTCCAAACTCTTTCCAGCTATACATAAGGGGAAGCCAATTCTTCTAACACTTAGCATCCATTTATGTAGGTATATATCAGCAACGTGGGACTAGATCTTACAAGGAGTTAAACTGCTTTGTAAATCACTTCCATATTCAGACAACATTCCAATTAAACACATAGTGATTTTTTTGTCCTGTGAGAATGTGACACTGCTGTATTCCTATATAATTTCTGGCTACAATAAACATAAGCAGTATGTAGGACAGGGATGAAGAACTTCAGGCATGGCCACCAAATGTGGCCCTCTAAGCCTCTCCAAGTGGCCCTTGGGACTTTCCCAAGCAGACCCCCTAGCAGACCTGTTTTACATCCTCCTTGTGCTTTTTTTACCTGACTGCAATGCGTCTTCCTTGCTTGCCTGGATGGATGATAGAGAGGGGTTTGCAAGTGCATCTAGAAACTGGCCTACTGAGCAAATGTTAAATGTTGCTCTGCCCACATTTTTGCCCAGAAAGTGGCCCAGAAGGGAACGGGGCCCTCACACTCAAAAATGTGCCCAACCCCTGATGTAATAGAACACTTTCGGGATAGTGCAATCCTATAAACACTTATTTATTCATTTAAACATATGTATCCCAACCTTCCAGCACAAAATTAGCAGAAGAATAAATAAAGGTTTATGTATTCATTTTTAAAATATGTATATCCCAAGCTTTTCATGAAAAAGGTGGCACTTACAGCAGCTGACATTCCTAACCAAAACTGCATTTCTAAAATATGGCAATCGACAAAGGAGAAACAATTAGCAGTTGAAACCAAACATAAAAAACATTATGCATCACATGAGAGATGAAACCCTACCAGAATAAAATGGCAATCTCTCTTTGTTTTACCCCTTCTTCCAAGAACTCCTTGCTTAGGACAGCCTCTTCCTGTCACCTCACATCACTTTGTCAACCTTTGCCTGCCCAACCCAAAAATTCCTATAGATCGGCCGTCAACACCTTTTTTCATGTTAGCGGCTTGGGTTATCCCCAGCTAGCTATGTGAAGTTGCCTGGGTTTGTGATCCTAAGCTGAATGCAAAAGTACCTGGCTTTGTTTTCAGTAACCAAACTGTGCTTGCTTCAGGAATTTAAGAGTTTGCTCAAATTCTAGCTCTTTACAGAATCTAGAGATTATGGAGAGTCTGCCCCCTCCCCAAACTCATAGTAATATGTTTTCATACAGCAGAAACTGATAGAAGTCTCCAAAGCATCCTCCTAACTTTCCCAGCATTCATTAAATGCAATATTCACATCATGCAAATCAAAAGGATCCGTTGCATATTTTTGTGACCCCTTTCCTACACAGTCCCCATTTTAGGAAGGCTTTCTTTTAATTCCACAAATCACACTTCTTAGTTAAAGCACAATCCTGTGTATGCTTACTGAGAAGTAAATTATGCAGTGCTCGGTGCAACTTATTCCCAGGCACGTGTGCATAGGATTGCAGCCTTAATCTCCTTAATTGGGCACCATGTCTCCACACTGGAAGCATATTGGCAAAGCTTACTGTAGCACTTGACTATACGTTAAAACTTTGCTATGGTTTGTTGGAAATATACTGTTGAATCCCTGCATACCATTATAAAATATAGGGGTGAGAGTTTGTGCATTGAAAGCAGTTCATTAAACCATCAAGAGTAATGGCTTGGTGATTTGTTGGTGGCTATTAGTAATGCTGACTGTGAAACAGCTGCTTGATTTAATTGGCAAACACTTGTTCTTTTCATTTACAGGCAGAATTAACGCTTCTCCTCTTGCCAAGAAGCTAAAGATTGTGCTAGTCCTGAAATAGGCACTACTTAACCTGGGTCATAATTAATGCAGAAAAAGCCCACCTCACCCAGTTAACCCAGCCTGGAATGCACACCTTAAAGGACAAATGCAATT